>NC_138104.1:71187428-71919928 GCF_964146895.1 Miniopterus schreibersii | reverse complement strand
GAAGAAAGGAGGGGATGCTCATGAGTTTGTAGGTAGTTTGTGACAAGAAATCATTGCTGTCTGCTGTCTTCCATTTTCAATGTAGTAGGAGGTGAGGCAAGGGTAAGGGTTAGGTGGAGATGTATGAAGGCTGAGGAGATTGGGGCTTTGGCAAAACTACCTTGGACATTTGAGATAAGAATTTCATATTTCCCTCTGTCTTCAGGGGGAGATTCTCAGAATCATGTGCATAAAGAAGCCTCTCAATGTCTCATGAAATCACAGATGAATTTCTGATCCTGGATATTTGCTGAGCTGGCCACAAGATCATTTTCTCTGGAATTTTAGTCCAAGACAAATGTTCATTTAGACATGTCTATGTGCAACCTTTTATTCAGAAAATTGAAACTTGGGAATTTTGCTACCCTACCTCTTCCTGCTACAGCTGTCAGGAAGTTTAGAAGCAAACTGAGGCCCCATACTCTCTGAGGCGCCCGCTTACATACATTCTCTTGACTTCCTCCCTTTCAGAGGTCTTTACTCTGTTTTTATCCCCACAGGATTGGCTCTACCCTCTGTTTTAACCTTTAAGGAGAAGGGGGAAGAAGCTGCCATTTTTAGCTTAGGGTGTAAGAGTGCAGGCTCCAAGGACTCAGATGCTTCCTGTGGGGCCCTGGTAAAGTATTCACACTCTCTAAGCCTCAGTCTCCCCATCTGCAGCATGGGAAGGCTAGCTCCTATTTCACAGACAATGGTTGTGGGGATTGAATGAGACTCTGTAAAGCATTTGCAACCATACTTGGATCTCAGTAATTGCTCAGTAATTCTGAGGATTGCAGTTATTTACAAATCATTACTCTGCACCAGTGATTTGCAGGGGGGGATTTTCTCACATTCTCACCATGGTCCTGGGCCCCAGATGACACCTCCTCATTGTGCGGAAGGGAAAGTGAAGCAGAGCAGTTGAGTGATTTGCCTGCACCCCCACCTTAGGGGAAGGTCAAAGCTGGGATTTGAGCCCATGCCTGTGTGTCCATCTCTCCTCTCCATGTACCACACTGTCACTCTGGGTTATCAGGGTCAAATTAGGCAGGAACTCCAAGTTAAACAGCTGGGTGAGGGTGGTCAAATGACATGGGTCAGTTCTCTGTGCCTGTCCACTCCTCTATCAGAGCAGGTGGGTGGGCCAGGTCAGTGGTGCTCCGACCTGGCCAGACACCAAGCTCACCTGCAGACTGGTCCAAAACAGGTTCTTGGGCCCCTCCTACCCACTGAAGCGGACCCCAGAGGGTGGGGTCCAGGAATCTGTGCTTCTAACATAGCGATTCTGATGTGGCCAGTCTGGCCTTCAAATGCCTCTAGATGAACGTTAAAGCCAGGCTGGCAGCCAGGGCAGCTCTCTGGCCCACAGCGCCTGAGATGATATCCTCAAGGACAGCCTGCAGTTTATGCATCCTCCCACTGCCTGTCCATTCGCAGCGGTGCTCCCAGAGGAAAGCACGATTTGGCCAGTGTGGCTTCCACAACACTTAGCAGAATAAATGGGGAAAGTTTCCCAGAGCAACTCATTCCGTCATTCCCTCATTCACACTTATTTACTGATTCATTCATGCCTTTACTTACGTTACATTCACCCACTCTTTCCTTTACTCACTCATTTCCTTTCTCACTCACATTCAGTCTGTGTCAATCAGAATGCTCTCAAAAGCAGATGGCATGCTCAGTGTGTAATGTGAAGAGAAACTAGTAAGACATAATTTTCAGTGGTGTAAGCAGGGTTAAGGAAACCACAAGGGAAGGTTAGATACCCAAGAACTGCATCATCCAAATGCCATTTCCACCTTAAGAATGGAAGGGTCAAGGGGAGGGAGCAGTGATCAGAAAGTGGTGAGACTTACACCATGGAAGAGGGGCTGCCCACAGGAGCTATGGCCATGTTTGTGGGAACTAGACACATCCAAAGCACAACCCAGTAGATAGGGAGGCATGGGCATAAATAGCCCAGACTCTCGCACTGACCACCCTCCATCCTGTGCCAATGTCTCTTGTTGGCAGAACAGGGGAGCCCAGAAGATGCAATCAACAAAAATCAGTCTCTTGGTGCACAAAATGGAATGGATGTGGGTGGAGAGAAGGTGGAGAAGCACAAATGGGGAGTAACAAGGAGAGACCCTAACTTCTGCCCCCAAGCTGCCTTGCGCTTGATTGTGCGGGTCCAGCCACTTGTCCTACATCAGGATCTTTGATGAGGGCATGCAGTTCAGAGTGAACCAAGCGAAACACCGCAGCAAGAACCACACAGTTTACAATCTCATAAACATTCACGTCGCACCCCACTCCATCTGTCTATGACAGCATGGTGAGAATGAACTCAACCTCAAAGGCTGCATCAAAGGTGGCTCTGGTCTCTCAGCCCAGAGAAAGTAAGTAAAGAGGGCCCGTGCCTTGCTCCTTGGTCTGGGCTAGGAGCCCTCCCTTGTCCCTTCCAGCCCCCAGGCAGGTCACCATGCCCTGGCCTCCATCTGTCCCACTACTGGCCCATCTCTGACTCTGTAGCACGAGTTCCTTCTGTCCAGCCAAACATAGTGACCTGCACATTATGGGTGCCAGCTCAATAAAAGGACACATTTTCCTGAGTGTTCAGCCCTGTGCCTGGGCTTGTTAGCACAGGTGCTTGCTGGAGGGAATCTTTTGTAGATAGAACAAGTGGGAAGTGGGGTGCAAGAAGGAGGGAGCACCCTCTTTCATTGGACACTGTGCACAGTCACGGCGCCATCTGCTTCCACGTGTGTGGCCTCATTTAATCTTCACAGCAGCTCTGTGGGGTGGCCATTATTGTCACCAGTATATGGACGACGAAGCTGAAGCCCACACAGGAGCAGAGAGTGGTCCCAGGTCACACACAGCAAGAGTCAGGACTGAAAACCAGGCCTTTTTCCCTGCACCTCAGCATCCTCACTGTGGCGGTGGCAGTGTCACAGGCAAGTCACCTCACCAGAAGGCACATCCTCATGGCTCTTTTTCTGTTGCCTTCACACTGGCAGCCTCCTCTCAAGGTGGACTCTGACCTCTGACTTGCACCTCTCTCACTCCTCAGAGAAGAGTCAAAGACCACCGGAGGCATCACCCCCACCTCCTGGCACCACCTGCAGCCATGGGTTTCTTGGGTGGGGTTAACAAGTTTGGACACGTGGTCATCTCCACACGCATGCTTCCCCCCACACAAATGTGAGCATGGACACGCCCCTGCCTGGCCTCAACCTTCACAGTCATGGGCACAGTGCACCCTGCACTTTCCCATCCACTGTCACTCACGTCAATTACAGTAGCTCTCACCTACTGTGTGCCAGGGAGTGCTCTGGGTGCTCCCCATCCATTATCTAATCTGCACTGGCAGAGACCAGGCTGGGTGAGCTAATGCTGTTCACATCTTACAGGCAGGAGATCCCAGGCCAGAGAGGGGCAGGGACATGTCCCCAGGCACATGGAGACTGTGTGAGGAAGCTGGAGCAGTCTAACCCCCATCACCTACCTCCCAGTCCAGGGCTCCTTCCACCAGAGCACACTGACTGCTGCTGACTCAGAAGCCATAACTAGAATGTGTGTACACAGTGCCCTTATTTGTACATATCAATGTGTGCCTGTATCTGTGCACTTGTGCAGGTGTTCCTCACACACCATCCGTGACTAATAGCATGCCTATACACTGAAGGACAGTGAATCACTTGCTCATCTGGGCTCCCACAGCCCTTCGTGGTTTCTCTCGGTGCTGTCATTGTTTCCCTCACTGGGCTGGCCATATCTTGAGAACAGGACATGCTTTCCAAAAGGAGCACGATGATCCGCCCTGTGGAACTCTGTCAACCTCTTTCTCCAGATACACCAGTGCTTGTTTGATGAGCCAATGAACAAAATTGCCATAGTAGAGGGGATGGGTGTTACACAGGAATTCAACATGGATTTACCTTCGCTTAGGCTGACTTGGCTACGAACAATGTTGATGCTCAGTGTCTCAACAGCAGAAACCCCAATATGTCCTCATTCCCTGGGGAGACCAGCAAGTGACAGAGGGATTACATTGGACCCTTTCCATCAATTTATCTTTACTGAAATAATCATGTATTCTTGAATGGACTTGCCTCCCTTCCCTCAGTGCTTTTACCAGCACCATCATCCTTGGATTTTTCTAATTACTTTATAGCCTTCATACATCATTGAAATATCCCACACAGGAAAATACTAAATATTAGATTGTAGGAAAAGAAAAATATTTTGAAGACCCATATTACAAGTGCGTCATCAGTTTGTGAGACATGAGTCTGAAATAGCTGGCAGCTTGGTTCTCGAAAAACCTCTGAATCATGTGTGAGTAGGTCAGAACCCTATCATGAAAAAGGTGGAAGGGAAAAACCCAGTTACAGTATTTTTTCTAAGAACAAACAAGATGTGGAAATCAGGAGAAAGTGAAGCACACCAAATGGGTTATGTCAGTCAAAGGGCAACATGGCACAGAATTTCAGTATTCTGACCAGGTCTCAGAGATGTGGCATATCAGTATGTGAAAAAGAGGTTTTGAATTTATGTGAAAAGGAAAGTAAACTATGGTGAATACATGTATAAAAATAATGTGAGGCAACAAGCAACAACAATCATAGCTGATAACAATTTTATTTCTTAGTGACCAGACAAAAGAGAAGGCATAGAGTCCACCATTCTTCTTTCAACAGTCTCATTTCAAAATCATGTATAGTGTTTATAGTTTGTAAGGACAAGAATGAAAATATTCTTTGATATATAAAAAGAAATATCCATCACAATACACTTTATACACCATTGAAATATACTGTAAAAGATTTTTTTCTGGTTAAGGAACACAATGGAAGAAGTAAGACAGTGGTCTAATGACTACGGGCTTTCCTAGTCTTCTATCTATATAGCATTTATTCTACCTTGTTGATTCAGTCAAAGTGAAATATTATTCTTGAGTTTGCATGCTCATGGGGTGGTGGGTAATCACCCCCAATCAACATTCTCAAGGTGTTTGCCCATGGCAGAGAATAGAGATAGGGCAAAAGCTAGAAAGTAATGAGTGGTTGAGTCAGTGTTTTTGTTTTGAAACAGTTTATCGAGGCATAATTACATAGCACAAAATTCACCTGCTTTAACTTTACAATTTAATGAATTTTAGCTTGTTTATGGCATTGCACAACCATCACTCCAATGCACTTTTGGAGTATTTTCATCACCCTAAAAAGATCATTTGTATCCATTTTCAGTCACTCCCTATCCTACCCCCACCTCAAGAAAAACACACATCTATTTTCTGTCTCTCTAGATTTGCCTTCTTTGGGGGGGGGGGGGGAAGAAATTTCATATAAATGGCACCATACAATATGTGTTCTTTTGTGTTTGGCTTCTTTCGCTGAGCATAATATTTTTCAGATTTGTTCATGGTGTAGCATGTATCAGCCCTTTGTTGCTTTTTTTATTATTGAGTTGTATTCTATTGAATTTACCTTATTTTGTTTAAAGGCATTCATCACTTGAATGGCATATGTGTTGCTTCCACTTTTTGGTATTCTGAATAATGCTGCTGTGAACATCCAAGCCTTTGTGTGGGCATGTGTTGCTATTTCTCTTGGGTAGATACCTAAGAGTAGAACTGCTGGGTCACATGGTAAATTTAATTTTGACATTATAAGAAACTGAAAGAATGGTTTTCTGGTTTTGTTGTTTTCAAATTCAAGACATTTGCCCTAGCAGGTTTGGATCAGTGGTTAGAGCACTGGCTTGCAGACTGAAGGGTCCTGGGTTTGATTCTGGCCAAAGGCACATACCTTGGTTGCAGGCTCGATCCCCAGCCCCCAGCCAGGGCACATGCAGGAGACAACCAATCTATGCATCTCTCTCACATCGACCTTTCTCTCTCTCTCTCCCTTCCACTCTCTCTGAAAAACAATGGAAAAAATATCACCTGGTGAGGATTAAAATAAATAAATAAATAAATAAATAAATAAATAAATAAATAAATAAATTTTTTTTTTAAAGAGAGACTTAAATATATTTAAAGGCCAAGTCAAAGAAAGGAAAACTCTGAAGATACAGGAAAGAGGTAGGGAGGGAGTTGATAGATAAGTTTCCTGAGAAGGTAAAGGGGAATAGGGCACAGCACTCTGGTGGAAAGATTAGTCAACAAGAAAAAGGACACCTCTTCCACTGTGACAAGAGGGAAAGAGCAAGCATTCGTCAGGTGAGGATTCTCATGAGTTTGCAGGTAGTTTGTAGCAAGAAGTTAAGAACATTCCTGTCTAGGGTCTTCTATTTTAAGTGCAGTAGGAGGTGAAGTGAGGGAGGAAGGGAGGGGAGGATGTAGGAGGGCTGAGAAAGAAAGGATTTGGCAAAGGTGTCATTGACTTTTGGAGAACTGAGCAGGGAAGCAGGATTGCCTGACAACCTAGAGGACTCTGTAGAGGTAGGGGGTGATGACATTTTATTGGCTCCCATCTGAGCAATTATATGAGACTGGGATTGGCTTAAAGAAGAAGGAGAATTGTATTCATCCAGGGTTAAGCTGTGATGGAAGAATGATAAAGCGTATGATTGAGAACATAATTAGCTAGAGAATGGCAGATTGGGCAGGTTTCTACTTTTCAGAGAGGCAAGTTTCAGTTAAGTCGAGGAGGTGAAAGATTGGTCAGTGAAGGAGCTTGAGAAAGAACAAAGCTGAAGGGATCACAATACCAGATATCAAGTTATACTACAAAGCCACTGTCATCAAAACAGCCTGGTACTGGCACAAGAACAGACATGTCAATCAGTGGAACATAACAGAGACCCCAGAAATTGACTCAAGCCATTATGCTCCATTAATATTTGAAAAAGGAGGCAAGAATATACAATGGAGTAAAGACAGTCTCTTCAATAAATGGTGCTGGGAAAATAAAACAGGTACATGCAAAAAAATGAAACTTGCCCACCAACTTACACCATACACAAGAATAAACTCAGCATGGATAAAATATTTAAATATAAGTCATGAAACCATAAAAATCCTAGAAGAAAAATAAGAAGCAACATCGCAGACACCTCTAACAGCAATATGTTTACTGATACATCCCCTAGGGCAAGAGGAACAAAGGAGAAAATAAACAAATGGGACTACATCAAAATAAAAAGCTTCTGCACAGCAAAATAAACCACCAATAAAACAAAAAGGGAGCCTGGCCAGGCGTGGCTCAGCGGTTGAGCGTCTACCTAGGATCCAGGAGATCGGGGTTCGATTCCTGGTCAGGGCACATGCCCAGATTGTGGGATCGATCAATGACTCTCTCATCATTGATGTTTCTATCTATCTCTCTCTCTCCCTCTCCTTTCCTCTCTCTGAAATCAATAAAGATATATTAAAAAAAAAAAAAAAAGGGAGCCCAGTCTATGGGAGAACATATTTGCCAATGATACATCTGATAAGGGGTTAATATCCAAAACATATAAGGAACTCCTACAACTTAACAAAAGGAAGACAAAAAATCCAATTAAAAAAATGAGCAAAGGACCTAAATAAACTCTTCTCCAAAGAGGACATACAGGTGGCTAAAAGACATTTAAAAAATGCTCAAAGTCATTATTCATCAGAGAGATGTAAATTAAAATGACAAAGAGTTATCACGTCACACCTGTCAGATGGGCTACCATCAACAAATCAACAAACAAGTGCTGGTGAGGATGTAGAGAAAAGGGAACTCAGTACACTGCTGGTGGGAATGCAGACTGGTGTAGCCACTATGGAAAACAGTATGGAGATGGAGGTTCTTTAAAAATTTAAAAATGGGCCAATAATAAGTAATGAAATTGAAGCAGTAATCAAAAAACTCCCAGCAAACAAAAGTCTTGGACCAGATGGATTTACACGCGAGTTTTACAAAACATTCAAAGAAGAATTAACACCTATTCTATTCAAACTATTCCAGAAAATTCAAGAGGAGGGAAAACTCCCAAACTCTTTTTATGAGGCCAGCATCATCTTAATCCCAAAACCAGATAAAGACACTATAAAGAAAGAAAATTACAGGCCAATATCCCTGATGAACATAGATGCTAAAATCCTCACTAAAACACTAGCAAATCGGATCCAGCAATACATTAAAAAGATCATACACCACGACCAAGTGGGATTTATTCCAGGGATGCAAAGCTGGTATAACATCCGCAAATCAATAAATGTGATACATCAAATAAACAAAATGAAGGACAAAAATCATATGATCATATCAATAGATGCAGAAAAATCATTCGACAAAATCCAGCACCCATTTCTGATAAAAACTCTCAGCAAAATGGGAATAGAGGGACCATACCTCAACATAATAAAGGCCATATATGACAAACCTACAGCCAACATCATAATCAATGGTCAAAAACTAAAACCATTTCCCTTAAAAACAGGAACAAGACAGGGATGTCCACTTTCACCACTCATATTCAACATAGTACTGGAAGTCCTCACCATAGCCATCAGACAGGAAGAAAACATCAAAGGTATCCAAATTGGAAAGGAGGAAGTAAAACTGTCATTATCTGCAGATGACATGATATTGTATATAGAAAATCCTAAAGACTCCATCAAAGTACTACTAGATTTGATAAATGAATTTAGCAAGTTAGCTGGATACAAAATCAACATCCGGAAATCGGTGGCATTCTTACCAACAATGAACTTTCAGAAAGAGAAACTTAAAAAATAATACCATTTACCATTTCAACTAAAAAAATAAGATACCTAGGTATAAACTTAACCAAGGATGTAAAAGATCTGTATTTGGAAAACTACATGACACTGAAAAAAGAAATAGAGGAAGATATAAACAAGTGGAAGAATATACCATGCTCATGGATTGGAAGAATTAATATCATTAAAATGTTCATACTACCCAAAGCAATTTATAAATTCAATGCAATTCCTATTAAAATACTAACAGTATATTTCAAAGATCTAGGACAAACATTTCGAACCAAAAAAGACCCCAAATAGCTGCAGCCATCTTGAGAAAAAAGAACAGAGTGGGAGGGATCACTTTGCCAGACATCAAACTGTACTATAAAGCCATTGTAATCAAAACAGCCTGGTATTGGTACAGCAACAGGCATATAGATCAGTGGAACAGAACAGAGACCCCAGAAATAGACCCATGCCATTATGGTCAGTCAATATTTGACAAAGGAGGGAAGAGCATACAATGGAGTAAAGACAATCTCTTCAATAAGTGGTGTTGGGAAAATTGGACAGCTACATGCAAAAAAAATGAAACTAGACCACCAACTTTCACCATACACAAAAATAAACTCAAAATTGATAAAAGACTTAAATGTAAGCCACGAAACCATAAAAATCCTGGAAGAAAACATAGGCAGTAAAGTCACAGACATCCCACGTAGTGGACTTTTCACTGATACATCTCCTAGGGCAAGAGAAACAAAAGAAAAAATAAACATATGGGACTACATCAAACTAAAAAGCTTCTACACAGCAAAAGAAAACAGCCTCAAAATACAAAGGAACCCCATGGTCTAGGAAAACATATTTGCCAAGGATGAATCTGATAAGGGGCTAATTTCCAAAGTGTACAAAGAACTCATAGTACTCAGCAAGAGGAAGACAAACAACCCAATTAAGAAATGGGCAAAGGACCTGAATAGACACTTCTCCAAAGAGGATGGACATACAGATGGCCAAGAGACATATGAGAAAATGCTCAATGTCAATAATCATCAGAGAGATCAAACTAAGACCACAATGAGGTATCACTTCACACCTGTCAGAGTGGCTGCCATCAACAAATCAACAAACGACATGTGCTGGCGAGGGTGTGGAGAAAGGGGAACCCTAGTACACTGCTGGTGGGAACGCAGACTGGTGCAGCCACTACGGAAAACAGTATGGAGGTTCCTTAAAAAATTAAAAATGGAGGCCGGCCGGGAGTGGCTCAGCGGTTGAGCGTCCACCTGGGATCCAGGCGATCAAGGTTCGATTCCCTGTCAGGGCACATGCCCAGGTAGCAGGCTTGATCAATGATTCTCTCATCATTGATGTTTCTATCTCTCTCTCTCCCTCTCCTTTCCTCTCTCTGAAGTCAATAAAGATATATTTAAAAAAAAAAAATTAAAAATGGAGCTGCCGTTTGACCCAGTGATCGACTTCTAGGAATATATCCTAAGAATCCTGAAACACTAATCAGAAAGAATATATGCACCCCTATGTTCATAGCAGAGCAATTTACAATAGCTAAGATCTGGAAACAGCCCAAGTTCCCATCAGTAGATGAGTGGATAAAAAAGCTGTGGGATATATGCACCATGGAATACTATGCAGCTATGAAAAAGAAGGTTCTCATACCCTTTGGGACAGTATGGATGGACCTGGAGAATATTATGCTAAGTGAAATAAGCCAGGCAGAGAAAGACAAACATCACATGATCTCGCTTATATGTGGAATCTAAAGAACTTAATAAACTGATGAACAGAATAGATTCAATGACATGGAAGCATAGATCAGACTGATGAATGTTAGAGGGATGGAGGAGGGCGGGTGAGTGGAGGGGGAGAGATTAACCAAAGAATTTATATGTATATAGGCACAACCCAAGAACACGGACAATGGTGGGGAGAGGGACTGGGGAGGGGGAGGGGACGTGGTGGAATGGGTCATTGGGGAGAAAAAGGGACATCTATAATATTTTAAACAAAAATAAAATTAACTAAAAAAATTAAAACAGAGCTTCCATTTGACCCAGTGATCCCACTTCTAGGAATATATCCCAAGAAACCCGAAACATCAATTAGAAAGAATCTAGCCCGGCCGGGTGTGGCTCAGCGGTTGAGCGTCAACCTAGGATCCAGGCGATTGGGGTTTAATTCCCGGTAACGGCACATGCCCGGGTTGCGGGCTGCAGCCAATCAATGACTCTCATCATTGATGTTTCTCTCTCTCTCTCTCTCTCTCTCTCTCTTTCTCCATCTCTTTTCCTCTCTCTGAAATCAATAAAGATATATTTTAAAAAAAGAAAGAAAGAATCTAGGCACCTCTCTGTTCATAGCAGCACTATTTATTTACAATAGCTAAGATCTGGAAACAGCCCAAGTGCTCAATAGATGAGTGAATAAAAAAGCTGTGGGACATTTACACCATGGAATACTATACAGCTGTGAAAAAGAAGGATCTCTTGCCCTTTGGGACAGCATGGATGGATCTGTAGAGTATTATGGTAAAAGAAATAAGCTAGTCAGAGAAAGACAAGTACCACATGATCTCACTCATATGTGGAATCTAATGAACGAAATAGATACGGAAACATAGAAGCATGGAACAGACTGAGGGACCTCAGAGTTACGGTGGGGGTGGAGGAGTGGGAAAGGAGAGATTAATCAAAGAACTTATATGCATAACCCATGGACACAGATATTGTTATGTGGAAGGCCTGGGGTGGTGGTGGATGTGGGGTGGAGGGGAATCAATGAGGATAATAAAGGGGACATCTGTAACACTTTCAACAATAAAGATAAATTTTAAAAAATTATTTTGGTTGCATTAAATTAATAAATTAATTTGAAACTGCCCATCCAGAAACCAAATATGTCTCTTTGTTTATTCAAATATATTATAAGGGAGCTTGTTAACTATAGAATGAGGTTTTCAGAGGGTACAGTGGAAAAGTTATGGAGGAAGAGAGGTAGGTCAAGTTTGACTCAAGGTGGGAAAAGCACTGAGTTGTATAAAATATAAGAGAGAATAGATTATTAGAAGAGATTATGTAAAAGATGGGTATTGTACTAGTTATCTATTGCTGAGTAAAAACTAAACACAAACTTAGTGTTTTGAAACGTTTATTCATCTCACAATTTCTGTGAGCTTAGCTGGGTGCAGGTCCTCTGCTGGATCCTCTGTTTCAGGGTCTCTCACAAGGCTGCAATCAAGATGTTGGCCAGGGCTGGGGTCTCATCTGAGGATTTGATAGAGCAAGGATCCACTTCCAAGATCACCTGGTTGCTGATGGATTTTCAGCTCCTCAAGGACTGTTGTATTGAGAGACTCAGCTCCTGGCTGGATGTTGGCCTTCACTTACTTGATATATGGACTTCCCTAACATGGCAACTTAATTCATCAAAACCAGCAAGGGAACCCGGACGGTGTTGCTCAGTGGTTGAACATCAACTTATGATCCAGGAGATATTGGTTCAATTCCTGGTCAGGGCACATGCCTGGGTTTTGGGCTCGATCCCCAGTAGGGGACGTGCAAGAGGCAGCCAATCAATGATTCATCACTGATGTTTCTATCTCTCTCTCCCTCTCTCTTCCTCTATCTGAAATCAATAAAGACATACTTTAAAAAACAAAAAACCCCCACAAAAACAAAATACACACACACAAAAAAAACAACAAGGGAGAAAATCTTCTAGCAAGATGGAAGTCACAGTTTTATGTAGCCAAGTCCCTAAGTGACATCTTATCAACTTTGCCCCATTCTATCAGTTAGAAGTAAGTTCCTAGGTCAGCCACACTGAAAGGGAACGATTACACAAAGGTGAGAATACCAAGTCAGGGATCATTGAGGGGTCATTTTAGAGGCTACCTGCCACAGTTATTAAGAAATATAGATTATGGTAGATTTGGTAGCATTAGCTAACTCAAAGTTTGCCAAAGGAATGTCCTAGAAGCCCCCTGGCACATGAGATAAGGAGAGACATGGGTCTTCAGGGATTTCCTATAACCTAGATAGATTGCATTTTCAAGAGAATTGTGGTCTTTGGTGGAAGAAGAGACTCCAGACTCATCAGGCTGGGTAAATAGTAACCATTTCCATACGTGCAACACTTCAGGGTTTACAAATCTGCTTTAGGAGCCATTAATTTATTCGAATAACAATCCTATGAGGTAGCTAGGCAATGAAACTAAGGTTCATAGAGCCTACATGGCCACCTCGGATCAAACAATCAATGGGTGGCACAGCTGAGACCAGAGCCTCAGTCTTCAAATTCCTAGTCTATTACACCAGAGTGCTTTTCCCCTTCAATCGCTTCTCCCACCATTTTCCTCCCTCTCTGGGCTCTTACTTGGCTCAGTTACTACTAGCTAGTCAGTCAACCTCACTGCACCTTCCAGAATTACTGTTGGGTCAGAGATAATGTTTGTAAATCTCCCAACCCACTGTATGGCCCACAGGAAGTTCTCACTAAATGGAAGCTATTAGCCGTTATTATTACTTCTGCTCTTCAAGGCCGGCCTCATTGCTATTCATCTTCAATTCGGCTCTTCCCCACGAATCTCTGTGGTACCACATTCCAAGGTGCAACTTGCTTTCAAAAGACACAAATACCCAACAACTTTAACAGGCAGACATTGCCCATCTCCCAACACTCCAACAAAGAGCATTTGGTTGTCAGTGGTGTACTCTTTCTACTTCTTAAAAAAAGTTTGCTGTAAAACAGTATGCCTGTGACTCAAGCAGCGGCCTCATAGCTCTTGTACTTACCACATCTCTTGATTGCATCTTCTCTTGTGCTTAATTTAATTTCATGTTGTTTTATATAGTAATATACTGCACAGGTTTGTAGCCTAGGTGCAATAAGCTATACCATATAGCCTCGGTGTGCAGCAGGCTGTACCATCTAGGTTTGGGTAAGTGCACTCTGATTTTCACACAACAATGAAATTGCCTAATGATACTTTTCTCAGAATGTATCCCTTCTCTCTATCATATAGAAAGAATATATATATATATTATGTTATATATTAATATATTTATTTATTTTTAAAATTTATCTTTATTGTTGAAAGTATTACAAATGTCCCTTTTTCTCCTATTGATCCCCTCCCCCTTGTACCTCTCCCCCCGACCTTCACCCCACTACTATCTGTGTCCATGAGTTATGCATATATCCATATAAAGTCTTATATTAATCTCTCCCCACCCACCCCCACCTTCCCTCTGAGATTCGTCTGTCTGTTCCATGCTTCTATGTCTCTGGATCTATTTTGTTCATTGGTTTATAGGGCTCATTAGATTCCACATATGAGTAAGATCATGTGACACTTGACTTTCTCTTACTGGCTTATTTTGCTTAGCATAATACTCTCCAGGTCCCACCATGCTGTCTCAAAGGGTAAAGGACCTTCCTTTTTACAGTTGCATAGTATTCCACTGTGTAAATGTCCGAGAAGATGCAAGATATGATTTCAATCTTCTTGAACTTGTAGAGACTTGTTTTGTGTCCCAACATGTGGTCTATCTTTGAGAATGTCCCATGTGCACTTGAGGAGAATGCTTATTCCACAGCTTTGGGGTGAAATGTTCTGTAAATGTCAATTAAGTCCATCTGATCTAGTGTGTCATTTAGAGTCACTGTTTCCTTGTTGATTTTTTTGTCTGTAAGATCTATCTAGTAAAGTAAGTGGTGTGTCAAAGTCCCCCACTATGACTGTATTGCTGTCAATCTCTCCTTTAAAGTCCTCAAGAAGGTTTGTTTGTTTTTCCAGCCTGTGTGAGTCTTTTGTTCTGAGATGGGTCTCTTGTACACAGTGTATATTTGGGTCTTGTTTCCTTATCCATTCAGCTACCCTATGTCTTTTGACTGGGCCATTTAATTCATTTATATTTAAGGTTATTATTGATAGGCACTTATCTATTGCCATTTTATTTCTTTATGCTTATGTTTCTCATTCTCTCTATTTCAACTTCTTGTTACAGTAGTCCCTTTAACATTTCTTGCAATGCTGGTTTGGTGATGATAAATTCCTTTAGCCTTTTTTTTTGTCTGGAAAATTCTTTATGTCACCATCTATTTTGAATGATAACCTTGCTGTATAGGGTAGACTTGGTTTCAGTTCCTTGCTTTGCATTACCTTGAATGCTTCAGTCCATTCCTTCTGGCCTGTAGAGTTTCTGATGAGAAATCAGCTGACAGCCTTATGGGAGGTTCTTTGAAGGTAACAAATTGCTTTTCTCTTTCTTTCATTAAGATTCTCTCTTTGCCTTGAATTTCTGGCATTTTAATTATAATGTGTCTAAGTGTGGGCTTCTTTGGGTTCTTCTTGCTTGGGACACTCTGTGCCTCCTGAACTTGAGTAACTTTTTTCTTCGGCAGATTGGGGAAGTTTTCTGCCATTCTTTCTTTTTTTTTTTTTCCAAAATATATCTTTATTGATTTCAGAGAGAGGAAAAGAGAGGGAGAAAGAGAGACAGAAACATCAATGATAAGAGTCATTGATCGAGCCCGCAACCCGGGCATGTGCCCTGACCGGGAATCGAACCCCAATCGCCTGGATCCTAGGTCGACGCTCAACCACTGAGCTACGCCCTGCTGGGCTCTGCCATTATTTCTTTAAACAGGTTTTCTAACCCTTGCTTACTTTTGACCTCCTCTGGCATTCCTATGATGCAAATATTGTAACCTTCCATGTTGTCCCACAGCTCCCTTAAACTATCCTGTTTTTTCACTGTTCTATCTTTTTGGATCTCTGATTGAGTGATTTTTTTTCTACCCTGTCTTCTAATTTGCTGATCCAATCCTCAGCTTCTCCTAATCTGCTGTTCATTCCTTCCAATGTTTGTTTGTTTTTCTAATTTCTACTACATCATTCTTAATTTCCTTCACAGTTTCTATATCATTTTTCATGCTGTTGAGCATCCTTATGATCAGTATTCTGAACTCTATATCTGATAGATTGCTTACTTCCATTTCACTTAGCTCTTCTTCTAGAGAATTCTTTTGTTCTTTCATTTGGGACTTTTTTTTTTTTTTTTTTTGGTCTCCCCATTTTAGCTGACTGGATTTGTTTCTATGTAGTAGGTAGATCTGCTAGGACTCCCAGTCTTTTGGGTAGTCTCTGGTGCAGGCCAATGACAGATGCTGTTTGTGACTGGCCTTGAGTACCCTGTTTGAAGTTTTTCACACTCCATAGATTCTTGTTTCCTCTGCTGGGGCCAGACGTGTTTGGACAGGACCAAGATGTGCACCAAGGTCAGCTTTTCCAAGCCCTAGGTCCAGAAGCAAAACAGGCAATGATTCAAAGCACCCAGAGGCTATTATTCAGTCTCTTAAGGAGCCTAAGGCTGTAGAAACTCCACAGGGTGGGGGCCAGAGATTTTCCAGAAAAGTGGGGCAATTGATTCCCCCCAGGCAAAAGATGCTTAAAAGGTAAATATCTGTGTAAGATGTCCTCTGCCACATGGGGAAATGTCCGAGCACCAGGGTCCAGATGGGTGCCCTCTTAGATCTATTCCCCCAGCCAGCCCCCACTAGATTCTCCTCACACTGTTCTAGCCCACTCTGCCTTCCCTCCCCTGGAGCCTAAGGTAAATGGCTGCACACAAAACTTTGTGTATTGGCCTTTTAAGAGGGTGCCTGCATTACCAGCCATCTCTCCCTGGCAGACAGAAACTCCGCTGCTTTTCACAGCTAGATGTTATGTGGGCACATTTCTCAATTCTGGTGCTCCGGGCTGGGGATCCCAGCTTGGGGTTTAGACCCCAGAGTCATCAGTGGGAACCCTTCCCCCCTCAGCTGAGATATCCCTCTGGGCCCTCTTGTGCCTCCACACTTCCTACCAGTCTTTGTGTGGTCTCCATTTTTCATCCTTGGTTATGAGGATACTCTCCAGCTTGTCACAGCACAAGGTCACAATAGCTGTTCAGAATATGATTCCTTCTCTCTCTTCTGCCTTGACAATTGTTACTCTAAGACCCTGGTGTGTGTTTTTTGGTTGTTTTTTTTTAAATATATCTTTATTGATTTCAGAGAGAGGAAAAGAGAGGAAGAGAGAGAGATAGAAACATCAATGATGAGACAGTCACTGATTGAGCCCACAACCCAGGCATGTGCCTTAACCGGGAATTGAACCCCGATTGCTTGGATCCTAGGTCAAAGCTCAACCGCTGAGCCAGGCCCGGCCGGGCTAAGACCCTGGTTTGAGGCACAACTCAACCATTAACTACCACAAACCTGTTATCCAAAGGGAATGTTGGGAGAGGCTGGGACAATGTGGAAAGTTTATTTGTAGTTGATTATTAAGGGTGCTTTTTCTATATTTTAGTTGTAATTCCAATTTGGTCCTGGGAGAATGTTATTGTATCTTCTACTCAACCCACTGCCATTTTGGATCTCCTCATATTATATTTATTTTTCATGGAGAGTGCTCTGTCTGGGCTTGGCATTCTAGCCCTGGGTCCCCCACAGCCAAACTCCACCTTTTCTTTCCAAACATGGCCTCCAAGGGTCCCTCCTGCAGTCAGGTCACTCTCAGCCCAGCCACTCTTGCACCACTCCTTTGCAGAAGCCAAGATCCAATTTGCATCTGAGCCTTTGTTCCCCCCTTTCATTATAGAGCCGGATGCATCTATTTAAGTCCTGCCCTTGGTGCTTATTAGTTGCCTAACTTATGTAAATCACTTCATCTCTAAGAGCCTGTTTTTGAGAGATGAAAAGGGATATTAATAATTTCCACATAAAGGGACTGCTTTCAGTTTGAAAGGTTATGTATAGAGTCCTGAGCAAATAACAGAAAGAAGCTCATTAAATGTTTAAGCTCCACCCCCCCACACCCCACCCCCACCCCTGTCCTATTGTCCCCACAGCACAAGGTCACAATAGGTGTTCAGAACATGATTTCTTCTCTCTCTACTGCCTTGACAATTGTTACTCTAAAACCCTGGTTCGAGGCACAATTCTACCATTAACTACCACAAATCTGTTATCCAAAGGGAATGTTGTGAGAGGCTGGGACAATCTGGAAAGTGACTTGAAGTTGATCAGAGTTGGAGTCCCACCACAACCTTACTTAGCTGTACGGCTTTGACAAGTGACATGAGTCTCCCTGTGCCTCAGTTCACTTACCTATAAGGGAGAGGGGAAATACTAGCACCTACCTCAGTGGGCACCCCCATTTTCTATCCCTCACTGCACCCCTTCTGTCCACCTCTCTGCTCTCTACTTAGCTGGTTGGGCCTCAGCCAGTGTCAGCTGATCCAAGCCACACCTCCTCCCAGATAAACCACACCCAGGAACAGAATGAAACCAGCCAGGCAACAGCAGACATCATGCAAACTCTTTTGTGCAGGAGTGCACACAGACAGAGCTGAACCCAAATTTAATTTTTTATTCAGCCATTCATGCACCTAAATCAGTGAAATGAACATTTTCTGACCCTTCCTCTGGGACTGGCAAGGTGCTAAGCTTCACTGGAGACAGAGGTCCTGCCCTTAGGGAGCTTCTGATCTGATAAGAAGAGAATCCTAGGCATGAAATCCACATGGGGCAGGGGCAGAGAGAAGCTCTCGGGGCTGTGAGCCCAGAGGACAAATTCAAGGTAGGATACTTGGATAAAGTGACACTTGAAGTGAGTTCATAAGGTTTGGGGAATTGTAATGAAGGGCCTTCCATGTAGAGCACATTGCAAAACACCTAGACAAGTGAAAGCATGGGGCATTGCAGGAACTACTTGTAGTAAGTTCAGTAGTCAAAGCACAGTGTGTCAGACCAAGAGTGGCGAGAGATGTGGCTTGAGAGGTTTGGTGAAGTCGAATCTATGGGTGACCTTAATTGCCAAAAAAGGAGCTAGAACTTTATCCTTGTTGGGGGGTGGTGTCACAGGAGGAAGTGATGTGTTGACTTCTCTGCCATGCCCTCACTGTTGCTGTGCAGAAGGTAGGTTGAAGATGGCCAGTCCAGAAGCCAGGAGCCTGGAAGTGGACTTGGGGTCGTTCATGTGAGAGGTGTTGAGGCTGGAGCAGGTCAGTGGCAGAGGATGAGGAAAGACGCTGGATTTGAGAGACAGAAAGGAGACTCATCTGGACTTGGTGAGGGATTGGCTATGAGGAGAGAAGGGGGTTAGGGCTACACATAAGGCAGAAGATACAGAGGAAACTATTGCACAGGTGTTAAGGGGGTAATTAGGGCAAAGATAACAGCGGGGGGAACACTGAGTGTTATGAAACCAGAGTGGGACAGAAACACTATCCTGGAGGTGGAGGGGTTTGGACTAAGACTCACTGTGTTTCCTTGGGCCCTCTGGACCCTCTGGTTTCCACCTGACAAGTTGGGAGACAAAGAATGATCATTGTGAGGAATGAATCACATAAAAGTCTGTGCAGTAAGTCTTAGCCCTGTGGATGCTTTAAGGCGGAGGCCTGTGGCAGGGTGTTTGGTCCAGGGTGGAGTGAGGCGGGTCTACTCTTTGTGCAACAGCATTGCCGAAAAAGGGTGTGTGGGGAGGGGCAGTGTGACCTGAATACATGCCTGTTGGTTTTGAGGAGGGTCAGAGGCCAAGGAAGTCAAATCAATTTTACCTTGGGAGGCCCTACCTTGGAAGTCGGCAGTGAGTGGCATCTCTGAGCCGTGAACCCTAGACTGCCACTTCCTCAGGAAGTACCCAGGCCTGAGAGGCCCGAGGCCTCTGGGTTCTGATCTCAAGTCAGCACCTGAGTTGCTGTGTGACCCTGAGTCAGTTCTAACCCACTCTGGGTCCCAGGTTTGCCACATGAGAACAACAACAATAAAAGCATGTGTGTTGGTGGAGAAGTGAATGAAATGTTTCCAAAGGTCCTCTATAGGTTTACTATGCTTCAGTTCTATGACCCCGAGTCCTTTTTAAATCATTTAGTCCTGTCTCTGTCCCTGACTTCCTGTGCAGTCTTGAGCCAGCTACTGGATCTCTCTGGATCTATTTTCACATCTGGAATATCAGGAGATTGGGCAGAGAGTCTCCAATGTCCAATGATTCTCCCTAGAGGACGTTTGCCCTCATCTCCAGCTGAATGTTTCAGACAAATCAGAGGAAAGTGAGGCTGGTCACAGACGAGCCCCCTTCCAAATCTTCTGTCTTCTCCCACTGCCCTCCCCTCCCTACTGCCAGGAGCTTGTAGCACTGGCTCACTTGCCAAATTTGTTACTATGGCAACGGTTACAAATAACTCAGATGCAGAGGAAGATTTTAACCCAAGAGCTGCTGGGCCAAGGGCCTCTTCCTTCCACTCTACACCCGACTGAGGGACAATCTGACAAATTCTTTGAGATCAAGTCACTTCCCTGCTCACAAGCCTGCCAGTGTTCCTCAGTGTCACAAGATTAAGTCCTGGCTTCTGAGGCCCTGCTGAAACCTAATTCAGATCTTTCCAATCACATTTCCCACTTGCTGCCATTAAAAAGTGATCACTCCAATTTTGAGCACCTATAGTCTGCCAAGCCCTGGGTTGGGTGCTTTATATATATAGCTAAGGAAATCTTCCCAGAACTCTATCAGATAAACATTATGATTCCCATTTTGCAGGGGAGAAATTGAGGCCCATGGGTGTGACTTGAGTAAGGAGGTCAGAGAGTCAAAATTCAAACTCAAATCCATCGGGATCCCAAACCCAGGCTTCTCCATTGTCAATAGTTCACAAAGTTGGTCTACACACTTGGGGCCTATCCAAATAGTCTGAGGCTTTTAAAAATTCTGTTTCTGTCCAGTTGACGTGGCTCAGTGGTTGAGCATTGACCCATGAACCAGGAGACCACAGTTCAGTTACTGGTCAGGGCACATGCTCAGGTTGCAGGCTCTATCCTCAGTAGGGGGCATGCAGAAGGCAGCCAACCAATGATGACTCTCTCATCATTAATGTTTCCGTCTCTCTCCCTCCCTTCCTCTCTTTGAAATCAATAATTTAAAAAAAGCACAAACTTTCAAACTAAAGATATGATGGATTATAAACTCTAACTTTGGTACATGGGTTGTTTGCTACCAAATATTAAAAAAAAAAATTCTGATTCTAACTTCCATTCAGGAAGGTGGAATGCCTCTGTCTCCTCTAACTCCTGACACCCCATAAAATAAGAGTGAAGGAATCAAGTGTATAAACCCACATCTCCAAACAAATTGGAGGAGGTTCCATCAATGGGGAAGAGACTTCAACAACTTCCTGGCAAGCAGAAAGGGGTTGGGGATGGGGGGTGGGAACTGAGAAAGCAGGGTGGGAAAGGTAGAGGCACAGTCCACCCATGGGAGGGATCTGCGTGAAGAACGCTGGTCTGCCTTGCAAAATCCTGGTGAGGCTCTGGCACAAAAAAGGTGTCCTGACAGTGGGAATGAGATGTAGAGACCCTGACAGGGGGAGAATTGAAAGTATATGTCAGAACAGTTGACTCTCCCACCCTCCCTGTGCCCTTCCCTGTGCTCATGGGTAGAAATCACAAGAGCCAAGCATCTATGCTGAAGCAAATTACAGAGCGTTCCCCCCAAAAAAATCAGTCTCCGAGCAAAGCCTTCCCTTTCTGGACCCAGGAGGCCTCCAGCAGAATGTGCAGGTCCCTACACAGTCACCTTAAAGGGAAGGCTAGCAGTGGCCTTGACCAATCCCCTCCCCTTACACAGGCTCCAACCAATCAACTTTTACTGGTTATCTTCTTTAAAATCAATGAGCTGTGAGTTTGAATACTTGTGAAAAAATATGTGAATAGGTTTATGAAAGAACTGTTGAAGGAAATGGGAAAAACTAAGGCTGGGCATATTTCAAGGGGGAAAACCAAGCAATTATTAAATTCAGGAATACAAAACAAGGTAAAAGACATCCAGGTAATTATAGTACATGTCTTGGCTCTGTAGCAACTGCTGATTTACTAGGAATTGGGATATAAACATACTGGAAGAGTGAGGGGAGGAGAAATAGGATGTGTGTGTGGAGGGTGATAAAATCCTCTTCCACCATCACAAGACGTCAAGAGATAATGTCTCAAGTTGTTAAGAAATAGTAGCATAAGCATATGATATAGAAACATGGTGGTCCTTGAGGTTAAAGGCTTTTCAGCTTCAAGTAATAACAACAATAACAAAAAATATTGAACTGACAGTGGCTTCAATACATATGGCCTCCTTCCTTCCTCCTTCCCTCCCTCCCTCCCTCCCTCTTCCTTCCTTCCTTCCTTCCTTCCTTCCTTCCTTCCTTCCTTCCTTCCTTCCTTCCTTCCTTCCTTCCTTCCTTCCTTCCTTCTTTTTTTCTTTCCTTCCTTCCTTCTCAGGAAGTTAATTTATTATTAACAAAAGTGTGGCAGGGGTCCAGGTGTTCAAAGATGCCATTCAGAAACCAGGCTTTTTCTAATTTTTTGTTCCTTAATGTGTTGTCTTCATCCTGATGCTCATCCCCTCAGGGTCAAAAGATTGCTGTCACCGCTCCAGGCAGCAGGACTATATCCAAGGAAGAAAGAAAAAGGAAGGGGACAGTGTCAGCCATGTGTCTCAGGAAAGCCAAATTCTTTTCAGAAGGCCCCTAGAAAACATCCCATGGCCATAACTGGGACACGTAGCCATCTCTAGCTGCAAGGGAGGCTAAGCACATATCTGGCTCTTCAGCTTCTAAGTGGAAGAAGCCAGGGAGAAGGTTAGTTAGAAGTGGTAAATGCCAGAAGAAACAGCCAGAGACTGGTAAAAAACTGTGCAGTTGGTGGGCAATCATGTTTCCCACATATGATATCAGTCTAGGGGGTTAAGGGGAGGAACAGAGAGTAAGCAGCCCCTTTCAGAGGGGCATGGCTGATATTTTCTTAGACAGGTAATATATGATATCCACTTCCAATTTCCCTTTCTGGCCTGGTAATTTTCCTCTATTATGCCCAAAATGTCATTGCAGTTCTATTAAGCACACATAGAAGATACTGAATCCACAAATAAGGAAGAAAGGGATGCTATGAAAAGGCAACTTTGTGGAATAAAAAAGAGAGCTTATAAATTTTAACAATTTTTAAAGTAAAAAAAGTTCAACAGAATACCCTGGCAGGTGTGGTTCAGTTGGTTGGAGCATGGTCCCATACACCAAAAGGTCCCATACACCAAAAGCTGGCTGGTTCAATTCCCAGTGAGGGCACATGCCCGGGTTGCGGGTTTGATCCCTGGTTGGGGCACATTCAGGAGGCAACCAATCAATGTTTCTCTCTCACATCAATGTTTCTTCCCTTTCCTTCTCTCTCCGTCCCTCTCTCTCTCTCTCTCTCCCCCTCCCCTTCCTCTAAGATCAATTTTTTAAAAAGTTCAATAGAAGATAAAGTCAAGAAAATGTCTCAGAATGCAGAATTTAAAAAAAGACGTGATACTTCTAATTTCTGGTATGGCATGTAAAGAGCTTAAATTCATCACTCTATACACCCAAGAGAGAACCTAAACAAACTGAAAATCAACAACTCTTCTTAGAAACCTCAGAGAATTGTGGTCATAAGGCAATGTTCTGCCCCACAATTTGAAGAGATACCCTGACAAGTGAAGATAATTACAATTTACTGGAGCAAAAGCCCAGAAGCAGAAAACTCTATGGGAAATAGTACCAGGGTAGGAAAACCTAAATTGTAATTGATTAATTGCTGGAGGTTTAGTGTGGGCAAGTTTGAAAGGTAAAATCTCCAGGAAAGATTAGTGTTAGTGGTCTCTGACATCCTAATGAATTTTACTTCCAGGCAACGTACCAGGTTCTCACAGTGAACATTAAAGAAAAACCCTCTCCTGAATCTGATAGGTTAAGGCAGTAGTGGCCATTTTAATTATGCCCACAGCATCCTGTTGTCCTAAGCAAGTTCTACTCTTAAGAGAATGCTTTTACCAGATACTGACTGACTGGAGATTTACCAGATACTAACTAGACTGAAGGAATGAAAATATCCAACTCCAGCTCTTTTTAGCCCTCCTATCTCACCTAAGGGGCAAAAAAACTGAGAAGCAATTTTGAAATTCACAGCCTAGGGTACAGGCCAGCTAACAAAGATCTCATTATAAGACAATAGACAATTTCCCTCCCCTGACACCTTAGCACAATAGGGGTCTTGTATAATATTAGAGAATTACAACTGAAAGAACTATGCACCTCAGACATTATTTAAGAAAAGATCTCAAGGGAAACCTAAAGAGAACAGGGGAGATAAAAACTTATTTGAGTTTACAGTTAACATTTTGTTCAACATAACAATAGCAACAATGTATTTGGTGATTACAGTTTATGGATAAGTGAAATGAATAACAGCAGTGTTATAAGGAATGGGAGGGAGGAATTGGAAATACTCTTATAAGGAAATTGCACTACTTAGGAAAATGTGTAGTGTTATTTGAAGAAGGACTTAGATAAATTGTAAATGTATAATTGCATATTCAAGAGCAACCACTAAAAAGTTTTTAAAAGAAGTTTAATTGAGTCCTGCCAGCGTGGCTCAGCAGTTGAGCACCTACCTATAATATAGGAGATCTCAGTCAGGGCACATGCCCCGGTTGCAGGCTCGATCCCCAGTGTGGGGTGTGCAGGAGGCAGCTGATCAATGATTCTCTCATCATTGATGTTTTTATCTCTCTCTCTCCCTCTCCCTTCCTCTCTCTAAAATCAATAAAGGCTTTTTTTTTTAAGTGTAATTTATATGCTGATAAGAGAAAAGGTAAAATTATATAAAAGCTCAATTAAAACCAAAGAAGGCATCAAAAGAATCTAAGAAGAAAGAAAGAAAACAACAAAAAAAGAAACAAGGACAACAGAAAATAGTAACACACATAGTAGTCATTAATACAACTATGACAATAATTACATTATTTTTTATGTTGTTGGTTTATTTTGTTCATTAGATTCCACATATAAGTGAAATCATGTGATATTTATCTTTGTCTGTCTGACTTATTTCACTTAACATAATACCTTCTAGTTCCACCCATGTTGTCACAAATGATAAGATTTCATTCTTTTTTATGGCCAAGTAGTATTCCATTGTGTAAATGTACCACTGTTTTTTTATCCACACATTTACTGATGCGCACTTGAGCTGTTTCCAAATCTTGGCTATTGTAAATAATGCTTCAGTGAACATAGGGGTGCTTATATTCTTTCAAATCAGTGTTTCATGTTTCTTTGGATATATTACCAAAAGTAGAATTGCTGGGTCATAAGGCAGTTCCATTTTTAATTCTTGAAGAAACTCCATACTGTTTACCACAATGGCTGCACCAATCTGCATTTCCACCAACAGTGCACAAGGATTCCCTTTTCTCCGCATCCTCAGCAACACTTGTTATTTGATTTATTGATGATACCCATTCTGACAAGTATAAGGAGATATCTCATTGTGGATTTAATTTGCATTTCTCTGATAGTTAGTGGCTTGGAGTATTTTTCCATATATCTATTGGCCATCTCTATGTCCCCTTTGGAAAGTGCCTACTCAGGTCCTTTGCATATTTTTTAATTGGATTGTTTGGGGGGTAGTTGTATAAGTTCTTTATAAATTTGGACATTAACCCCTTATCAGATGTACCATTGGGAAATATATTCTACCATAGAGTGGATTGTCTATTTTGTTGATGGTTTCATATGCTGTGCAACAAGTTTTCAGTTTGATGTAGTCCCATTTATTTATTTATTTATGTTTATATTTATTTATTTATTTATTTATTCTTCCATTTCCCTTGCCCAAGAAGACATATCAGAAAAAATATTGTGAAGAGAAATGCCTGAGATTTTACTGCCTATGTTTTCTTTAAGATTTTTATGGTTTCAAATCTAACATTTAAGCCTTTAAATCATTTTGAGTTTATTATTGAGTATGGTGTAAAATGGTCGTCTAATTTCTTTTTTTTTTTTTGCATATATCTGTCCAATTTTTCCAACATCATTTATTGAACTATTTATCTTTATCCCGTTGTAAGTTCTTTCTTCTTTTGTCAAATATTAATTGAGCATAAAGGCTTGGGTTTATTTCTGGGCTTTGTATTCTGTTCCATTGATCTATATGGAAGTTTTTTAAATTACTGCTTGAATTTTATTAGTTGTAATCAGTCTATTTAGATTTTCTGATTCTTCCTGATTTTGTTTTGTTTCTAGGAATTTGTGCATTTCTTCCAGATTGTCCAATTTGTTGTCATATAGTTGTTCCTAATATTTTGTTACAATCCTTTGTTTTTATTTATTTATTTTTATTTTTATTTTACAATCCTTTGTACTTTTTCATGTCAGTTGTTACTTCTCTTTCATTCCAGATTTTATTTATTTGGGTCTTCTCTTTTTTTTTCTTGATGAGTCTGGTTAAAGGTTTGTCAATCTTGTTTATCTTTTCTAAGAATCAGCTCTTCGTTTCATTGATCTTTTATATGTATATATTTTTTAGACTCTGTTTCACTTATTTCTGCTCTGATCTTTTTTATTGTCTTCCTTCTACTCGGTTTGGGCTTTGTTTATTGTCCTTTTTCAAGTTCCTTTAAGTGTAAAGTTAAATTGTTTATTTGAAGTTTTTCTTGTTTCTTGAGACAGGTGTGTATTGCTATGAATATTCTTCTTAGGACTGCTTTCACAGAGTTCCATAGGTTTTGAGTTGGGTTCTCATTTTCATTTGTTTCAAGGTATCTTTTGATTTCTTTCTCGATTTCATTGTCAATCCATTCATTGTTTAGTGATATGCTATTTAGATTCCATGTCTTTGTGTGTTTTTCAGTTTTTTTTCTTGTGATTGATTTCTCGTTTCATACCATTATGGTCAGAGAAGATGCTTGATATGATTTCATTTTTCTTACATTATTGAGACTTGTTTTGTATCCTAACATGTGGTCTATCCTAGAAATTGTTCCATGTGCACTTGAAAAGGCTGTATACTCTGCTGCTTTGGATTGAAATGCTCTGAAGATATCAATTAAATCCATCTGATCTAGTGTGTCATTTAAGGCCACTGTTTCCTTGTTGATTTCATGTCTGGAAGATCTATCCATTGCTGTCAATGGGGTGTTAAAATCCCCTACTATGACTGTATTACTGTCTAACTCTTCCTTTATGTCCATCAAGATTTATATTACGTATTTAGGTGATCCTATGTTGAGTGCATAAATGTTTATAAGGGTTATATCCTTTACCATTATGCGGTGTCCTTTGTTTCTTACTATAGCCTTTGTTTTGAAGTTTATTGTGTCAGCTATAAGTATTGCTACCTCAGCTTTTTTTCCATTTCATTTGCATGAAATATCTTTTCCACCCCTTTACTTTTCTGTGTGTATCTTTCATTCTGAGGTGGGTCTCTTGTAGACAGCATATATTCAGGTCTTGTTTTCTTACCCATTCAGCTACCCTATGTCTTTTGGTTGGAGCCTTCAAGCCATTCACATGTAAAATGATTACTGATAGGTATGTATTTATTGCAATTTAATTTTTTTAAACTATGTTTCTGTTTCTCCTCCTCTGTCTCCCTCCTCTTCTTCTTCCCCCTCCCCCTCCCCCTCCCCCTCCTCCTCCTTCTTCTTCTCAGCAAGACCCTTTAATATTTCTTGAACTACTGGTTTGGTGGGAATGAACTCCTTTAGCCTTTTCTCATGTGGGAAGCTCTTTATTTCTCCTTCAATTTTAAATGATAGCCTTGCTGGATAAATTAGACCAGGTTGTAGGTCCTTGCTTCTTATCACTTTAAATATTTTGTGCCAGTCCCTTGTGGTCTGAAATGTTTCTGTTGAGAAATCAGCTGACAGTCTTATGGGAGCTCCCTTGTAGGTAACTAACTATCTTAATCTTGCTGCTTTTAAGATTCTCTCTTTGTCTTTAACTTTTGCCATTTTATTTTTGAAGTGTCTTGGTGTGGGTCTCTTTGAGTTCATCCTGTTTGGGACTCTCTGTGCTTCCTGGACTTGTATGTTTTTTTCCTTCACCAAGTTAGGGAAGTTTTCAGTCAGTATTTCCTCAAATAAATTCTCAAACCATTGCTCTCTCTCTTTTCCTTCTGGTACCTTATGATGTGGATGTTGTTATGCTTAATATTGTCCCTTAAACTATCCTTATATATTTTTTACATTCTTTTTTCATTTTGCTGCTCTGATTGGGTGTTTTCTGCTACCTTGTCTTCCAAATCACTGATTCAATCCTCTGTTTTATCCAACCTATTGTTTATTACTTCTAGTGTAGTTTTAATTTCAGAGATGGTATTCTTTATTTCTGACTGGTTCTTTTTTATGATTAATATGTCATTTTTTCTTGCTTGCTATCTCTTTGCTGAAGTTCTAAGTTTCTTGAGCATTCTTATAACCATTTTTTATACTATATATCTGGTAAATTGTTTGCCTTGATTTAATTTAATTCTTTTTCTGGAGATTTCTCCTGTTCTTTCATTTGCATAATTTTCCTTTGTCTCCCCAGAGGAGAAGGGGTGAGGGAAGGTAGAAGAGGGTATAGGAAGTATAAATGGTTATGGAAGGAGACTTGGCTTGGGGTGGTGAACACACAATACAATATGCATTTGATGTATTATAGAATTGTACATCTGAAAACTATATAATTTTATTAACTAATGTCACCCCAATAAATTCTATTAAAAATAAAATTAAATAATAAAAGTACCCACATATATATGCTGGGAACTGGAATAAAAGCACACACAGAAGCCCAAGGAAGACACATCACCAGAAAAAGTTTGAAAGGACCCAAGGCTGTTATACCATGCTGATTCATGAAGGGCTTCCCCCGAGGAAGGCAGTCTGCAAAGACTAGGAAAGGTGGCTGTTTTCCAATGCCCAAATTTCAATAAAAGTTCAAAAGGCATACAAAAAATTTCAGGGAAACATGGCCCATTCAAAGAAACACAATAAATATCCAGAAACTGACCTTGAAATGGAAACCTCTGATTTTGACTAAGAATTTGAAACATCTCTTTCAAAGATGCTCAATGAGTTAAAAGCATATGGACAAACAAAATCAGAAAAATGATGCATAGACAAAATGATAATGTCAAAAAATAAATGTTAATCAAAATAAACAAAGAAAAAATTTTGAAGCAACATATATTTATTATCATGTAGTTTCTATGGGTGATTGGCTAGCTGGGTTCTCTGCTCAGGGTTTCACAGACTGAGCTCAAGGTGTTACCATACGGGCTGTGGTTCTCATCAAAGGCTCAGAGTTCCAACTTCATCTGGTTGTTGGCAGAATCCAGTACCAGATGGCTATAGCCTTGAGGCCATGGTTTTTTTTCTTGCTGACCTTCAGCCAGGGTTCACTGTTAGCTCTGAGAGACCTTACTCAGTTGCTAGCCACACAGCTCTCTTACTACGTGACATGTTAGCTCACCTCATTACTGTGTGCTTCTACAAAGCCAGTAGACTGCCACAGAGTTTTGGAATCTTAGATAAAGTCACATAATCACAGCAGTGATTGTCCCATTATTTTGTCACACAATGTGACCCTATAAGAGCAAATATTTATCTACAGCCTTGACACATTTATCAGGAGGGGATTACAGACAGTGTGTACAACAAGGGCTAGAATGTTGGGGCCCTCTCACAATTCTGCTCCAACACAACCAACATATTTTTATCCATAGCATTTCATTGGAATCCTTTTCAGTTTAATTTTTATATGACTCCTGAGAGAAACTTTTGAGTCCAAATTTGTGAAGACCTCCAACTTGGTTTTTAGATCATCCCCAGCTATTTAACAATATTTCACATGCATATTATTCAGACCCCATTTTGAACCTAGTTTTACTGAATATATTCACTCTCCAGAGCAATGGCATATTTGGAATGTAATTTTGTTTTATATCATCCACATCCCTAACTGTCAGTCCAGCAGAGATCTCTCTTGAGGCTGCTCAAAGCCCCTTCTTTCTTTCTTTCTTTTTTCAATTTTATTTTTCAATTATAGTTGACATTTAATATTGCATTTTTAAAATCAGATTTTTAATTAATTTATTTTTTTTGGTGTTAGGTTTCATGAGTTCTTTATATATTTTGGTTATTAACCCCTTATCAGATATATCATTGGCAAATATGTCCTTCCATTCACTAGGCTGTCTATTCATTTTGTTGATGGTTTCCTTTACAGGGCAAAATATTTTTAGTTTGATGCACTAGTTAGGTGGCAAAGTGTGTTAGTCATCATAATGGAGACTCAGATTTGGTGCCTAACAGTACCTGCATGCTAGATGTGAGGATGACTGAACAAAGGAACAATGTTGCTTGCCAGCACTTACATTTGCACCTGCTGGCTGTGTGAGGTTTGGGCTCAACAAAAGAATAATGGCACCTGACAGCACTTATGTCCTGGAGAGAGCTGCCCCTCTAGCCTTTGCCCTGAAGCTAGACAACTCAGATCCTCCCCATATATCCCTGGTACTTTTCTAGCTGTTGTCCTTTTGCTAGAGCTTAGGGTGAATGTTTGTGAGTGAGTGAGTCTGTACCTAGGCCTTTTAAGATGATTCCTGGGTCTACAGCATCCTTTGGTCTCAGCCAAACAGAATCTCCACTGATTTTCACAGCCAGATGTTATAGGGACTGCTCTTCCCGGCACTGGTGCTCCAGGCTGGGAAGCCCAGTGTGGGGCTGAGACCCCCTTGCGCCTCAAGGAGCAAGCCAACATATCCATCCTGATTCTTAACCTTTACATGTGGGTTTGAGACCAGACCATTTGGCATCTCTGCCCCTCCTACAAGTCTTGATGTGATTTCTTCTTTATATCCTTGGTTATTAGAGCTCTCTTCAGCTAGTTGTCAGGGGGTTCTCAAGGGTAGTTGTTATGTAATTTAGTTGTGCTTTTGATGTGGTCAGGGATGGAAATGAGCACAGCATTTACCTACTCCACCATCTTGACCATAAGTCTCTCTCAAACAGAAATTTTAGAGCTAAAAAAATACTGTGATGACTAAATTTTATGTGTTAATTTGACTGGGTCATGAAGTGTCAGATATTTGCTTAAATATTATTTCTGAGTGTGTTTGTGAGGGTGTTTTTGGAAGAGATTAGCGCTTGAATTGGTAGATTGAATAAAGCAGATTGCCCTTCTCACTGTGAATGGGCATCATCCAATCTGTTGGGCACATGAATAGGCCAGAAAGGCAGAGGAATTGAGAATTCTCTCTAACAGACTGATTGAACTGGGACGTTGGTCTTTAACCTTCAGACTGGGACTTACACCTTTGGTATTTTTGGTTCTCAGGGCTTCTGTCTAGGACTGGAGCTACACCATTGGCTTTCCTGGGTATCCAGTTTGCAGATGACAGATTGTGGAACTTCTCAGCCTCCATAATCACATGAGCCATTTTCTTATAATAAACTCATAGATAGATAGACAGATAGATAGATAAAAGATATATATCCTATTTGTTTTCTGGAAAATGCTAACTAACACAAATACAATAACTGAATTAAAAGATGTGCTAGAGGGGTTCAATAGCAGACTTGAATAAATAGAAGAAAAATCAGTGAACTTGAAGAAGGTCATTTGAAATTGTCAAATCAGAGGAGGAAAAAAAAAAAAATGAAGAAAAGTGAACAGATCCTAAGAGACTTATGAAAGACCATCAGGCAAATCCATGTATGCATTTGGGAGTCCCAAAAGGAGAAAAACTAAAGGAGCAGAGATCTTATTTGAAGAAAAATGGCTGAATATTTCCCAAATTTGAGCAAAAAAATAGATATACCCATACAAGAAACTAAACTAATTTCAGGTAGGATAAATCCAAAGAGACCCACACTGAAACACATTATAATAAAACTGTGTAAGGTCAATGAAAAAGAGAGAATCTTGAAAGCAGCAGGAGAAAAGTGACTTGTTGCATACAAGGGATCCTCCATAAGATTATAAGCAGAATTCTCAGTATAAACCTTGCAGGCCAGAAAGCAGTGGATTGATATATTTATAGTGCTGAAAGAAAAATATATCAAGCAAGAATGTTGTTCATCAAAACTGAGTGGGGAGGAGGGGGTCAGTGGGGAAAAAGGGGGACATCCTTAATACTTTCAACAATAAAGATAAATTTTAAAAGAACAAATACAAAGAAGAAATTACAACTTTCTCAGATAAAAGCAAAGGAAGTTTATTACCACTTTACCTGTCCCACAGAAATGGTAAATGGAAGCCCTTAGAGTTTAAACGAAAGGATGCTAGACAGTAACTTGAAGCCATTAAAAGTAAAAAGCTCTCCAGTTAAAGTTAATATATGGACAAATATAAAATATATATTATTGTAATTTTGATTTGTAACTCCGCTTTTAATTCTATTATAGAATTTAAAAGACAAAAGCATAAAAATAGCTATAAATCAATGTTAACGTTCACAGAATATATAGAGATGTAATTCATGACATCAATAACGTAAAGTGAGGGAAGAGCTGTAAAGAATAGTTTTTGTATTCAATTGACATTAAATTTTTACAGTTTAAAATAGATAGTTATAATTACAAGATGCTTTATATAATCCACATTGTAACCACAATGAAAAAATATATATAGTATATACATGAAAGGAAATGGGAAGGGAATTAAAGCAGATCACTACAAAATATCAACTAAATACAAAGAAAGGCAGTAAGGGAGGATAGGAAGGACAAAAAAGATACAAGAAATATAGAAAACAAATAAATTGGCAATAATGACTCTTTCCCTATCAGTAATTATATGTAAACAGACTAAACTCTGAAATAAAAAGATACAGATGACTGAATGAATTTTAAAAACAAGATCCAACTATATGCTGTCCTAAGAGACTGACTTTAGATGTAAGTTGATCTAGGTTGCAAGTAAAAAATAATGGAAGAAGATATTTCATGGAAACAGTAAAATAGAGAGGAGAGTGGCTATACTAACATCACACAAAATAAACTTTAAAGTATAAATTGTTACAAGAGACAAAAAAGTACTTCATATAGTGATAAAGTGGTCAATTCACCAAGAAGACATATATTTTAGAATATGTATGCACCAAACATTAGAGTTTTTAAATATATAAAACAAACATTGACAGAATTGAAGATATAAACAGATTTACGGTAACAGTAAGAGACTTTAACACCCCACTTTCAATAATGAATAACACAACCATACTGAAAACCAATAAGGAAATAGGGAACTTGAATAACACTATAGACCACTTGAACCTAACAGACATATACACAACACTTCATCCAATAATAGAAGGATACATATTTTTATTAAGGGTACATGTCATACTCTGCAGGATAGACCATATATGAAGCCATAAAACAAGCATAAATAAATCTTAAAATATTAAAATTATAAAAAGTATTTTTCCAATCACAATGGGATGAAATTAAAAATCAACAGAAGAGGAAAACTGGAAAATCCAAAAATATGTGGAAATTTAAAAATTCATTCTTTAACAACTAATGGATTAAAGAAGAAATTATGAGGGAAATTTGAAAATAGCTTGAGACAAATAAAAATGAAACTCCCCTCCCCCACACACACCACCATATAGGATGTAGCAAAAGCAATCCTAAAATGGAAATTTATAGCTGTAATCACATAAAAATAACAATCTCAAATCAACAATGTAACTTTACACCTTAAGAAACTAGTAAAAAACAAAAACAAAAACAAAACTGAGCCCAAAGCTAGCAGAAGGAAGGAAATACTAAAGATTAGATGAGAGATAAATGAAATAGAGGCTAGAAAAACAATTGAGAAAATCAACAAAACAAAGAGTTGACAAGATCAACAAAATTGACAAAGTTTTAAGCTAGGTTAACTAAGAAAAAGAGAGAAGATTCAAATAATTAAAATCAGAAATGAAAGTGAGGACATTACAATAAATTTTTTAAAGACTAAAAGGATACTAGACAATACTATGAACAATTGTGCGTCAACAAATTAGATAACTTTAATTAAATGGAAAAATTCCTGGAAACACACAATCTACCAAGACTGAATTCTGAAGAAAGGGAAAATCTGAACAGATAGACCTCCAACTAGTTTGGAGAGTGAATCAGTAATAAAAACATCACAAGAAAAGAAAGCCCAGGACCAGGAGTCTTCACAGGTGAAGTCTAGCAAACATTTAAAGAACTGACACTAACCTTCCTCAAACTCTTACTAAAAACTGAAGAGGGGGGAACACTTCCAAAGTTATCCTATGAGTCCAATATTACTCTGGCACCAAACCCAGACAAAGGCACCACAAGAAAATATAACTACAGACAAATATCACTGATGAATAATGACACAAAAATTTCAACAAAATCCTAGCAAACAGAATTTAACATTACATTAAGAGAACTATCCACCATAGCCAAGTGGAATTAATTTCTAGAATGTAAGGATGGCACAACATTTGAAAATGACTCAATATAATAAACCACATTAACAGAATGATGAAAAAACACATTGTCATCTCAATTGATGGAGAAAAGGCACGTGACAAAATTCAGCACTCATTTCTGAGAAAAACACTCAACAAACTAAGAACAGAAGGAAATGACCTCAACATAGTAAGGGCCATATATGAAAAGCCCACAGCTAATATATTCAATGGTGAAAAACTGAGAGCTTTTCATCTAAGATCAGGAAAAAACAAAAATGCCGACTTTCACCACTTCAAGATAGTATTGGACATTCTAATCAGAGCAATTAGGCAAGAAAAAGAAATGAAAGCATCCAAATAAGAAAGGAAGAAGTACAATTATCTCTGCTCACAGATGACATGATCTTACACGTAGACAACACAAAATATTCCACAAAAAAACTGTTACAACTAATTTTTATTTATTTATTTATTTTTAATATAGCTTCATTGATTTCAGAGAGAGGAAGGGAGAGGGAGAGAGAGATAGAAACATCAATGATGAGAGAGTCATTGATAGGCTGCCTCCTGCCCACCCCTGACTGGGGATCGAGCCCGCAACGCGGGCATGTGCCCTGACCAGGAATCTGACCGTGATCCCCTGGATCTTAGGTCGATGTTCAACCGCTGAGCTAGAACTAATTTTTAAAATGCAGCAAAGTTGGAGGATACAAAATTTACATACAAAATCAATGGCATTTCTATATATTAGCAATAAACAGTCCAAGTCCAAAAAGGAAATTAAGAAAACAATTTTTAAATACTTTAGAATAAATTTAACTAAAGAAGCAAAAGATTTGTACACTAAAAACTACAAAACATTGAAAGAATTTTTAGAAGAACACAAGTAAATGGGAAGATGTCCTGTGTTCATGGATTGGAAGACATAATATTATTAAGATGTCAATACTATCCAAAGTAATCTGCAGATTAAATGTAATCCCTATCAAATTTCCAACAGCAATGTTTATAGAAATAGAAAAATTCATCCTAAAATTCATATGGAATCTCAAGGGACCCCAAATAGTCAAAATAATCTTGAAAAAGAAGAACAAAGTTGGATGTATCACATTTCCAGATTTCAAAACTTATTACAAAGTGTCAGTAATCAAAAGATTGTGATACTGGCATAAAGACAGACATATAAACCAATGAAGTGGATTAGAGAGCCCAGAAATACACCCTCAGTTAATTTGACAAAAAAAATTAAAATGGTTCCAAGATCATTCAATAAGGAAAGGACAGACTCTTAAACAAATATTGTTGGGAGAACTGCATATCCACATCAAAAAATTGAAGTTGGATTCTTATCTTACACCATATACAAAAATAAACTCAAAAGGAACCAAAGATCTAAACATACATACAAACTTTTAAAACTCTTAGGATAAAACACAGATGAAAAGGTATGACATTAGATTTGACAATAATTTCTTGGATATGACAAAGGCAACAAATGTAAAAATAGGTGAATTGGACTCCATCAAAATTAAAAACATCTGGTATATCAAAGGATACAAACAACAGAGTGAAAAGGCAACCTATAAAATGAGAGAAAAAATTTTCAAATCACATATCTAATAAGGGATTACTAACCAGGCATATAAAGAACTTCTACAACTCAACAACAACAACAAAACTATTAAAAATGGACAAATGAATTGAGTAGACATTTCTCCAAAAAAGATATAAAATAATAAACACACATAAGAAAAGATGCCCAACATCACTAATTATTTGGGAAATGCATATTAAAAATCACAATGAGATATCACCTCAGACACATTAAGATTGCTATCATCAAAAAAACAAACATAACAAATGTTGGCAAGGATGTGAAGAAATTGGAATACTTGTGCACTGCTGTTGGGAACATAAAATGAAATAACGACTATGAAAAAAAGATAGTGGTTCTTCAAAGAACTAAAAATAAAATTACCATATGATCCAACACTTCCACTCTAGGTATATACCCAAAAGAATTAAAAGCAGCATCTTGAAGAGATACTTTTACCATGTTCATAGCAACATTAATTTCAAGAGGTGGAAGCAATAATTCCTGCCCAACGACAGATGAATAAACAAAATGTGGCCCGGCCGGGTGTGGCTCAGCGGTTGAGCGTCGACCTAGGATCCAGGGGATCGGGGCTCGATCCCCAGTCGGGGGCCTGCAGGAGGCAGCCAATCAATGACTCTCATCACTGATGTTTCTATCTCTCTTTCTCCCTCTTCTTTCCTCTTTCTGAAATCAAGAAAGATATATTTTAAAAAAATTTTTTAATGTGGTATATACATACAATGGAATATTATTTAGTCTTCAAAAGTAAAGAAATTTTAAACATGCTTCAGCATGATGAACTCTGAGGACATTATGTTAAGTGCAATAAGTCAGTCACAAAAAGAGAAGTACTATATGATTCTACTTATATGAGATACCTTGAATAGTCAAATTCAAAAAGACAGAAAGGAGAAAGGTGATTGCCAGGGGCTAAGAGTAGAGGGAAATGGGAGTTGTTCTTTAATGGCTATAGATTTTCAGTTTTGCACAATGAAAAGCTTACAGAGATTGATTTTACAATAATGTGAATATACTTAACACTACTGAACTGTGCAATTCAAATGGTTAAAGTGGTAAATACCATGTTACGTGTATTTTACATCAATTTAAAAGGCCCAAACTGTGGAGACAATAAAAAATTGGTGGTTGACAGGGTTTTGGGAGGGGGGAGAGAGGTGCAGCAAAGGTAATTTTTCAGGTAGCAAAAATATTGTTTCATACTGTAATGGTAGGCACATGTCATTATACATTTGTCAAAACGAATGCACCATGCTAATGCAAAATGTTAGCAACAGGAAATGCTGGGAGGGAGGTTGAGGATGTACATGGGAACTCTATGTACTTTCCCCTAAATTATTTGTAAACATAAAACTGCTTTAAAAAATAAAATTGCCCTGCCGGGCATGGCTCATCAGTTGAGTGTCGACCTAGGATCCAGGCGATTGGGGTTCGATTCCCGGTCAGGGCACATGCCTGGGTTGCGGGCTTGATCCCCGGTCGGGGGTGTGCAGGGGGCGGCCAATCAATGACTCTCACATCATTGATGTTTCTGTCTTTCTCTCTCCCTCTCTTTTCCTCTCTCTGAAATCAATAAAGATATATTTAAAAATAAATAATAAACATTCAACACAGTTTAAAAAAAATAAAATTATATTCATTTTAAAAATATCCTTGAGATATCATACTAAGGTTTTACAAAATGTTATCATTGGGGAAACTGGGCAAAGTATATTATTTCGTTTTTTAATGTTTCTTTTTTTAATTTTCTTTTTATTTATTTACTTATTTTTTGAATTTATTTGGGATTATTTCTTAAAAGTGAATATGAATCTACAATTATACCAATTAAGACTTCAAAAAAATATCCACACAAAGACATAGAAAATATTGAGAGAAAACAGAAGACAAAGACAATCATTAGGAGCTACAGCCAACTAATAGGAATTCTAAAAAGAGAGAACAGAGAAAGTAAAGGAGAGAAAATTAATAAGTAGAATAGTTAATTTCTCAGAGTAAAGGGATATGAGTCTTCAGATTAAAAGAGCCCAATCAAAAAGTGTGTAGCAGAGCAAAAGAGGGATTTATTGCAAGGTTGTCACGTAGCTCACAGAAGTCTGGAGAAGCGGGCATGAGAAGGCACACTGAGGCCACACTGTGCTAACAGCTGGGCCAGAAAACTGCTGCTGGTACTGCTCCGCCCACTGCTGCGACCCCTGGGCGTCACCCTGCCATCACGTGCCTCTGCAGTCGAGGCGAAGTATCCTCCTGTCTGTCCTCATTTATCTGTGGTCCACCTTGGGACTGTGTTACTCCCGCTCTTCAAATCTATGGCATAGTATTGTCCTCAGTCCATTGAGGCTGCTCTTTTGTTTTATTTCATTGTATTATTACTTCTCCCTGTCGGTTCCCATCCCCAACCCATTCTCCCCCCCACCTTAGTGAGCTACTCAAGTGTGTTTCATGTACGTACGCTTCCTCCAAGCCATCTTCCATATGCTTATTTGGATATATGCATATCCACGAAAATACAGTGTTGTTTTGCATTTACATAAATGGTACTATGTGTAAATTTCATTCTGTTTTTTCACCTTTTTCCCTCAACATTGGGTTTTGGAGACCCATCTCTGTGTCTGCAGTAAATTTGTCTCATTTCTTTTTATTGTTTTATATTTTCCATCCTATGAATATACCACAGTTTGCTTATCCAGTCCCACAGTTATGGACGCCTTGGTTGCTTCCAATTAATTCTCCACTACCACAAACAATGCTAGAGCAAACAGCCTCAACTGTATTTCCTTAAGGACCTGTGTGAGAATTTCTCTGGAATATATACCCAGGAGCACGATGGCTGGATTGTAGGGTATACACATACTTAATTTCAGGAGGTAATGCCAAATTACTCAATGAAATACCTATAGTAGTTTAAACTCCCATCCATGGTTTTCTTTTTCTTTACATCAGCACTTGATAATATCTGACTTTCTAAAGGTTATTCTTGTAGTGATTTCTCATTGTCATTTCAATTTTTATTTCTCTAATTACAGGCATACCTCATTTTATTGCGCTTCACAGATATTAAGTTTTTTACAAATTGAAGGTAAGACCCTCCATCAGTAAAATGATTATGACTAGCTAAAGTTTCAGGCAATGGTTACCATTTTTAACAATAAAGTATTTTTAAGCTAAGTTATACACATTTATGTAGACATGATGGTATTACACCCATAACTAATTGCAGTATAGCATAAACATAATTTTTGTATGCACTGGGAAACCAAAAACTTGTGTGGACTCACTTTATTGCTATACTTACTTTGTTGTGGTGATCTGGAACTGAACCTGCAATGTCTCCGAGGTACACCTGTGTCAGCAGACATGAAAATCTCAATATAGTCAAGTGTCCCTTCTGTGAATTACTCTTTACATTCTTTGTCCATTTTCCTATTGGGTTTACTGTCTTCTTTTTCTAGTTATTAATATTTTGTCAGTTTTGCACATTGCAACTATAGTCTCCTAATTTACCATCCATCTGTTAATTTTGTATATTCCTGTCTTCTTTATGTCACTGACTCCAGACTCAAAGCCACAGACAGAGTATTCAAGCCCTTGCTTGCATGGTGGGCAGGAAACCATCTTCCATTTCCATAGGAGGAAGTGGGGCTTTGTCCCCTAATAAGACTCACACTGGGAGAAGGGAGATTAGAAATCTTCCTAAACAGGATGGAGATTTAGATGCTAAGTAGCCACTGGAATCCATTTGTTTGATTGTCCAAAACACAGAAACACCATTCTTCCCATATTTATAGTAAAAAAAGGCTTCCACCTAATACAGTGCAAATATAACTCATATAACCAAAAGTACTCTCATTTCCTCTCCAAAGGGTGACAACCAAAATTGTAAATTAGAATGCTTTCAGGTGCAAGCAACAGAATACCCAATTCAAATAGCAATAAATGCAATTTATTGGCTCAACTAGCTGAGAAGTCCAAAGGAAGGGCAAACTTCTGACATGGTATGATCGGAAATATGGTTCCATTTCTCTGTGATTCTCTTGACTCTGCCTCCTCCATTTGTCAGTTTCATCCTCATGTTGGCCTACATGCTTCTTTGTTCATATTCAAGGAAAGACAGGTCAATTATTTTCCTCAAAAACTGAAAAAACAAACACACACCCCAAAACCCTAAGCCTCAGTGTGATTAGATCATCCCTGAAGCAGTCATCACTGTGTCAAGGACTGTGAAATTACTCAGATTGGCTTACAGTCATGTGCCCCTTAATGATGGACATTCATTCTGAGAAATGGGTCATTAGGCAATTTTGTCATTGTGAGAACATCATAGTATACTTACTCAAACCTAGATGGAATAGCCTACTACACATCTAGGTTATATGGTATAGCCTATTGCTTCTAGGCTACAAGCCTGTGCTACATGTTACTGTACAAAACAATACAAGATTAAATCAGGCAGAAGAGAAAATGATGCAATCAAGAGATGCCATAAACATGAGATGTACGAGGTTGCTGCCAGCATAACATGGAATACTGTTTTACAGCAATTATTTTTTTTACAAGTAGAAAGAGCACACAGTAAAATAACAATAAAAAGTATAGTAAATACATAAACCAGTAATGAATACTTGGAAATTGTAAGTGCAGTTGCCAAAATAAAAGAAAATGCAATAGGAAGGTTGGAAGAAAAGTTGAATCTTCTTCCAGAAAAACACACACAGAAACAAAAAGAAGAGATGGAGAGAGCTATGAAGGGAAGAGCAGGAGGCAGATAGTAAGTAAGGGAGGAAGAGAAAGATGAAAAAGGGCAAAAACTTTATAGTTACTGATCTTTTAGGAAAGGGTAAAAACTTTATAGTTACTGATCTTTTAGGAAAGGGTAAAAACTTTATAGTTACTGATCTTTTATAAGATCAATTTGGGTCTAACACCCAACTTTAAGGAGTTCCAGAAAGAGTGAAAAAAGAAATTAGAGGAGAAGAACGTATCAAATAAATAATATAAGAGAATTTCCCAGAGTTGAAAGTCTTCAAAATGAAGGGACCGCCCTGTTGGGCGTGGCTCAGCTGTTGACCTGCATCAACCTAAGATCCAGGAGATCTGGGTTCGATTCTGGGTCAGGGCAAATACCTGGATTGCTGGCTCTATCCCCAGTTGGGGGCGTGCAAGAGGCAGCCAATCAATGACTCTCTCATCATTGATGTTTCTCTCTCTCCCTCTCCCTTTCTCTCTCTGAAATCAATAAAGATATATATTTTAAAAATGAAGGGACCTAATGAATCACCATCACAATAAATGACAAAGACTCCAACCTATACATATAATTATGAAATTTTAGAATACCAAGACTACTATTTTTAAAGATAACTATTACAAAATAGAGAGGAATGAAGTAGAACTACTTTCCTCTATTCCTTCTAGCCAAGTAAGCTAAAATCCAGGAACAAACAAGAAGAACGAAATGTGGAGAGTAAAAGGCAAACCAGCTAGGGAACTCAGCAACAGAGGGACAACACTGTAGTGAGTTCCCTTGGTTTGCTTTTCACCTCACATGGACTTGAAGCTGGAGAAGGTGACAATTAGATAGTAACCACTCTACTCCAGCCAAACACCTCAGAAAAAACTGTGACCGCACTAACAAAGGCCAAGTGAGGAGCCTAGACTTCCATCCTCTCTGGCTATAGAGTCACCCCTCCACCTTCCTGCTGGGATGGTGTCAGAGAAGGTTGAGTGGGGAGCTGGAGCTCCCTTCTTCACCCAGCAGTAATGAGGAAACCCTCCCCCTGGAGTGTCAACAGACACTGAGTGGGGATCCTGGAAGTAAGGAGGCAATAATCCCTCTTCCACTGCTGGAGCAGTGTGTGAGAAGGCAAGCTAAAACAATATTTAAATAAGATCCAGGTTCACATAACACAATACCCCAAATGCTCAATTTTCAATAGAAAATCACTCATCATACCAGGAGCAAAAAAACCCCCCAAAACACAAACTCAACTTGAATGAAAAAAGATACTCAGAAGACTTTAACACTGAGATGACAGATATTTAAATTATCTGACAAGAGTTTAAGGAGCTAGCATAAAAATGCCTCGAAATATGCTTAAAACAAATGAAAAAAAGGAAACTTTCAGCAAGGAAATAGAAGATATAAAGAAGAACCAAATTAAAATTTTAGAATTGAAAAAATAGACAACAATCAACATAAAAACCTGAATGAATGGGCTCCACAGTAAAATGAAGAAGACAGAAAAAATAATCAGTGAAGTTGAAGATCAAATAATAGAAATTACCCAATCTAGACACCAGAGACAAAATAATCTGGCAAAAAAAAAAAAAAGAAGGAAGGAAGGAGGGAGGGAGGGAGGGAGGGAGGGAGGGAGGGAGGGAGGGAGGGAGGGAGGGAAAAGAGGGAAGGAGGGAGGGAGGGAGGGAGAGAGAGAGAGAGAGAGAGAGAAGAAGAAGAAGAAGAAGAAGAGGAGGAGGAGGAGGAGGAGGAGGAGAGGAAGGAAGGAAGGAAGGAAGGAAGGAAGGAAGGAAGGAAGGAAGGAAGGAAGGAAGGAAGGAAGGAAGGAAGGAGAGAGAGAGAGAGAGAGAGAGAGAGAGAGAGAGAGAGAAAGAGAAAGAGAGAAAGAGAGAGAGAGAGAGAGAAAGAGAGAGAGAAAGAGAGAGAGAAAGAGAGAGAGAAAGAGAGAGAGAAAGAGAGAGAGAAAGAGAGAAAGAAAGAAAGAAAGAAAGAAAGAAAGAAAGAAAGAAAGAAAGAAAGAAAGAAAGAAAGAAAGAAAGAAAGAAAGAAAGAGAAAGAGAAAGAAAGAAAGAAAAGGAAGAGAATGGGGATGTGTAGTTTAGAGACCTGTGAGACTGTAACAAAACATCTGAAATTCATGTCATTGGGCCCCTACAAGGAGAGGAGAAAAAGAGATGGGGAAACATATTAATAAAACAATGAGACTCAGATTGCTTATCAGACTTATCATAACTACTGGATGCTAGAAAAAAGCAGAACAATGCCTTCAAAGTTCTGTGGGAAAATGAAATTAAGCCTCAAACTTCATAACCAAATGGGAGAATGTAGTAAAGATATTTTTAGACCTGGAAAGACTCAGGAAGTCTACCTCCTGCACAACCTTTCTGAGAAAGGAACCCCCTACTATTAATCTTAAGTGAGTCTCTTATAGATAGCATATTACTGGATTTTTTTATCTGTTCAGCAACCTGGTGCCTTTTGATTGGTAAGTTTAATATATTTACCTTTAAGGTAATTATTGATAAGTAAGGACTTAATATTGCCATTTTGTTAATTTTTTTCTGTCTTGAAATTTTGTCCCTCTTCCTCTCTTGCTGTTCTCCTTTTGAATTTGATGTTTTTTGTACTGATTTGCTTTGATTTTTTTCCTCTTTATCTTTTGTATATTTATCTTTATGGTGAGCTTGAGGATTGTATAAAAATATTTCATAGTTAAAAAATTTTATTTTAGCCCTAGCCAGTTTGGATCAGTGGTTAGAGCGTCAACCTGCAGACTGAAGGGTCCTGGGTTCAATTCCAACCTAGGACACGTACCTCGGTTGCAGGCTCCATCCCTGGCCCAGGTTGGGATGCATGTGGGAGACAACCAATAGATAAATCGATATATCTCTTTCACATGGATGTCTCTCTCTCTCTCTCTCTCTCTCTCTCTCTCTCTCTCTCTCTGTCCTCTCCACTCTCTCTGAAAAGCAATGGAAAAAATATCCCCAGGTGAGGATTAGAAAACAAAAAAACCTCTATTTTAAGTTGACAACAACTTAACTCCAATTAAATATAAAAACATATGTAAGTTTTACTCCCTCCCCCCACACAGTTTGTGTTTTTGTAGTCAGAGCTTGCTTCTTTTTATACTATGTATCAATTAACAAATTTTTATCTAGGAACTTTTATATTATGGTTAAAAATAATTTATACACCACCTTTACAGTATTACATTAATCTGTATATGTCTATATATTTACCTTCACAAGTGAGACTTGTGCTTTCACTTTTATATTTAGCACTTTTTAATTTCAATTTGAAGAATTCTCTTAAGCATTTCTTGAGAATCAGGTCCAGTGATGATGAATTTCCTCAGTTTTAGTTGTCTGGGAAAGATTTTATCTCTCCTTCCTTTTTAATGGATAATTTTGCCAGTTTTCTTGGTTGGCTTTTTTCTTTCTTTCTTTCAGTACTTTGAATATATCATCCCACTCTCTCTTGGCCTGCAAAGTTTCTGTTGAGAAATCCACTGACAGACTCATGATGGGGGTGGGGGCCTTTATATATGATGAGTGGCTTTTTCCTTGCTGCGTTCAAAATTCTCTGTCCTTGACATTTTACAATTTAATTATAATGTGTCTTGGTGTAGTCTTCTTTAGGTTGATTATGTTTGGGGATCTGTGAACGTCACGAATCTGAACATCCATTTCTCTCCCAAGATTTGGAGAGTTTTCACTAAATCAGTTTTCCAGATTTCATTGAGTTGTCTCTCTCTTGTTCTCTTGTAGTCTATCTGTATTCTCTTGTAGCTTGCTGAGCTTCCTTAAAATAATTATTTTGAATTCTCTGTCAGTCAATTTGTAGATCTCTATTTCTTTGGACTCAGCTTCCTTTGTATTCCTTTGGATATCTTGCTTCCTCGATTTTTGTTTCCTGTAGCCTTGCACTGATGTCTGCACATTTGAGGGAGCAGTCACCTCTTCTGGACTTTAAAGACTGGCTTTGATAGGAAAAGACTTTCTTTCACTTACTGGTGGGTATGAGGGCACTGGCTGGATTGAGTGTGGTAGTTCTGGCTCCTGAGGGGCATACTGATGGTTCTGGGTATAGGAAGGGTACAGCAGCAATTGTCTCCGTGGACTTACATTAGCTGGGTCAGCATCAGTGAAGGCTATGGGGCTCCTTTGCAGCCAAAGCTGCAGGAGTCCATGGTGGCACTGAGGGCTGTTAGAGTCCTCAGTAGCAAAGTTTCCTGTGATCCTCGTGTTCTTTTTTTTTCCCCTGCAGAAAGAAGTCATGTCACAGGAGATTCCCCTTGGCATCGGGTTTGGTATATGGGTGAACAAGTGGCGGCAAAGGCATGGGGATCCGAAATGTGTGTGTTCTCATGGTAGTGGTGGTGGCTATTGTCTGAGGTTCAGGTGCATGTGAAGCTTCCACAAACCTGAGGTTCAGAGCTTGAGGGAAAGCAGAATGACCACAGTGCTTGCGATGGAGGTACAGATGTGCTCACCATGATGGTGGTGCCAGTGTTGAGGCACGGGCACTTACTGAAGCCATGGACCTGGGGTTTAGGGTATGCATGTGGTTGCAAGAGAATGTCAGTTCTAGTCCTGGGAAACAGCAGGATGTTGTAGAAACTCTAGCCTGGGGGTGTCTCCAGTGGAGTGGGTACTTGTCAACTACTTCTGGGGGTGTGCAGTGATGGCTCCCTTCATCTATGAAGGAGTCCAGTGGCGTGGACTCTGGGCAGCTTTGTCAGTTGGGTTCAGTATTGATCATTGTGCAGGTGCTTGGTGGTGAAAGATCCAGGTGTCAGTGGTGATGAAGAGGGCTGCTAGGGTCCTCATGCTTTCTTTTTCCCCTGCTGGGGAAGTTCACACTAAGGAGATCTCTCTTGGCAATGAGCTGTGTTGGATAGGGGGATGGGATGACATAGGCCAAGTGCTTCTTAGGCTTTTCTACGCAGCCTTCCTTGGTTTATGTGCTCCACAAAGTATCTACAGCTCTGTTATTGTATTCCAGAGCTATTTTTGTCAGAATGCAGTTGTTTATTCATTGTTTTTGTTGTTTTATGGGAGGGTGGAGCATTAGGATCTCCTAGTCTGCCAGTTTGCTGACATCACTCCTTCCTTAATACTTTTCCTGGTATTTTCAGTAGTTTCCTAAACATTCTCCCTGTCTCCATTATCTCCCTTGAAAGTGCATTCATTGGTGCATTCATTCTTTCAAAAACTATTTATTGGGTGTCTGGTTTTGGTCAGCCACTGTGCTTTTTGCTGGGAAAATACCAGTAGCAAGATAAGCCCAGGCCCACCCTTGTGCTTACAGCTTATTCAGAGATAAAATAAAATAAGCAAATACAATACACTGTGAGAACTAAACAACGGGGAAGCTACAGGCATGGGAGCATATGGCATGAGCACCTAACTTGTTCCACTCCACACTGACTGGCCAGAAAGGGGTTTGCTAAATTCACATCTGACCCAGTCTCCCCTGCTTAAAACCACTCCTTGGCTCCCCCACTGCCTTCATGCTGCAGTTCTAACCTAGCTGCACACTAGTCGTGTGCTGACCTTCATCAGCACTCAGGATCCTGAGGCCCCACCCCAGTTACTGAAACTGAACTTTTAGAGGTTGGGTTCGGGATGCCCCATGTGTTTCTGGTGTGCAGCCAGTTTGGGAACCACTCTTTCCAATGAGATAAACCTGGACGCTTAGCCAGGCTCTTAGGCTTCAAATGTGGTTCCTGACTACCTCTCCAGCTTCATTTCCTGCTGCTCGTTCCCACCCCAGGAAACCTTATGCTTCAGTATTTCTGAACTGCTTGCTGCTGCTTGCCTTCAGGTCTTTGTGCATACCATTCCCACTACCTGGGAATTCTTTCCACTTTCTCAACTGGCTAATTCCTACCAGTCCCTCAAGACTCGGCTCAGGTGTCACCTCCTACACCAGAGGATGCCTTCCCTGAACCTCTACCTGAGCTAGATGCCCCTCCTTTTCCCGTGCTCCTGTCAGAACACTGATCACACTGACGCTGTACGGTTAACGGTTGTTTTATGAATCGCCTCCCCAACTAGAGTGAGCTCCTCAGTGGTGGGATCGAGATTTGACTCGTGTGTATCCTTGGTGTACAACACCATGATTCCCAGAGTGAAGTGCCCAGTTAATTAAAAGTAGACCCTGTCATGGAGCACTCAACTCCCTAGACTAAGACTACAGGGTCCCAAGTACAAGGGACTCAACCTAGTGCCCTCCAATGAGCCCTAAGGATGCTCCTCAGATGCAGCTTCCTCTTGAAAACACCCCCTGGTGTCTGCCTGCCTGAGCCCAGCCTTCACTGAGCATGTTACCCTGTGATGCTATGAGGCAGTGAGGCTCAGCAGCAAGGCGCTGGGCAAGCAAAGAAGACTCAAGTTGAAGTCTAGGCTCTGACACTGAAACACTTGGATCTCAGACAAGTCATCTCGCCTCTCTGATCCTCAGGATTTATGATCCTCTTAGCAACTGGGTTCCTGTGTTCCAGGGCTTTAGCCCAAGGCATATCATGTAGTCCTCTCCACCCAGTGAGGTAGGAATTAGTTATTTAGATTATTATCCACACCTACTGAATTAGATTTCCAAGACTGAGACTAAAGAAATGTGTTTGTTTTATTAAATGGTTCACAATGTTACATTTTTTTTATTGTGGTAAAATATATGTAACAAAAATTTACTATATTAATCATTTTTAGATGTCATTTTCAGTGTCATTATGTACATTCACATTGTTGTACAACCATCATGACCATCCATCTCCAGAACTCTTTCATCTTCCTAAACTGAAACTCTGTACCCATTAAACAATAACTCCCCATTCTCCCCTCCCTCCAGTCCTGGCAACCCACTGTTCTATTTTCTGTCTCTATGAATTTGGACTACACCAGTTACCTCACATAAGGGAAATCATAAAATATTTGTCCATTTGTGTCTGGTTTATTCCACTTATCATACATAATGTCTTCAAGGTTCATCTCTTTTGTAGCATCTGTCAGAATGAGAGGGGGAGAGAGAGAGAGAGATTATGAAGAATTGACAAGTCTCAGGATAAGCCAGGAAAGCTGGGGGTATAACTAAGTCTGAGTCTAAAGGCCTGAGAAGCAAGGGAGCCAATGGCATAAATTCCTGTCTGAGAGCAGGAAATGATGAGATGAGATGAGCTGAGATGAGCTGAGATGAGATGAGATGAGATGAGCTGAGTTGTCCCAACTCAAGTAGTCAGGCAGATAAAAGGGGCAAATTTCTCCTTTCTTTACCTTTTGTTCTATTCAGACTCTCCATGGATTAGATGATGCCAATCCACACCGGGGAGGGGAATGTCCTGAGCCCACCAATCACATGCTAATATTGTCTGTAAACACCTTCAGACATATCCAGAAATAATGTTTAATCTGGGCACACCATGGCCAATCAAGTTGACACATAAATTAACCATCACAGTATTCCTTTTGTATATGTACCACTTTTTATTTACCCATTCATTTGTTAGTCGATATTTGGGTTGTTTACACATTTTCCCTATTGTGAGTAAAGCTGGTAATAAATACTGTTGTACAAATTTCTTTTCCAGGCCCTGCTTTCAGTTCTTTTAGGTATTTAACCAGAAGTGGCATTCCTGGAAGTAGAATTCCTGGTAATTCTATTTTTACATCATTGAAAAACCTCCATACAATTTTCATAGTGGCTGTGCCTATTAATAGTTCCACCAGCAGCACACAAGGATTCCAATTTCTCCACATCCTCGCCAACACTTGTTATTTTCTGTTTTCTGGTTTTTTTCAATAGTGACCATCCTAAATATGTGTGAGGTGATATCTCATTGTGGTTTTAATTTGCATGTCCCTGATGATTAGTGATGTTAGTAAGTTTTCATATGCTTGTTGGCCATTTGTATATCTTCTTTGGAAAAATGTCTTTTCAAATCCTTTGGCCATTTTTGATTTTTTTTTTTGTTATTGAATTGTAGGAGTTCTTCATATATTTTGGACATTAATCTCTTATCAGATATATAATTTGCAAAAACAGAGTGACCCAAACAATGTATACACACTTTGAATATAATTATAAAGGCAGTGTTTATTAAAATACATTTCATTTTCACTTAAAAGCTATCAGCTGTTAAAGTGTGTATACATTTTTGGGGGACATCCTGTATATTTTCATGTCTTTTTTTTCTTTCTTTTTTTAAATGTTTCTTTTTTAAAAAATATATCTTTATTGATTTCAGAGAGAGAAAAGGAGAGGGAGAGAGAGAGACAGAAACATCAATGATGAGAGAGTCATTGATCGAGCCCGCAACCCGGCATGTGCCCTGACTGGGAATCGAACCCCGATTGCCTGGATCCTAGGTTGATGCTCAACAGCTGAGCCATGCGCGGCCAGGCCCTGTATATTTTCATTTCTGTGAGTTGCCTTTTCACTCTGTTAGTAGTGTCCTTTGGCGCACAAAACTTTTTAATTTTAATGAAATCTAATTTATCTATTTTTTCTTTTGTTGCCTGTGCTTTTGTTGTCACATCAAAGAAATTATTGTCAATGTCAATGTTTTCTCCCAGGAGTTTTATAGTTGTATTACTTATCTTTAAATCTTTTATTTCTTTTGAGTTAATGTTTGTATATGGGTATTCGGTTAACTCACCATCATCTGTTGAAATGTCCCTTTCACATTGAAGAGTCTTAACACCATTGTCAAAGATCATTTGACCGTAGACATGACTCATTATTTCAGGGTTCTCTATTCTATTCCATTCGTCTACATGTCTGTCTTCATGCTACTACCATACTGTTTTGATTACTGTAGCATTGTAGGAAGTTTTAAAATCAAGAAGTTTGAGTCACTCAACTTTGTTATTTTTCAAGATTGTTTTGGCTATTCAGGGTTCATTGAGATTCCATAAGAATTTTAGGCTGGATTTTTTCATTTCTGCAAAAACATAATTAGGATTTTTTGCTTTGTGTAGGTAGTGTTGTCATCTTAAAATTTAGTACTGTATTTCAATCTATGGACATGGACATATTTCCATTTGTTTATATTTTCTTTAATTTCTTTCAGCCATATTCTTTTGGTTTTCAATGTACAAGTGGCTTGCCTTCTTGGTTAATTTTATTCATAAGTATTTTGTTCTGATCGATGCCATTTTAAATGGACTTGTTTTCTTCTTTTTCTTTCTTTTTTTTTTAAATATATCTTTATTGGTTTCAGAGAGAGGAAAGGAGAGGGAGAGAGAGATAGAAACATCAATGATGAGTCATTGATCAGCTGCCTCCTGCATGCCCCCGACTGGGGATTAAGCTGCAACCCGGGCATGTGCCCTGACAGGGAATTGAACCCCGATCGCCTGGATCCTCGGTCAACGCACAACCACTGAGCCACGCCCGGCAGGGCTGGACTTGTTTTCTTAATTTCCTTTCATTTCTGGGTTGTTTATTGTAAATGTATAGAAACAAAACTGATTTTTGCATGTTGATATTGTTCCTAAAAGCCTGCTGAATTTGCTTATTACCTCTAATAAGTTTCAGGAGTGTGTGAAAAATTAAGGTTTGTACATATAGCATCAGGTCATCTGTGAACAGAAATAGTTTTCATTCCTCCTTTGCATTTTAGATGCCTGTTATTTTTTTTTTATTGTTAACACTATTACAGGTGTACCCTATTTTCCCCCCACTTGATCACCTCCACCCAGCCCCCACCACCCCTCCCCTAGCCTTCACCACACTGTTGTTTGTGTCCATGAGCTATTTACATATGTTCTTTGGATACTCTCTTCACCTTCTTTTATCCAGTTGCCCCACCCACCTCCCCTCTGAACTTTATCAGTCTGTGCCATGTATCCATTCCTCTGGTTCTATTTTGTTCATCAGTTTATTTGCTCACTAGATTCCACATATAAGTGAAATCATATGGTATTTGTCTTTCTCTGACTGGCACATTACACGTAGCATAATAATCCCCAGGTCCATCCATGCTATCATAAAGGGTAAGATTATCTTATTTTTTACTGCCACGTAGTATTCCTTTGTGTAAATGTACCACAGCTTTTTTGGTTGCTGTTAATCCTCACTGGAGGGTATTTATTTCCATTGATTTTTTTAGAGACAGTGGAAGGGAGGGGAAGGAGAGGAGAGAGAGAGGAGAGAGAGAAACATGGATGTGAAAGAAACACATTAATTGGTTGCCTCCCACACTCACCCTGACTGGGGCTGGGGATCGAACCTGCAACCCAGATACATGCCCTTGATGAGGAATTGAACGTGAGACTCTCTGGTATGCAAGCCAACACTCTAACCACTGAGCCATGCCAGCTTGGACAATGTACCACAGTTTTTTTATCCACTCATCTACTGCTGGGTACATGGGCTCTTTCCAGAAGTTGACTATTGTAAATAACACTACTATGAACTTAGGGGTGCATATATTCTTTCTGATTGGTATTTTGGGATTCTTAGGATATATTCTCAGAAATGGGATTGCTGGGTCAAAGGCAGTTCCATTTTTAATTTTTTGAGGAAACTCAATATTGTTTTCCACAGTGGTTGCCCCATTTTGCATTCTCACCAACAGTGCACTAGGGTTCCCTTTTCTCCACATGCTCACCAACACTTACTGTTTGTTGATTTGTCGATGGTAGCCATTCTGGTAGGTGTGAGGTGATACTTCATTGTGGTTTTTTAAAAAAAATATGTCTTTATTGATTTCAGAGAGAGGAAGGGAGAGGGAGAGAGAGAGATAGAAATGTCAATAATGAGAGAGTCATTGATCTGCTGCCTCCTGCACACCCCTTACTGGGGATCGAGCCTACGGCCTGGGCATATGCCCTGACCAGGAATCGAACCGAGATATTCTGGTCAATGCTCAACCACTGAACCATGCTGGCCAGGCCATTATAGTTTTAATTTGCATCTTTCTGATGATTAGTGACATTGAGCATCTGTTTATATGCCTATTGGCCATCTCTATGTCTTCTGTAGAGAAGTGTCTATCCATGGCATTTGCCCATTTTTAAATTTGATTGTTTATCTTCTTCATGTAGAGGTATATAAGTTCTTTATAGATTTTGAAAATTATCCTCTTATCAGATGTATCATTCGCAAATATGCTCTCCCCATGCAGTGGGTATTCTTTTCATTTTGTTGATGGTTTCTTGTGCTGTGCAGAAGCTTTTTATCTTGATGTAGTTCCATTTGTTTATTTATTCCTTTGTATCCCTTGTCCTAGGAGATATATTGGCAAAAATATGGCTACTGAAGATGTCAGAGATTTTATTGCCTCTGTTTTCTTCTAGGATTTTTATGTTTTCACGACTTACATTTAAGTCTGTTATCCATTTTGAGTTTATTCTTGTGTATGGTGTAAGTTGGTGGTCTACTTACATTTTTTTGCATGTACCTGTCTAATTTTCCCAACACCATTTATTGAAGAAACTGTTTCTACTCCATTTTATGTTTTTGCTTCCTCTATCAAATTATTTTCTTAGATTCTCTTTCCAAGAGTTCATTATTGGTGTTTAGAAATGCCACTGATTTATGGATATTAATTTTGTATCCTGCTACTTTAAACGAATTCATTTATTAGATCTAGTAGTTTTTGGTGGAGTCTTTAGGGTTTTCTATGTACAATATCATGCCATCTGTGAATAATGACAGTTTTACTTCCTCCTTTCCTATATGGATGCTGTTTATTTCTTCTTCTTATCTGATTATGGTGGCTAGGACTTCCAGCACTATGTTGAATAAGTGGTGAAAGCAGACATCCCTGTATTGTTCCTGTTTTTAAGGGAAATGGTTTTAGTTTTTGCCCATTGAGTATGATGCTGGCTGTAGGTTTGTCGTATATGGCCTTTATTATGTTGAGGTATGTTCCCTCTATTCCCACTTTGCTGAGAGTTTTTATCATAAATCAGTGCTGGATTTTGTCAAATGTTTTTTCTGCCTCTATTGATATAATCATGCGATTTTTTTCTTTCATTTTGTTTTTGTGATGATCATATTTATTGATTTGTGAATATTGTAACAACCTTGGATCCCCAGAATCAATCCTACTTGATCATGATGTATGATCTTTTTAATGTATTGCTGGATCCAATTTGCTAATATTTTTTTAAGGATCTGTGTTCATCAGGGTTACTGGTTTATAATTTTCTTTTTTTGTAGTGTCTTTATCTGGTTTGGGGATTAGGATAATGTTGTCCTCATAAAAACAGCTTGGAAGTCTTCACTCCTCTTGAATTTTCTGGAATAATTTGAGGAGGATAAGTGTTAGTTCTTCTTTGACTGTTTGTTAAAATTCACCTTTGAAGCCTTCCAGTCCAGGACATTTGTTTGCTGGGAGATTTTTTTTTTATTACTGCTTCAATTTCATTAGTTGTTATCGGTCTACTCAGGTTTTCTTATTCTTCCTGATTCAGTTTAGGAAGATTATGTTTCTAGGAATTTGTCCATTTCTCCCAGGTTGTCCAATTTGTTGGCGTATAGTTGTTCATAGTATTTCCTTACAAACCTTTGTATTTCTGTGATGTCAGTTGTTACTTCACCACTTTCATTTCTGATTTTATTTGGGTCCTTTCTTTGTTTCTTGATGAGTCTGCTTAAAGGTTCATCAATCTTGATTATCTTTTCAAAGAACCAGCTCTTGGTTTCATTGATCTTTTGTATTGATTTTTAGTCTTTGTGTCATTTATTTCCTCTCTGATCTTTATTATTTCCTTCCTTCTACTTACTTTGGGCTTTGTCATTATTTTTCTAGTTCTTTTAGGTGTAGGGTCAGATTGTTTGTTTGAGATTTTTCTTGCTTTTTGAGACAGGCCTGCAGTGCTATGAACTTCCCTCTCAGGACCACTTTCGCTGTGTCTCATAGATTTGGGGTTGTTTTGTGTTCATTTTCATTTGTTTCCAGGTAATTTTGATTTCTTCCTTGATCTCACTGGTAACCCATTCATTGTTTGATAACATGCTATTTAGCCTTTATGTGTTTGAATGTTTTTCAGTTTTTAAATTGTAGTTTATTTCTAGTTTCATGCCATTGTGATTCAAGAAGATGCTTGATATGATTTCAATCTTCTTGAACTTGTAGAGACTTGTTTTGTGTCCTAACATGTGGTCTATCTTTGAAAATGTTCCATGTGTATTTGGTAAGAATGTATATTCTGCCCTGGCCGGTCTGGCTCAGCATTGGCCTGCACACCAAAGGGTCAAAGGTTCAACTCCCTGTCAAGGATACTTATCTGGGTTTCGGGTTTGTCTCCGGCCCCAGTCCAGTATGTGCGCCAGAGGCAACCAACTGATGTTTCTCTCTCACATCATGGTTTCTCTCCTCCCACCCCACCCCTTACACTCTCTCTAAAAAAACTAATGGAAAAAATACCTTCGGGTAAGAATTTTAAAAATGTATATTTTGCTGCTTTGGGATGAAATGTTCTGTAAAATATCAATTAAATCCATCTGATCTAGAGTGTCATTTAAGATCACTGTTTCCTTTTGGATTTTTTGTATGGAAGATCTATCTAGTGATGACTGTAAAGCTTTAAAGTCCCCTACTATGGCTGTATTGCTGTCAATCTCTCCCTTAAGGTCCATCAAGTGTTTTCTTATATATTTAGGTGCTTCTAAATTGGGTGCATGTATGTTTACAAGGGTTATGTCCTCTTGTTAGGTCAATCCTTCTTTGTCTGTTTTATGGCATTAGTTTTAAAATCTAATTTGTCAGATATAAGTAGCTTTTTTTTGTTTATTTGTTTCCAATTGCATGGAATATTTTTTTCCATCTCTTCACTCGCATCCTGTGTAAGTCTTTTGTTCTGAGGTGGGTCTCATGTAAACAGCATATATTTGGGTCATATTTTCTTATCCATTCAGCTACTCTTTGTCTTTTGATTGGAGCATTTAGTCCATTTACATTAATGACAAAGGTTATTATTGATAGGTACTTATTGCCATCTTTTTCTTTATACCTATATTCCTCCCTCTCTATTTCCTTTTCTTTTTTATTTATTTATTTTTTTGGTCTTCACTCAAGAATATTTTTTCCATTGCCTTTTTTGTTAGAGAGAGTGAAAAGGAGAGAGAGAGAGACATTGATGTGAGAGAAACACATCAATTGGTTGCCTCTCACATGCGCCCCTACTGGGGTCGGGCCTGTAACTGAGATACATACCCTTGGCCAGAATCTAACCTGGGACCCTTCAGTCTGTGGGCCAGCGCTCTAACCACTGAGTCAAACCGGCCAGGGCCTATTTCTTCTTTTTAAAGCAGTCTCTTTAATATTTCCTGCAATGCTGGTTTGGTGGTAATGAACTCATTTAACCTTTTTTTTTTTTTTTTGGTCTGGGAAACTCTTTATTTCACTTTCAATTTTAAATGATGTTCTTGTTGGATAGAGTAGTCTTGGTTTCAGGTCCTTGCTTTTTATTACTTTGAATACTTCACGCCAGCCCCTTCTGGCCTGAAGTGTTTTTTTGCTGAGAAATCAGCTGACAGCTAATAGGAAGTCCCTTGTAGGTAACTCATTGTTTCTATCTTGCTGACTTTAAGATTCTTTCTTTGTCTTTAACTTTGCTATTTTAATTATGATAAAATGATGTGAGTTTCTTTGGGTTCATCCTAATTGGGACTCTCTGTGTTTCTAGAACTTGTGTGACTTTTTTTTTTTACCACGTTAGGGAAGTTTTCTGCCATTATTTATTCAAACAGGTTCTCTATCTCTTGCTGACTTTTTTTTTTTTTTTAAACATATCTTTATTGATTTCAGAGAGAAGAAAGGAGGGGGGGAGAGAGAGATAGAAACATCAATGATGAGAGAGTCATTGATTGGCTGCCTAGCCTGCAACCTGGGCATGTGCCCTGACTGGGAATCAAACCCCAATCTCCTGGATCCTAGGTTGACGCTCAACCGCTGAGCCAGGCCTTGCCGGGCCCTTGCTGACTTTTTTCTCCTTCCAGTACATCTATGATGCAGATGCTGTTACATTTCATGTTGTCACAAAGTACCCTTAAACTATCCTCATTCTAATTCTTTTTTCTTTTTGCTGCTCTAATTGGGTGTTTTTTTCTGCCTCATCTCCCAAATCATTGATTTCATCTTCTGCTTCATTTAACCTACTTTTAATTCCTGCCAGTGTATTCTTGATGTCAGATATGGTATTCTTCATTTCTGACTGGTTCTTATTCGTAGTTTCTATGTCCTTTTTCATGCTCTTGTAGTTCCCACTAAGTTTCTTATAATTCTCAGTAAGTTCCTTGAGCATCCTTATAATGATTACTTTGAACTCTATATCTGATAAATTGCTTATCTCCATTTCATTTTGTTGTTCTTTTGGAGATTCCTCCTGTTCTTTCATTTGGAGCCTGTTTCTTTGTTTCTCAGTTTTGGCTGTAGGACCCAGTGGTGCAGTCTCCTTGATATCCTGAGCTGGGTGCTTTAGAAATGTCCCTTGTGTGGGTTATGTGAGCCCTCCTGTTGTAATTGGGTTTTGATTGCTGTTGGTCCTTTCATGGGTGGTATCAACCCTCAGTCTGGGTGACTGAGGCTCAACTTCAACCATGTCATGCAAGGTATTGTTAGGTGCTCACAGAACAAAAGAAGACAAAACAAAACAGAAAATGAAACCAAAAAAAAAAAATAACAAAACAGTAACAACAAAAATAATAAGAAAAGAAAAAAGAATAAAAGTAATAGAAGACAAAAGAATAAGAGAAGAAAAAATAAAGGGGAAAAATATGAAAGGAAAGAAAGAATAAAATAAAGATTAGGAAAAGAAAAATGGGAAATAAAGAATAAGAGAAGAAAAAGGAAATAGAGTTAGTAAAGAGAAAAATAAGAAATATGAAGGAAAAAGAGAAGAAAATTTAACGACAACAAGAAAAAGAAAAAAAGAAAGAAAGAAAAGAATAAAATACAAAAGAATGAAGCTTGTTGGCTCCTGCTCTGCTGCTGTCTGAAGCCAGCCACCTGGTGTGCTGTTTCCCGATCTCAGGGAGGTTCTCTGGTGCAAGCCAATGTCAGATGCTGTCCACACCTGGCCCTTGGCAGGCAACCTGTGGAAGCTACAAGAGGTCCACCATGTGCAGTTGCCTCCACTGGGCTTGGCTGCAGATTGGAAAGACCAAGTAGCACTCCAAAGCCAGCTTTTACCAGCACAGGGCTCAGGGGAAGGTCAGCAAATATCCCAAGGCGCCCCAGGATCTGCCTCTGCTTGCCTCCACCTGTTGGCAATCTGCCAGGCTTAGTCACTGACTAGGCTTAGTCTCTGAAAGTGCCTCTGGCAGAATCTGGAGGATGGGTCCACTGGATCTCCTGTGAGGGGGAGGTGCTGTTCAGTCTTCAGGGAAGATGGTGTATGTATATACCCCCCCCTTAGTCCCACCCCTGAGCCACAAGTCTGTGTCTGACCTGGATTTTTCCCTGACGTCAGCAGGGCGGAGCCCCTAGTAGTCAGATTGGTGGGGCCTATGAAGTCCAGAGGTTAGGTCCGCCAGAAGGACCGGGGCAGTATTTCTATCAGAACTCTCCCTGAGGTTCGCTGGAAAATGGTGGGAATGGCCCCATCCAAAGCCAGTCACTGACAACCCTCGAGACTGCCCAGCCTATGCAGCTGACTGCTCAGCAGGGCTTAAAATGTAGGGTGGGGCAAGCAGGATTCCAGAGGATGGCTGTAATTGCTTTTCCCCAGGCTAATGCTGCTCCGATGGGATTGTCCCTCCCAAGAAAAATGGCTGCTGCAGTATGGGAGGATGACCCAGCACAAAGATCCTAGCGGCGCTCCCCCAAGTCTCTCCCCAAAGCCAGCCACCCCAAACTCTCTGGAGACTCCAGTCCTCACGGCCCTCCGTCCACCGAGCCCAGGGTGAGTAGCTGCGAACAAAAATTTTGCGCGTTTGCCCTTTAAACCGGTGGCTTTGACTCCAACAGGCTCTGCCTCTCCTTGGCGGACAGAAACCCCGCAGCCTTTAGCGGTCGGATGCCACCTGGGTGCCTATTCCTGGCTCTGGTGCTCGGGGCTAGGGAACCTGGTCTGGGGCGTAGGCTTCACGCCTCTCAGGGGGAACCTCCCACAGCTGATACATCCCTCCATAAGCTGGGCCTGCCGCCTGTGGGAACAGGGCCAGCCCTTTCGGGACTCCACTCTTTCTACCAGTTTCAAGGTGGCTTCTGAAGTCCTTGATTAAAAGTCTCCCACTCAGATAGTATCCGGTAACTCAGGGTGATCGTTCCCCGATTTAGTTGTAACGTTCAGTTTGGTTCTTGGAGGCGCTGCAAGGAAGATCCACCATGTTGATCCTCTCCTTTTGTTTCTTTTTATTGCCTGATTGCTCTGGCAAAACTTACATGTTGACTATTCAACTTTTATGTTGAGTAGAAGTGGTGAAAACAGGAATCCTTGTTTTATTCCTGATCTTAGGGGGGCAGCTTTCAGTCTTTCTTCAGTGATTATGATGTTAGCTGTAGCCTTTCACATACGGCCCTTATTGAACTTAGAAACTTTTTTCTATTATTAGTTTCTTGAGTACTGTTATCATGAAAGGGTGTTGGATTTTGTCAAATGCTTTTACTGTAGCAATTGAAATATACATGTGGTTTTCCCCCCTTCATTCTGTTAATGTGGTGAGGTACATTGATTTTCATGTGTTGAATCATCCTTGCGTTCCAGGAATAAGTCCCACTTTGTCATGATGTATAATTCTTTTAATATGTTGCTAAGTTTGGTTCGCTAGTATTTTGTTCATTATTTTTGCATCCATGTTCATAAGGGATATTGGTCTGAATTTTCTTTCCTTGCAATATCATTGGCTTTGGTATCAGGGTAATGCTGAATTTCTAGAATGACTTAGGAAGTGTTTTTTCCCCTTCAGATTTTGGGATGAGCTTAATTCTTTAAATGTTTGGCAAATTCGCCATTGAAGCGATCTGATCCAATGCTTTTCTTTCTAAGAAAGTTCCGGTTTACTGATTTAATCTCCTTCCTAGTTATAGAACTATTTTGATTTTCTATTTCTTCACATTTCAGTCTTGCTAGGTGTTATTTTTTCCTGGAAATTTATCCAATTTGTTGGTGTACAATTGTTAACAGCGCTCTTTAATAATCACTTTTATTTCTGTAAAATAGATATCAATGTCCCCACTTTCATTTCTAGTTTTGGAAATCTGAATCTTCTCTCTTTTTTCCACAGTTAATCTTACTAAAGGTTTGTTGATTTTGTTCATCTTTTCAATTAATCAAGTGTTGGTTTGTTTCTTTTTCTCTTCTCTATTTTACTTATCTCCACACTAATCATTATTATTGCCTTCCTTTTCCTAACTTTTAGTCTAGTTTGCTCTTATATTTCTAGTTCCTTAAGGTATAAAATTAAGTCATTGATTTGAGGTCTTTCTAGTGTTTAATGTAAGCATTTGCAGCTATAACTTTCCCTCTTAGCATGGCTCTCACTACACCCTTTAAGTTTTGGCAAATTGTATTTTCAGTTTTATATGTCTCAAGGTATTTTCTTTTTTTTTTTAAAAAAAAATATCTTTATTGGTTTCAGGGAGAGGACAGGAGAGGGAGAGAGGGAGATAGAAACATCAGTGTTGAGAGAGTCATCGATAGAGCCCGCAACCCGGGCATGTGCCCTGACCGGGAATTGAACCCCCGATCGCCTGGATCCTAAGTCAACACTCAACCGCTGAGCCACGCCCAGCCGGGCTCAAGGTATTTTCAAATTTACTTTGTGATTTCTGTTTTGGTTGTTGAAGAATATATTTAATTTTTATATATTTGTAAATTTTCCAGTTTTCCTTTTCTTAGTGATTTCTAGTTTCATTCCCTTATGACTAGAAAAGATACTTTCTATGACTTCAATCTTTTAAAATCTACTGAGACTTGTTTTATGGTCTAATATATGATGTATCATGGAGAGTGTTTCATATATACTTGAGACAATGTGTATTCTTCTGTTGGGTGGAGTGTTCTGTATTCTTCTGTTGGGTGGAGTGTTCTGTACATATCTATTAGATTTAATTAGTCTGTATTGTTGTACAAGTTCTCTATTTCCTTATTGCTCTACTGTCTGGTTATTATACCCATTATTTTAAGTGGGGCATTAAGTATCCATCTATTATTGTAGAACTCTCTATTTCTCCCTTCATTTCTGTCAACATTTGCTTCATATATCTTGATGCTCTTATATTTGGTGAATATATGTTTATAATTGTTATATCTTTTGGGGGAATTGAACGTTTTTTCAATATAATATGTCTTTATTTTTCTTCCATAATTGTTTCTGCCTTAAAGTCTATATTGTCTGATATTACTATAGCCACTCCAGCTCTTTTGGTTTCTATTTGTATAGTGTATCTTTTTCTACCTTTTAAATTTCAACCTATTTTTCTTTAGATCTAAAGTGAGTCTCTTGTAGACAGTATATTGGTGGATCATGTTTTGGTTTTGGTTTTTTATTTTTTTATTTTTTTGGTAACATCAGTTAATAACATTACATAAATTTCAGGCGTACAATTTTATAATACTTTAAAAAAATCCATCCTGCCAATCTATGCCTTTTGATTTGGGAGTTTAATCCACATATATTTAAAGTAATTACTGATAAGGAAAGACTTCCTTTTGCCATTTTATTTGTTTTCTGCAGGTCTTATAGATTCTTGTCCTCACTTCCTCCATTACTGCCTTCTTTGCATTTAGTTAATATTTTGTAGTGCCAAGTTTTGATACCATTCTCACTTTTGTATATGTTCTATAGACTTTTTGTGGTTATCATGGTGATTACATTACATTATAACATTCTAAAGTTATAATGATGTAATTTGAATTGGTACCAACTTATAATTGCACACAAAAACTGTATTATACAGATCAGTTTCACATACATATGTTATGTTATCGATGTCACAAATTGTATCTTTATATATTGTGTACTCACTACCATACATTTGTAACTTTTAATGTAGTTGTGTTTTAAATCTTGTAGAAAATAACAAGTGGAATTACAAACCAAAATTACAATGATATTGACTTTTATATTTGCCCAAAACACATGATCTTCCTCTTCTCAAATACCTATACATGTGACATTAAGCTAACCACAGTAATTCATGACCGTATTGCATCTCCTTAATAACTATGTTTGGTTTTGTTTTTTTAAAAAATATATCTTTATTGATTTTAGGGAGAGGGAGGGAGAGAGATAGAAACATCAATGATGAGAGAGTCATTGATCGGCTGCCTCCTGCACACCCCCGACTGGGGATGGAGCCCGCAACCTGGGCCTGTGCCCTGACCGGGAATCAAACCATGATCTGGATCCTAGGTCAACGCTCAAAGGCTGAGCCACGCCCGGCCAGGCGCATCTCCTTAATAAGAGGGTAGAAATCATGTCTGATTCAGCTCTGTATTCCTAGCATAGAGCTTGACAAATAGAGGGTGTTTAGTATGTAACTGGTGAATACATAAATGAATGAATACATGAGTGAATGAGTACATGAATGAATGAACGAAGGAGGGTAATTTTGGATTGCCTAAAACACCTAAAGCCCCCAATCCTGGGGCATAAGACACCTGTTAATTCTCTCCTTACAACATTCTTTTTTTTTTTTTTTCTCCTTCCTCCTTCAGCACAGGGACTGTGAGGTCCTAGATACCTTTGCTCAGCTCTGGGGTGCTGTCATACTAAGCTCTTTTGGAATCAAATTCAGCCTTGCCTCCTTCTAAAATGAGTCTCTAGAGGCCAGGATGCTCCCTGTAGTTTAGGAACTTTTGCTCCAGACCTAGCACCACCTCTGTTCCTCTGTGCTCAACAGCAGTGCCGAAATCCCATGACTATATCAAACAGGGAAAGGAGGGAGGGGAAGGTTGGGAGCCAAATATCCAGAGATTGGCAGACGGGCAGCTTAGGGATCCAGACAGGGCGACAGGGCAGAACTGCTACTGCTCATTGGGACTGGGGTTGGCATCTGGGTACTTGCTGGTCACACCATCCCATTGTTCCTTGATGTAATTGGCCACCTGTGGGAGGGGTCACCAGCCCACAGCAGGGCTGAAACCCTAGCACTGCCCTGTGTTTTCCAGTCAGAACCAGAGGTAGAAGGGAGTGATGTCACCAAAACAGAAGCGTAGGAATTTCTAGTGCTCGTCCCCACTGAGAAACATCAATCTGAACAACTATTCATGCATGAAAATTGCTTTGCAAGTGCTATGGATTTCAAATGAAGGATTAGAGTACCTTGGTGAAGCACAAAAATAATAAAAGATGAATTGAGGAGGGTAGGAAAGATAAATTTACATTACTCCCATCACCCCTCCCTCAAGCGTGGGCAGCCCATAGTGGACATAGACACCCTCCTTAGGAGAGGAGAGTGATGTGAGTAGCTGACTTTACGTGGACCCAAGAGCCAGCCTGGTGCAGCACCAAGGTGACTCCAACCACCCTAAATGACTCCCTGCAGGCTCCCATGAAGCCAGGTCCCCAGCTTACATTGGCACTTGCTAGCTCCAATGGCCTCAGGTGGCTTCCACTGAACTAAACCTCAGGTGGGCTCCTGCAAACCCAGGCCCATGGCTCACCCTAGCACTTGCTGGCACCAGCTACCCCAGGCAACTCTTATGGCCTCAGGTGGTTTCCTTGGCTCCAGGCTCCTATAGGGCCCCATTAACACTGGCCCCTGGCTCATCTGGGCACTGGCTGACTCCAGTCACCCTAAGTTATTCCCATAGCACCAGATGGCTCCTAGCGGGCTCCCATGATCCCTGACTCCCAGCTCACCCTAGTGCCAACCAGCTCGTAATACCTGGGCAGCTCCTGAAGGCCTTGGCTCTTGGAATTCTCCTGTAAACTTAGGCTCCTGGCCCATGCCACTGCCCTTGCTCTCATGGCATTAGGCTCCCAGTGAGCTCTTATGAAACTAGGGCCTTGGCATATCTCAGTGCCAGCTGGCTCATGTGGCCTTGTCAGCTTCTATGGCCCCAGGTTCCCAATCAGCCCTTATAAAATCAGGCTCCAAATGGGTACCCATGGTCCCAGGCTTCCAGGTGAGCCCAGTGCCAGGCTAGCCCCTGTGGACCCAGACTCCAGACCAGCTCCCACAGATCCAGACTCCTGGCCTGCCAAAGCACCTGACTCGTCTCAACAGAACAAAACTCCACGCCAGTCACTGAGGCACCAGGCTATAGGATGACTCTTGTGGCCCCAGGCTCTGGACCCTTTAGCCCTCCTGACTCCTGGTTGCCCTGCCTTGCCAAGTTTGCACAGGGCAGAAAAGTTGCTGGCTGTGGCCAGCCTGGGCCCTTGGTGCAAACTCTTTTGAAAGAATTTCGAAGAGTGAGAGACTGAGTTGTATGAGCAGGGGCCATTTTTTTCTCACATGTCCAACTGGTGCCACCATTCCTATGCAGAACCCTCCCTTCATGCAGACAAATCTTGATCTGCTTGGGCCTGATGAACTCTGCTGGCCTCACCCTGATGAATCCCTGAGACCCAGCCCCAACACAAAGGTCCACAGGCACTTGCCAGGTGGCAGCTGGCCTTGGTGAACCCAGAGACTTTTGCTGAGTGGTCTCAGTCCCCTCTCTGATACTAAGTTTGAATCTGTATCATTCTGGTGAACACCACTTGCCCCTACCTGGCGGCTCACTGAGAAATTACCTCACACAACTCGCCTATCACCAGAGGCTGTTCCAGTGACTGAGCCTAACAGGTAGTTTGCAAATGGAGTTGGATCTCAGGGGGCCTTGGACTTTTTGCTGAGTAGCCCCCAGGCTTGGGCTGGTGCTTGTACCCAACTTAACCCCTCCCCAGCACACCCAAAACCAGCACAGGCAGCAACAAACTGTGGATCAATTTCTAGCTCCAAACAGGTAGCCCAGGGCTGATCGCAGGCAGCAGCAGACCTTGGCCAGCACCAGAGTCCCTTCCAAGAGGCCCCAGAATGAACACACCTAGTGGCGGGATTCAGACCACATCAGAGCACAACCCAATTAGCTCCACAAGTGGCATACCCAAAGGGAGATCTTGGCAGGCACGAGACCCTGCTGAGGTGAATTCTGATTTCTGGAGTCAGCCCCCACACAGCAGCTCATATAGTGTGGTTGAAATAGGTCCTCACTGTCAGCCAAATCCAGAGTAAACCCCACCCACGGATGGGCCAATAGCAATCAAGACTCAACTACAACAGGAGGGCTCACATAGCCCACACAAGGGACATTCCTGGAGCACCTAGCTCAGGTGATCGGGAAGACTGCACCATTGAGCCTGACAGGATACATACTACATAAGGCCACCCTACCAAGACTGGGAGGCATAGCAAATCTACCTAATACACAGAAACAAATACAGAGCAGCAGCCAAAATGGGGAGACAAGTATGCTCCAAATGAAAGAACAAGAGAAATCCCCAGAAAGAGAACTAAATGAAATGGAGATAAGCAAGCTACCAGATACAGAGTTCAAAACAATGGTTATAACAATGCTTTAGGAACTTAGAGGAAAAGTGGATGAACTCAATAAGAACTTAAACAAAGAGAGTAAAATAAAAAGGACATAAAAACTATAAAAAAGAACCAGTCAGAAATGAAGACTACAATATCTAAAATGAAGAATACACTAGAAGGAATCAATACCAGGTTAAAATGAAGGAGAGGAACAAATCAGAGATTTGGAAGACAAGATAGTGGAAAACACCCAAACAGAGCAGCAACAAGGAAAAAAGGATTTTTTACAGTGATTCTAAATGACACACTATATCAGATGGATTTGATTGACATTTACAGAACATTTCACCCCAAAGCTGCAGCATAGGCATTCTCCTCAATGCATATGGATAATTCTCAAAGATAGACCACATGTTAGGACACAAAATAAGTCTCTACAAGTTCAAGAAGATTGAAATCATATCTTGCGTCTTCTTGGACATTTACACCATGGAATACTATGCAGCTGTAAAAAAGAAGGATCCCTTACCCTTTGAGATAGTATGCAGGGACCTGGAGAGTATTGTGCTAAGGGAAATAAGCCAGTCAGAGAAAGACAACTGTCACATGACCTCACTCATATGTGGAATCTAATGAACAAAATTAACTGATGAACAAAATAGATCCAGAGACATAGAAGAATGAAACAGACTGAGGAATCTCAGGTGGAAGGCGGGGCTGGGGGGGACAGGAAGAAATTAACCAAAGAACTTATATACATATATACATAACCCAGGGACACAGACAATGTGTGGTGAAGGCCTGGGGGGGGGGGAGCGGGAGCAGGGTGGAGGGGGTCAATGAACAGAAAAGGGTGACATCTGTAATACTTTCAACAATAAAGATAAATTTTTTTAAAAAAAGAAAATGAAAGGAATCTACCAAAAAATTCCTAGACTGCCCGGCTGGGCGTGGCTCAGCGGTTGAGCGTCGACCTAGGATCCAGGCGGTTGGGGTTCAATTCCTGGTCAGGGCACATGCCGGTGTTGTGGGCTGCAGCCGATCAATGACTCTCATCATTGACGTTTCTGTCTTTCTCCCTCTCCTTTCCTCTCTCTGAATCAATAAAGATATATTAAATGAATAAATAAATAAATAAATAAATAAACAAATAATAAATAAATAAAATTAAAAATAAATAAATAAAAGCAATTTTTTAAAAAATTTAAAAATTCCTAGACTAATAAGTGAGTTTAGCAAGGTCACACAATACAGGATCAGCATACAAAAGCCATTTGCATTTCTGTATACTGACTATGAAGAAATAGCAAACAAAACATAAAGCAAGGTGCTTTACAAATGCTCTAAAGGAAATGAAATACTTATGTATATATCTAACAAAGAGTGTATAAGATCCAACCATCCTTTTCTTGGGGTTCCTCTTCTGTCCAATGAACAGTTAGTGAGGGCAGTACTGCTAACGCCTAAACAACACATTCACCCCCGCCTGGGCTGCCCCTGAGGCCCTTCCTCTCCCGCCCCCAGCCCCCCCCCCACCTTAAATTAAAAAAAAAAAAAAGTGTATAAGATCTATATGATGAGAATTATGCATTGCTGATGAAAGAACTCTAAGAAGACCTGAATGCCAAGAGCTAGGGGAAGAGGCGTCCAGGCCAAGCATCTCACCAACATTCAACTAACAAGATGCAGGAAGGGTAGAACCATGTGGCCCCTCCCTTACACATTAAAATAGCATTCTGTGTACTAGGCAGTGTTCACCCAGATAGGCCAATATTAAGACATTCTAGCCAAATTACTGGACCTTTTATTTAAGGGAAAATATTTTGTGCATTTATGGATAAAAAGAACTTGTGACTTATGGAGTTAAGAAATTTAGATCTTTGCTCAGCTGGCATGGCCCAGGGGTTGAGCATGGACCTAGGATCCAGGAGATGGGGGTTCGATTCCCAGTCAGGGCACATGTCTGGGTTGCGGACTCCAGCCCCAGGGGAAGGACGTGCAGCAGGCATCCAATCAATGACTCATCATTGATGTTTCTATCTCTCTTCCTCTCCCTTCCTCTCTGAAATCAATAAAGATATATATATTTTTAAAAAGACAGGAAAAGCTTTAAAAAAAGAAAAGAAATTTAGATCTTTTTGGAGTGCTTCCATGTGGAGGCCCCAAGCTTAACAAAAAGAAATTTAGATTATCATTGGACTTTTCAACACAAACATTCATACCAAAGGAAAATGGGGTTACATTTACTATATTAAAGAAATAAAGTGTGAGCTAAGGATTTTACATCCAGCAAAATTGACTTTCAAGTATTAATAACAAAGAAACATCGATATGCATGACTCAGAGACTATCATTCCCATGAGCTTTTCCTGAAGAAGAATCTACCAGAGAACCAGCTCTAGATATATGTTTATAACCAGATATAAGAACTGGTTGTGAGCATTAAATATATAATTATTGTAGAACTAAAAATCAATATGGGTTAAGTGGGAGAGAGTATTATGTAGGCTATGTGCTCTATTTTTAAAATTGGTGTTAGAGGCAAATGAGGAGAAAATGTGCCAAAAATGCTTTAATATATCCAGTAATTATATTGGTAGTATTATTAGTATAAATATAAATGATAAAGTGAAATGGATGAAGGAGGAAATCTATAGATTTGTGGACAATATTCAACCATAGTGTCTAGGAATTCACATTTGAGTGATAAAACTACAAAAAATTTCAAGGAAGCAATTATTATGTCAGGGTAATGGTTTCTTATTGGGGGCAGGAGTGTCTGTGAATAGGGTGTGTCACATGAAAGGGGCTTTTTGGGTGACTGGCAAAGTTCTAGTTTATACTTGCATGGTTTTCACCTTATAATAATTCATTTAGCCGCACATTTGATACATGTGGTTTTCATTATCATGTTTTATTTCACAATAAAAATATTATTTTTAAAAACAGAGTCTCAGAAATGTAGAAGTTGTCCCCTTTCCTTTGTAGCTATAGAGTTACCATTCTTCATCCCAAACTATTTAAAAGAAACTGATTTGAAAAATAGTTAGGTTTAAACCATTCACAAGAATATAAGTTTTATTTCTCTGTGCAAAATAGGCTTATATGTATTGCACTGCTGTTATGAATTGTTATATTCTAGCCTTGGAAATAACATTCATACACCCTTATCATTCCAAAACTTGAGAAATTGTGGTCATGTACTGTGAAAATAGCCTCTAAAATAAACATGTAAAATTTATTTGATAAATTTTTGCCCTGGTAATAATGTTGCAATTGACATGTCTGTGTTACTAAAGGCTTTAAATAATTACTTGTGAGTTTGCTCTGTCAAATCAGAAGTCAATCATTGGCACTTTCTTCCCCTCTCATATCAATGATTTTTAAAAGTCTCCTTTGAAATTTTTCTCATTTGAACAAAAAAGTGTATTACAAGATGTAAAACTCTATAATAATGATAATAAATAAACTACTGTTACACACAAAAAGGTTGAATCTCACAAATAATGTTTATCAAGAGAAACCAGAGATAAAAGACTATATCATTCTATATAATTCCATTTATATAAAGTTCAAAACAGGCAAAACTCATCTAAAATGTTAAAAGTTAGGATATTGGATAATATTTGGGAGAATGACCAGGATGGAGCATGACAGGGAGCCTTAAAAGGAGAAATAACTGGGCAATACTTTGAGGTGGAGCCGGGATCCTACCATTGTAGGAGTAGGTGCTATCAAGCTAGCAGGCATTCGGAGCTGCATCACATTTTTTCATTTGTTATTTTCCCCTGTATATTTTGCTCCATGGAACTTCATAGGAAGTGTTGACAGTGGTCTGGAGAAAGATTCCATTATCCCTGGGTCTTCTGACAAGCACATCATCTTAATACCATAAAAATTGTACCAAAATAAACAAATTCCTTGGAGACTTGGAAGATTGACTCATCAAAATAGTGGGAGAAAAACAGTGCTACCACCACAAGACTTCTAATTCAAAAAATAAAAAAGAAATCTTTAGTTCAGCATCATCTGTTCAGTGCATATATTGTATTCAGCAGGGCACATTGACAGAAGAGTGACTCGCATTGTCATCAGTTGTTGGATTACATCCTTGAAGGGAAACAAGTCTCTTGCCAGCAAATCTGCCCCCTGGCAGATTTCCCTTGTCCTTGTCCTTCAGGGACAGTCCTAGGAGGACAGTATGGATACATCAGTGCACCTCTGGCTGGAGCTGGCATCTTTCTCCTAGAGCCTGGGGATTTCCAGAGGAGCTAGGACTCCCTGCCATGCTGGGTTAAGTCGGATATAAGCCCCTGTTCTCAATGCTTGTTTTTTTCTGGTGACACAACTCCTATTAGCGATCTGTCAATTTTGATTTTGTTTCAGAAGCCTCTTGTCTGTAAGCTAATGCCAGAAATTGCTCTGCTATCTTCTAGCATTCAGATTTGGGAATTAATAGTTTCATACTCTTTCTTTTGTAGGTATCCCTTTATGTGTGCAAAGTCAGTGCGGTGGTTCAGAATTACATAGATGATTTTTTTAAACCTTTTAAAAAACTTTTTATTTTGAAATACATATTTTTACAGATCTTATTCTGAGTCTCAGCTCTGCCGCTTGTCAGCTGCGACCTTGGCAAGTTATTTAAACTCTCTGAACGTAAATTAACTCCTTATAACATTTCCTCCATTGCACTTACCCCCACAGCCAACTCCCAGGATCGTGCACTTGCCAACACTGATCCCCATCCACAGAAGCACCATCGGTTAGAAACAGTACCTGACCATGCAGCATCCTCTCCACTACCCCAGACCCAACGCACTAAGCATACCCTTGCATCTACCCCTACAGCATGAGGGTTCTTGAAGTTTCTAGGGCCAGAAACACATGGCCCATTAGGCTGGCTTTGGAGTTTCTTTACTAGTCTGCAACAGAATTGACGGTATTAGTGTCCTTTAACCTATGGTCAGGATTTACTACCTTCACAATCTAGTGTCCTCCAGTCTCTCCTTTCCTCTCCACTGCCTAGATCAATACATTTTCTCACTTTTCCTCTCTAGTGCTCTGGATTCCTCTCCTTTGCCCTACTGCTTTATACCCCTTCTCCGTGCTCCTTCAGAACCTTACAGCATGCTCCTCGGAACTTCTGCTCTGTGACACACAGGCTCTCTTACGTTCTCAATTTTTCTGAATATGCTTTTCTCTTCCTGCCTTAACTCAACCCTAGCTATGCCCAGTCACCCTACTTCTATATCAGCCCTCTGCAGTGAAGCTGTTCATTCTTATACTCCCCAAATACAGCAGAGTGGAGACATAAAGATGGTGTCACTATGATTCCACAGTACTGCTGCCAACTGACACCCCCCTCTATCACAAAAGGGCCATGGTCCTTTCAGGCTTCTGCCATTTGGCTCTACCATTCTTCATCACTGTCACCTACAAACCTACAAGACACACCCCTTCATACATTTATAACTTTGGCACTTGGCTCACAGTCCTCTTCATCTCAACTCCTTCCATCTTTATGGATAAATTCAATATTCAACCTATCAAACAACCTGGTCCCTTTTCCATGACCTTATCTCTATGTCCTTTTCATCCACTCATCTCAGTTCTTTTTTTCTTTCTTTCTTTTTTTAAAAAATATATCTTTATTGATTTCAGAGAGAGGAAAGGAGATGGAGAGATATAGAAACATCAATGATGAGAGAGTCATTGATCGGCTGCAGCCCGCAACCTGGGCATGTGCCCTGACCGGGAATCGAACCCCGATCGCCTGGATCCTAGGTCGACGCTCAACCGCTGAGCCACACCCGGCCAGGCTCATCTCAGTTCTTTATGCTACTATCATATCCTAAATTTTATCATAAAGTAAAATCTCTCCACTTCAGAAAGTCCTATTTAAATATCCTACTCTGATCAAAGCCTTCTCTTCTTAGACTTTGATACTCCCTTGCTTTCACTCTATCTTTTAGACTTCATGGTGATTTAGAGAACTCACCCATATACTTTCTCCCTTTCTTTTCCCTCACTCCTGTGTCATTTTTTCCATGGTTCATGTTTCCAATGACTGTCTTGCAAATAGCCCCTAATCCCATTCCCCATTGACATTTCTTTACAACCGTTAGACAAATACCAACCATGGATGACTATGTCTCCTCACTTCCTGCACGTGGCTGTCAAGCACAGCTACAGAAAGTCATGCAATGTGGCGCATCACTACCTCTATAGATAAATGGTGACAAATGAACATTTTAAACTGCCCAAGAATCCTAACATTTCTCTTGTGAATTTACTTCTCCATTATCATGAAATCTCTATTTCTATTTCCATTGCCTATCCACTCACACTCAGCAGATGACCTTGTCTTCTCCTTCACAGAGAAAGTAGAAGCTCTCAAACTGGGAACAACTTCACCTTTCCCCCACTAAATCCATAAGACTATCTCTATTTTCACCAAACCTGCCTCCTTCCATCCTCTTATATAAACCTCACTCACCACCTGTAATTTCTTTCTCCTTCTGGCATTTTCAGTATCTTGAAGTATTGATTATCCCCCTGGGCTGCTGTATTTTCAACTTGCGTATTGCAAGAATGGTCTGCATGACACTGTCCTCTTTTCCTCCTTATTCATGCACTCCTCAACCTCCTTCATTCTGGATTGAACCTCAACCACTCCTGAACGTGCTCTTGCTCAGATCACCAACACCAAAAAATTACTAAGCTCAATGGCCACTTCTAAGTCCTCATCTCATTGACATCTCAATAGCATTTAACACAGAGGTAATTGCTCTCTCCCATTTTGAACATCGTGCCTTAACTATCTCATAACACAATACTACCATTTTGCCAGAAACTTGTACTGTATGCAAACTTGAACTGTGAGAATTCTGGAAATATTCTCCTAAGGCTCCTTTCTTCTTTTTTCCGGAGCTTTCTTCCTAATACATCTCACACATGCCTATGGATCTAAGTACCACCTGAGTGCTGATTTTTAAAAAGGCTCATTACAAGAAACTCAAGCAATACAGAACACAGAAAAGTCTAAAGGAGAAAGCAAAAAAAGAAAATCACCTTACAGTGCCACACTCCAAAACAACCATCATTAACGTTAGGTGAACATCATTTCAGACATCTCCCAATGCATGAGAAAATGTTGTTATTACGTTACCCTGGAAGAAGATGCACTAGTGGGCAATTTTCTTTTGTCCCTTGGGTTGTGATCTCCTTCAAAGTGTGTTGTAAACCTGTCTTTGCATGTGATGCTCCTGTTTACTTTTTCTGCTTTACTATGTTTGCATAATAGCCCACTTCTTTTCATCTCGCTCATACTTAAATGGAAGCTGTGTTCAGTCTGCTTTTCTCTCTGATATGGGGTGGATGAATTCTCCCATCCTCATGCTTGTCTAAAATGTCTTGCCCCTTCCTCAGGACTACACTGTGAGCAGCGTGTCTAGCTGTCCATCTCACTGTGCCTTAAGGGTTCCCAGAATGGTGGTAACAGTGGTGGTGGCGAACAGTCACTGGGAGGGTCGGGGCTCTACCACTTTTCAAGTTTATGGCATGAGGTTCTGTGTTTGCTCTGTTGTGGCTTGGTGTGCGTTTTGCTGGATTTTACTGTGGTGGTTTTTTGGGGGGTCATTTTTAGCTGGCATTGGAGGAGGGAACTTCTGTGATTGGACTTTATGCCACCATGTTTGTCCCTGGCAGCTGACAGTATCATTTATATTTCCAGTCTGGATTTCTCTTTTGCTCTCTAGGTCCATAGAACCAAAAGAGTCATGGATGGTCCCTTTTTATGATGGGGCAGTCACTGTCCTTGGCCTACCCCACAATAATTGCCTGCCCGAAATTTCCCATGCAGGTATTTCAGAGATTCCTAGATTTCATGGAGGAAATGAAAACTGTTCTAAATGAGCAATAGTGTTCACAATCCTCTTAGTTATTGATTGGCCTAAGGGTGGGCATGCAAGGGAGGCTAATGTGATAGAATAGGGATTCTACTACGGAGAAGCTTACGTTCCTAAACAAAATGACAAAGTCTCAAAGAAAGAAAACCCTGTCCTGCTTTCCCCTACTTCCTGTCATGGACTTGGATGCCTTGAATAGAACTTGTGACCATTAGGGAAAAAAGCCAAGAGAATTATGGGGATGTCAGCACCGACTTTTTGTTTGTTTTTTGTTTTTGTTTTTTAATTAATTAATTAATTTATCTTTATTGTTGAAAGTATTACAGGTGCCCCATCTTTTCTCCCATTGACCCCCTCCACCTGGCTTTCATCCCCTCCCCAGGCCTTCACCTCATTATTGTCTGTGTCCATGGGTTATGCAGATATGCATATAACTACTTTGGTTAATCTATTCCCACCTCCCACCCTCCTTCCCTCTTCCCTCTGAGATACGACCATCCATTGGATGCTTCAGTGTCTCTGGGTCTATTTTGTTTGTCAGATTATTTTGTTCGTTAGCTTCTTGTTAAAGAAGGCCCTTCAACATTTCATGTAGTGCTGGTTTGGTGGTGATAAACTCCTTTAGCTTTTTCTTGTCTGGGAAGCTCTTTATCTGACCTTTAATTCTAAATGATCGTTTTGCTGGGTAGAGTCATCTTGGTTGTAGGTTCTTGCTTTTCATCACTTTGAATATTTCTTGCCACTCCCTTATGGCTTACAAGGTTTCTGTGGAGAAATCAGCTGACAGTCATGGGTGCTCCCTTGTAGGTAACTAACTGCTTCTCTCTTGCTGCTTTTAAGATTCTCTCTTTGTCTTTATCTTTTGGCATTTTAATTATGATGTTTCTTGGTATGGGCCTCTCTGAGTTCCTCTTGTTTGGGACCCTCTATGCTTCCTGGACTTGTAAGTCTATTTCTTTCCCCAGGTAGGGGAAGTTTTCTGTCATTATTTTTTCAAATAGGTTTTCAATTTCTTGCTCTCTTTCTCTTCCTTCTGGTACCCCAATAATGAGAATGTTGGCCATTTGAAGTTGTCCCAGAGACTCCTTACACTATCTTTGTATTTCTGGGTTCTTTCTTCTTTTTGCTCTCCTGGTTGGGTGTTTTTTGCTTCCGCATGTTCCAAATTGCTGATTTGATTCTCAGCACCCTCTACTCTACTGTTAATTCCCTGCAAATTATTCTTCATTTCAGTTTGTGTAGCCTTCATTTCTGATTGGTACTTTATTATGCCATTGATGATCTCACTAGTTTCCTTAATAGTCTTACTAAGATCCTTGAGCATCCTTATAAGCACTATTTTGAACTCTGTATCTGGTAGATTGCTTGGCTTCATTTCATTTAGTTCCTTTTCTGGAGCTTTCTTCTGTTCTTTCCTTTGTGACATGTTGCTTTGCCTCTGCATTGTGGCTGCTTCCTGGTGTTTTTTCTATGTATTAGGAAGAGCTGCTATGTCTCCTGGAATTGGTAGAGTGGCTTTGTTTAGTAGGGTGTCCTGTAGGGCCCAGTGGCTCAGCCTCCACAGTCACCTGAGCTGGGCTTTCCAGGTGCTCCCCTGTGTGGGCTGTGTGCACTGTCCTGTTGTAGTTGAGCCTTGGTTGCTATTGGCATCACTCGGAGGAATTGACCGCCAGGCCAATTGGCTATGAGGACCAGCTGCAACTACAACCAAAGAGATGCTGTGCTGGAGACACCCCTATGGAGCAGGATTTACTTCAGTGGAGCTGTGGTGTTCACCGAGTCCTCCCCTTGAGTGTGTCACTCATGGATGTGGTAGGGTTGTAATCCAGTATGGTTGAAGTTGACCCCTGGGTGCACTGTCTCAGGGTCCTCCCAGGGGATGCAAAGTTAGCCTATGCCTGTGCCTTGCCCAGGGCCACCCAGCATGAGCTACACAGAAAATCGTAGATGGCTGCTACTTATGCTGGGCTTGGAGGTGTCCAGGAGAGGCCAAGCTATGAACCAATGCAAGCTGCTGCTATTGCCAGGCCTGGGGCCACTTATCGAGAGGTATGGGGCATGCTGAGGCTAGCTGCTGCTTGTTTGAGAGATTTTAGTAAAGTCCCAAGCATGAGGCTAGAGAGTCCACTTGCATAATAAAGCCACCGGAAATGGCTTGGAAGAGCCTGCAGGTAGGGAGGGGCGGGGTCTCTGGGAATCACCAGGGCAGGGCTACAGCTGGGAGTCAGGTTTCTGGAGATTCAGCAAAGTCACCTGCCTGCCAGCTCTGAGGGGGGAGGCTTATCAAAGGAGCAATGTCCTTTGCTAGCTCTTCTATCTGGGAGAAAGCTGGCCCTTCAGCTCTCACCCTGAGTCCAGGCAAGTTAGTTCCTTCCCAAATGTCCCAGGTCCTTTCAGGCTGCTGCCCTGCACTGGGCTCAGAGGGAGCGCGTCTAAGTGAGTCCGTGCGCTGGCCCTTTAAGAGGAGCTGCCTGGGGCTCCCGCAGCCTCCCTGTCCCTCAGCCACAGTCTTTGCTGGTTTCACAGCCCGGAGTTGTGGGGGCGTCTCTTTCCAGTCTTGGAGCCCTGGGCTGGGGGTCTGCTGTGGGGTTGGGACTCTTCACTCCCCCGTGAACCCTCCACCGCCGAGATGTCCCTCTTGGTTTTACCCCGCAGCACCGGGTGTGGGCCTGCGGCCTTGTCTCGGAGATTCAGCCCCAATCCGCCTGCATCTCCGCTACTCCTACCGATCTCGATGCTCCTTCAGTTCCCTGGTTGTGGGGCTTCTGTTCAGCCAGATCTCAGGAGGCTCTGAGTGATGGTGGTTCTGTATTTTAGTTGTAATATTGATGTGGTTGCGGGAGGCGGCGGGGACCCGGTTACCTACGCCGCCATCTTCTTTCCTCTCTCCAGCACCGACATTTTAATTCACTGAACCAACCCAACAACCACTTTCATCTAGGCCTTTGGTTTTGTTAAATTTCAAGCCCCATTTGTGTAAATTACCCCTAATTGGCTATTCTGTTGCCATCTGCATTGGTATCAGCAGCCAAAATAATTACTGACTGTAACACATTTATTGCACACACCTCAAAATAAGTGTAAGTGAACTCATGATCCTCTACACTAAACTTGACTCTCTTCCAGTCCCTTCCACCTTAGTAACTCTTACACCATCTATGCAGCTGTCAAAACATGAGTTTCCCTTGATTCTCACCCCCCCACACACGCACCAACCTTCTTTCACCACTAAGCCACACCGGCCAGGGCAGACCAAAAGAATTTTTAAACAGGTACCTCAAGAGGAAGAAAGTTTTATTTAGATGTAGTAACATACGTTAATCAAAGACATAGACTGAAAAAAAACACCTGATTGTAAAACAGCATATTTTATCTGTGTAAAGACAATTTTCAAAACTCTGGAGTTCTGTTGAAGAAAGAATAACCTGAATGACCATCCACTGAACTTCAGTCCCAGACTTCAGTTAATTCATAGACCCAGAGCTCCTCAGATGAATCAGGAAGCCAGGGAGCAAATATTTCTCCGGGGGACTTGCAGCCATTTAGTTAAGTATATATGCACTACAGAAAGAGAAACACCCAAACAGTTTAATGGTTATTGGATATTGACTCTGAGCTCATACTAATGCCTTGAATTGCCTAGCATCATCTTGGTCCATCAGCCAGAGGTGGGGCTCATGAGGGTCAGACAATGAATTTTGTACTGGAAGGAACTGGAATAATCTCCACATTGCCCCTCTAACCCATGGAGTGAGAGATTTGGGTCTAGAAAGGCTAAGAAGTCACTAGCTTGTTCCTTCCCTACCAAGATACTAAATCAAAAGTAATATCACATACCTGTGGAAACATCAGAAATTTAGTGCCACCAACAAAGTGTTAAAAGATGCAGAGGTAATGATTCATATCTCACTCTCTTTCCAATTTTATCCAATGCAAGAGATGGATGGACCTGGAGCACGACTGTGGTTTATCATAAATATAATCAGGTGGTGACTCCACAGCAGTTGCTCTCCCAGATGTGGCCTCTTTACTGAAGCTAATCAGTACTCTTTTCTAGATTCCAGTAAGCAGAGAACACTAAAAGCTATTTGCTAACCCTGGCATGAAACTAAAAGAAAGCCAGTCTACTTAGAGGGAAGGCAAGGGTGGAGGAGTGGGTGGGAAGAGATTAATCAAAGAATTTATAAGCATAAATGCATAACCCATGGACACAGTCAATAGTATGGGGAGGGCCCAGCAGAGGGATTAATGGGGGGAGAGGGGGGACATCTGTAATATTTTCAACAATAAAGATGAATTTTTAAAAAATTAAAAAAAGAAAGCCAGTCTAGAGATAGAGGATGATCACGGTTGCTATGAAGCTATAGAGGTAGGTGAGGTTCACATCATATAACATCTTTTAGGTCCTGTAAAGAGTTTGGATTAATTCTAAGTTAAGTGGGAAACTGAGAGAACATTAAGCATGGCAATGGACTAGATCAGATGTTTCTTTAAAAACATCACCATTGCTGGCTTTGGAGAATGTATTGGAGATGGGCCAGATATGTGGTGAGAACCATTTTCTGTAGTCCAGGCAACAGCTGCTGCTGAGTTGGACTGGAGTGGTGGCAGGAGATATAGAAAGACTGAAGAGATGTTTAAGAGAGAGAATTGACAGCATTTGTGAAAGAAGGTTGGTGCATGTGTAGGGGGGTGATATTCAAGGGAAACTCATGTTTTGACAGCTGCATAGATGATGTAAGAGTTACTAAGGTGGAAGAGACTGGAAGAGAGTCAAGTTTAGTGTAGAGGATCATGAGTTCACTTACACTTATTTTGAGGTGTGTGCAATAAATGTGTCACAGTCAGTAATTGTTTTGGCTGCTGATACCAATGCAGAGGGCAACAGAATAGCCAATTAGGGGTAGTTTATACAAATGGGGCTTAAACTTTCACAAAACCAAAGGCCTAGATGAAGGTGGTTGTTGGGTTGGTTCAGTGAATTAAAACATCAGTGCTGACATCCTCATAAGTCTCTTGGCTTTTTTCCCTAATGGTCACAAGTTCTATTCAAGGCATCCAAGTCCATGACAGGAAGTAGGGGAAAGCAGGACAGGGTTTTCTTTCTTTGAGACTTTGTCATTTTGTTTAGGAACGTAAGCTTCTCCGTAGTAGAATCCCTATTCTATCACATTAGCCTCCCTTGCATGCCCACCCTTAGGCCAATCAATAACTAAGAGGATTGTGAACACTATTGCTCATTTAGAACAGTTTTCATTTCCTCCATGAAATCTAGGAATCTCTGAAATACCTGCATGGGAAATTTCGGGCAGGCAATTATTGTGGGGTAGGCCAAGGACAGTGACTGCCCCATCATAAAAAGGGACCATCCATGACTCTTTTGGTTCTATGGACCTAGAGAGCAAAAGAGAAATCCAGACTGGAAATATAAATGATACTGTCAGCTGCCAGGGACAAACATGGTGGCATAAAGTCCAATCACAGAAGTTCCCTCCTCCAATGCCAGCTAAAAATGACCCCCCAAAAAACCACCACAGTAAAATCCAGCAAAACGCACACCAAGCCACAACAGAGCAAACACAGAACCTCATGCCATAAACTTGAAAAGTGGTAGAGCCCCGACCCTCCCAGTGACTGTTCGCCACCACCACTGTTACCACCATTCTGGGAACCCTTAAGGCACAGTGAGATGGACAGCTAGACACGCTGCTCACAGTGTAGTCCTGAGGAAGGGGCAAGACATTTTAGACAAGCATGAGGATGGGAGAATTCATCCACCCCATATCAGAGAGAAAAGCAGACTGAACACAGCTTCCATTTAAGTATGAGCGAGATGAAAAGAAGTGGGCTATTATGCAAACATAGTAAAGCAGAAAAAGTAAACAGGAGCATCACATGCAAAGACAGGTTTACAACACACTTTGAAGGAGATCACAACCCAAGGGACAAAAGAAAATTGCCCACTAGTGCATCTTCTTCCAGGGTAACGTAATAACAACATTTTCTCATGCATTGGGAGATGTCTGAAATGATGTTCACCTAACGTTAATGATGGTTGTTTTGGAGTGTGGCACTGTAAGGTGATTTTCTTTTTTTGCTTTCTCCTTTAGACTTTTCTGTGTTCTGTATTGCTTGAGTTTCTTGTAATGAGCCTTTTTAAAAATCAGCACTCAGGTGGTACTTAGATCCATAGGCATGTGTGAGATGTATTAGGAAGAAAGGATAAATTACAGAGGATCATTAGGAGATATGTCTGACGAATTTTAGTATTTAATAATTGCATATAGTAAAATTTTGCTGGCAAAATAGATTCAGAAGGGTGTCCAAAGGATTGGAGGAAAATGTATGAATATTATATCAATTAATATAAAGCCAGAATGTGGTTAAAGTGGAAATAAGCTTTATGTTGAATGCCGATGAGAGGTCAGTGAGATGAAGATTAAAAAGTAGCCATTGAATTTATTACACTATTGGTCATTAGTGTCTTATCAAGAGCACTTTTAGGAGTGGAGATCCAACCAGACTGACATGGTTTGAGAAGTGCATGAGTAGTAAGGAAATGAGGATAGTTCTAAACCTACTTTTTTTATTATACACAGAAGTGTAAGTTGGTACTCATGAGATGGAACCATTAGAGGTGGAAAGGTTTTTAATACAGCAACACAAGGGAGATAGTCATTAAAGCAAGATTTTCAAAATGTAGGCAGGGAACCGAGTGCAGGTAGTGGGCGAGGTTTAGATAACAGGAGGGAAAGAGAGCAGGTTGTGGTAAATGAGGATAGGTTTATATTTTTAGTGGTGGTAGGTGATGTTCATTTATGTCAGGGGTGGGGAACCTTTTTTCTGCCAAGGGCCATTTGGATATTTATAACATCGTTCTCTGGCCATAAAAAATTATCAACTTAAAAATTAGCTATGAAAAAAGCTTCTAGATTTATTGAATTTCGAGTCCTGCCTGCGGTTGCCTTGGCAGGGCCAGACCAAATGATTTTGAGGGCGGTATAAGGCCTGTGGGCCGGACGATCCCCACCCCTGATCTATGTTGGAGTATGTCTTAGTACTTCATCCCTGTATATGGCTCAACATTGTTCCATTGTATTGATATAACACATTTTTAATTCATTCATCTGTTGATGGACATTTGGCCATTGTTAAGAGTGCTATGAATACTCGTGTACCAGTATTTGTTTAAGTACCTGTGTTCAATATTGGGAGGTATATACCTATGAGTGGAATTGCTTACTCATATGGTTATTCTACGTTTAAATTTTTGAGGAACTGCCGTACTCTTCAGTGGCTGCGCAATTTTACTCTCCTATCAGAGATATATATGAGTTTCAATTTCTCTATAGTCTTGCCAACAGTAGTTATTTTTTGTTTCTTTAAAGTAATTATATCCAGCCCTAACTGGTTTGGCTCAGTGGTTAGAGCATCAGCCCGTGGACTGAAGGGCACATACCTCGGTTGCAGGCTTGATCCCTGGCCCTGGTCAGGGTGGGTGCAGGTGGCAACCAATTGATGTGTCTCTCTCACATCGATGCTTCTGTCTCTCTCTTTCCCTTCCACTCTCTCTGAAAAGCAATGTAAAAATATCCTCAGGTGAAGATTAAAAAATAAAATAATTATATCCATCCTAGTATGAAGTGGCATCTGATTGTGGTTTAGATTTGCATTACCATAATGACTAATAATATTGAACATCTTTTCATGTGTTCTTGGCCATTTGTATAACTTCCTTAGACAAATGTCTATTTGAGCCCATGTTTTAATTGGTATACTTGTGTTTCTGTTGAATCATAAAAGTTGTTTATATATCCTTGATATTAGCCCCTTATCAGAGATATGATTTGCAATCATTTTCTCTCATTCTGTAGGTTGTTTTTTCACTTTCTTCTTACTGTCCCTTGATGCATAAGAGTTTTTCATTTTGATAAAGTCCAATTTATTTTTTTTGTTTTGTTTTGATGCTTGTCCTTTTAGTGTCACATCTAAGAATCCATTGCCAAATCCAAGGTCATAAAGATTCACTCCTATGTTTTCTTTTAACAGTTTTATATTTTTAATTCTTACTTTTAGTTCTTTGATTCATTGTTAATTAACTTTTGTACATGGTGTAAGGTAGGAGTCCAACTTCATCTTTTTGCATGTGGATGTCCAGCTGTCCAAACACCATTTGTTGAAGAGCATATTCTTTTGCAGTTAAATGATCTTGGAACCCTTATTGAATTAACCATAGATGTATGAGTTTATTTCTGGACTCTCAAATCTATTTTATTGGTTTACATATCTATATTTAGGCCAGCTCCACACTATTTTGATTACTGTAGCTTTGTATTATGTTTTAAAATAGAAAAGTGTGAATCTTCCAACATTGCTCTTGTCAGGATTGCTTTGACTATTTAGGGTCCCTTGAAATTTCTTATGAATTTAATTGGCTTTTTCTATTTCTGTAAAAAAGGCCATTGGGATACTTCAGATACTTCTGGAAGTGGCCATGAAAGCAGCGCTGAAAATAGAAAGATTACATAAAAGTCTGTATAATAAGCACTTAGATTTACAGATACCCTGCTCATTCTGTGAACTGGTAATTTATCTCTCTTGTCCTGGCAGAAGACTCAAGGATTAGTCTTAGGAGAGAGTAATGTAGAGAATCTCTAAAATGGGGGACCTCTAGGCATAATTGAGGTTAGGAACCCTATATTGCAACAGGGAGTTAAGAGAATATATTCAGTGGTTATCAGTCACCCAAGGAAAGTCTCTAACATGAAAGATAAAGAGGGATGGGAAGAAACTTGAAGGAAACTATGCAGCAAGAGGAAACCTTTTAAAAGTATTAAGCATTCCTCAGAAATAAGGTAAAATAATATATCTGTGTAATAATAACAGAATACTATTTTTAAAACAACAGAAAATGTGCATTTAGAAATTAAAAATATATGAACAGCCCGGCCAGCGTGGCTCAGTGGTTGAGCATTGACATATGAACCAGGAGGTCACAGTTTGATTCCTGGTCAGGGCACATGCCTGGGTTTCGGGCTCCATCCCCAGTAGGGGGCATGCAGGAGGCAGCCGATCAGTGACTCACTCTCATCATTGATGTTTCTACCTCTCTCTCCCTCTCCCTTCCTCTCTCTGAAATCTATTTAAAAAATATTGTACATATGTATTAGCAGAAATGAAAAACTTGTTAGAAAGATTGGATGATATGTTTGAAGAAATCTCCCATGAAGTAAATCCAAATATATATATCTAAACTTTCAAATAATAGGGATTCCAGAAAGAACAGGAGGAAAAGGAAGAAAGATAATTAAAAAGTCAAGAAAAATTCCTAGAACTAAGGGTTATATATTTCCAGCTACAGCAAGGGTAGGAGTATGACTAGAGTAAATGAAGAGACAGTATAAGAGTCATAGAGTTAACAGGGGTAACAGGTAAGGCCTGGCAAGATGAAATTTTGGAATTTTACTCTGAGTGAACTCAGGAATCACTGCAGGAGTTTGAGCTAAGAAATGATATGATTTTACTTACATTTTAAATCTTTTTTAAAAATTTATCTTTATTGTTGAAAGTATTAAAGATATCCCCCCTCCCCACGCCCGTTGATCCCCTCCTCCCCGCATCCATCCCCCCCCAGGCCTTCACCACACCATTGTCTGTGTCCATGGGTTATGCATATCTGCATATAAGTTCTTTGATTAATCTCTCCCCATCCACTCCCCCACCTCCGCCTTGCCACTGAGATTCATCAGTCTGTTCCATGCTTCTATGTCTCTGGATCTATTTTGTTCCTCAGTCTATTTTGTTTATTAGATTCCACATATGAGTGAGATCATGTAAAACTGAATCAGGAAAAATTAGATAACCTGAATAGGCTAATAACAACGGATGAAATTGCAGCAGTAATAAAATAAAAAAATTCGCAACAAACAAAAGCCCTGGTCCAGATGGCTTTACAGGGGAGCTTTCTAATTCTTTAGGTTGTAGGGTTAGATAGTTTACAAAAAAATTTTCTTGCTTTTTGAGGTAGGCCTGTAGTGCTATGAACTTCCCTCTTAGGACTACTTTCTGCTGTGTCCCTTAGATTTGGGGTTGTGTGTTCATTTTCATTTGTTTCCAGGAAGTTTTTTATTTCTTTCTTGATCTTATTGGAAACCCATTCATTGTTTAATAACATACTATTTAGCCTCCATGTGTTTGAATGTTTTTGAGTGTTTTTACTGTAGTTGATTTCTAATTTCATGCCATTGTGATCTGAGATGCTTGATATGATTTCAATCTTCTTGAACTTGTAGAGACTTGTTTTGTGTCCTAACTTGTAGTCTGTCTTTGAGCATGACCCGTGTGCACTTGAGAGGAATACATATTCTGCAGTTTGGGGGTGAAATGTTCTGCAAATATCAAATAAATCCATCTGATCTAGTGTGCCATTTAGAGTCACTGTTTCTGTATTGACTTTTTGTCTGGAAGATCAATCCAGTGAGGTCAGTGGGGTGTTAAAGTCCTCGACTATGACTGTATTGCTGTTGATCTCTCCCTTAAAGTCCTAAGGTTATTATTGATAGGTCCTTATTTATTGCCATTTAAATTCTTTATGCCTATGTTTCTCTCTGTATTTCTTCTTATTACAGCAGTCCCTTTAACATTTCCTGCAATGATGGTTTGGTGGTGATAAACTCCTCTAGCCCTTTTTTGTCTGGGAAGCTCTTTATTTCACCATCTATTTTGAATGACAGCCTTGCTGGATAGAGTAGTCTTGGTTTCAGATCCTTGTTTTGCATTACCTTGAATACTTCATGCCATTCCCTTCTGGCCTGTAGAGTTTCTGATGAGAAGTCAGCTGATAGCCTTATGGGAGCTCCTTTGTAGGTAACAGATTGCTTTTCTCTTGCTGCCTTTTTTTATATATATATATACATAATCCTCACCTGAAGATATTTTTTCCATTGCTTTTCAGAGAGTGAAAGGGAGAGAGGGAGAAACATCGATGTGAGAGAGACACATCTGTTGGTTGCCTCCTGCATGTGCCCCAACGAGGGCTGAGCCTGCAACAGAGGTAATGTGCCCTTGGCCAGAATTGAACCTGGGACCCTTCAGTCCTCGGGCCTATGTTCCAACCACTGAGCCAAACTGGCTAAGGCTCTTGCTTCCTTCATTATTTTTATTTATTTATTATTATTATTTATATATATCTTTATTGGTTTCAGAGAGAGGCAGGGAGAGGGAGAGAGAGATAGAAACAGCAATGATGAGTCATTGATTGGCTGCCTCCTGCAAGCCCCCTGCTGGGGATCGAGTCCACAACCCGGGCATATGCCCTGACCAGGAATCAAACTTCAATCTCCTGGATCCTAGGTCGACACTCAACTGCTGAGCCACACCCAGCCGGGCTCTTGCTGCCTTTAATATTCTCTCTTTGTCTTGAAATTTTGACATTTTAATTGTGAGGTCGTGGGCCTCTTTGGGTTCTTCTTGCTAGGGACTCTCTGTGCCTACTGAAATTATGTGACTTTTTCCTTCACAGGGTTAGGGAAGTTTTCTGCCATTATTTCTTCAAACAGGTTCTCTAACCTTTGCTTACTTTCGACGTCTTCTGGTACTTCTATGATGCTAATATTGTTTCACTTCATGTTGTCCCACAGCTCCGTTAAACTGTACTCTATTTTTTTAAATTGTTTTTTCTTTTGGATCTCTGATTAAGTGATTTTATTCTACCCTGTCTTCTAATTCGCTGATCTGATCCTCAGCTTCTTCTATTCTGCTGTTTATTCCTTCCAATGTATTCTTTATTTCTGCTATGTCATTCTTCATTTCTGACTGGTCATTTTTCATAGCTTCTATATCTTTTTCATGCTGTTGAGCATCCTTACAATCAGTATTCTGAACTCTGTATCTGATAGATTGCTTATCTCCATTTCATTTTGCTCTTTTTCTGGAGACTTCTCTTGTTCTTTCATTTGTGGCTTGTTTTTCTGTCTCCCCAGTTTGGCTGCCTATTTGGGTTTGTTTCTATGTATTAGGTAGGCCTGCTAGGACTCTCAGTCTTTTTGGAAGGTCTCTGGTGCAGGCCAATATCAGACACTGTGACTTGCCTTGAGTACCTTGTTTGGAGCTATCAACAATCCACGGCTTGAGGTCCCCTCTGTTGGGGCTGGGTGTGTTTGAACAGGACCACGATGCACACCAAAGTCTTCTTTTCCAAGGCCCAGGCCCAGAAGCAGATCAGGCAAAGACTCAAAGCACTCTGAGGTCTGCCTCTACCTGCAAGCTGATTAATCTGATTCTCTTAATGAACCTTGGGCTGTAGAAACTCCACAGGGTGGGGTGGCTGATTGTTATCAGTCTCTTAATGAGCCTCAGGATGCAGAAACTTCATGGGATAGGGTGAGAGGTTTTCCAGCAGGGTGGGGCAATTGCTTCCCCCTGAGGCAAAAGCTGCTTGGAATGTAAATGTCTATCTGTGAAAGATGTCCTCCGCAGTCCGGGGGAATGACTCAGCACAGGAATCCATACTGGCGCCCTCTGAACTCTATCTCCAGAGCCCACAACCCTAGATTCTCCTCACACAGCTCCAGACCACTTTACCGTCCCTCTGCTGGAGCCCAAGGTGAGTGGCTGCACAGGAAACTTTGTGTGTTGGCTCTTTAAGTGGGTGTCTGAAGTTCCAACCATCTCTCCCTGGCAGACAGAAACCTGGCTGCTTTTCATAGCCAGTTGTTATGTGGGCACCTTTCCCTGTTCTGGTCCTCTTGGTTGGGAATCCCAGCCTGGAGTTTAGCCCCCAGAGTCCTCCATGGGAATCCCCAGCAACCCAGATATCCCTCCGAACCTTAAGCTGCTATCAGAGCCGAGCCAGCCCTCTTGCACCTCCATACTTCCTACCAGTCTCTATGTGGTCTCCACTTTTCCTCCTTGGTTATGAGGGTGCTCTCCAGCTCATCTTCAGTTGCAGTTGATTATTCAGGCTGGTTTTTCTATCTTTTAGTTGTAATTCCAGTTTGGTCCCAGGAGAGTGTCAGTGTCTTACATTTTAAATCTTTTTTTTAAATTATAAAAGCTGTTGCAAAGACAGTTCAGAGAGGTCTGATGTTCATCTAGTTTTCTCTAATGGATGGATCTTACATAATTATAGGTCAGTATTACATTGTTGGGGGGGAAGAGAGAGGGAGAGAGGCACTCTCAGAATTTGATGTTTTGGCACCATTGTGTTTCATTCTATATCATTTTATCACATGTGTAGATTCATGTAATCACAATTAAGATACAGCACTCTTCCATCTCCATAAAGATCTCACTCATGCCTTCCCTTTATAGTTACACTGCCCACTTTCCCTATCATCCCTAACCCCTGCCAGCAAATAACCTTTTTTTCCCCATTTCTATTATTTTGTCATTTCTAGAATATTATACAAATGGAATCATACAGTATATCACACTTTAAGACTGGCTTTTCTTCCTTCAACATAGTGACACTGAGATCCAAGTTGTTGCATGCATCAATAGTTTACTACTTTTGGTAGCTGATTAGTATTCAGTGGCATGGATGCACCACAGTTCGCTTAATCATTTACCTATTGACATACATTATGTTACCTTTTGGGATTTGCTTTTTTTCACTTAACATAATGCCCTTGAGGTCCATACAAGTTGTGTATATTAACAGATCATTTCCAGTTTGGGGCTATTACAAATAAAGCTGCTATTTCCTGGCTGATGTGGCTCAGAGGTTGAGCATTGACCTATGATCCAGGAGATCACGGTTCAATTCCTGGTCAGGGCACATGCCCAGGTTTCAGAATCGACACCCAGTAAGCAACGTGCAGGAGGCAGGCGATCAATGACTCTTTCATCATTGATGTTTCTATCTCTCTCTCTCTCTCTCCCTGTCCCTTCTTCTCTCTAAAAATCAATAAAGACATTTTTTAAAAAAACCATAAAGCTGCTATGAACATTTGTGTACAAGATGTTGTGCAGACTTATTTTTTCATTTCTTTAAGGTATATGCCTAGGAATGGAATTGCTGGGTCATACAATAAATGTATGTTTAGTTTTTTAGAAAACTGAAAAACTGTTTTCCAGGGTGGCTGTACCATTTTTACATTCCCACCAGCAATGTATGACAGATCCATTTTCTCCTCAGTTTGTCAACATTTGGTATTGTCATTTTTTATTTTATCTGTCCTAATAGGTGTGTAGATATCTCATCATAGTCAAAATTTGCATTTCCCTAATGGCTAATGATATTACCATCCATATATTCTCTTCAGTCAAATGTCTCTTCATGTTTTTAGTTTCAGGTGTACAACCTAGTGATTAGACATTTATATAATTTACAAGTGGTCATCTCGATAAGTCTAGTACCCACCTGGCACCATACATAGTTATTACAATATTATTGACTATATTCCCTGTGTTGTACTTTACATCCCCATGACTGTTTCGTAAGTACCAATCTGTACTTCTTAATCCCTCCACCTTTTTCCCCCAGCCCCCCGAAACCCCTCCTCTCTGGCAACCGTCAAAATGTTCTCTGTATCTACAAGTCTGTTTCTGTTTGGTTTGCTTATTTGTTCTTTAGATTTTGCATATAAATGAAATCATATGGCGTTTGTCTTTCTCTGACTTATTTCACTCAGCACAATACCCTCTAGGTCCATTCATGTTGTTGAAAAACAGTAATATTTTATCCTAGTTTTATGGCTAAGTAATATTCCATAGTATATATGTACCACTTCTTTATCCATTGGCTTATTGATGGACACTTAGGTTGCCTCCATATCTTGACTACTGTAAATAAATGCTGAAATGAACATATGGATGTATATGTATTTTGAAAATAATGTTTTGGGTTTCTTCAGATAAATACCCAGAAGTGGGATTGCAAGGTCCTTTGTTGTCTCTTGTTATAGCCTTTATTTATTTATTTTTTAATGTTTTTTATTTTTTTTTTAATCCTCACCATAGGATTTTTCCCCATTGCTTTTCAGAGAGATTGGAAGGGAGGAAGGGGTGGAGAGAGGGGGTGGAGAGGGAGAGGGAGAAACATCTATGTGAGAGGGACACATCAATTTGTTGCCTCCCGCAGTCACCTCAACCAAGTTTAGGAATGAGGCCTGCAATCGAGTTATATGCCCTTGACCGGAATTAAACCTGAGACCCTTCAGTTCGCAGGCCAACGTTCTAACCATTGAGCCAAACCAGCTAGGGCTAGCCTTTGTTTTAAAGTCTGTTTTGCCTGGTACAACTATTGGTACCCCAGCTTTTCTTTTTGTTGTTTCCATTTTCATGAAATATCTTTTACTATCTCTTTTACGTTCAGTCTGTGTGTCTTGAGCTGAAGAGAGTTTCTTATTTTTTAAAGTAAATGTATTGGGGTGACAATGGTTAATAAACATATAGGTTTCAGGCTTGGGTTTCTGTTATAAGATCTCTATATTGCTCTGTATGCCTACCACCCAAAGTTATATCTTCTCCTGTCGCTATATACTAAGACCTCCTTCACCCCCACCCCCTTCCCTCTGGCAACCACCACACTGCTGTTTGTGTCCACGAGTTTCAGTTTTATATCCCACATATGAATGAAATCATATGGTTTTTAGCTTTTTCTGACTGATTTATTTCACTTAGCATATTCTCAAGGTCCATCTATGTTTTTGCAAATGGCAGTATTTCCTCCTTTCTTATGGCTGAGTAGTATTCCATTGTGTACATGCACCACATCTTCTTTATCCAGTCCTCTATCGCAGGACACTTAAATACTGGTTTGGTAGTGATGAACTCCTTTAGCTTTTTCTTCTCTGAGAAGCTCTTTATATGTCCTTCAATTCTAAATGATAGCTTTGCTGAGTAGAGTGATCATGGTTGTGGGTCCTTGATTATCATCACTTTGAATATTTCTTGCTAATCCCTTCTGGTCTGAAATGTTTCTGTTGAGAAATCAGCTGACAGTCTAATGGGAGCTCCCTTGTAGGCTACTGTATTTTCACTTGCTGCTTTTAAGATTCTCTCTTTGTCCTTAACCTTTGGCATTTTAATTATGATGTGTCTTGGTGTGGGCTTCCTTGGGTTCACCTTGTTTGGGACTGCATTTCCTGGACTTGTGTGTCTTTTTCCTTCTCTAAGTCAGGGAAGTTTTTCATCATTATTTTTTCAAATAGGTTTTCAATGCCGTGCTCTTGCTCTCTCTCTTCTCATTCTGGCACCACCATGATGCAAATGTTGGTACACTTGTCATCCCAGAGCCCCCTTAGACTATCCTCATTTTTTTGGGTTCTTTATTCTTTTTTGCTGTTCCAATTGGGTGTTTTCTGCTACTTATTTTCCAAATCACTGATTTGATGCTCTGCTTCATCTAATCTACTGTTAATATCTTCTAGTGTATTCTTCATTTCAGTTCTTGTATTCTTTATTTCTGACTGGTTCTTTTTTTATGTTTTCCATTTTTATGTTTCCTATCTCTTTGTTGATGTTCTCACTGAGTTGATCTTTCCCCCCCCTAAGTTCATTAAACATTCTATAAATCAGTGTTTTGAACTCTGCACCTGGTAGATTGCTTGTCTCCATTTTGTTTAGTTCTTTTTCTGGAGTTTTGTCCTGTTCTTTCATTTAGAACATGCTTGTCTCTTTATTATGGCTGTGTTCCTATCTTCAGTTCTATATATTAGGTAGAGCTGCTACATCTCCCAGTCTTGGTAGAGTGGCCTTAAGTAGTAGCTGTCCTGTGGAGTTCAGTGGTGCAGCCTCCTTGTCACCTGAGGGGGCAATACAGGTGTGCCTCCTGTGTAGACTGTATGCACCCTGCTGTTGTAGTAGAACCCTGATTGCAGTTGGTAAGTCAGTAGGAGGAGGGATTGACTCCCAGGCCAATCGACTGGGAGGATGGGCCACAAATACAGCAGAGGAAATGTGCAGGGGCCTACCCCATGGAGTAGGACTAGCTTTGGTGGGAATCTAGTGCCCGCCGAATTCACTGCTTGAGTGTGTACCTTGTAGAGGTGGTTGGGTGGTAGTCTGGTGTGGTCTGAAGCTTTCCACTGGGTGTGCTGGCTCCAGGGCCTACTGGAAGGTGCATGCCAAGGTCAGCCACTGTCTGTGCCCTGCCCAGGGCCACCCAGCATAAGCTACAAAGTGATCTGCAAATGGTTGCCACCGGTGCTGTACTTGAAGTTGCCTGGGAGAGACAAACAGCAAACTGAGACCAGATGCTGCTTGTTAGCAGTTTTGGGACCTTTGAGAGATTTTAGGAAAGTTCATTACATGAGCCAAGACAGGCCACTGGAAGGGGCTTGGGTGGGCCCACAGGTTGGGTGGGGTGATATCACAGGGAATCACCAAGGCGGAGCAATCGGCATTAGCCAAGTTAATGGAGACTCACATATGGCCCTGACTGTGCCTGCAGGGGAGGACTCAGCAAAGGAACAATGGCTTCTGCCAGCACTTTTGTCTGGGAGAAAGCTGCTTCTCCAGCCATTGCCCTGAAGCCAGACAACTCTGTTCCTCCTGTATGTCCCTGGTGCCTTTCAAGCTGCTGCCCCAGCCCCAGGAGCTCAGAGCAAGTGAGTCCAAGTGAGTCAGTGCTCAGGCCTGTTTAGAGGAATGCCTGGGACTCCAGAAGCCCCTTGTCTCACTCATGCAGTCTCTTCTGGTTTTCACAGCCAGAAGTTATGGGGACTCCTCTTCCTGGCACTGGAACCCTGGGCTGGGGAGTCTGGTGTGGGGCTTGGACTGCTCGCTCCTCAGGAGGGAACTCCAGAGCTGAGAAAACCACAATCTTGATCTCTGTGGCTATACAGTGTGTTGAAGTCGAGTGATTCTTCCCATTTTTTTTTTTTCTTTTCCAAAATTGTTTTCGCTATTGTATTAGTTTCCTAGAATTGCCACAACAAATTTTCAAAAACTTGGTAGCTTAAAACAACAGAAATGTATTCTCTTACAGTTCTGGAGGCCAGAAGTCTGAAATCAAAGTGATAGTAGGGTCGTCCTCCCTCCCAAAGCTCTAGGGAAAATCCTTTCTTTCCTCCTCCAGCTTCTGGTTGCTCCAGGTGTTCTTTGGCTTGTGGCTGTATAACTCCAATCTCTGCTTCCATCTTCACATGACATATCCTTTGTCTACCTTCTCTTTTGTCTCTTATAAAGACAGTTGTCATTGCATTTGGAGTTCACTGACATAATCCAGAATAATCTCATCTCAACATCCTTGACTTAATCACATTTGCAAAGATCCTTTTACTGAATAAAGTCAGTCACAGGTTTTTGGGGTTAGGAAGTGGACATATCTTTTGAGGAACCAACATTCAACCCACTAAAGTTATTCTAGACCCTTTGCCTTTTCATACAAATATTAAAATAATCTTGTCTATCTGCAAAAACATCTTTTTTTTTTTTTAAATATATCTTTATTGATTTCAGAGAGAGGAAGGGAGAGGGAGAGAGAGATAGAAACATCAATGATGAGAGAGTCATTGGTTGAGCCCGCAACCCGGGCATGTGCCCTGACCGGGAATTGAACCCCAATCGCCTGGATCCTAGGTCGATGCTCAACCACTGAGCCACGCCCGGCCAGGCTACAAAAACATCTTGCTGGGAGCTTTGATAAGAATTGCATTAAACATATCAATTTGGAAGAACTGATACCCTTACTAGGTTGTGTCTAATCAATGAGCACAGAACATCTGTTTATTTAGATCGTTTGATTTCTCTCATCAGCATTTTATAGTTTTCAATATACAAGTCCTATATGTTTTGTTAGATTTACATATAAGCATTGCTTTTAGTGATCGTACATTTTAAATTTACATATTTTAATATACATCATCTTAATTTCAGCTTCCAGGTGTTGATTGCTAGTGTAGTGAAATACAATAGATTTTTTTTGTATATTGACCTTGTATCTTGTAGCCTTGCTGAAGTCACTTATCAGTTCTAGGAACTGTGTTAAGACTAGGTCATTTCTATTATTCAGTCTTCAAGTTTTAAAAATTATTTTTCATTTGTCTTCATTGTGCTGTTGAACACATTTACTGAGTTTTTAAATTATTTTATATTTTAGTTCTAAATTTCCATTTAATTCTTCATATCTTCTATTGCTTTGCTGAGACATTGTATTTTTTTCATTTGTTTCAAATGAGTTTGTAATTGCTTGTTGAAGCATTCTGATGATGGCTCCTTTATAACACTTGTCAGATGATTCTATCGTCTGTGTCATCTTGGTATTAGCGTCTGTAATCTTTACTCATTCAATCTGAGATTTTCCTGGTTCTTAATACAATCAGTGATTTTTCTCATTGAAACCTGGACATTTTGGATATTATGAGACTTTGGACCGTAATTAAATCTACAGGGTCCCCCCAAAATGTATACACACTTTAACAGCTGATAGCTCAGTTTTGAAAAATAAAATGTATTTTAATAAACACTGCCTTTATAATTATTCAGAGTGTGTGTATACATTTTTTGGGACAACCTATATTTGAGCTGGCATCTTCTGAGAAGTTTCTGTCAGGGAAAGACATGGTGCCACATCATTACTGCCAGTTTGGAGTGGAAGTCCAGGTTCTCTACTTGGCTTACTCTGACACCACCTTTGTGGTGGGCAGAGGGTGGTTGGAGCCTCTCATCACAGCCCAGAAAGAGTATAGGCTCTTTACTTAGTCTTTATTGTTAGAGTGATAGTTTTTCTGTGGTTGGCTGGAGTAGAACGGTTATTGTCTAAAAGTTTTCTGTGTTGCTAGGTTACCCCTTTATTGGTCCTTTGGATAAAGCAAACAGGTTTTTCTTGGGGCTTTTTGTATGCATCTGTTGATGTTTCTGGGTTTCCAGCTTCTCCAGTATCTAGTTTAGGATGTATGAGGCAAAAAGGAAACTAAGGAACTTACCACTGTGCTGTTTCTCAGGTCTCAATGCTTATTTGCCTTCTCTCTACATTTCAAAGTCTTATATTTGTTTTATATATAATAACCAGGGTTTATAGTTGTACTTAGTGGACAGAATAAGAGAAATTCTGTCTTCTCCATCTTCTCTGAAGTGGAAGTCGCTGACATATTTTTTAAAAGATCTCTCTTGGTGTCATGTTGAGATTAGACTATAGGGAAGCAATGAAAGAACTTCTGCAACTCCAATTACTCATTTGTGAGATCTCCTTCTGTCCTTCACATATCCTAGCCTCTTTTTCCTCTCTTTAACTCTATGTGCTATTTGCTGAGTAATTTCCTAAGATCTATCTCCAGTTAAATTTTCTCTTCAACAGTGTCTAATTTCTGTTTAACTCAATTATTGAGTTTTTAATTTCAATTACTGCATTTTTTATTTCTAGAAGTCTACTTTGGTTCTTTTCTCAAATCTGCTTATTCTTTTTTTCAATATATTTTATTCTATGTTTTTTATTTCTTTCTTATGTCCTTAATTTTAACATACTTATTTTTATTAACTCTATTAGATTTTTCTATTATCTGTTCATGAAGGCTTAATCCTACTGTTTGTTGTACTTGCTGACTCTTATTTATTGTGAATTATTTTGTTCATGTTCAAGTGGGTTTTATCTATGAAAATTCTGTTCATCCTGTCTTGCAGGCATGTTAATACTGACGGGTTTGGTATTTGCTTTTGCCAGATGTCCCAGAGAGATCAATTTTTCTGTTAATTTCACAAATTGTAGGTTCTGGGGCCATATAAGTAGTACAGGTTTGAACCACAAACTCATGGTGAAGCTCAGTTACACGGTTATGAATTTGTAAAGGGGAGAATTTTGTCCCCCATCCAAAGCTCAGGCCAAGGTAGACAAGTTTTCTCATTGTGTCCCTATGCCAGTGGGAAGGCTGTTTTCTAGTTCCTTTCCCTGAGGGGCCTCCTCATCCCAAGTGGGCCCATGAATTCATCTCCTATCTTTTGTGTTAAGACTCAATCCCCTAGGTGCTACTCATTATATTTATTGAACCGGGTAATGATTACATGAATGTGTTTACTTTGTGACAATTCCTCAATCTGTACATTTAGAGTTTGGGTCCTTCTCTATATGTATATTATACTTCAATTAAATATTTTATAAAACCTAAAAATATTTTAAAACCCTCAACATGTCAATTATCTCCAAATTGATCTACAGATTTAATGCAATTCCTTTCAAAATATCAGCAGGGTATGTGTAGGCATAGAAAAGCTTATTCTACAATTTATATGAAAAGCCTCAGGCCCTAAAATAGCTAAACAATCTTGAAAAAGAAGAATAAAGTGGGAGGAATCACTCTATTTGACATTAAGGGTTACTATATAGCTACAGTAATCAAAACGGGGTGGTATTAGTAGAAGTATAGAAACATAAGATCAATGGAAGAGAATAGAGATTTCAGAATTAGACCCATATTAGTACAGCTACCTGATTTTTGACAAAGGGTCAAAGGCAATTCAATAGAAAAAATACAGGTTTTTCTCTCCAAGTAATGTTTGTACAATTGGAAATTTCACAGGCAAAAAAAAGCCTTGACCTAAACCTCTTACAGTATACAAAAATTATCTCAGAATGGATCATAGATATAAATGTAAAGCAAAACTATAAAACTTTTGGAAGAGAAAATTTTCACGACTTAGGGTTAGTCAAGTTATTCTTAAACATGATAATCAATAAAATAAATAAAACTGATAACTTGAAATTTATCAAAATTAAAAACTTATTCTGTGAAAGATACTGCTACAGACTGGGAGAAAATATTTGCAAATCACATATCCAACAAAGAATTTGAATTCCTAAATATATAAAAAGCTCTGAAAGTTCAATTGTAAGAAAACTAAGAACCTACTTAAAAATATCAAAATATTTGAATAGGCACTTCACCAAAGAGGATGTTCAAATGGCAAATAAGCACAAGTGGTAACACTGTTCTGTGTGCAGCCATCTTATAACCATGAAGAAGCAAACTGACTACAAAGCACACACACACACACACACACACACACACACACACACACGGGCAGAAGTGAGATTATCAGAACCAAAGCTCTGATTAAATTGTGCTTAAAATCCACAGACTTCTAGACTTTTCAACTACATGAGCCAATGTCTCATGCTTGGCTTGCATTTTCTGTTATTTGCTACTTAAAACATTTTTTAAGTCTACTACACTTATCAAAATCGACATCCTTCAAGACAACCCTTCCCACCTCCAAGAAATTTTTCATGGCTGTTTAATGATCTTTCTCCCATTTTCCTTTGACCTCCTCCAGTCCCAAGAGTCTAAGTCATTCACCTCATCACTTCTCCCCTCTCCTCTGTCTCCCCTCCCTTTCTCTCCCTCTCCCCCTCTCTATTTCTTTGTCTCTGTCTCTCTCTCACACACACCCTTGTGACACTTTTGTGTTGTTTTGTCTCATTTTCCATTATTTCCTGTTATAGCACTGATCCTTGTGCAATGCAACATTCAATATTTGTTACACTGAATTCTGTCAGTGTTTCACTCTGTTTACCCCACAAGATTTTTAGCTCCTGAGGGCCTTTGACTAGACTTTTACTTCAGTTTCATACCTTGACCCATAAAGATGAGGCTCAGCAGGGGGGTAGAAGGGAGACAGAAAGGCATCCATTCAAGCTCCTTTACTAATGCTTGTGCATCCCCCATAGTTACCTGCCTTCATAACTTTGCTGGAGAGGGAGCCATCCAGGCTCTCTCTACCTGGATCATCTTTCTATTTTCACACATTCCAAATCCTACCCTTTTGAACTCAAGGCCTGCTGTGGAAGGGGGAAGGGCTGTGATTGACTGGGAAGGGACACATGGGAACCCTCTGGGTTGATGATAATGTTCTGTATCCTTTATTGAGGTATGGGTTACACGGGTATATACATGAAATTATACTCTTAAGATATGTGCATTTCACTATATGGATATTATAGTTAAAAATAGTCAAAGCATATACTGAACTCTAGTTAATAGCATGCATCCAGAAGTGTTTAAGAGGATGTGTACAGATGTTTAATTTTGAAATGTATAAAAATAAGATGGGTTGATGGAAGGATAGAGGGGTGAATACATATGTGTGGCAAAGCAAATACAGTAAAAGGCTAATTGTAGAATCTAGATGGTGGCTATATGAGTATTTACAGTACAATTACTTTGACTTTCTGAATGTTTGAAAATGTCCATAGTAAAATGTTAGGAAAAGGGGATGGGTGGGTTAATACCTCTGGTATCTTCACAGCCACTGCCCTGGTTTAGACCTCATTGCATCTTACTGGAATCTTGCAACCCCCTTCACACAGGCCTCCACACTAACCTACTGTCTCTCCTCACCCTAAGGATCACCAGAAAAAACATTCTGAAACATAAATTAAACCTCCACGATCCAGTCCCTACCAACCTCTACAGCTTCATCCTCCAACACTTGCTATCTTACTCTAGCCTGTACACCAGTCCAATTCAAGGGCTTCCACTTTCTACTTTTGCTTATGTTGTTCCTTTTGCTTGGAATGCCTTATTCCTCTTCCTTCCCTTCCCTGGTGACTGTCCTTTAATATTCAACTCAGGTGTTGCTTCTTCCAGAAGTCTTTTCTGCTCCTCAGACTAGGGCCCGTCACTTCCTTCATGCTTTCACAGCACCCTATACTTATTTGTAACGTAGTACACTCAGATAATGTTTCTTTCAATGTCATTTTGTTATAACGTTGATGAGATGTTATGGGAACTTAACTTTTGTTTATATCAATTAGCCTATAGTAAAATTGGTTTCCTTATACGTTGTTTCACTTAAAGTTGCAGAACCTATCAATTTTGTGAGGACTCACTGTATGTATCTCAGCATGCTATACTTGGGTTTCCATGTCTGTGTACCAGACTACATGCTCTTTGAGGATCAAGGCCTCTGATGGCATACACAGGGCCTGACAAAAAGAGGCCTTGATAAACCACTGTAGAATTGAACCAATGATACTGAACAGCTACAGATGATACTCTGGCATCTTCCAGCAACTCTGTGTCAAGATTTAGTTGTATCTCTTCTCTACAGAAGTGTCTCACCACACCTATTGATGCAGCCATCTGAGTCCTTCACTTTCCTCATGAAGCCAGCTCTACTTCCTACCCTGATTTGAAATATTCCCTCCATCTCTTTAAAGCAGGGCGGGGAACCTTTTTCGGCCAAGGGCCATTTGGATATTTATAACATCATTCACGGGCCATACAAAATTATCAGCTTACAAATTAGCTATGAAAAAAGCTCTTCGCCTGGCCAGCATGGCTCAGCAGTTGAGCGTCAACCTATGATCTCGGCCGGAGATTGAGGTTTGATTCGCGGTCAGGGCATTTCCCCCGGTTGTGGGCTTGATCCCAGCGGGGGGCATGCAGGAGGCAGCTGATCAATGACTCTTATCATTGATGTTTCTCTCTCCGTTTCCCTTCCTCTCTCTCTGAAATCAATAAAAATATTTTAAATATCTTTATTGATTTCAGAGAGAGGAAGGGAGAGGGAAAGAGAAACATCAATGATGAGAGAGAGCCATTGATTGGCTGCCTCCTACACACCCCCAACTGGGGATCGAACCGGCAACCCAGGCATGTGCCCTGACCGGGAATCAATCCAAGATCTCCTGGATCCTAGGCTGACACTCAACTTCTGAGCCATGCCCGGCCAGGCAATAAAAATATTTTTAAAAAATTAAAAAGCTCCTAGATTTATTGAATTTCGAGTCCAGCCTGTGGTTGCCTTGGCAGGGCCAGACCAAATGATTTTGCCGGCCATGGGCCAGATGTTCCTCACCCCTGTTAAAGGCTTACTTTCTCTGTAGTCTTAATGAGATTATAGGCCTTGTTGGGCAAGTATTAACTGAGAAAAATTAAAATAGATTCACTGATCACCTAAGTGCTAGACATTGAATTAAGTTCTTTAAACACAGTAGCTACTATAATCCTCCCAATAAAGCTGTGAGGTAGGGATCATATCTTCATTCCACAGATGACAAAACTGAATCAAGCCCGGCCGGCATGGCTCAGTGGTTGAGCATCAACCTAGGATCCAGGAGATCATGGTTTGATTCCTGGTTAGGGCACATGCCTGAGTTGCGGGCTCGATCCCCAGATGGGGGCATGCAGGAGGCAGCCAATCAATGACTCATCATTGATGTTTCTATCTTTCTCTCCCTCTCCCTTCCTCTTTCTGGAATCAATAAAGATATATTTTTTAAAAAAAATTTGAATCAAAATATGAAGTAGCCAGCTCAAGATCATATAGGTGTCAGAGCTGAATTTGAATCATTGGTGTTCTCAACTCCCAGACACATCTTCTTTCCACCACAGCCCATTGTCTCTAGGTTTGGCCAGGTTCTGGAAAGCCTTGAAAGCCACAAGGTATAATAAAGCAGTGGGAAGCCACAGATGTTCTCAAGCAGGAGGGAATGATGAAAATAAGACTTGGGGAAGATAGCCCTGAAAGGCTGTGTATGATACAATGGAATGGCGTAAAAAGCGAGAGGCCTGGTGGACTCCTGAGAATATAAGTGAGCACGGTCTCTCTTCCCACATTCATTGGTGAGTGCTGGCACTATGTTGTGGTCCTATGGGGAAACTGAGGGCCTAGAAAGGTGAGCTATTTTGAGAGTTAAAAACCTGAAAAGGGAATAAAGGAGTGTAGCTTTTATCTCTTGGGTTATATAAGTGGCCAACTCCATGATTCTGCCCCCTGGAAATTGCCTGAGATTTCTGCCTTTTATGAGATGCAGAAGTCTAGAAAAAGGTCAGAATTGACTGGAGAGTTGGATGAAGGCTTCCTTAGGGAAGTGGCATTGATTGGGGGTATTAGAAGATGCAACGGTGCCCTTCCCCATCCCTTTCAGTAACTTCCTCACTCGTCTCCCTGGCTCAATCTATCTCTGTCCTAATCCATTCCTACGACTGGCAAAGGGTTCTTTTTAAAAAGCAAGTTGGATCATGCCATCTTCTGCTTAAAATCCTTTAATGGTTCTCTGTCATTCAGGAGTTACAGTTATGTCTTCTGACAAATGTCAAAATTACATATCCTCCATTATCTGAAGTTTTAAAATAAATATTACGCCTAAAAACTAATCACTTATCATATGCCTACTCAAACTAAACATTCCTTCTTGGAGATTCTGCATATGTTCCCTCAAGTCAAAGTCACAGCTGCAGTTATACTATATTACTTGTCCTATACACACATGGGTTCCCCCCACCCCAAATTTTTTAACTCATGCTACTGCCTTGGCTTGGAATACTGTTCCCACTATTCTCTAATTACTTTTCATCCTTCAGCTCAGACATCACCTCTGACAGGAAGCCTTACCTGAATTCCCTGCATTCCAGGGATAGATTCCCTGACAAGCATCCTGTGCTCATCTCTGTCACCACACTGTCCCATATGGTGCTCTTCACTTACTGGAGGGCAAGTGCCATTTTGGTCAACTTGGCGTGAACAGGCACCTGACAGAAAGGGAGGGGCCTTTGTACTTGAGGCAGGGAACACCACATGAGCAGACAGAGATGTGAGACCTGTACTCAGGACAGGTCAGGGTTAGAGGATTCAGTTCGAGAATTAATAGCCTCCAGGGGTGATTCATCCGCCATCACTTGCCATCTTCTAGAGAGCTTCATAGTTGAATTCGTTCCATCTGGCAAATGTAGAAACTGAGACCTAGACAAGTAGTCTCCCCAAATTACTTGGTTACTGAGAAGGTGAGCTCTTAGTGCCAAGCCCTGTGTACTTTCCTACTCCATACTGGAAAGAGGGAAGACTGAAATTGGGAGCCCTTGTCCTCCTTCCATTTTTAGACAGGAGCCTCTGATCTGCTGGCACCTCCTGCCTGGATGAGGAGTAAGGTCACCAAGACTCCAGCTTATCCTCTAAACTGGGGCTGGTGACAGTGTTTGGTGTTTTGGCCCCTCACTGGGAAGGGTTGGGATGAAAGTTGGTGACAAAGAGAATCCAGCTCACCATTCCTGCAAGGGCTCTGAAATCCACCCCCCGCCCTTTCCTGTTGCCTTTCTACCAGGAGACACAGTTCCCCATGCCCCAGACAAGAACCTTTTGTGTCCAAACCCTGCCTAATACCAAGATTCAGGTTGGGAGAGCTGGAGGAAGTTATTTAGCTAGTAGGTGCCAAACCCAGCCAGCCTCCCCCAGACCCACAGAATCAGAATCTCCAGGATGAGGAAATCCTGATTGGGTTCAAACTCCTTTTACAGTGACCTTCAGACAGTAAGCAGCCCTTCCCGAGTCAGGAACTGAGGCTCCTGACATCACTCGGGAAGCTCTCCTCAGGACACACTTCTCAGTGCTACATCTTGCATAAGAGGTGCTCAAACATGTGTTGGGTCATTGAGTTACAAAAATTTTTCTAACATGGTGAGGGGAAAGAACATGAGTTTTGGAGTTAGGCAGATCCTGTTGTGAATGACCGCTGGCAAGCTTCAGCCTCCTTCACTGTAAAATAGGCCATTAATTATCTCCCAGTTGTGAGGATTAAATGAGATAGCCCAAGTGAAACCCCTAGCCCAATGCCCAGAGCAAGAAAGGCACTTAATAAATGGTAGTGGTTATCAGTGAGAGGTGGTAGAACTGTGATAGGAACACACACTCTGAAACCAGGTTGGTCCCACAACTGACGATGTATGATACTGAAAGTTATTTTGCCTTTCGTCATCAGTAGGATGAGCATGTTGGCGAGGATGAAATAAATCAATATGCATAGAACACTAAGAGCAGTGTGTGTCTGGATGATATGTTAGCTCCAGTAATTATATTCTATCCCTTGCACTGGGATCAAGTTCAGCCTGGAGGAGTGAGAGAGAGGGAGAGAACCCAAAACTACATTCGCAGAAAAAAAAAAGTTAACAGGTGTCACTACTAAAAACAGCTCATCACAGCAATGGAAAGCCTTCCCAACAAACTTGTTAGGCCCCTTTGAATTGTTGCACCCTTTTCTGCTCACTATCCTGAGTATCTGTTTCTGGTGTGTGAACAGTGTTATCTCCTGAGGGCAGGGATCCTGTCCTGTTCCCACCTTGGGTATATAGTTGGGCACCAGGAAAATGCTGAGTTGATGGGAGGAAGAGTCACAGAGAATATAAATAGAATGCGACATTCCTGGAACCACCACCACCACCACCACCACCACCACTACCACCAAAGAAAGAATGCCAAGCAAATCAATTGCCAAGATAAATCACTTTTATCTCTATAGGAAAGGGAGGACCTAAAAAAAATATAAATTACATTAGTAACACAACATAAGAAAAAAACAGGGGAGGAAAAAAAAACAAGAGAAGTCTGTATGATGCTATTCTAACCTGTTTATAAAAAGGCCCTGCATCAGAAATTCACAATCCTACCCACTTCTAAAAATATATTTAAACATGTACAGAAGCGGTGGGCTTGTTTTTAAATTGTTTGCTTTTTTGTAAAAATATATTAAAGGTGAATAGAAATCCTCTCTCCCTGCCCCCTATCCATCCCTCAGCTGGGGATAGGAGACCAGAGGTAACTTTCTCACCATGTTCTAACCCTTGGTTACTACCACTCCTAACCCCTCCCCAACTCACTTCACTTAGAACCTGAAACATTAAAGAAAAAGCACACTAGCCTCTTTGGAAAAGCATAACTCTGAAGGTAAACTTGCTTTTCATTTGAAACACAAAACAACAAACAAGAAGCTCTGAGAGTCCAACTAAACTAAATGGAAACCCAGTCACAAGGAGTTTCAGCTCCACAGAAACTTCTAACAAAGAAACAGAGGGGAAAGAGGCCTGGAACTAGGGGGATTTGCTAGCAATTAGCTGCCTTTGAAAGATTAAGGGGGGTGTTAATGGGTAGAAGGGCTGGGGTCCTGGTCTTGGTTATAGCAGTCAGGGCCTAGTCAGGCAGTTGCCTACACAGGGACACAGGCTGCCCTCCTTTCCTCCCCTCACTACCCTCTGCTGTCTTGAAATCCCCAAGAAAAGCAAAGCTGGGCAGAAACAGAGAGGAGGGGAATGGGGACTTCACGTGCTAGCGGGGAGGTAGCCAGGCTTTTTGCCTTTGGTGTGACTAGATGGAGGACTGCTTGGCCCCTGGGGTCCCCAAGATAGAAAAAGCAAATGGGGCTAAGGGACCCCGGATTCCAAGGAAGGAGAGTAGATGTGGGCTGTGGAGAAAAGATGAACTGGCGACACAAAGACAACAAGGTATAAGTCTCACATATTCCCTGTGGGCTGCACGGTAGTTGTTAAGTTCCCAGAAACACTGGGCAAACTGGGGTGAGGTTGGATTCGCGTAGAGGGTAAGGATGCACTCCACTTGGGCAGTGCCAACATAGAGGGAGGGGGACATTCTCCATCCAGTCCAGGTTGCCAAAGAAGGCAGGACAGGTAGAGGTGGAGGGTACTGGGGGAAGGGGAGGGAGACCGGTGGGCACTGTCTGGACAATAGACATCCACAAAGGGAAGAGGGGAGGGGAAGGGAGGATCAGACGATCAGCTCCTTTCCTAGGCTCTGGCTCCGAGTGGCCCTCTGAACTCTCCTTGAGAGTGGACCTGACATCTGGGAGTACAGAGGCCCAGGAGCGAAGATATGAGTTCTGTGGTTTTCAGATCAAGATGTCAGGTGGGGAAAGAAGCAGGGAGGCTCCCGATGGAGAACCCAGGGCTGAGCTGCCCTGCCACATTCTCCCTGGAAGGTCCACGCTGTGCTCTGTGGTACAGGTGAAGAAAGCAGGCCGTAGAGCCCCAGGTTATCTGCTTCAGTGGCAAGTGCTTTCAGGCTCTTAGGAGATGGTTTTTCACCTGAGGGGCTCAGCCACAGGATAATGTTCTGCAGGACCTCAAAATCCAGGCAAATCCCTGGAGCTCAGCCTGGAACTGTGGCTTCATCTGTAGCCACCCAAAAGTAGCTTCCTCCAATGGGCTACAAAGTCATGGTCAAAGGCTTGGGCGTTGGTCCTCTCCCCACCTTGAGAAGTGACAGGAATCTCTCCTCCTCCCAAGGACGTGTGACGTGAGCCCATGACCTTTCTAGGCTACCTCTGGAAATGGCCCATGGTGGGGCAGTAAGGAGACTCCAGGCCCTCCTCTTTATTTCCATGAACCATCTGGCAAGAAAGGGCAGAGGCCAGCCCCTTCTCCCATGAACAAGTCTCAAGTGGGAAATGTCCCCTGGGCTGGGGGGGGGATGGGCGGAGGTGGGAAGGCTTCTGGAGACAGGGCTGGAGTTGTGGGAAGTGTTGAGCGCTGGGCCTCCCACTTCAGGACCAGGGAAATACCGAGGGGCCCAGGCTCTCCTCATGCCTCTCCTCATCCTGCCTTCTGGCTCTAGGTGGGGACAAGAGTAAAGGGTCAACAAGGCTGGTGAAAGGGAAATGGGTTGAAGCAGTAGAAAAGAGAGTTCTAGTCAGCTGGAAACTCCCATTTACCTGCTACTCAGAGGTATGGAGGAGGAAGGCAGGATGCTCTAGTGGAAGTGGGGAAGGGAGTTGGGGAAGTCAGTGAAGAGGCCTGTGGGGAGTCCCTGCCTTTGGTCAGTTCCAAGAAAGCAGGACAATGTGCCTCAGCACCTTGTCCGGGGCAGACAGGACCCAGGAGTGCCCCGAGAGTTGACAATGGAGAAGGCAATGGGGGTGAAGGAGTGAGGGGCAGGATACAAGGGAGCTCACAGAAGTAGTTTGCCATTTCTGTGGATTTTCAGAATACGGCCGAGTCTCTGCTTTGCTGTGGCCAGGCCCTTTTTGGGACGCTTTCCTGTGGGGCAACAAAGAGGTAAGCAAACACTATGGCAAGGGCTCCAGTAGCAACTCCAGTACCAAACTGTCCTCAGGCCACCCTCCTCCCGTTTCTCTGCCCAGAGTTTCCCCATCCTTACACCTGGCCCAAGGTCCATTTTGGGCAAGAAGCATGCCTTAACTGCTTCAATTCAATACCACATGCCTTCTCTTTTCCTCCTATGACATCCTGCAGCAGCTATGGACTCCCTGATTAGTCTGTCTGGTTCCTTTTCCCCACTGCTTTCTTTGGTCCCATTTTCCTTCCTATGTTCTTCAGGGAGATGATTGTGCTTCCCTGTCCTCTTATCCTGCCCACCAGTATTAGACAAGTACCTGGTTAGTGATTATAGTTCAGTGTCCCTAAAGTTGCTATGCCCAGAGCCTTGTTTCATTCAAAACCCCCACCTTCATCACCCAGTGCCACACCAACCTCACCCCCTTGAGCTGTGTACTCTAGAGACTGGGCTTTGAAGGCCAAAATGAGGAAAAGGAAGGCTTGAGCCCCTGACCCTCATCTCCTCCCCTCTCCACATCAAATCACCTCCTATGTCCCACATGACCTCCTCCATATTTAATCAATTTATCCCCACCATCTCCATTCCCTCTGCCAGAGCCCTAGCCTCTCTTTTCTGCAGCTTAGACTTGTGTATGTGCCTCCTCCTTAGATTTCCCACCTTCAGCCCATCCTCCACTCTGGCCACCAGAAGCATCTTTCTAAACCCACGTCTGAGCTGGTCTCTGCTTAACACCAGTCGATGTTTCTTCATGGCCTATGAGATCAAGTCCAAGCACCTTAGGTTGGCTGCCAGTGTCCCTCCCTGTACCGTCATCTACCAGAGTGCATAGGGTTTTGAGCTGGTGGCCCTGAAGTCCTTCTCAATTCTATAATCATATGGGAGTTGTACCTTGTCCTGCTTGATTGCTCTGAGAGCCAACTGAAGGGCGCCGCTGGGTCAAGAAGACACCAGGGGCCATGGGTGTGGTGCTGCGGTTTGCCTGGGCCATGCCAAATGCATTGGGACGAGCGGTATATTCATGGTCAGCAAGGCTTCCTGAGAGGGCCTCTTGTTTAGGCTCAGGAGGAGGTAAGGGTGAGGAGGAGGTGAGAAGCTGGGGTGCGGTAGCCAGAGTTGGGGCTGGTGCTGCCACGCTGAGATTGGACTCTTGAGGGCGAGGCTGTTCTACCTCCTTCAACAAAGGCTTCTTCTTGATATATTTCTTCTTTTGAGCCTTCTGCAGCTCCTGAAACACAAGCCAAGTGGGAGGGGAGAATTCAGGAATGGAGAAAAAAGAAGAGAATTTCCCAGAAAGAAAACTAGACAATGGTGGTTCTGCAACCTGTCCCCAGCCCAAGTCTAGCCTGGACATATGTATACACAAATACAAAAGGCTTCCAATATCTGAGGTGATCTCTCTGGCACCATCTATCCTTAAGTCATCACTGTCACTAATCAGTACAGTGGCAACAGAAAGGTAAATGAGTTCAGAGACTTGGGTTTTTGGTACTAACATTGCCAATTATGAGGTGGATCACGGAAACTCAATAGCTAATCCATGCCAGCAGCTGAGGCACTTTATCCTATTTACTCCACAGAGCATCCCTGAGAAAGAAAACCCCCGTTTACAGATGAGAAAACTGAGGTGCAGGGAGTAAATAGCCTTATAGCTGAAGAGTTGTGTCTAGGATTCAACCAGGCTTATTTGAACACCCACCCAGCACAATTCTCAAAATGGGACACCTGAAAGTAAGAGTAGTGGTAGGTTTGAAATGAGATAAACTTGAGTTCAAATCTAGACTTACGCTTCCTAAGTTGGATGATATTGTTCAAGTTACTAACCTTTCTGAATCTCAACTGACTTATCTGTAAAATGGGCAAAATAATATGTTTTCAAGGGTTGTTGGAAAGATTAAATAAAAATGACATAAAAACACATAGCGCATAACAGGTACTCAACAAGTGGTGAACTAGTATTCTATCTTCATCTTTTAAAATGGTGTCTCTCTTCCTCTTGCTGGTCTTTTTCTTTTTCTTTTTTTAAATATATCTTTATTGACTTCAGACAGAGGAAAGGAGAGGGGAGAGAGAGGTAGAAACATCAATGATGAGAGAGTCATTGATCGAGCCCACAACCCGGGCATGTGCCCAGACCGGGAATCGAACCCCGATCGCCTGGATCCCAGGTCGACGCTCAACCGCTGAGCCACGCCCGGTCGGGCTGGTCTTTTTCTTTTAATAGAGGACTTGACAGTCCTCTAGTTCACCGGTCTTAAAACCTCGATCTGGGATGGTGGGCTGAATAAGGAGTTGTGTCACTCCTCCCAGTATCTTGGATTTCATCCATCCATTGCTCTATTGATTTACTATCCACTGGGTAGTGGGTACCTGTATAGTGGGCATCTGGAGCCCTGAGAACCTGGAAAGGTGATGCTGAGAACATGTGAATGACTTCACCTTCTGAAATGCTACACAGCCACAGAGAACAACTCAGTGATTACATTTCTTTGCCTTCTCCAGGCAACACAGGCCTACTCCTGCCTTTGGAAGATCTGACAGGCTGTGGCTACCATAGGAATTTCTGAGGGATAAGAATAATAATATTAGTAATACATGCCAGGCACTGTTCTCTAATTTAACTCATTTAATACTCATAAAAAGTATCAGAAGAAATGTAACCCCATTTTTAGGAGAAGAAACCATAGCACCGAGAGGTTAAGTCATTTTCTCAAGGTTACAGGGCCAATAAGTAAGTGGCAAACCTGGGATTGAGACCCATCCCATCTGGCTTCAGAATCTCTCTTCTCAGCCACACTGCTTTTCCACCCATACCAGGAACTGTATTTCTGCCCTCATTTCTCTCAACTGAATCAGAAATTATCTGTTCACACCTCAATCATGTAGCCTAATTTTTCTATCTTTATTGTCTATTTACTTGTCATATAATTAACCTAGATCCCCCCAAAGAAGACTAGACTCTCTTATTACAAGGCCACTTTCACTCTGACAATTCCATTGTTCAAAAAGCCTAGCAGGTCTGCATCCAAGTTCAAACTCCCTGGCCCGAAATTCATGGCCTTCCACAGTCTGACCACTTATACTTACCCAACCCATAATGATAACAATGAAAAGTTTACATGTCTACAGTAAATATACTCTGTGGCAAGTGCCATTCTCAGAGCGTTTACATATATTACCTCAGCTAATCCTCAAAGTCTACGAGGAAGTTGATGCACAGAGAAATTAAGTAATCTGCTCAGTGGAAGAGCTAGGATTCAAACTTAGGCAGACTGGCTCCAGAATCCATTTTTTAACTTCCCTTTGTCTTACCCCATTCCTCAACATGAGTCCTCCAATCCAGAAAGATCTGCTCATTCATTCACTCACTCAACACTGACTAAACACATGTTTAACATAGTGGGGATACCAATTTAAATTAGATATATCCCCATCCTTGAGGCACTTACAGTTTAATAAGGGCCATAGAAAATTATAAGTACCATGGGAGAATGCTATGGAAGCACAGAAGGGTACTGAAATAAATTGGTGGTAGATGGTGTGAAGAGGTGTTAGGTAAAGCATCTCAGAGGAGGGTATAATTCCCAATGGGCAGAGGGAATAGCTTGTACAAAGGCACAGAGGCATGAGACAATCTGATACACTGAGTGAACTATGAGTACCATAGTGCAACACTATAGCTGACATAAAGCGCATGCATGAGGGGCTGACTTGAGCTCAGGGAGGAGAGGTGACCAGAGACCAAATCAAGAGCGCCTTGTGTGCTGTATCAAGTTCTCCTGGAATGCCTCCCTGTGCCCTTCAAAAGTTTAGTCAGCAAAACCCCTCCCCAATTTCAAAGCCTCTTCTTTGAGGTCATCCCTGATAACCGAAACAGAAATGAGCTCCTTAGAAGGTACTAAGAGTAGTTTTCACACTTTTAATTAACTTAACTGTTTATTTAAGGCAGTAGAACTCCTTTTTTTCAAATTACATTTTACATGGCACTAAGATATACATAACAGAGCAAAGTTCTGGTCAAAGAAGAGCCGCCTGGCCTGCTTGGTCTCTGCTAGCTCCCAACAATAACCTCCAAAACACTTCTAAGCAACTCAAGTGCCATAGAACATCATAGTAAAAACATAACTATTAAATAAATTTTATTTAGGATAAATTAATTATATAAATATTTAACAATTTCATTTCATTTAAATGGAAAGTAACATGAAAGTTAGAGGATATGAGTTTGCATCTTGTCTCCTCCATTTACTGGCTGTATTATCCTGGACTAGTCACTTAAAGAGAGCCTCATTTTCTTCACCTGTAAAATGATGAAAATATCACCTATTGAAAAGGGGTACTGGGAAGATTACATGAGACACTGTACATATGAAGCACCTAACATAAAACAGATGCTCAATAAATGTTCTAAGCTATAGGAAGTGGCACGAGGAGCTAAGGGGATGTCAATATGGACATAAATAGAAGATTCCCCTCTAACTGCTCCCAGGGTTGCTGAGCATGTTAAAGAACTTTGCAGCCCTGGCCAGTTTTGCTCAGTGGTTAGAGCATCAGCCTGCAGACTGAAGGGTCCCAGGTTCGAATCTGGCCAAGGGCATGTACCTCAGTTGCAGGCTCGATCCCCAGCCCCGGCCCATGCCGGAGGCAACCAATCGATGTGTCTCTTTCACATCGATGTCTGTCTGTCTGTCTCTGTCTCTCTGTCTGCCTCCCCACCCCCCTTTCACTCTCTCTGTAAAGCAGTGGAAAAAGTATCCTTGGATGAGGATAAAAAAACAACTTTGCAAACTTGAACATGCTAAAAGGTCACCTTGATCATAGTGAAGTGACCCTTTAAAACAAATTAGTGGGTGGTTTTCTTGGGAAGCAGAAGAACAAGATCAAGACACAATTTTTGGTATAGAGGACAAGAAAAGCATCCCCCCCCCCCCCCAAAAAGCAAATTCCAGTACTGGTAGATGGCTGAAAACTTGAGTATATGCAACTGAGTCACCTCCCTGGGGCTTCATCTGAAGGCAAATGCTCTTACTCAGGGACAGACCTGGTCCTTCCCACCCGAGAGGTTTTTATACACCCAGAAAAGCAAGGGCTTTTCTCTGGCCCCCTATTTTCTTTCATCCTAAATTATGACAACTGTGTGACCTATGGAATTAGCTTCTCATTGAGTTGGGATGTGAAGGATATAAGAGGGGCTAGAATACTGTCATGGATAAAGTTCAAAAGATACCCACTCTCAGTGAGACAACAGTGGGATCCTATCAGCCGGAAGGTCTCAGTAGCAGGGCCACTGCTTGAGTGTTAGCACCTACCTGCTGGGCCAGCTTTGCAGCTGCTGCAGCCAAGCCTGTCTCAATGGAAGCTACCCGGGTCCCCTCCCGCACGGGACGGTCCTGCTTTGGTAGAGTTGGGGTCACACGGGCTGCAGAAGAAAGAGAATGAAGACATTTATCTGAATGTCAACCATATTCCCTACCTCGGAGCTCCCCAAAGATGATCACACTGGTGGTCCTGTTCCTTGCTTTAACAAAGCCAAATTTTGCTTCCAGTCATGCAAGAAACTAATTCACAAATGCCTAAAGTACACAGAGCACAAACTTATTAAAGGACAAAAGTTAACCTCCCTAAATTGGCAGTTAAGGTTGTCCATGTTCGGCTCCTGGCCTATCTACCTCACCAACCTTATTTCTGCACCCGTATTATCAGCCTCTCCAGACCAAATGTCTTCCTTACTACACCTTCAGAATATGTAGAGCTCATCTTCTCTCCCTGTGCCTTCATCCTTACTATCCACACTGACTGGAGTACCCTCTTCCCTTTTGTCCACATCTTCAAAACCTGCCCATCCTTCAAAGGTAAGCTGAAATCAACTTTTTTTTAAAAACTATATATTGATTTCAGAGAGAAGGGAGAGGGAGAGAGAGAAACATCAAAGATGAGAGAGTCATTGATCGGCTGCCTCCTGCATGCCCCCAACTGGGGATCGAGCCTGCAACCCAGGCATGTGCCCTGACTGGGAATCGAACCTCCATCTCCTGGATCCTAGGTCCATGCTCAACCGCTAAGCCATGCCCAGCTGGGTTGAAATCAACCTTCTATGCAAACCTGTAGGATTTTTCTGGCTCTCCCTCCCTTGAACTTTTAATATATACAAATCACTTAATATATTAAATATACCATCTTGTCTTGTTCCCTAATGTTGATGTATGTTATTTTGTCTACCAACCAGGCTATGAGCTACTGAAGATCATCTTGTACAACCCTTTTATAATGACTTAACAAACTTGAATCAAAAAATAGTTATCCCACATTTTACATAGGAAGTGTATTTCAGTATAACCAAATAGCATCAGATGATGAGGAAAGTCCTTTACAGAAGAATGCCAGCTAATAAATGTAGAAGGAATGACAGAATTAGAAAATCACAGATTTGCAAGCCCTAATGAAACAACTGATTCTAGAGCACTGGCTATTCACACAGTACCAGAGTATTACCTCACAGGTTACTTGCTACTCTCAAGAAGAAAAAACAACTTTACATGAGTAAGAAATAAGACACAAAGAAAAACAGAAAAATGAACATGTAAACCCTACTTTGCCAGTTACTACATTAAGTTTAAATGGATTAAATTATCAATTAAAAGGCAGAGATTGGCAGAACAGATAAAAACTCATAACCCTACTATATGCTGTTTACAACACAGACACTCTAGATTCAAGACACAAACAGATAAAAACAAAAGGATAGAAAAAGACATACCATAAAGACATTATCCAAATGAGAAGCTGAATGGCTATATTAATATCAGACAAAATAGACTTTAAGACAAAAACTGTTACTAGAGACATAGGAGGGATATTTTATAATGACAAAAGGGTCAATTCATCAATAAGCTCTAAGTTATAAGCATATATGCACCTAACAAGAGAGCCCCAAAATACATGAAGCAAAAACTGACTGAATTGAAGGGAGAAACAGATAATTCAACAACAGTTGGAGACTTCAATGCCCCACTTTCAATAATGGATAAGACAATTAGAAGAACAGCAAGGAAATACACCTTTATGATGTCTCGAACGTCACTAAAAAAAGGATGCGCAATTAGAGCAAAATATTCATCATTAAATACAGGTGATAAATATATGGCTGTTCCTGGTACTAACCTTTCTAATTTTGAGTACATTTAAAAATTTGCGCAACAAAATATTTTAAACATAAAAAAGGAAAAATATTTACTGATTATTCTTGTTCTTGTAACCACATTAACTTTATTGTAGCACTGTAGTATATTTAAATATCTTATAAGGCTAATTCCTTTTCTTTTTTTATTTCTTTAATCATATCTGTTTACTCTTTTAATTTCAGAATGAGTTCACCACTAAATTCCATTAGGACTTTGATGTGAGATAGTGTTAAACATATACAGTTAATTAATGACCCTTTAAAACACTCAGTCTTTGTAACCAGGCAAATGGCAGAGCTTTATTTATTTATTTAATTTTTTAAATATATCTTTATTGATTTGAGAGAGAGGGAGAGGGAGAGAGAGAGATAGAAACGTCAATGATGAGAGAATCATTGATCCGCTGCCTCCTGCATGCCCCCGACTGGGGATCAAGCCCGCAACCCAGGCATGTGCCGCGACCGGAAATCGAACCCCGATCTCCTGGATCCTAGGTCGATGCTCAACTGCTGAGCCACACTCGGCTAGGCAAGCTCTTTTTATTCATGTCTTCTTTTATGTTTCTCAGTAAAGTTTGAAGTTTTCTTCATGTAGGTTCCACACATACTCTTAAGATTATTCTTGGGTATTTTATACAATTTTTGTTATTACCAATAGAATCTTTTTCTTCTCAGTGCATTATAGCTTTATTAATGATATATAACAATTCTTGTTTTTTGGATATCTGGTTTATATTCAGTAATTACCCAATTTATTGAATTCTTTTATTAGCTTTAACAGTTTTTCAGCTGATTCTCTTGCATTTTCTAATTATACAATCATTATTTCTTTCACTTGTCAAATACTTCTTTAAAAAATATATTTTTATTGATTTCAGAGAGAGGAAGGGAGAGGGAGAGAAAGATAGAAACATCAATGATGAGAGAGTCATCGATCGGCTGCCTTCTGCACACACCCCCATTGGGGATCAAGCTTGCAACCTGGGCACGTGCCCCGACCGGGAAATCAAATTGAGATCTCCTAGATCATAGGTTGGTGCTCAACAGCTGAGCCATGCCAGCCAAGCCACTTGTCAGATACTTATTACACATCTCACATGTGCCAGGCACTGTGCTACAGATACAATGAAGAATAAAAATAAACAAGATTCCCACCCTCAGGGAGCCTCATATCATGATAATTTGGTCTCTTAATTTCCAATAGTTACTGTTATTTCTGCTTCATTCTTAATTATGCTATCTAGAACTTCTAGAACAATGCTAAGTAACAGAAGTGATGGTGGGCATAAGGGGAATACCCTTAGTAGAATGCCTCAGTCTTTGGGGGTTAAGAATCTACTTTGAAAATGATAAAAATTAGCTTTCTATCTACAGAAATATACATGCATATATGTATATATTTCAACTAAAACTACAGAGGTGTTCATTATCTGCTGTCTGAATAGGGAAACAATGGATAAGATTAACTTTTTATATGGAAATATTCATTTTTTAAATATAGAATGAGGGGAAAGTATCATAAATAAAATTATGTATGTATAGGAAGGGTAACTATTTTCTTACTATATAAAAAGGATAATTTAAAAAGCTTGAAGACATACATGGATAAATGGGCAAAGGTCAGAAATGAAATTTACAAAAGAAAAAATTCTAATGCTACTATGAACATATAGGAAAGTTTAATCAAGGAAATAAAAATTAATAAGATACTGTTGTTTCCTTGTGAATTACTAAAGATCAAAAAAATATCATGGTAGAGACTGCTTGTTCTCAACCCAGTATCATTTTCCCTTTCTTGCTTTCTGACATTGTGGGACAGAAATTTACCTAGGTTAAAAACATTTCCTGGCCTGTCTAGGAGATCATCTTGACCATGTGACATAAGACGATACAAAAAAAGTGTAACTTAAAATATCGGCCACAGATGATATAAAAAAAGTATAACTTAAAACTCCTTGGGGAGGTGTGCTCAGCAGGTCTTTTCCTTTTTCCGTTTGTTCTTCCACTTCTTCCTGACTGTAACTCAGAAATCTCTGCTGGAGCCCGGCCGGGCGTGGCTCAGCGGTTGAGCGTCGACCTAGGATCCAGACGATCAGGGTTCGATTCCGGGTCAGGGCACATGCCCGGGTTGCAGGCTGCAGCCGATCAATGACTCTCTCATCATTGATGTTTCTAGCTCTCTCTCTCCCTCTCCTTTCCTCTCTCTGAAATCAATAAAGATATATTTAAAAAAAAAAAAATTAGAAATCTCTGCTGGAGGTAAAGCAGCCTTCTTGTGACCCTGAGGGGATAAGCACTCACTACAGATGCCCAATAGGTTACTGTTATTCACAGACAAACACTATTCCTAACTGATATGCTCAATGCCTATGAAGATTCATAAACAAGTACCTTCACACATGGCTGGTGAAAGTGTACACTAGTACCTTTCTGAAAAGCAGTTTGGCACTACATATAAAGAGCTTTCAAAACACTCATATTAACAAATTGTATTGGCAAGGGTGTAGGGAAATAGGCACTCATGCATTGCTTGTGGGTGTGTAAACAACCTCTAAGATGTAATTGTTAAATGAGAAAGGTAAAGCATCTAACAGTGCATAAAGTATGCTTCCAACTGAGTAAAAAAAGGGGAAAGAAAAAAATATATATGCGTTTACTTGTATATGCATAAGCTAACTCTGAAAGAATCAACATGAAACTGGTAACAGTGGCTGACTCCAGGTGGGAAACTTAAAGGTTGTGGAACAGGGGTTGAAGGAACTTTTCACTGCATACTGATAAATTTTTTTTCATACACTTTGGCCCTTCTAGAGTTTCGTGGAGATCCATCCTAAGTAAATAATCAGAGATACAAACACTTACATAAAAAGATGTTCACCCCAAGTGTTATCACTAATTGTGAAAACTTGGGACTAAGCTAAATGCCCCACATAAAAGGAGAAGTTAAGTAAATTAGATAGATCCATGAAACTGAACACTTTGTAACCACTAAAATATTATTTATAAACAATGGCACAGGGATGTGCTTTTGATATAATATTAACTTAAAAGGCCAGATACAACTTCTAGTCAATGTAGAGTATTATTCACAAGACAATGTAAATAACCTTGACAATGTAAAAACAAAAAAGTGTGGCTCATAGAAGGTTGGAGGAAAGAAGGAAAAAACAGCAGCCCTGATGTCTGTATCTTAGAGAGTGGATAATCAAGAGAGATTGACAAAAGCTGACGGAAGGAGAGTCAGAGGTTAAGTTAATAAATCAAAAAAATATATTATAAACCCTACAATATTGAGTTTTGGAGGTAACTAGAACAAAAATGAAAACTACACAGCCCTCACAAACATGGGATTGTAGGTGGAAAAAGCAGAGGCAGAAGACCATTGCATTTCATCCTAAACTCCTCTGTACTATTGGCTTTGCTACCAGATATACACATTATTTTGAATGAAGGACAAAATAATCTTAAAGTAGGATATATGATTGTATATAAAATGTGATTTCAACCATAAAAAGAAAAATGCACAAGAAAAAAGACTAGAAGGAAATATGTCAACACATTAACAATGGTTGTTTCTTGGTGGCAGAATCATGGGTGTTCTTTTTTATACTTTCCTCTATTTTCTGTATTTTCCAAATTTCCTATTATGCTAATAAGTCAGAGACTATAGGAGAAAATAAAATTAGAAAATAGGCCTGGAAAAAACTGAAACTCTTGTTGATTGATGCGCTAAGAGATCACTTTCCAGAACTGCCTTGCAACCTCATACCACCAAGCAAACACCAGAAAGGCCAAGTAATACTGGGTGGGGATAACAGGCCCTTTATTTCCTGGGGAAACATAGGTACTGAGATACCAGCACCCTCTGTGGTGGTCTGCTGCAGTAATGGCTCTCAATTTGCTCACATCTCCTTGTATGCATGAGAATGTTGCAGCTCCTCCTTTCAGGAGATATCTACTTCTCCACTCCTGGAATCAAGGCTTGGCCATGTAACTTGCTTTTGCCAATGGGACAATAAAAAAACATGACATAAGCAGAGGCTTGAAGAGTGCTTACACATTGGGGCTTGTCCTCTCTTGATTCTGGAAACCCTTGTGCTTGCTACCTTGTGAAAAAGGAAAAAGACTTGGGCTGACCTCCTTGTGGATGAAAGACCACATGGAAAGAAGCCCCAACCCAACCCAAGTTAGGTCCCAGACACCTAAGGGAGACTTTTTCAGATCATCCAGCCTCAGCCAAGCTGGTCCAAAACTGCAGCTCAGTCAATCTAGAGAATCATGAGAAATGATCAACTGTTGTTCTAAGCCACAAAGTTTTGGGTAGCTGGATAAGCAGCAAAAGCTAACTGACACACGGTCCAATGTGAAAACCAATGAGATGAATAAAATTCTTTTATTACCCTCTAAATTCCACATTCAATTAGATGATCATTTTCTTCGTTTCTCAGAGATGGCCTCTCAGCAAGCACAGGAGCCTTGGGCCTTGTACAGCTCAATAGTCAGCATAATTTCCCTCCTTTGACATTAACAGTACCAAAGGGCTATGATGATGGTAGCAGAATGTTCTCAGAAGCCTTAGAATGCTTGCTAAGATCTGTTCAAGGTCTTCCTCATTTCATCTCAAGCCATATAATATTAGAAGTAAAGTGCTCCATTACCTCTGGCTTTGCTGAACTGAGCGCACAAACTGTCTCATTGATCACTTTTTGCTCCGGGACCTAATACCTGGCACACAACAGGCACAGTTTCCGAAATAAACAAATGAGTGACTGAATCATGTCTTCCTATATTCAATATCCCACCTACCTCCAGCCTATTTTTCCCCCAACCACCCTCACACAGTTTAAGGACAGAATACTAGATCACCTTTAGGACTCCATGGAGCATCATCTGAATTCTTCTTTTTCTTGGGCCGAGATTTCAAAGCAGGGTCATCATCATCAGATTCCAAGGAAGGGTAAACTGCAGTGAGGGAAAGGCAAGGTAAACTGAAATCGCATCCAGTAGGGTAAAAACAGAATGATACCTACCTCAGCTCCTACCACTCCCCGACAAGTAGACCCTTTACTTAATCGACATTCAACTACAGGAGTCCCTGAATGAGCCACATACTTTTCATGATTTTCTACCTTGGCACCCCTGCTGCAAATGTCCTCCAGCATCATCTAATTCTGATTCACTCATCTAACATCCACTTAGTAATTTCATGAATTAATTTACTGACCCTGCAAAATTCAGCTCTATCTAGATTCACTTCCAAAAGCATTCCCTCATTCTCCTAATCTGATTCAGATGCCTCCTCAACTCTCCATAGTATCTTGTGCATACTCCTACTGGAGCTATTTATTATACAGTGCTTAAGAGATAATTAGTAAATCTGTCACTCCCAATTTACCAGGAAGGTGGGGAAATGTACTGTTTGATTTCACACTAAGGGAGCCTAACATAATGCAGAGTAGGTGCTCAGAAAGTGTTTGTTGAATTAAAGAAAAAAGAATGGTACACACATTACTCACAAAAAGGGAACAAAAAGACTATTTGGGCTGAATTAGAAACAAGATTACTGGAACAGAATGTTCTGAATAACAAAACACACAAGCATCTCATACTATACAAATACATACAAACATCCAGTTTTATCACACTCTCCTTACAATCCACATGCAACACTATAGAATTTAAGGGGAAGATAGTCTAGAAAGGACCTACAGATGAGTCAAACTCTGCTGCTGCGGCTAAACCTAAAAGAGAAGCAAAGTGAGATTGAAAACTTCCTCCTAATGACTAGCTTCAAATTTCTCTAGAATTTTACTTCATCAGAGAAATCCAGTCTCCCACTTCTTTCCAGAACACAGAGTTGGCCAACAGACATATGGAAAGATGGTCAAAGTCACTAATCACCAGAGAGATGCAAATTAAAACAACAACGAGGCATCATCTCACACTTGTCAGAATGGCCATCATCAACAAATCATCAAATGGCAAGTGCTGGTGAGGATGTGGAGAAAAGGGAACCCCAGTACACCGCTGGTGGGAATGCAGACAGGTGCAGCCACTATGGAAAACAGTATGGAGGTTCCTCAAAAAATTAAAAATGGAGCTGCCTTGTGACCCAGTGATCCCACTTCTGGGAATATATCCTAAGAATCCTGAAACACCAATCAGAAAGAATATATGCACCCATATGTTCACTGCACTGTTATTTACAATAGCTAAGTTCTGGAAATAGCCCAAGTGGCCACCAGTAGATGAGTGGATTAAAAAGGTATGGTACATTTATACAATGAATACTACATGGCTATAAAAAAGGAGGCTCTCTTACCCTTTGGAATAGCATGGATGAACCTGGAGATTATTATGCTAAGTGAAATAAGCCAGTCAGAGAAAGACAAATACCATACGATCTCACTTATATGTGGAATCTAATGAACAAAATAAACTGACAGACAAAATAGGTGCAGAGGCATGGATGCACGGAACAGACTGACAGATCTTGGAGGGAAGGGGAGAAAGGGGACAAGAAGAGATTAATCAAAGAACTTACATGCATAACCCATGGACACAGAAAATAGTGTGGTGAAGGCCTGGGGTGGGGTAGAACTGGGTGAAGAGAGGCAATGGGGGGAAAATGGGGGACATCTGTAATACTCTCAATAAAGATTTTAAAAAATACTCTCAGCCCAACCGGGCATGGCTCAGTGGTTGAGCGTCGACCTGGGATCCAGGCGATGAGGGTTCAATTCCTGGTCAGGGCACAAGTCTGGGTTGAGGGCTCAATCCCCAGTTGGGGTCGTGCAGGACGCAGCCAATCAATGACTCTCTCATCATTGATGTTTCTATCTCTCTCTCTTCCTCTCGTTTCCTCTCTCTGAAATCAATAATGATATATTTAAAAAAATACTCTCAGCAAAATAAGAAGTGAACTACCTTAACCTGATAACCTATTGCTAACATTATAATAGTGAAAAGACTGAATGCTTCCCTCTTAGATTGGGAACAAGGCAAGGGTGTTCACTTTCTTACCACATTGTATTTGAAATGCTAGTTAGAACGAAAGGCAAAAAGACATACAGATTGGAAAAAAAGGAATACAACTGTCCCTACTTGGGTGGGGGCTGGGTGAAGGAGGACAAAGAGGGGGGAGTGGGGGACGCTTGTAATAGTGTTGATAATAAAAAAATGTTGTCCCTACTTGCACATGACATGATCCTCTATCCAAAAAAAAAAAAAAAAATACACCAAAAAAAAAAAAAAAACTAGAATAAGTGAGTTTACCAAGTTTGCAAGATGCAAGGAAAACACACAAAAATCAATCACACACACATACACACGATAAACAACTGGAAACCAAAAGTTTAAAAACGTACCATTTACAATATCACCAAAGAATACAGAGCTTAGGGATAAATCTAACAAAACATGTGCAGGATCTGTATGCTGAAAACTATAAAACACTAATGAAATAAATTTTTAAAAGACTAAATATGGAGGGACATACCATGTATATAGATTAGAAGATTCAATATACCTAAGGTGACAATTCTTTTGCAGTCATTGTGAAAAACACTTTGGTGGTTCCTCAAAGAGTAAAACATAGAATTACCATATGACCCAGGAATTCTATCCTAGGTATATTCCCAAGAGAAATGAAAACACATGTCCACACAGAAAAATGCACAAAAATGTGTTTAGCAGCATTATTCTTAACAGCCAAAAGGTAAAAATAACCCAAATGCCCATCAGTAGATGAATGAATAATCAAATTGTGGCATATCCATACTATGGAATACTATTCAGCCATAAAAAGGAACAAAATGCTGATTCATGCTATAACTTGGATGAACCTTGAAAACATTATGCTAAGTGAAAGAAGCCAGACACAAAAGGTCACATATTATATGATTACTTTTATATGATATATCCATAATAGGTAAATACATATAGACAGAAGCAGATTAGTGGTTACCAGGGAATAAGGGAAGGGGTCTTGGGGAACAATTACTTAATGAATACAGAGTGTTTTCTGGGATGATGAAAATGTCTTGAGCCCTGGCTGGGTAGCTCGTCCCAATACACAAAGATTATGGGTCTAATCACTAGTCAGGGCACATACAAGAAGCAACCAACAAATGCATAAATAAGTGAACGACAAATCAATGTTTCTCTCTCTCCCTCCCTCCCTCTCTCTGAAAATCAATCAATAAAAAAGAAAATGTCTTGGAAATAGATAGGGGTAGTGGTTGCACCACATTGTGAATGCACTAAATGCTACTAAATTGACACTTTAAAAGAGTCAATCAGTGGTGAATTTTCTCACAACTACAGATAAAGCCTTAGCAACATATGAAGACCTACAGACAAATGATAAAAATCATGCAATAATGCCTCCCATCAGAGAAGAGCAAATGGTGGCTCTGGTTTCTACAAAATTAAGCTCTGGTAGGAGAGGAGGACGGCTGAGAGAGCAGATGAATTTGTGAAGACACATCCCCTTGCGTTTTAAAAAAAGATTGCTGAAGATTAGTCCCTGGATGAGATTTTAACTTGATGAAGCTGGTATCTACCTTAAGCAAATGCCTTCAAGAACTGATATCTGGAAGAAGCCTGAGCCCAGGGTTTAAGGCTACAAAGGATCCACTGACTCTGATGCTGGGTGCAAATTCCAATGGGCTCTAACTGAGCAAAGATTAGTATTAGGATTATCATTATCTGAGTCAGTGTTTTGGCTTCAAAGCCAGAGAGATTCTGAAGGATACGCCCCTAACCCTTTTTTTTCTTCTAAGCTCTATTACTTTTTTAAAAAATATATCTTTATTGATTTCAGAGAGAGGAAAGGGAGAGACAGAAACATCAATGATGAGAGAGTCATTGATCGGCTGCCTCCTGCACGTCCCCGACTGGGGATCAAGCCCGCAACCCGGGCATGTGCCCTGACCAGGAATCGAACTGCGATCTCCTGGATCCTAGGTTGACGCTCAATCCCTGAGCCACGCCCAGCTGGGCTCTATTATTTTTAGTGTACAAATTTTCAGGATGTGATGTTTTTCAAGAATGCATACATCCCGTTATAGCAGAAAAGCCTCTGATGAAAGATGTCAATCTCCATAAATTAGTCCACAAATATTTTGCAATCCTAATAAAAACTCCTAATAGGATTTTTCATAAAATTCAACAAGCTGATTCTAAAATCTATTTGGAATAGAAAAAGCTCAATAATGGCCTAGAAATTCTGGAAAAGTAAGAACAAATAGGCTGGTATCTCCTTGTTAAACTGCCTTTCTAGTGTTGCTGGGCAAAGCAGGGTCAGGGATGGTGATGGGGAAGCAGAGGCTGATAGAGCTGTTCTGAGGGGACTAGTTAGACAAGGTCTGGATGTCTTGGCTGTAGGTCGATGTAACTATCTACTGAAGGTAGGATGGGTGGCCAAGGAACTAACACCAATCACAGCTCAGAACAGAGATGATGGGCTTGATGAGGTTCTGTGGTCTCCTCAGGTCCAAAGCAAGTTCTGCAAAAGGGATTTGCCTTACCAGACATAAGACCTACAATAACTAACCTATGTGTTATTGCCATAGGAATGTACACAATGATTTTATGGAACAGAATAATAATAGTATCTAACATATAGCACTTACCATGTGCCGGGCAATGCTCTAAGTGCCTTATGTATATTAATTCACTTTAACCACACAACAACCTATGAGGTAGGTACAGAGAGGCTAACTAGCTTGCCCAAAGTCACATAGCTATTAAGGAACAGAACTTGGAATATAGAGTAGAAAAACAAATCTTGATTTATATGGGAATTCAGTTCATGACAAAAGTGGAACTTCAAATCAGGGGGATAAGGATGAACTAGTCAATAAATGTGTTGGGGCAAATGACTACCCATACAGAAAAAATAAGTTACATTCCTACCTCCCACAATTCACAAAACTTGATTCCAGAAAAAAGAGCTAAAATTTTAACTTCTATATAAGTTTTAGGTAAAAATATATGAAAATCTTCTTACACACACCATAAAATACAAAAAATTGGTAAAGATGACTGTAAAAACTGACATCTTCTACATGCTAAAAGATACCACAAATAAATCAAAATACAAGCAAAAGACGAAAATATTTTTCAACATTTCAAGAATATAATAAAATCCAACAAATGTAGAATAAAGAACTACAAATCAATAAGAAAAACAAACATCCTAATAGAAAAATGGGTAAAGACTAAATAGATAACTTACCGAAAAGAAATAAAAAAGAGCCAATAAACATAAACCATGACACCATTTTTTGCCATCTGAATGGCAAAAATAAAAAAGGCTGATAACATTCACTGCTAGCAAGGATATGAAGAAACAGGTTTTTCTCATACACTGCTCATGTAGTGGACACGCTGGAGGGGAATTTGGCACTACAGGTATTAACATTTATTTTGTTCATACTCCTCAGCAGGCCTAGCCACCCCAGGGAGACATTAGCTGGCACATGGGCACTAAGGGGTATTTACAAGAATTTTCATTGAAGCACTGTTAGTAACAGTAAAATGTTAGAAACAACCTAAATGTTAATCAGTAGGGAATGGCTAAACGAATGATGGTACAGCTATGCTAAAACACTACTATGCAGGAGGTATATCTCAATATGTATTGATGAAGTAGGTCTCTAGGAACTGATGTTGAAAGATATCCAAGCAAGCTTTTTTGTATTTTATGGCATGTGTAAGACGACTTTCTTCTGTTTTTACCTAAAACTTGTATAGAAGTTAAAATTTTAGCTCTTTTTCTGGAATCAAGTTTTGTGAATTGTGGGAGGTAAGAATGTAACTTATTTTTTTCCATATGGGTAAAACCACAGACACTAAACAGGACTACATCTCTATTTATATCAACATGTACATGTAAACACAAGAAAATGAAAGGTATAAATCAAACTGATAAAAAGGTTACCTGCCTCAGAGGCGTTAGTCAAAGGTAATTTTTACTTTCTCTGTCTTGTTCTAATTTTAGTCCATAGCACTAATTTTAAAAAATTATATTAAAAGAGCCCGGTCGGGCGTGGCTCAGCGGTTGAGCGTTGACCTAGGATCCAGGCGATCAGGGTTCGATTCCCGGTCAGGGCACATGCCCGGGTTGTGGGCTCGATCAATGACTCTCTCATCATTGATGTTTCTACCTCTCTCTCCCCTTCTCCTTTCCTCTCTCTGAAATCAATAAAGATATAGTAAAAAAAAAAAAAAAGAAAGAAAGAAAAGCCTACATTAAAGTCAGCTATACGATACAAAAAAAGTGATTTATACACTGAAGTGCTCAATAAAACTTAGTTTACAAAAAGGAGTCATCTCTTAAATGTAAAAAGCCCACTAAAAGGTTATTATATATACTTTTGCCAGGGATGAACTGAATGACATAGAACACAAACAATACAGGTGATAGAAGTGAAACAGGCAAGAGGGGGAAAAGTCACCAGCAGTGAAGGCTGGACTAAAAGTGAATGACAGATAATTATAACAGCTACCAATTTTTGAGGGCCACCCATGAGCAAGAAAATATGTCAGGTGCTCTGTACAAGCATCATCTCTAATTCTTAAATCAACCTGTGAGATAGTCTCATTTTATAGATTAAGGAAATATGGCTCGGCTGTCCTGGATTAGGATCGGGACTGAAACTGTGGTTGGGTTATCCCTTCTGGCCTGCACCCAAGTGCTCAGCTGCCCTTACTATACTCCGCATCCTTGAAGCATGCTCCCAAGCTGTCCTGTTCATCCAGACTGGCATTCTCCTCTTCCTCACTCTCGGTTCTCCAGTATGCTGGCCGCTTGATGGGCCGCTTTCCTGGGGTGCGCTGGGAAGCAGGACTACAAGACACTGTGCCCAGCCCACTGCTGGAGCTCGTACTGCTTCGGTCCTGCCCCCCGGTCCACCAGGTCTGCAGGCTGGAGGTAGCTGGAGAGGACGATGAGGACTGCAGGTTGGCCATGCACAGCATGCCCTGGATGGCCTCCTGAGTGCTGGGAGAGGCAGGGGCCTCGCTGCAAAGGACAGAGAAGAAATGCTGAGGTAGTTTCTCTAGATGTCAGTAGCAACCAGTCATCAGAATAGTCAGGGAGGAGGAGGAGGGACAACAGCTGAGGGGTCAGGGTGAGAGGAGGAAGAGAATCATCCCAGGTGAAAAACCAGAAATCAAACTAAAGGATCCAGATAGTATCAAAGACTGTCTTCATGAAAAGACCAGTCCTTCTTGCTTCAAGTCTCTCTACAGACAGGAGGCAAGATGGCAAAAAGAGGGGTGCATCTCCTCCCTGTTCATCCATGCTGCATTCCTTTCTTTAAAAAAAAAAAAATTAAAAAAAAAAAAAAGACCCAGTTCTCCTTCCTTGTCTCTTCCAGCCCCTCTTCCACCTTCTCAAAACATAAAACTGATTCTCCTTCATGTCTACACAGTCTCTCTCTCTCAGACCTTAAGTTTCTTAGGACAGATTTCTTGTCTATTTTATTCTTTCAGTCCATATGCCCTGGCTAATTCTTTGTCCCTTTATATAACAGCTTAATAAATATTTGCTGACTGGCTGACTCAGCCCTTTGGGGGGAGGTATGCTGTTTGATTGCCTTGGAAAGGGGAGACCAAAGCCAGTACTCACGTGAGGGCAGCATAGTCAGGTCCCCCCACCTGCCTGCTGGCCTTGAGCAGATCAAGAATTCCACCAGCTCCACTCCCATTCCCAAGCTTGCCTTCGACCCCTTCTACCATGTCCTCATCTGTTGTATAGTCCTCCTGTTGGGGAAAAGAATATCACCTTAGCAGCCCAGGGTTGGTCAGGTAAGGCCTCAATACAGGGTTGAAAGTCTCACTCCTGAAACTAATATCTTCTGAGTACCAAGTATAGATGTAGTACTAAACAAAATATTCATTCTTTCATCTTAATTCCCACAGCATCTTTGTGAGATAGGTAGTATAACTCCCATTTTACAGATAGGGAAACTAAGGCTCGGTGAAGTTAAATAATTTGTATAAGATCACAGTCAGATATTCCAGATCAGATATTCTTTCTGCTACACCACACTGCCTTTTATTCTACACTGTATTAAAGATTTTAAAAATATTTTAACTAAGTTATAATCTTCCATTTATATGCTCAGCAGCACTTAATAAATACCTTAGGCACTGAATGCATGAGTATCTTTTTCCCACCAAGTAGAATGACAATCTGCCTTCTGTCTCTATAACCAGAATGAGCAGAAGACACAGGGCAGACTCCTACCTCAATGTCAAACTCAACTTCTCCTGGTTCTCGAACTCGGTTGGGGTCAGAGCAAGGCTTCGCACGGGGCAGCTTTCGGGGAAATTCTAAAAAACAATGGAATGTACTTACCATGAAGTTAAAATTAACATCTGAGCGAAACACTCAGGGGAAAGAAACTAAGACTATAATATTCCTGAAAGTAATGACCACAGACGACTAATTTAGAGAGGTTAGAAATTAGCTTATAAATAAATCTCTAGAGCAAAGGTTACATGGAGACCTACAGAGCTGGTAAATCAGAATGTCAACAAGCTCAGGCCTCATGTCTGAAGTCTATCAAGGGGACCAAAAACAAATGTAAAACAGGCAAGGCAGGAAAGGGAAAGAACAGGTACACACTTGATCTTATTATCAGGGTCGTCTTCTCCTTTCCCAATCTCTCATCAATCTGCAGTTCATCATCTGAATCCAAGTCAAATTCATCCTCCATCACCTGTTCTGCCATTAGCCTGCCTCTGTCTGACTTCCTTGCAATCTTGGCTCGCCGAGACTTGGATAAGCTCTTTACCCTCTTGGTGCTAGAGAAAAGGAGACCATAGAAACAGTCACACTCAGTATTGTTATGGTGGCGATTCTCTTCAAATTGATCTATAGATTCAATGCAATCCCTATCAAAACACAGCTAGCTTTTTTTTTGGTAGAAATTAATAAGCTAATACTAAAATGTATATGGGCATACAAACATCTCAAAGTGGGGAAAACAATTTGAAAAAAGCTGGAGGACTTATACTACCCAATTTCAAAATTTACTATAGAGCTATAGTAATCCAGGTAGTGTGATATTGACATAAGGACAGACATACATCATTGAAACTGTACTGCAAGTCTAGAATTAAACTCTTAAATTTATGGGCAATTGATTTCTGATAAAGGTGCCAAGGCAATTCAGTTAGGAAAAGATAGTCTTTTAGAAATAAATGTGGATTCTTACCTCATATCATACACAGTTAACTCAAAATGGATCATAGGTCTAAATGTAAAAGCTAAAATTATAAAACTTCTAGAAGAAAACATAGGAAAATATCTTTGTAACTTGGGAGTAGGTAAAATTCAAAATGTTTGTGCTTCGAGACTATTAAGAAAATGAAAAGACAAGCCACAGACTGGGAAGAAATATTTGCAAATCATTTATCTGGGAAAGTATTTGTATCCAGAATACTTAAACAACTCTTAGAACGCTATAATAAGACAAATAATCCAATTAAAATGAGTTAACTATATGAATAGACATTCTTCTAAAGATGATATACAAATGGCTAATCACACAAAAAGATGCTCAACACTGTTAGCCATCCATCAGAATGGCTATAATTAAAAAAAAAAAAAAAGAAGAATATCAAGTGTTAATGAGTATATGGAGAAACTCGTAATTGCTGGTGGGAATGTAAAATGGTACAGACATTTTGTAATAAAGTTTGGCAGTTTCTCAAAACATTAAAAATAGAATTACCATATGACTCAAAACTTTACTCCCAAGTAAGAAATGAAAACATGTCCACATAAATATTTGTATGCAAATGCTCAAAGCACCATTATTCATAATAGCCCAAAGTGGAATCAATCCAAATGATCACCAACTAGTGAACAGATAAACAAAATGTGGTATATCCATACAATGGAATACTATTCAGCAATAAAAAGGAACCAATTAATGATACAAACTACATCATGGATGAACCTAAAAAACATCATGCTAAGTGAAAGAAGCCAGACACACACAAAAATACACATTGTGTGACTTCATTTATAATGAAGTATCTAGAAAAGGCAAATCTATACAGACAGAAAGTGGATTAATGGTCACTTGGGCCTGGGGAAGAGAACCCTAGTTCTCTGACTATAAGTGGCTATAAGGGATCTTCCTGGGTGATAGAAATGTTCTAAAATTGGATGATAGTGATGATTGCATATTCTTTGAATTTATTAAAAGTCATTTAATAATACACTTAAAACAAGGTAACTATATGATTAACTAAATTATACCTCAAAAAAGCTGTTAAGCCCACCTGGTGTGGCTCAGCAGTTGAGCATCAGCCTACGATCCAGGAGATCGAGGTTCGATTCCCGGTCAGGGCACATGCCCAGGTTGCAGGCTGGATCCCCAGCTGGGGGCATGCAGGAGGCAGCCAATCAATGACTCTCATCATTGATGTTTATCTCTCTCTCTCCCTTCCTCTCTCTGAAATCAAAGATATATATATATTTTAAAAAGCTGTTAAAATATATAAAGAAAGTGAAAAAACTCAAAAGTAGCTTAAATAATCCTATTATACATGGCAAACAATATTAACCAGTACAAACTGCTAAAACAAACCTTATTGTTAAAAAGAAACACATTTTGGTACATTATTATATTTGATATATTCAGCAAACAGTCATTTGGTGAACTAGCTTTCTGTGAATTGGTTCTCATTAAATTGACCTGTTTTCTACCCCATAGAGTTGTTGGGAGAATTAAATGAGCTAATGCAGAGACTGACACATGATGAGTGCCCAATGTAGCTAATGTTAAAATTAAGTTCTCAGGGTCTCAGTTCCCACATTAGTAAAACAGGGATAACAACACTGACCTTCAGAGTCATTGTAAGGACTAAATAAAATAATGTATGTTAATAGCTAAGACAGAGTCTGATACAGAGCAGGTGATCTATAAATGGTAGCCATTTATACCTAGATCTTTTATTAACATCTAATTATGAAAAATGTCAAACATATTTAAAAATATAGAACTACAACAAACTCCCATGTACCTATCACCCAGTTAAGTTCCAGCAATTATCAACACACAGCCAATCTTGTTTCATTCACACTTCAGTCTCTGCAAAACACTGGATTACTTGTGAGAAAAGCCCAGACATAATATCATCTGGTCTGTAAGTATTTCTATACCTTGACTCTGTAGTTTCACTTAACACCCGCCTCTGGCAGCTTCGGGAGGCAACAGAAGTAGGGAAGGGGAAAATGTCTCTTTGTGTCCTCAACAGCCATTACAGGCTAGACCCTTAGGACTCTCAATTTCCTCTTCCCCAGAGACCGACCACTGGTTCTGGACAAAGGCAATGCTCAAAAGTCTCTCTAATCTTATTCTTTAGTAACTAGGTTCTCAAATCCTCCCAAGGACAGCTCTGCTGCTTTCAGAATCTGCCCTACTCTCATACTTTCTTTAACCTTATTTCTCAGCCAGGTGGACCTACTATACCCACCCTTGGGATCTGAAGACCACCTTTTCCTACAAAAAGGATATTAAGGTATCCTTGTCACTTGTGTTCCCACAATGTACATACTCTGTACTTGGCTCCTGACTGCCCCTGTCTGGTGTCCTGAGTGACCAGATGACAATTCTTACTGTCTTCCTCTGTCTACCTATGTGTTTCAGGATTTCTGATAGCCTACTCGGCTTTTGTTCATACCCATGCCATTATCACAACCATCATCACCTTTCACCTTCAATTTCATCATTATATTTATAAGAGCTACCATTAATTAATCATTTACTATGTGATAGGCCCTTTGATGAGCACTTTACATACACTATCTCATTCAGTCCTCCAACAACCCTAAGTTTTACCTATAGAATAGATATAATGAGGACACTGAGGCAGACAGGTTAATTAACTTGCATGGTCAAACAAGAATACATGTCAGAGCTGAGATTCAAACTCAGGACTGTCTGATTCCCAAGCCCGTGCTTTTTGTTGTGAATAGCTTTTATTCTTTTAGAAAATGTTCTGTTAAAAATTATTTTAAGAAAAGTAATACATTTTCATTGTACAAAATTAAAATGCTATTGAAGTGAAAATTTCCTCTCCTGTCTCCCCTATCCTACTTTCCAGAGGTAACTACTGCTATAAGTTTGGTTGACAAGTATAAAATAATAAATAAATTTGTGTGAATGTGTATAAATATCTCTGGAAGGAAATCACTGACACTGATTGTTCATGGGGAGGTGAACTGGGGAACAGAGGAGTAGGAGCAAAAATTTTCACTATGTATTCTTTCATGCTTTTTGAATTTTAAATTGTATAAATTAAAATTTAAACCTCTCTGCCCGGATGGCGTGGCTCAGCGGTTGAGTGTCAACCTATGATCCAGGAGATAGAGGTTCGATTCCCAGTCAGGGCACAGGCCCAGGTTTCAGGCTCAATACCCAGTGGGGGGGCGTGCAGGAGGCAATCGATTAATGACTCTCTCATCATTGATGTTTCTACCTCTCTCCCCCTTCTCCCTTCCTCTCTCTGAAATCTAATAAAGATATATTTTTTTTAAATATAAACCTCTTGAAAAAAGTTAAATTAAAAATAAAGGGGAAAGTCTGTATATTGCTTTTCTATACAAGTATACGTATGTACACATGCATTTTTTAAAAATTAAAATGGAACTATCCCTATATATTACTCTATACACTTATTTTTTTCACTTAAGAATTTACTTTGGATATTTCTCCATGTCAATAGATATTAAACTCATTCCTTTTTAACAGCTGCATGGTATTCTATTCTATAGATATACCATAATTTATTTACCCAACCCTAACTGATGAAAATGTTTCCAATTACTTACTATTATAAACAATGATGTGAACATTTCTCTTTCTACACCTGTGCAAATATTTCTGTAAAATAAATTCCTAAAAATTGAATCACAAAAGGTATATATAAAACTAATGCTCTCTTATGCCTGCCAGCGATTCTGACTCACTGACTTGCTGGAATTTCTAGAACTTATACAAGATTTTTCTCAGGATTGCCAATTAGATTCTAGACCTCTCCCCTACCTACCCATAAACACAACCATGGTTCTCTGAACTAAGCAATGATATCTGATAATATCTGGGTATTTCCCCAAGTGCAGTCCCTCCTCAACCCGTATTCCAGACCCAGGACCCAATTCCATGCCCTGTGTTAGTGGCATGTTGCCACCAACAGTCCCAGTATCAGTGCTCATTCTTCCCACCTCACCTGCCATTAGACATCAATAGGGCCAGCGGGCCCTCATTCCCATCAACGTCCAAGTCTGGCGAGTCATCATCTGAGTCATTCAAGCAGGTACCAGTGATGTTGAACTGCAGGAGGAGGAGGCTCAGTTGTCACCTGTCTGGGTCTCCCATGTGAATCAGGATGGCCAGTTCCTTCCAGTTTCACTGGTTTAGTTCACTGTCAAAACCACCTGAACGAAGGCCTTCTGCTACACTGTCCCACTCCCCCCACTGCACCCCAAATGATCAGAGGAGTAGGAGGTTGAGAATGTATGGCTGGCTCAGGGGGAACCCTATCAATCTTATGACATGTTCCCTAAAAAGAGAGCACTTTCACGTGCCCATAAAAGGCACCACAATCTTAAAGCAAGGTGCAGCCCTGGAGGATAGCTTTTCTCAAGGATCTGTTTAGGACTCCAATCTGACACTCATATAACATGTTCTCAAATGTCATTCCCATCCCAGCATTTCAAGATTCGGCTCACGTCATGTTTTCGGAGAAGACCTCCTGACCATTGCCCCTACCCTGATAGAATCATCCCCGTGTCTCAGGGTCCCACACACACCCGATTGTGGCACCCACAAAACTTTTTTGAACTCATTTGTTTTTATGCCTATCTTTCTCACTAGCCTGTCAGCCTCTTGAAGGTTACATCTATAGCACCTATCACAGTGCCCAGCATAGACAAGGTCTCAATAAATGCCTATTAAATAAGTGGGACTGGTAGCCAAACACCAGGGGCCCTAAGGGAGGTGGGAGAATAGGATAGCCTGTCCTTTACATACCCAGCTCTTCCAAGGGACCCAAAAGGGTTGGGCTGAACCCATGGGCCAGCACCCACCTGTGCTTTCTGGGAAGAGCCTGTCTTCAGTGCCTGATGATTGTGTATGTCCATGAGATTATAGCTCAATTGGCCAGCAGGCCCCAAGGCTGAGCTCTCCTTGCCCTTTCGCTCTGCCTTCTTGAAGAGTTCCTTGGGCTTCAGGCCTTTCTTCTTTGAACCACTTTTGGAGGACAGTGACAGCCTGGACATGGCTATTGAAGTGGAATGGGCTGGCCTGGTTAAGGGAGTGGAGCCGGCTGGGAAGATCCTCTGCATCCCAAAGATATTGCTCGTCTTCCCAACCTTCTGTTGGAAGATATCCTACAAGAGTGTTAGTACACAAGGGGGTTAGAGCTTACTCAAGGGTTCTCTCTGCTAAGAGCAGAGGTGTGTTCATGGCACTGGCAGTACTGCCATGGAAGTGGCTTACAGATGCTCCACATATGCATACCTTAGTTTTTGCCCAATGAGTCATCAAGAATTCACTGGGTGGCATTTCTTTACCTGGCCACTGACCAATAAGAAGACGAGCAGAGGAAAAGCCCAGCGTTATTGTCAAAAGTGGAGAGAAAAGACTCCAAGAGCAGCTGACAAAATAATTGAGTACTAAACTGTATGGTTCCAACTCTAAGGACTGCAGGATTTAAGAGGTTCTAGTCTGAATTCTGCTACTAGCTAACTCTGTGGCCTCAGATAAGTGATCTGACCACTCTGGGGCTCTGTGTACTCAGCTGTAAAATTAAAGAATTAGACTAGATAGGTGGTTTTCAAAAATGTTCTGTGGCTCCTTTGAGCTTCATGGGAGGAACCCTAGGGACTAGAGGGAGGAGGAAGGCAAACAAGAGGAACAAGTGGAGCTCTAAGCCTCTCGCCTTCATCCTACTCATATAAGGTATGCTCTGACTGGTTGTATATATTGGACTTCCATTTAAAGTATTTGAAAGCCAATGGATCAGATATGATCCATCACTACATCCTCTTCTAACCACTCCAAAGTTCTGTGTATACAAAATTGATTTAAGTGGGAAGAGCTGGAAAAGGGGTAGGCCTTTTCTTTAAACCTGAAGGATTCCGACAAAACGGAGTGAAGGAAAATGAGGTAGGAGGTGGACGATGTCAGCTATGCTGTGGGCAGTGAAACATGCTGTCAGCGGTGAGGCTAGAAGCCCAACTTCCCAATAGCTCACTCTGACCACCCTTCAGCATGGATTTAGTGCTAAATGGAACTTTACCGCTTCTGAGCTAAAGGAAAATTTAAACTTCCTCAAGTCCAATTCTCCTCTGGTGCCTCTGCTACTTCACCAGCCCACACTGAGTTCTCTCTTTGATGCAAAGTCTATTAATAACAATGGTTCACATTTATTGAGTACTTACTCTGCCAGGCACTGTGCAAGGGCTCTATGCATTAGCTCTTAATTCTAACAAAACTCTGAAAAGGTGGAGTTATCTCCACTTTACAGATAAGGATACTGAGGCTCTGAAAGGCTTGCAAGTGACAGAGCAGGAACCAGAACCCAAGTTTCTCTGCGTCTCTTACCACTACACCTTACTGCCTCGTGGTATATGCCACACCTGTTGAAACATGGCTTTGTAATCATCTTCAACCCGGGAGAACTGTCATTTTGTAGAATGCAGAGACTGAGTCAAAATATTAATAACAACAATAACTACTACTATGACCTCCACCACCCAATACCACATGATCCATCATCAGAATTTATTGAGCACCAAGCACTATGCTTAATGCTCAAACTGTATTACCTTATTTTATCCTTTTAACAACCCCTGAGTAGGTATAATTATCCCTTTAGAGATGAGGAAATGAGGCTTAGACAGGTTAACTTTGCCTAGGGTCCCCTACTAGACTGTGAGTTCTTTGTGGGCAGGCATTGTATTACGTATCCTAAGCACCTAGCCCAATGTGTGGCACACGTGAGGAACATAATATAATTATTTGAATGAATGAATAAATGGAGTCCTTGGTGGGGCCTTTCTCACCCTTCCCCTAAGCTCTTATACCAACTGCAGAGGCCTGACCTGTGACTTGAGCCTTGAGCCCTTCCCAAATGCCTCCCCTGCTCCCATGCTTCTTACTTCCACCAGGCGGATCTCCCTAGCCAGATCTTTAATGAGCTGTACAGTCCGCACTGTGTCCGGGATCTCCTCCTTGTGTTCTGGCAGAGCCTGTCAAACAAAAAGCATGAGGAATAGGCCCACACATAAATGAACAACTGATTTTCAACAAAGGTACCAAGGCAATTCAAGAGAAAGTGTAGTAACAAATGGTTCTGGACTGATTAGATATCCATATGCCCAAAAAGAACCTTAATTCATATCCTGCACCACACACACAGACACACATACAAACTCAAAATGGATCACATACCTAAATGTAACATCTAAAACTATAAACCATTTAGAAAAAAGCAGGACAAAATCTTTATGACTTTAGGTTAGGCAAAGATTTCTTAGGACACAAGAAGCATGAACCATAAAAGAAAAAACTGATAAACTGGACTTAATAAAAAAAAGAAAAACAGCTCTTAGAAAAACACTGTTAAGACAAACCACGGACTCAGAGAAAATATTTGCAAAACATATATCTGATAAAGGACAGTGTCAAGATGTGTGAGGAACTCAGCAGGCGGCTTAGGCCATACCCCTTAAAAAGTCAAGGACCTCTGGGAGATTCCTGGGAACATTCCTGCCTCCCCACTTGTGAAGACAGAACTGAGTGCTGAGTAGTTACAGGCCCACAGCTAGCTCAACAGCAACCCAGAGAGAGAGAGAGCTGTTGGTTGTCTCTCTTAATTCCTTTGCAATCTTTTTGAGTCCTAGAGATTTACATGTTTATGTAGCCAGATCTCTCAAGCTTTTCCTTTGCAATTTCTTCCATCAGTTTTCACTTCACTTCGGCATCCAGAGGATTAATAAAAATTCCTCAGCATTTACTTCTTGTTTCCCATGGTTTCATTCTTTTTTCCTTCAACTCTTTTAATCCATCTGGAATTTATTTTGATGGCCGGGCAGGGGTCAGGGCCTAGAACCCATATGACCAGCCAGATAACCATAACAGCTTCCTCCTCCCAGCCCAGGGGCTCTGGAAAGGTGAGGGAGCAAGCAAGTGCCTCTCATGGAAGTTGTCTGCACTTCACAAAAGACTTCTTCCATAAGCATGGCTCCTCATATCTGTGTCCTACTCTCCTTCAGCTCCCTTTGGCCACACTATTTGGGGCCATCCTTTGGTCCCTGGGGCTATCCTGGCCCAAGGCATAAGTGCTTAGGACCCATCCACTTCCTTCCCTTTTCGTGTTTCTGGGACAGAGTTACTCTAAAGTTCACTTCATGGGGGGCAGGAGGGTCAGGGATGAAATTCAAGACAGCCACACCTAAAGGTTGTAAAGAAACAGAATCACAGGCTAAGGCCCAGGCATTGTAGATGTGTCTAGGGAGCAAGAGAAGGTACAAAACATGAAATCCAAGGGTATCTGAGGGGAAGGTTGGCAAAAGGAAATGGGGAGACTGTGCAAGTTAAGCCTACAATGGCTAAAAGTCTCCTTAGCCCACTGTATGCAGGGGAAGATATTTATAAAAAGTATCAGAAGCATAAAAGAATATATTGATAGGTCATCTCTTTTTTTGCATTTCTTAAAATTGCTTTTTTAAAAATTCAACATTTTGAGTACATAATCCATTCACAAAATTAAAAAAATCAAACAATATAAAAATACATATATTGAAAAGCCTCATCAGCCCCATTAGGACATCAATTCCATCAGGCCACCCCCATATGTCACTTTTATTCATTTCTTCTGCATCCCTCCAGATTGTGTCTTCAGGCAAATATAAACACAGACAAATATAATTGTTTTTCCCATTTTTACACGTAAGATAGCACTCTATACACACAGTTCTACACCTTTACTTGAAAAATTCTAGAGATCTTTCCAAGTCAGTACATAGACAGCTTACTGAATGTCTTTTATAGCTATTTAATATTCAACTGGATGGATATTGATATATTTCTAAAAAGCCATTTTGGCAGTATGCATCAAGAGTCTTACATCTTTTTTCATATACTTTGGTCAAGTAATTGCTCTTCTAGGAATCTATCCTGAAGAAACAATCAAGAGATGAGGGACAAAAACTAATGCAAACATATTCACTGCATGATTTTCTATAAATACTCCCCAAATAAATGAATAAATAAAAAGGAAGCAACAATAAACAAGTGGTTAGGTAAGGATGATACATCCCTGCAAAAGAGTATCATGTAACTATTAAATGTTTATGGAGAACTTTGGTGACACAGGAAAATTAAGATAAGCCAACCAATTCAGATACAAAATAGTATGTACAGGGTAATAGCAATTATGTTTTTTAAATGCATATAAGATAGATCAGCCCCGGTCGTGGCTCAGTGGTTGAGCGTCAACCTAGGATCCAGGAGATCAGGGTTCGATTCCTGGTCAGGGCACATGCCCGGGTTGCGGGCTGTAGCCGATCAATGACTCTCTCATCATTGATGTTTCTACCTCTCTCTCTGCCTCTCCCTTCCTCTTTCTGAAATCAATAAAGATATATTTAAGAAAAAAAGAGAAAGATCAGAAGAAAATCTACCCAAATGTTAAAGTTAATTTCCTCTGAGTATTAAAATTACAGGTATTATTTTTCCTTCTTCATACTCTTCTATATATTTTTTAATTCTCTAGAGTAGGCATGTATTACTTTTTATAATCAGAAAGAAAAGTTTGATAACATAATCCAAACAGTCCTAGCCCAGTCCTCTAATGCCAGGAGCCCACAAGCCTCCCTGGTCTCTTCCACTTCCCCAAAGCATCTATCCAAAGCCAGTCCCTATGGAGGGTAGAACTCTAGAGGAGGTAGAGAAATAAGTATATTTACTTCTTTCCTTGTCCAGGCTCTAAAGGCCAAGTTCAGAGCTTTGCCACCATGGACCAGGTAGGAGGCAGGGTGTCTCCTGTTCTCTCGCAAACCTAAAGGGTAAAGGAGGAAGGCAGAGTGTGAACAAAGCCATATGGGGAAGTGAAGGGCTTGTTACTTTTTTCAGGGAACCAGAGAAAATGCTCAAGGTTCTAAATGTAACTCCAGATCTCAGTCCTTATAATAGTGTTCATTTAATGAGTACCTACTACATGCTAGCATTTGACATCTACATTCTCATTTAATCTTTATACCCAACCCTGTAAGCCAAGTATCACTATTCTTCATATTATGGTTCAGAAAACTGAGGCTCACAGAGGTAAAGAGACTTAACCAAGGGCATACAACTAGTAAATTGCCAAAGTCAAGACTGAAATCATGTCTGTCTGAATCTAAAACCTGTGCTTCTCTCACCACACTACTCTCCCTCTTGGATTTCAAAACGCAACACTCAGGCCCGGCCGGGCGTGGCTCAGCAGTTGGGCATCAACCTAGGATCCAGGAGATCGAGGTTGGATTCCCGGTCAGGGTACATGCCTGGGTTGCAGGCTCGCAGCCGATCACTGACGACTATCTCATCATTGATGTTTCAACTCTCTCTCTTCCTCTCTCTAAAATCATTAAAGTTATATTTAAAAAACAAAAACAAAAAAAACAAAACAAAAATGCAACACTCAGGAGGACCATGACTGCCCCTGCTCTACACAGATCTGAAGGACCATTTAATGCCCTTTTCCTGAGTTACTCTAGGGGGAGGTTATGACAAACAGCCAGATTTACTTAGGCTCAATAAAGAATTTTCTACTAAACTGAGCTTTTCAGAACAAGTAATAAGCAGTTAGTCATCTACCCTCTGATTGAACACTTAAGTGTCAGTCTGTCTAGGTGGTAGAGTAAGGACTTGAGGTATTGAGTAGGAAACTACTCATTGGTCTCTGAGGTTCTTTGTAACTGATTCCTTCTGGCCAAGTCACCTTGAAGAATCTCAGGTTTGATCAAGGGAGCCACTTTATTTCAGAGCAGAGCAGGAAAGAGGAAACCCAGCAGGTTAGCTTCCACCTGGGCTGAGACTCGGAACCAACATAATGATGCCAGGATAGGACAGGGCCTTGTCCCCATGAAGTAGAGTCTCTCAGGAAACTCTGAGATTATCCAGACTGAGTTTCTTACTTTAATTGGTAGGAAATACGGATAATTTCACTATTATCCAATTTTCTCAGCCACCTTTGATAAATAAAAAAATTTAAATCCATGCTCTACCCTACATTATGTTTAGTAAAAAAGCCAATCACAAAAGATCACATACTGTATGAATCCAGTTTTATAACATTCTTGAAATCACAAAATTATAGAGATGGAAAACAGATCAGTGGTTTCCAGAAGTTATAGATAGTGCAGGGAAGAGGGTGGGTTGAGACTGCACATGGGTAGCACCAGGGAGATCTCTGTGGTGATGGAATAGTACTGTATCTTGATTGAGGTGACTGTTACATGCATACATGCACACACACACATGCTCAGGGGATCAAGGTAAAAGGGACAGTTGGCAAAGGGCTTCATACCTCGAAAGATGTCCAGGATGTGCTTTCCCACATACCAACAGATGGTCTCAAAGTTGGGGAACTTGAAGAGGTCTGCTGTGCTCAGCCGCTTTTCAATCTCATAGGCTCTGGAGGAAATTAGGCAAAGCAACAGTGATAGGGATCCTGTTTACCGAGTACCTACTATGTATCAGCTACTGTTCTAAATGCTTTATATCCATTATCTCTAATCCTCAAAACTATCCTCTAAGACCCTACTTTATAGGTTAGGAAACATGGGCTCAAAGGTTATATGATTTGCCCTAGCCAGGTGGTTCAGATGATTGGAGCATTGTCTTATAATACCAAAAGGTTGTGGGTTTGATTCCTGATCAGGGCATATAGCTAGGTTGCAGGTTCAATCCCTGGTCAGAGTGTGTTTCTCTCTCACATCAATGTCTGTCTGTCTGTCTGTCTGTCTGTCCCTCCCTCCCTCTTTCTCCAAAATCAATAAACATATCCTCGCATGAGGATAAAAAAAGTCACATAACTACTAAGTGAGGAGAGGTATTCATCCTTAGACTGAACAGCACCAGGAACCAATATCCATTCCTTTCTGATCATCTTGCCTTCTTCGATGCTGCACTCCTCACTATACGGGAGGACTCAAAGACTCTAGCAATTGGAAATGGCCAACTTGGGATCACCACAGCCTCAGGACTCACTTGAGCTGCATTTCTATGTTAAGGCTGTGTAAGAAGTTTCCTCCAAAGGCAAGGCAGTCCACAGGGGTCAGCACAGCATGGATCCATCCTGCAGTGCAATAAGGCACAATCAGAGCTAGAAGACATCTCCACTCCCCACTCAGCTCAAACACAACTCCTTAGAGCAGTCAGCTTGGCAGTGACTCAGAATATTCTAAGTTCCTCTGATTCTGAACATTTTAGGTTCCTCCATTCTCCCAATACCCATCCTGGGAAAGTCTGCTATAATTATAACCCTGAACTGGAACAACCTATGGGGTTAATAAACTCCTACTTCCCTCCTTTCTAACTTCAAAATCTCTGTTGCCTTACCCATCCTCTCTCTTATCTCTAAGAAGGGCATCACCTCCTTACCATGACTATCCCTTCTAACTCTGCCCTAGATAAAACAAAGAGTGTTTTGGTGTTGGACAGGTCTGGGTTCAAGTTCTGCCATTTCTAGCTAAATGTCCATTTCACAGGTTGGTTGTAAAGCACGCACCTAAGCTAGAACTCTATTCCCCTTGCCCTTAACACTATACCACCTTCTGAAACCTAATTCTTCTCCTTAAATCTCTCTCATATTCATCTCCCCTTCTCCATCCATCCATCCATCCTACCAATACTTTGATCAGATCCCTCATCTCTCACCTAGGCCACTTACCACAGCCTCTAAACTGGCTCCTCTATACCAGCAGTTTTTAAGGTATGGTCCAGGGAATCCTGGGGACTCTTTGAGAGCATATCCAAGGTCAAAATTATGCTCATGATAACACTAAGATGTGATTTGTCTTTTTCACCTTCATTCTCTTGGAGTGTACAGTGGAATTTTCCAAAGGGTATATGACGTGATATCACAACATGCAGTAGATTTAAGAATCCAGTTGTTTTCTATTAGCCCAAGCATTCAAAAGATTTGAAAAAATGTAAATATCAATCTTCTCATTAAATATTTTTTGGTTTGAAAATAATTATTTTTCATAAAAATTGTTATGCTAATATGAGCTTATTACTATTATTTCCCAATGGACTAATAAATATTTTTACATTTTGTTTTAATTTATAATATGATAAATTATTAATATAAACCAAAAAGTAAGGGCTCTTTTGGGTCCTCAATAATATTTAAGAGTATAAAAGGGGTCCTGAGTCCAAAGTGTTTGCAAACTACTGCTCTACACCAATCTCAACCTCAGAAGTCTATCCTTCAGAACCCAACCCAAAGTGATATAACTAAAATACAAATCTGCCTATGCCATCCCCTGCTCAAAATTCCTTAATGAAATGTCCCTCTAAAGAAGAATGAATAAACTGCTGTACACTCATACAACAGAGCACTGGAAAGCAAGTAAAATAAATTAATTTCAGCTACATGATTCAACATGGATCTCACAATCATAAATGTTCGAAGAAAAAAGCAAGTTAAGAAGAATATATCTCTAATATGATGATTCCATTAATAAAACATTCAAAAACATGTAAAACAATATCACATATTGCTTAATGAAGCATCTTATATAATAAAAGGATCTAAATGGATAAGAATAATAATCACCAACTTCAGGACAATGGCTAGATCTGAGAGGGAAAGAGGTGAATGTAATTGAGGAGCATATACAGGAGGCTTCAAATATATTTATAATAATTACTCAACATGGGAGCACCTAAATATGTAAAGCAGCCTGGTCAGGCATGGCTCAGCGGTTGAGCATCGACCTAGGATCCAGGAGATTGCAGTTCAATTCCTGGTCAGGGCACATGCCCGGGTTGTGGGCTCGATTCCCAGTTGGGGGTGTGCAGGAGGAAACCGATCAATGACAACTCTCTCATCACTGATATTTGTCTCTCTGTCTCTCTCCCTTCCTCTCTCTCTCTGAAATCAATAAAGATATATAAAAACTAAATAAAGCAGCCATGACCTTATTTTAAATAAGTAAGTAAATAAATAAATAAATAAAGCAGCCATGACCTTATTTTAAATAAGTAAGTAAGTAAGTAAATAAATAAATAAATAAATAAATAAATAAGAAAGAAAGAAAGAAAGTAAGTAAGTAAAGCAAATCTTGATGGATATTAAAGGAGAGATTGATAGTAATACAGTCATAGTAGGGGATTTTAACACCCCATTGACATCAATGGATAGCTCTTCCGGACAGAAAATCAACAAAGAAATGGGTGCCTTAAATGCCACACTAGATCAGATGGATTTAATTGCTATCTTCAGAGCATTTCACTCCAAAAAAGCAGAATATACATTCATTTCAAGTGCACATGGAACATTTTCTAGAACAGACCACATGATAGGACACAAAATAAGTCTCAATAAATTTAAGAGGACTGAAATCATATCAAGCATCTTCTCTGACCATAATGGTATAAACCTAGACATCAATCACAAGAAAAAAACTGAAAAACACACAAAGACATGGAGGGTAAAAACATGTTACTAAACCATGAATAAGGTAACAATGAGATCAAGGAAGAAATCGAAAGATACCTTGAAGCAAATGAAAATGAGAACCCAACAGCCCCAAACCTACAGGACACAGCAAAAGCAGTCCTAAGAAGGAAATACAGAGCATTACAGGCCTATCTCAAGAAACAAGAAAAATCTCAAACAATTTAACTTTACACTTAAAGGAACTTGAAAAAGAACAACACAGAAAGCCCAAAGTGAGCAGAAGGAAGGAAATAATAAAGATCAGAACAGAAATAAACGAAACAGAGTCTAAAAAAAATACAAAAGATCAATGAAACAAAGAGCTGGTTCTTAGAAAAGATAAACAAGATTGACAAACCTTTAACCAAACACATCAAGAAAAAAAAGAGAGAAGACCCAAATAATAAAATCAAAAATGAAAGAGGAGAAGTAGCAACTGACAGGAAAGAAATACAAAGGACTGTAACAAAATATTATGAACAACTATATGCCAACAAATTGGACGATCTGGAAGAAATGCACAAATTCCTAGAAACATAATCCTCCAAAGTTCAATCAGAAAGAATCAGAGAACCTGAATAGACAGACTATAACTAGTGAAATTGAAGCAGTAATAAAAAAAAACCTCCCAACAAACAAAAGTCCTAGACTAAATGGCTTCACAGGACAATTTTTACCAAACATTCAAAAAACTAACACCTATCCTTCTCAAACTATTCCAAAAAATTCAAGAGGAGGGAGAACTCCCAAGTTCACTTTACAAGGCCAGCATTATCCGAATTCCAATATCAGATAAAGACACTACAAATAAAGAAAATTAAAGGCCAATATCCCTGATGAACATAGATGCTAAAATCCTCAACAAAATATTAGCAAGCCAGATCCAGCAATACATTAAAAAGCTCATACACCATGATCCAGTGGGATTTATTCTGGGGATGCAAGGTTGGTACGGTATCTGCAAATCAATAAACATGATAATCACATAAACAAATTGAAGGATAAAAATCACATGATCATATCAATAGATGGAGAAAAAATATTTGATAAAATCCAGCACTTACTTATGATAAAAACTCTCAGTAAAGTGAGAAGAGAGGAAATTATCTCAATGTAATAAGGGCCATATATGACAAACCCACAGCCAACATCATACGCAATGGGCAAAAACTAAAAGCATTTCCCTTAAGATCGGGAACAAGACACGGATGTCTGCTTTCACAACTCTTATTCAACATAGTACTGGAACTCCTAGCCACAGTGATCAGACAAGAAGAAGAAATAAAAAGCAATCAAATTGGAAAGGAAGAAGTGAAACTATCATTATTTGCAAATGACATGATATTATATATAGAGAACCCTAAAGATTCTGCAAAAAAACTACTAGAACTGATAAATGAATTCAGTAAAATAGCAGGATACAAAATAAATATCCAGAAATGAGCTGCATTTTTATACACCAATAATGAACTATCAGAAAGGGAAACTAAGAAATTAATCCCCTTTAAAATTGCATTAAAAAAATCAAATGCCTAGAAATCAATTTAACCAAGGATGTAAAAGGCCTGTACTTTGGAAATTACAAGGCACTGAAGAAAGAAATTAAAGAAGATACAAATAAGTGGAAGCACATACTGTGTTCATGGATAGGAACAATTAACATCATTAATATGTCCATACTACCCAAAGCAATCTATTGAGTCAAAGCAATTCCTATCAAGACACCAGTGGCATATTTCACAAACTAGAACAAATATTCCAAAATCTTATATGGAACCATAAAAGAACCTGAACAGCCACAGCAATCTTGAGAAAGAAGAACAAAGTTGGAGGAATCATGCTACCTGATATCGAACTATACTACAAAGCCACAATAATCAAAACAGCATGGTACTGGCCTAAAAACAGACATATAGATCAATGGAACAGAATAGAGAGCCCAGAAATAAACCTATGCCTTTATAGTCAATTAATATTTGCCATAAAGGTAAAAACATACAATGTGGTAAAGATAATCTATTCAATAAATAGTACTGGAAAAACTGGACAGGTATGAGCAAAAGAATGAAACTATACCACCTTCTTACACCATACACAAGAATGAACTCAAAATGGATTAAAGACTTAAATGTTAGTCTTGAAACCATAAAAATCCTAGAAGAAAACATAAGCTGTAAAATCTCGGACATTTCTTGTAGCAATATTTTATTAACCAATGTCATCCTACCAAATTCAATTAAAAAGTAAATTGAAAAAAACAAATATATTTGTAATAATTTATGTTTTTAGTTGTTATAAATACATAAATGTTCATTATATTATTCCTTATATCTTTTGGCATATTTGAAATAATTCATTTAAAATGAAATAAGCCCGGTCGGGCGTGGCTCAGTGGTTAAGCGTCGACCTAGGATCCAGGCAATTGGGGTTCGATTCCCGGTCAGGGGACATGCCCGGGTTGCGGGCTTGATCAATGACTCTCTCATCATTGATGTTTCTATCTCTCTCTCTCTCCCTCTCCTTTCCTCTCTGAAATCAATAAAGATATTTAAAAAATAAATAAAATAACATAAAAATAAAAATGAAATAAGCCGGGCCAGGTGTGGCTCAGCGGTTGAGTATTAACCTAGGATCCACGAGATCCCGGTTCCATTCCCAGGCAGGCCACGTGCCCAGGTTGTGGGCTCAATCCTTGGTCTGGGGAGTGCAGGAGGCAGCCAATCAATGACGACTCTCTCATCATTGATGTTTGTCTCTCTCCCTTATTCTCTCTGAAATCAATAAAGATATATTTTTTTAAATGAAATAAAACAAACTTATAATGGTTTCCAGTCACCTCAGGGGTAAGTTCAGCCTGCCTACTTTTTCAGCTTCATCTGCTTCCAGTGCTTGATCTTTAGGGTCAGGTATCCATAAACTGCTCCACACAGCCTTGCTTTCTTTGCTTATGCCTTTCCCTATGTCTTTCCTGCCTTTCTTTCCTTCATCAGTCCCTACTTACCCTTCAGGTATCACTCTTCTGAGAAGATTTTAACAAATCTCTGGCTAGACTAAGTGCTCTTCTCTGTGCTCCCAAAACTTCTGATGAATATCTCTATTATGGCTATGATGATAATACACTGAAATGGCCTACTGAACTTTTGTCCCTAGCACCAAGCCCAATGCTGGGGCAGACAGTAGACACTCAACTCCTGTGGAACTAAGTATTCTGCACCAGTTTGTGAAAATTTCTCCCAAGATGCAAACTAATCCAACTCAAATCTCTGATAAGAAAATTCAATTTACCAGTTACTAAGTGCTTAGTGTAGTAAAAGCATTATACCTGTGAATAGAAAACTATAAAAGAGAAAAGCAGATGGATGTGGGGGTGGGGGTGACTTGCCTCACCATATATTAAACATTCTACAAAACCAATGTAACCAAATCAGTATGATGTTGATATACACACAGACCTGTGCAATAGAAAAGAAAATCCAGAATTATACAATATAATGTTAAACAAAGATGTTAGAATTACATGACAAGAATTTTAAAGAAGTCATCATAAAACTGCTTCAGTGAACAATTACAAACATGCTTGAAACAAAAAAGAGAAATAGAAAGAGAAGATATAAATAAGAAACATGGAAATTTTGGAACCGAAACTTACTATAGCTGAAATAAATAATGCGATGGATGGACTCAACCACAGAATGGAGACAACTGAGAAGAGAATCAGAGAACTTGAAGATAGAATAGAAAGTACCCAATATGAACAAGAATGAGGAAACAGACTGACAGAAAGATAAACTTGGGGATCTAGGACTACAACAAAATATGTAACATTCATATAATCAAAGACCCAGAAGAAGAGAAATTAGAGTGTGTGGTTGAAAAAGTATTTAAAGAAATAATGGCTAAAGATATAAACCTATACATTCAAGAGGTTCAGTGAACACATACAATATAAACCCAAAGAAACCCATGCCAGACATTGCTGAAAACTAGATATGTGTATATATATACATATATGGAAAGTAGCAAGAAATGAGCATCATGGGAGAAAAACAATTTGAATGACACAGTACAAGAGTGGTTGACAGGGGCTGGGGGAGGGAGGAATGGGGAGTGACTGCTAATGAACACAGGGTTTCTTTCTAAAGTAATGAAAATTTCTAGTATTAGATAGCTGATGGTTGCACAACCTTGTGAATTTATTTATTTATTTATTTATTTATTTATTTATTTATTTATTTATCTTTATTGATTTCAGAGAGAGGAAAGGAGAGGGAGAGAGATAGAAACATCAATGATGAGAGAGTCATTGATCGAGCCCGCAACCCGGGCATGTGCCCTGACCGGGAATCGAACCCCAATCGCCTGGATCCCAGGTCGACGCTCAACCGCTGAGCCACGCCCGGCCGGGCTGAATATTTTTTTTAAAACTGAACTGTACCCTTGAACATGGTTAAGGTTTATGGTATGTGAATTATGTCTCATTTTTTAAAAAGCATATTCAACTAAATGAAAATACAACATATCAAAATATGTGACACAGCTAAATCAGTACTGAGGGGGAAATTTATAGCACTAAATGCTTACATCAGAAAACAGGAAAAGTCTGAAATCGATTATCTAAGCTCCTGTCTAAAGACTGGAAAAGGGAGAGCAAAATAAACCCAAAGCAAGCAGAAGGAATAAAAACAAAAATAAAAGTAGAAATCAGTGAAAATGAAAACAGAAAACAGAAAAAAAATCAGTGAAACAAGTGGTTTTTTTAAAGTTCAATAAAATTGATAAACCTCCATCAATATTCACACAGAATAAAAGAGAAGGCACAAAAAACTAGTATCAGGAAGGAAACAGGATTTCACTAGGGAATTGGAAGACATCAAAAGGATAATAGGGAAATACTATGAACAACTCTACACACACAGATTTCACAACTTAGATAAAATGGATCAATTCTCCTTAGCAGTATAATCAGAACTCACCCATTATGAAATAATTTGAATAGCCTAATAAAGTTTAAGAAAATTGAATGCTTATTGAAAACTTTCCCCAAAAGAAATCCCTAGGTCCATGAGATTGCACTAGAGAATTCTACCAAACATTTTGAGAAAATTTAACACTAATCAAGAAATCAAGAAAAAAATCTAAATAAATGGAGAGACTTACTGTGTTAATGGAAGACTCAACATAGTAAAGATGTCAACTTTTCCCAAAATGAGACAACTGGGAGGGCTTTTTCAAAATACAAACACTCAAAGCCCACCCAAGACCTACAAATTCATAATTCTAGGGGTGAAGCCTAGGCATATATTGTTTAGGAGAAAAAGCCCCACCCTCGCCCCAGATGATTCTGATTTATAACCTACAATGCCAGCCTCCCAGTCACCATCCCTAGAGTCATAGGGCTTAGAGTCCTGTTCTCTCTTTGTCCACAAAACTGCCATTAGCCCAGTGCAAAGAAGTCTATCAACCTCCTCCTGGGCCTCCCCACCATTAGCTTTCCCAAGCAACCATGCTGCACACTGGCTACCATGTGACTTTTCTTGAGGTCCAGTTCTGAGCACTTCAGCTGATTTGAAAGGGATATCCCAATAATCAGATTGACACATTTTGGGAAGGGGCTGGCTCTGGTGCCACAAGCTCTCTTCCTCTTTCTTCCCTCCTGAAACACTCCCAGAGGGGCCCAGGAAAGACCTGTGGGAATGAAAAGTGTCTGTCCTTGCTTCACAGAACACTTGTAGCACTTGTCCACCTGGTCCCCAAAGAACATCTCATCCTGGTTAGAGGAGCTGCTCCAGCACTCAAAGAGAGTCAGGTTGGCATTTGTTGGGCGGATCAGGTAGAAGATCTTCTCACCCTGAAACAAAAAGAGGTTGAAATGCCAAAAACATCAAGGTTTCCAAATAAGTAAGTCCTCAGGGGGTCACCAAAAAGATATTCTCTCTCCCATGCTTCAAGACCATGTAGTATGCCAGAATTCTTTCCCAAACCCATCCAAAAATCATTTTTATGTGGATTTGGAAAACTTCAAAAGGTGCTTTTTCAATTTTAAGCTTCTATAAGAGTAACAAAAATAATTTGGAAAGGGTATTTCAAACAAAATTGTTCAACTTAGCACAAATGTACACCAAAGGCTCCTATTTTTCATGCAATGCCAAATGAAAAATGGCCTCTACAGATGAAAAGATCAATACTGCTAAGCTTAGGAGAATTTAAGGCCACATTACCAATGAGAAGAAAATTGAATTTGCCTTTAAATGCCATTTACAGAGAGTATTCCTTCTCACACCTGCAATCAAAGCTAATAAAAGTTTAAAAGTCCAGTAATCGCCAAAGGACTTCTGAAAGATTTTATGTTAGGAGATTATCTGATTATCATTTTATTTCCTAATTATGTTATGCCTGAATAATCACCAGATAGATAATTTGGCAGAAAAGACACAAAATGCCACTAGCACAAAATTATCCTTAAAACACAGCTTTATTACTTCAACCAATATTTCATGATATATTTCAATGAAGAAAAGCAACAACAGTAGAAATTATCCAAAAAAATTATCCATTATACAATTAGAGATATTTGAATCAGATCTGAAGATTAAATAATAGCATTATATCAATATTAATTTCCTGATTTTGATAACTATACTGTAATGCCCTTGTGTTTAAGAAATACACACTGAATTATTATGAGATAAAGGGATACCATGTTTGCAACTACTCTCAATGGTTTCAGAAAAAACATATATATATAAAACCACTTTATTATGTTTGCTTTAGAGAAAGAAAGAATGCAATAAAATGGTAACCTTTGGAGAATCTGAGTGAAGGACACACAGAAATTGTTCCTGTTATTTTTGTATTTTTTCTATAAAAAGAAATTATTTAAAAATAGAAAAGTTAAATGTAACATTTGCATAATAGCTCTTTCATTTAAATGCTCCAATTTCTTCATGAGAAAATAATGGAAACAACTAGTTCAGGATTGGTGATCATGTGGACAAGAGCCCTATCCATTTTCTGCTCTTTCCCTGGCATTTCTGATAAGAAAACTAAATAGTATAAACAATGGTAGAAAACAATCAAAATTACTTTAAAAATTTGTTTTCTAGACCTAAAAAATCCTTTGTAGTTATTGACAATTGAAATACTAATTACAAAATTGTAACAACAACTAAAAGAAAAACTATCTATAAGAAGGCTGACATTAAAACAAAACTTCTCATACATGTTCTATCTTGATGGTGGTAGAAGTTATAAAACTATATATGTGTCAAAACTCATCAAACTATACACTTAAAACATTAATTTTATGGTACATAAATTATACCGGGGGGGGTTCTCAAGTTACCAGGAATTTCAGCAGTAAATATGGACATTTCCATATATCGTGGTAGTATATATTGGTTCAATTAAGATAGTAGTTGGAGAAAAGTTTAAGCATCTGCTGTATTAAAAAAAATATATTAAGCACCAACTGTAAAGTAGTTAGTTTACATGGCATACGTACTAAGTACCCAATCCTGACAGAGTAGTTAAATGGAAATGTCACCCAAATACAATCTGGGAGGCAAGTAGGTCTCAGCAGCCTGTTTTGTGCTGCCACCTTTAAAAAACAGGGTGGTCCAAGGCCTGGCTGCCTCCAGAAGCCATATACATTCCTACCTTGAGCACATGGTACCAGACCGAGGTGCCTCCAAAATCAATGTGAAAGTCTGTATAGCTATCCCGCACACTCATGAGGCAGTACTTCTGCACATTGGGCCTCTCAAAGATACACTCTTCCGGCCACAAGTTCTCCACCCATGAGAGCTTCCGAACAATCTTGGGTGTCTCCACAAGGTTAGAAAGCCTAGCAAGGAAGGGATGGAGAACAGATGTCAGCTGATTAGGAACTGAAGTTGAAGTCTGAATAAAATGCCCTCCGTTCCAGTGAGAGTCAGATAAAGACAAAGTTGTTCTCGCCACAGAATCCCCAAGGGTACACAGGACATTGATTTTTGTAAATCTGGTCAGCATCCTCATTCCACTCAGCTCTAGGATTCCCAAGTCTCAGCTCCACAGCTTTCCCCAGTCAAAGGTGATCATTTCCTATACTAAATGTTTGCTCCCCCCACCCAGCCCACTCACTCGGCACTTGGTTTATAACAGTTAATTGTATTGTTCCCATCTCATAGTGTCTTCTTTATGAGGAACCATTAGAGAAACCTCTCTGGGCTCAGCTCCAGGTAAAGAAGTGTTTCTCCCAAACATCTGGTTGTTTTTATCCCATGTGAAAACCACAAATCTTGTAATATTGCATTCCCTTCTTTGTTGTAACCTTCAGGAAATTCAGTGAAAATGCTACAGTCCTTCTCCATCAACTATGCAGACATTCATACATGCATTTTGTGTGCAGATTACCACCAGATGTATCTTATCTCCCCACCTTTATTTTCCTTTTATTACAATTTTCTCTTTTTTTACCCTTTTTGCATCTTCATAAGCTGCTTGAAATAATCTTTCAAAATGAAGTGAGGTATAAAAAAACAGTTTTTTAAAACATCTTCAGGTTAACTTTGCACATTAAAACCAACAGCAAGGGTTTCAATATTGTACTATATTCATTGTAAGATGCTGCTATTGACGGAAACTGGCTGAAGGATACATGGGACCCCCTGTACATTTTTTTGCAACTTCCTGTGTATCTATAATTATGTAAAAATTAAAAGTTAAAGTAGTAAATAGACAGTAAGCTTCCTAAGTGCAAAAGGATATGTTATGATTTGGGGGGATTTCCCGTGGTTCTGAGAACAGAGAAGACTACATATATCTATTCAGTACATGAGTCCAGAAAGAATCTTTTAAAGGTCATAAGCTTTTTTTCTTCTTTTTAAATCTAAGAAACCTTATCCTTAGAGAAACTATTTGGGGGTAATTTTATTAAATCTATTTCCAGAGACAGAGGATCTATCCTGGGAATTAAACAAGTGACCATGCCACATTCTAAATATCAGAAGGTCTAAGAGCCCGGCCAGCATGGCTCAGTGGTTAAGCGTCAACCTAGGATCCAGGCGATCGGGGTTCGATTCCCAGTCAGGGCACATGCCCGGGTTGCGGGCTGCAGCCGATCAATGACTCTCTCATCATTGATGTTTCCAGCTCTCTCTCTCCCTCTCCTTTCCTCTCTCTGAAATCAATAAAGATATATTTAAAAAAAAAAAAAAAAAAAAAAAAAAGGTCTAAGAAAGCTGTCCTAGTCTTGAAGGAGATAAAAATTAATTAAAATAGCTACTGTATAATCTATCCAATGCTAGCAACTGTAAAGGAGAAATATGATTTAGTTGTTATAATATGAGCATCTACCCTAGAAAAGTATAAACCAGCCCCCCATCCCCGAGGAAGTAACCACTAGGAGGAAGGGAAAGGAACACTAATATATATTCAGTATATCACAACTTCCAGGCATTTGTCAGGCTTTTTACTCACCCCTGTCCCTCCTACCTGGTATCGGAGAATTCCAAACTAATGACATTGAGGACTTTCTCCCTCTTCCCACTGTAGTAATATTTCACAAAATCTCCGAGCTTCATCTTGCAGTCAGCCTGGCGTGTCACATCAATCACATCAATCTCTTTGTCAGAACCTGGAGTAGAGAAATGGGTTCTGTACCAAGTGGTCTCAGAGACCAGGGAAGAGTCTCTCATCCCCTTACCAGTCCCTAGAATGGCCTTACACTCAGAACCTCTCCCCTGCCTGGCCAGGCATGGCTCAGCGGTTGAGCATCGACCTAGGATCCAGGAGATTGAGGTTCGATTCCCGGTCAAGTGCACATGCCCAGGTTGTGGGCTTGGTCCCCAGTCGGGGGGTGCAGGAGGTAGCTGATCAATGACTCTATCATCATTGATGTTTCTATCTCTCTCTCTCTCCCTTCCTCTCTCTGAAATCAATAAAGATATATTAAAAAAAAAAAAAAGAACCTCTCCCCTCAGACACTGTACTAGTAGTATGTGCATGTTTGAGAGGTGAGTGTAGGAATCCCTCATACTCTCCTAGACCTATGTGCTGGGTCCAGGACTGCTAGGGCAATAGAACTGCCTGACACACAGCCTCTCTCATAGCACAATCCACCTGCTTGGGCCCTGCTTCCTCACTTTTTCTCCTCGTATCCGCCACAACTCATGCTCAGAAGAACACTGGCATGTAAGGGCAAAAGTCAAAGGCTTTCTCATCTCAATAGAGGACAGAGAGACCATCACAATCTTTGGTATTCCACAGGTAAAAAATGGGGCTCTGCCTGGGATTTTGTGGTCTATTAGGAAAAAAAGAAAGAGAACAGAATTTTGGTTCTAACTTTTCCGAAAAATGACTCTGAGCAAGGCACTTCACCTGAGATTCCCAAAAAGGCTAGAAAGGAAATGCAAAAGGTAGGTTGAGGGAGAAGGGTCACAGGTCTTAATGAGGGTAAACAATATCACAATTAAGATGGTCTGTGTTGCTTACCAACATAGTGTTCCACGTCCCTCACAGTGAATGATGGTGAGGGTAGTGTCATCCCCAATCCATCCTTCTTCAAGACTAGGATGGGCACACTGAAGCTATTCTCTTCCAGGAATTCCACAGTCAGCTGACTTCCAGTGGGCTTCAGAATCACTTCATCTGAGCTGTGGGCCAATGAAAGAAACCCTGAGCCCCAAAGGCCCTGCCACTGAAGGCCTTACTGGTGCTACCACTCACCCATAGGTGTGATCTTCCTGAAGGGACCTAAGGTAGGCTGGCAACTAATGGCATACACTTCATGTGCCAGAGAAGGAGGGACCTAATCTAAGGCAAGAAGCCAGGTCACTGGCAGAGGTGGGAAGCTTAACCCAGGATATAATTTTAACCCTGGCCAGTGTGGCTCAGTTGGTTGGAGCATTGTCCCATGCACCAAAGGTCATGAGTTCGATTCCAGGTCAGGGCACATACCCAGGTTTCAGGTTCGATTCCCAGTCAGGGTGCATTTGAGAGGCAACCAATCAATGTCTGTCTGTTTCTCTCTCTCTCCCCCTTCCTCACTCTAAAAATCAATAAAATTTTTAAAAAGATATAATTTTAGATTAAAAAAAGCAAGATGCAGAATATAGAGTGTTTCTATTTATTACTTTAAAAGAGGAATACACACACAAACGCATACACATTCTTGTATAAGCAAAAACTATTTCTGAAAGAATGCACAAGAAATTGGTTGAATTTGGAGATCTGAGGGGTCTGAGGTAGAAAGGAGACTCACTGCCTTTAAATATACAAGTAAAACAAAAAATATTAAGTTGAAGAAAAAGTTATAATTCTAAATAACACAATTACAGGAAAGCTGAAAACAATCAAATGAATTAAAAACTAAGCAGAAGAGAGTTAACTTCATTCATTAACTTTTTAACTCATTATTTTTGCACAATTGATGTAATTTATTTTTAATAAGCCCATCTTAATTTTTTAAAAACAGAAAACTCTTTTTCTTGATTGCAAAAGAAAGACATCACTCAATTTTTTTCTTTATTTTTCAATGAGATAATTAAAGTTTCAGATCTTTAAGACTCCTTCTAGTTATAGCAATCCTTGGGTACATGTAAATATCCTCTCCTGACTTGGGCAAAACTGCCTCCCAATCCACCAAAAGTTTCCACAAGTGGATCTTAATGTACTCTGTACATCAAATGAAATTCTAGCAATGTTTCTCAGAAACTGACTAAAACAGAAGATCCCTCTCCAGAAGGAACTCTCAGAACCCGGTAGACACCTTCAAGTGTGGGAAGCACCTAATGGGACAACCAGCAGGAAAGCTGGAAAGAGAGGGTCCCAGCTTCCCAGAGCCCTGGAGTTCACCAGCCCTTGGGATAAGGGTACTCACCTGTCAAAAGTCCTACTGCGGAGCTCTCGGATGAATGTAGGGCTTCCAGTTTTCACTGGCTTTCCCTTGTGAGTATCATGTCCTTTTGAAGATACACGGCGTTTTTTCACTAAGCCAGAAAAAGACATGAGACCGTGAGTGAGAATGGCTGTGAGCTATGGTTCCAAGAGTAAAGGCCTCAGAAGATCCTGCTTCTCTTTCAATCTAATAACCCATTGGAGCACCTGGAGTCAACAAGGCGCTCACAGACTCAGGAAAGTTCCTGGTAAGGATAGGTGCTTCTTGTGAGGAATCCCTAGGAAGTGAGGGAGGTGAAACTCTGCACTCTGCCCTCTCAGTGGGGCAGCTGCTGTCCTGCAGGGCCTACACAGCTTCTGCTATTTCCCAACAGAGATGAATCTGAAGCACCCAGACAAAGGCAATCCCCCTTCTAAACTTCCTTTGCTTTGTCTCTCCTCTGGCCCACTTTCTCTTGGAAACCCCAAGGTCTACTTACTAATGGAAGGCCCATGCAAGACCTCACAGTTGGGGCAGTGGTAGAGGTCAATGTCAGCAGCCTTCTCCTCTTCGACACCAACACAACTAGAAAAGACAAAATCAGCCAAAGTTTAAGGAAATTTTATTTTTCATAAGGTCTAGAACAGTGCTGTCCAGTACACATGACTATTTAAATTAATTAAGTAAAAATTTAAAAGCAGTTCCTCTATCATACTAGCTATAATTCAGTGATTAATAGTCATATGTGGCTAGAGGTTACCATATTGGGCAGATTATCAAATATTTTCATCAATGCAAAAAGTTCCACTGGGCTACACTGGTCTAAAACAATTATGACAGTTAAAAAGGTACAGACACTAAAACTTCATTAAGACTCAGAATGGCCCTGGTGGCTCAGTTGGTTGGATATTGTCCTGAGCACCGAAAGGTTGCTGGTACAATTCCAGTCAGGGCACATGCCCAGGTTGTGGGCTCGATCCCTGATAGGGGTTATGTAGGAGGCAGTCAATCGATGTTCCTCTCTCCCCCTCTCCCTTTCCCTTTCTCTCTCTCTAAAAATCAATGAAAGTATTTTTTAAAATATGTCTTTATTGATTTCAGAGAGAGGAAGGGAACAGGAGAGAGAGATAGAAATGTCAATGATGAGAGAGTCATTGATCAGCTGGCTCCTGCACACCCCCAAGTGGGGATCAAGCCCGAAACCCGGGCACATGCCTTGACCAGGAATAGAACCATGATCTCCTGGATTACAGGTCTATGCTCAACTGCTGAGCTACACCAGCAGGGCAATACAAATATTTTTTTTTAAATGGCTCAGAATGGTCAAAGATGAAAGAGACTCTAGAGCAGTGTTGTCCAATAGAAATATAATGTGAGCCAAATAGGTAATTTTAAATGTTCTAGTAGCCATATGTAAAAGGTAAAAAGAAACAGGTGAAATTGTTTTTTAATCCTCACTTGAGGATATTTTTTCCATTGATTTTTTTAGAAAGAGTGAAAGGGAGGGAAGATGGGGGGGGAGGGGGGGGAGAGAAACATCGATGTGACAGAAACATATCTATTGGTTGCCTTCCTCATGTGCCCTGACCAGGGCCAAGGATGGAACCTGCAACTGAGGTACTTGCCCTTGACCAGGAATTGAACCTGGGATCCTTATGTCCACGGGCTGACGCTCTAATCACTGAGCAAAACCAGCTAGGGCAAAAGGTGAAATTTTAATAATATTTTATTTAACCAATATATCCAAAATATTATCATTTCAACATATAATCAAAAAATTTAAACTTCATTGAGTTGTTTTACTTTATTAAATGCAAAAGACTAAAAGGGTATTTTATTGTCAACAGTGGTTCTGAGTGAAGGATTACAGGCAATAATTTTTCTCTTCCTTATCTTTATTGTCTAATTTTCTACAATGAACATGTGTCACTTATTTCATATTGTAATGTCTAAAAAATATTTAATTTTGAAAATTGAGTCTGCATGTATATGAGGTGAAATCTCACAAAATTAAACCCTTCCTCACCAAAGAAGTAATTAGCAGTCCTCCAAATAATTCAGGCTAAGATCAAACTCCTAAAATCTTTTGGTCAGCCACACACAACAGGGAGAGTAAAAATAGGGCAGAGCTCCCACTATTTCAGCCAAGATCATGCTCACAAACTGACTTCCTGGCATCAGGACCCCACCACTTCCTCAACTGCTAATCCTAATGCCTGTAAACCTACTGCATATCAATAAACTGGGGATATCATCATCAACTTGGTAGGATTTTTAAAAGGACTCAATGTATATAAAGTGCCTAGCACAGTGAGCACAGAATATGGTACACAGTAAGTAGTCAGTAATAGCTAATATTTTTGCACCCAGCCTAGACCTCACCCTTCACCTACCTAAACCTTCTTTAAATATATTCCCCAGAACTGGGTGAAATCTACAGGATTATGAGCAGGGATCTGATGTGATCTTAATTGTGCCTGGCTACTTCTGTTTGCCAGTGTACTCTTTTTCTCTTGCCCACTCTTTTTTGATGTTTCTTAGGGCCTCCTGCCTAGGTACTCTTCTCTCCTCGCTTTCCCTGACTGATCTCACACATTCCCAGGGCTCCATGTGCCCTCCATGCATCTATAGGTGTAAGCCATCTCTCTCTGCTGAGTTTCAAACCCTTCCCTTGAAATGCCTCCCACATCTCTCTATTGGATAGCCTATCTACATACTTTAAATTTAACATGTCCAAATTAAATTTCTCCCCCTGCCCACTCCCTAAACCTGCTCTCTCTCTTAGCAGCTGGCACCACAGCCTCACCAGGTATTTAAGCCAGAAACCTGGCAGTCACTGATGACTTGCCTCTCACCCTCTCCCTCCAGTATACCCTGAGTAGGCATTCAAGTGTCAAGAACTTAGGACTTTAAGGCCAGACTGCCTGGGTTTACTCCTGGCTGTACCTGCCATTTACTAGCTGTGGAATCTTGGGCAAATTACTTAACCTCTCTATGCTTCAGTTTCCTCATCTCTAAGGTAGGGATAAAAATTGTATGTACATCATAAAGTTATGAAAAATAAATGAGTTAATTTATATAAAGTGATCATAACAGTGCCTGGCACACAGTAAGAGTTCTGTGTTGTATTACCACCCTAGTTATTACCATGTCCTGCCAATCTCTCCTAATTAGCTACCAATGGTACCCTTCTCTCATACTCACTGCCCCTGCTCTAATCCAGGCTACTATTATCTCTAATGGGGATTATTGTCCTCCCCTCCTAAATGGGCTCCTGTACTTTACTCTGTCCTCACTCAACCAGCCCTCCGCACTACAGCCAATGGGATCATTTTAGAAACGCAAATTTGACCCTGTCAACCCTTGCTCAAAACGCCTCACAGGCTTCCTATTTTTCTTAAGATAAAATATAAACTTACCATGGCCTTGCCTCTCTGGCCTTACCTCTTGCCCCTCACACACAGCATCAGCTATATAATTTCTGGTGTCTGGTACAAATGAAAACCAGGGGACCCTCGTTCAGAAAACAGAAAAAAAAAAAAAAAAAGCTTTTTCCCTTCTTCCAATGGTCTCTCTCTCTCAGTTTGTCATGGGGCTTTTTGTTTCTATTTACTGTCATGCTCCCACCGGCATGGCAAGAGAGTGTAGGCCCTCACAGGCACCCAGGGGTCATGCCCTGTGACTCAGTGCACAGGGTGCATACATCTGACCCTCACTCTCTTACGTCTGCACCCAAACCCAGCGCCCCAGGCAGCCAACCAAGAACTTGTTCGGGGAGGTGGGACTACACAGGAGCTAAAGTTCTAAGTCCCCAGGACCTGCTCCATTGTCCCACTGGACTTCATATATAAAACACAAATTCAAAGGTAAAATTATTAAGAATTTCAAGACAACAATCACAGAGCATTAAACCTCAAGAAAATATAAAGTTCTGTATGAATATGATGGTCATACTCCCATGAAGTCAGCTCTGCTCTAAAAAGTCAGCTGGACTTTGTGCCATACTCTTTCTGATCTCTGGGTTTCATCACACATGGCTGTGTCTTGAACATTCCTGCTCTTTCTCTTCCTTGCAACTGTGGAACCCCACACACACTACCCCTATTTCAGCACTCACCACATGGCCTTGCAAATGCTCATGTACTTGCTATCTGCCTCCACTGCGTTCAGCAGACAACATCTATCTTGTTCACCAGAAGTCCTCACCTTATCAATCTCCCAGTCTTGCTTTACTTATTATTCAACTCAATTCAATATTCATTGGGCTAGATAACTCCCCACATCGGGAAGGCAGATGGATGAAAATCAGGCTTCTGGCAGCACTGTCTCAATAATTATCACCTAGGACCAAGGGTCCTAAATGCCATTTTGCTTCCTCAGTGAAGAAGATAATTATCACAGTATCAGGTCTTAAGATTAAGATGAATTATCCCCAGTAAGTAACACAGAGCCTGGTACATGGTAGGTACTCAATATTTGTTTAAGTAGGTGAGTGCATACATTCAATAAATATTAAGAACAGCTACTGCCCTCACGGAGTGGACATTCTAGGTGGGGAGACAGGCAGGGTGGTGCCGGAACAGTTTCATAAGTGTTACCAAGTAAATAATGCAGGGCAATGAGGTGGTGAGTGAATGAGTAAATTTGAAGCCTGCATGAAATAACTGGGGAGAAAACTGAGCTATGAATTATACATATATCATCACATTTAATCTCCACAAATCAGGGCATTCTGTATGGTATTCAGAGGCACTATAGCAGAGGTTAAAAGCACAGAAGTTTGACTTGGGAGCCAAACTGCCTGGGTTTAAATTTCACCTTTGCCACTTAGTAACTGTGTGAACTTAGGCAATTTACTTAACCTTGCTGTGCCTCAGTTTCTGCACCTATATAATGAGACTCTTAATAGTACCTCACTGTATAGAGTTGTTATGATTAAATTAGCTAAAACAGGTAAAGAACTTAAGAGTATCTGGTACATGATAAGTATTAGCTATCATCATCATTAGCATTCTAATATAACAGATGAGAAACCTGAGTAACTAAATAACTTTTTGGCCATTAAAAAATGAGCAAGCAGCCCAGCTGAGCGTGGCTCAGCGGTTGAGCATCGACCTAGGATCCAGGCGATGGGGGTTCAATTCCCAGTCAGGGCACATGCCCGGGTTGTGAGCTGCAGCCAATCAATGACTCTGTCATCATTGATATTGATGTTTCTATCTCTCTCCCCCTCTCCTTTCCTCTCTCTAAAATCAATAAAGATATATAAAAAACACACACAAACAAACAAAAACAAAAAAACGAGCAAGCAGCAGAGCAGGAGAAAAATCCAGATCTGTGTGACTCCACTATATCACGACAATACGTAAATAGAATATAGTTGTGGAAAAAGAATAATTCCATTCACAAAAAAAGAGGAAAAAGAGCATATTTTACCATTCTTCATTATTCAAAAAATACCAGAAAAATACAAATCAATTTCTGGTTTTCTGCAACAACCTTAACCAGGCCAAACACAATCTATATAAACAGGATGGACCATCCCTAGAAGCTGAAGCAGCCACTATTCCCACCAGTGGCCCCCTACCTCCCAGTACACAGGACTTGAAGGAGTACAAAGGACACTGAACAAGTTCTAGTATACCAGGGAAGTTTCTTTTTAGTCTACCTAGTCCCCTGCACATAAGTTTGCCAATAACAGGTGTCACTAAATTCTGGATGCACCAACACAATCACTCCATATGCACTCACATGCACATAAACAGGCTGTAATCTCTATCTCCAAAAATCCCAGCCAAACAAAAAATCCTCTTGTGACCATTTCAGTCACCACCCCATTACTCTGTTCCTCTACATACCAAAACCTCTCAAAATGGAGTCATCCTTTAGTCCTTTCCTTCATGGCCCCAATCCAATCCAGCAGCAAATCCTGTAACAGATTCAAAATCCAACCACTTCTCATCACCACTGGCTCTGGTCCAAGCCACCACTGCCTAACTATACCAGTGTTTCCCAAATATTAGGGGACATCAGAAACACCTGGAGGGCTTAAGACAGATCCCTGGGCCTCATCCCCAGGGATCATGACTCAGTAGGTCTGGGGTGGGGCCTATACATGTGCATTTCTTTTTTTCTTTTTCTTTTTTATATATCTTTATTGATTTTAGAGAGAGGAAAGGAGAGGGAGAGAGAGAGACAGAAACATCAATGATGAGAGAGTCATTGATCAAGCCCACAACCGGGCATGTGCCCTGACCGGGAATCGAACCCTGATCGCCTGGATCCCAGGTCGACGCTCAACCGCTGAGCCACGCCCGGCCGGGCAACATGTGCATTTCTAACAAACTTCTAGGTGATGCAGATGCTGCTGGTCCAGGGATCACACTGTACGGAGTAACGACCTACAGTAACCCCCAAACAATTCTCCCACCTTCCATCCTTGTGCCTCACCTTGAGGCTGTCCTCACAATAGCCAAAGCATAAATCAGACTACAACTCTCCTTTGCTCAAAACCCTTCTGTGTTCCCATCCCATCTGGAATGAAAACCAAGTTCTTACAATGGCCCATAGGGCCCTATACCTGTGGTTCTCAAACTTTAGCATGTATCAGAATCTCCTGGAGGGATTATTAAAACCTAGATTCTTGCCATAGCCAGTTTTGCTCAGTGGTTAGAGCGTCGGCCTGTGGACTAAAGGGTCCTGGATTCGATTCCAGCCAAGGGCATGTACCTCGGTTGCAGGCTCCATCCCTGGCTCCAATCAGGGCACGTGCAGGAGGCAACCAACTGACATGTCTCTGTCTCTCTGTCTCTCTCTGTCTCTCTCTCTCTCTCTCTCTCTCTCTCTCTCTCTCTCTCTCTCTCTCTCTCTCTCTCTCTCTCGCTTCCACTCTCTCTGAGCAATGGGAAAAAAAAATATCCTCGGGCGAGGATTAAAACAAAACAAACACAGATTCTTACACTCCATCTCCAGAGTTTCTGATTTGGTAGAGGTGGGATAGGATGCAAGAATTTGCTTAACCAGTTCCCAGGTGATGCTGATCCCTGTTTGTCCAGAGACCACACTTGAAGGGCCACTGCCCTACATGATCTGTGCCAACCCCCCCGGGACCCTATCATCAGCTTCTCCTAATCCCCCTTCACTCACTCTGTCCATTGGCCTTGCTGGAACTGGAATGGTAGCATGCCAGGTGTACTCCCCACTCAGGGCCTTTATTTCCTCTACCTGGAACACTCTCCCCCCACTTACCAGCATGGTTTCCTCCCTCACTTTCCTTCAGGCCTCTGCTCAAGTGTTACCCATGAATGCATAATCACCCTTTTAAAATAACCACGCCTCCAGCCCTGGGGGTGGCACTCCAGTTCCTGTTCACCCTGTTTTATGTTTCTCTATACCACTTATTATCACTTGACACACTATATATTTACCTGCTAGTTTACTGTCTCATGTTCACTGCTGTATCCTACCCTTCTGGTGTCTAGAACAATGCTGGGAACATAGCACATAACTATTGAGCAAGTGAGTACATAAATGAGTGAATAAATTAATAAATCCATCTTATTTTCTAGCTTGAGATTACCTAGATAGCCCATGTCTTCATCTCTATCTCCCCTAGTTCTTAGCCTACTCCTTGGCAAACAATAAATATTCAATAAATATTTATTGCATGAATGTTCTAGGTGACAGCCAAAACTAAATATCTACCATATGCCAGGGACTATGCTAGATGCTTTATAGGCATTCACTCATTAATCCTTACAACCACCATGTGAAGTATGGATTCTGTTTTAAAGCTAAGAAAGCAGAAGTGTAAACAGGTAAAATGACCTGCCCAAAGCAATAGAGCAAGTTAATGGAAGAACTAGGATTCTAGGTCTGGTTACCTTGACTCCCAAACCATGCTTTCACCACTATGCCTCTGTCTCCAAAGCAGATTTTCATTTAGCTCTCATAATTCAGTCCTGGGCATCATGCCTATCAGATCTTCCAATGTATCCTAAATTTTTTTAAATATGTTTTTATTGGTTTCAGAGAGAGGAAGGGAGAGGGAGAGAAAGACAGAAACGTCAATGATAAGAGTCATTGATCAGCTGCCTCCTGCATACCCCCTACTGGGGATCGACCCCGCAACCCGGACATGTGCCCTGACTGGGAAATGAACTGTGACCTCCTGGTTTCACAGGTCGACACTCAACCACTGAATCACGCCAGCCGGACTGTATCCTAAATTTTCAGGACACTCCTCTTGGAGACACTGACTACCCATTCTTTGGTACATTTGCCATTCCAAACCTCTTCCAGGTGAGCTGGGACAAAAATGCTACCCCAATGATGAAGGAATAGTTCTGTATTTTGATTGTCATGGTTAAACAAATCTACAAATGTGATAAAATTGTGTAGAACTAAACACACGTACACAAAACTATGAGTATATATAAAACTAGTAATAATGAAATAAGATTGGTGGATTAAGCCAATGTCAGTTTCCTGGTTTTGGTATTATACTATCAAAGTTACATAAGACATAAGGAAAACTGGGTTAAAGTACACAGGCATGCTCCATAAATTTTTTTGCAATTTGTGAGATTCTATAATTATTAAAAATTTAAAAATTCTTTAAAAATTATGCCACTCCAAGAGACATCTCAAGAGCCTTGACAGAGCAGGCTGTCCTCTGATCCTTCTAATTCTACACCCTACAAGACCTTCTCCAGGGCAGGGATTCTGCAGCCAATACATTATATCTAGCAAACCCTGGATATAAATGCCAGGACCTCTCTTCCCTTTGCGACCCCCCCCCACACACACACACTTGTAAAGCTATGGGTTAGCCTTCTACTGCTTCAAAATAAAAAGTAGTGTAAACTTTAACTTGATTGCATTTGGAACAAAAATGTGGATTGCATGTGAGTTTATAAGTCTGATTTTCTCTATCTCCCACAACGTCTTGAAATAGTTTAGCCTGAACAGTGCTTTATACTATTACAGTACAGTATCTTATAGCAAGAGTCCAAGACATCCAGGTTTGACTGATTGTCAAGCAACTAACTGGCTATGTAACCTAGGGCAAGTTATTTAATTTCATGGGAGAAAATAACAGCTCCAAAGAGCTATTGTAAAGATTAATTGGTCACTTCTGGTTCTGGAACAATATGGAATAGACACACTTCTCCTTACTCCTCCCACTAACTACAGTTGAAAGTCTTGGACATTATATACAAAAAGCAAGGCAACTCTGAAAGATGGAAAGAAGAAGGCAACCTAACTAAGGACAGCAGAACCAGAGGTAGTAGGTGTCAACAGAGACCAAATGGGGAACCTGGAATTCCATTCCCTCCTGGTATAACAAAGTGGTACCCAATTCCCCTGCCACTGAAGTGCAGTGTTTGAAGAGACCCGAAAAACAGAAGATATAATATCTAGAATCTCATAGCACAATACCCCAAATATTCAGAACATAGTAAAAATAAATCATTCATCATATCAAGAATAAGGAAAATCACAACTTGAATGAGCAAAAAAAAAAAAAAAATCAATCTCAACAATGAGATGACACAGATGTTGAAATTATCTGACAATGATTTTAAAGGAGCAATCAAAAAAAGGTTTCAACGAACAATTATGAACATGCGTGAAACAAATAAAATAGAAATGGTCAGCAAAAAATAGAAATAGAAGACATAGAAAAGAAACAATGGCACTTTTAGAAATGAAAACTATAATAAATGAAAACTCATTCAGTGGGCTCAACAGAATGGAGACTACAGGAAAAAAAAGTAAGCTTGAAGATAGAACAATAGAAATTACCCAAAATGAACAAAAGAAAGAAAATAGAATGAACTATCTGCCAACAAGCTGGACAACCTAGAAGAAATGGATAAATTCTTAGAAACATAAAATATAACCAGCATAAACCAAGAAGATAAAATCTGAAGAGATCAATTATTAGTAAAGAGATTAAATCAGTCATAAAAAAAAATCTTCCCAACAAAGAAATGCCCAGGACCAGGTGGCTTCACTAGTAAGTTTTACCAAACATTTAAAGAAGAATTAATACTAATTCTTCTCTAGCTCTTCAAAAACCCAAAGGGGGATTGCTGGGTCTTATGGTAACTTAAAAAAACCCAAAGAGGAGGAAACACTCCCAAACTCATTACATGAGACCAGCATTACCCTGATTTTTTAAAAAGCCAGATAAGTACATTACAAGAAAAGAAAACTGCAGGCCCTGATGAATACAGAGATGCAAAATTCCTCAATAAAATACCAGCAAACCAAATTCAGCAGCACATTAAAAGGAACATTTACCATGATCAAGTGGAATGTATCCTTGGGATGCAAAGATGATTCATCATAAGCAAATCAATAAAGGTGATAGCCCTGGCCGGTGTTATCAGTGGTTAGAGCATCAGCCTGTGCAGCAAAGGGTTTCGGGTTCAATTCACAGTCAAGGGCACGTACCTGGGTTGCAGGTTCAATTCCTGGCCCCAGTGGGGGCCCGTGGAGAAGGCAACCAATCAATGTGTCTCTCTCACATCAATATTTCTCTCTCTCTCCTTCCCTCCCTCATACTCTCAAAAAAAAAAAAAAAAATCAGTGGAAAAAAAATCACTGGAGAGGATTAACAACAAAATAATAATAAAGGTGATACATCACAACAGAATGAAAAGAAAAATCATATGATCACCTCAAAAGATGCAGAAAAACCATCTGACAAAATGCAACATCCAATCATAATAAAAATTCTCAAAACCGGGATATAAAAAGAATGTACCTCAACATAACAAAGGCCATATATGACAAACACACAGCTCAATGGTGAAAAGTTGAAAGCTTTTCCTCCAAGATCAGGAGCAAGACAAGAGTGCCCACTCTCACCACTCCTACTTGACATAGTTATAGAAATTCCTGCCAGAACAATTTGGCAAGAAAAAGAAATAAAAGGCATCAGAAAGAAGTAAAAGTGTCTCTATTGGCAGATGACATGATTTTATATAGAGAATATCCTAAATACTGCACCAAAAAACTGTTTAGATTGAATCAACAAATTCAGTCAAGTTGTAGGATATAAATTAACATATAGTAACATCAGCAGCATGGTGACCTGAAAGGACCTCCAGGTTTCTCCCCTTCAAGTTACAATTGGTTGGACAGCTATAACTCAACAAAGGATTCCCTGCTCAACCCTCAAACAACATCTGAGGAATCTGCACATTGAGACATCTGAAGGTGGGCATATCAGAGCAACCAGGAGAAAGGAGTCAGGGTAAGAACAAAGATGAGAGCCACAGATGAAATCTGTCACTTGTTACACATGGGCCCAGTGAATGGGATAACAGTGAAAGGTCAGGGTGCAGCCCCCCCACTGGGCGGGCCAGGCCAGACCGGGGGGCAGAGGTGACAATCAGGCCTGAGTGGCTGGTACACACTGACGCTCAGGCCCAGGGTCAGGGTCAGAGAAGTGGTGTCCTTTGACGAACAAGTGGATAAAGAAGATGTACATTTATCAATAGAACAGTATGCAGCAATAAAAAAGGATGAGATACTGCCACTTGCAACAACATGGACAGATCTTGAGAGCATAATGCTAAGCGAAACAAGAGAGGTAAAAATGGACAAGAACCATATCATTTCACTCTTATGTGGAATAGAAAACAAAAAGCAACCAAAAAACAAAACAAAAAAAGAAACTCATAGACACTGGCAACAGAAGGGTTGTTACCAAAGGGTAAGGGGGGTTGAGAAGGGTAAAGTGGGTCAAATATGTGGTGATGGAGGGAGACTAGACTTTAGGTGGTGACCACACAATGCAATATACAGATGATATAAGAGTCACACACTTGAAACTTATATAATATTAACCCATGTCACCCTAATAAATTTAACTTAAAAATTAACATACAAAAAATCAGGATATCTATACACTAACAACAAATTATCCGAAAAAGAAATGAAGAAAACAAATCCATTTACAATAGTATCAAAAACTATAAAATATCTAGGAATAAATATAACCAAGGAAGTAAAAGATCTCTACACTGAAAACTAGAAGATATCAATAAAATAAATTGAAGAAGCCCTAGCCAGTTTTGCTCAGTGGTTAAGAGTGTTGGCCTGAAGACTGAAGGGTTCCGGGTTTAATTCCAGCCAAGGGAACATACCTCGGTTGCGGGCTTGATCCCCAACCCTGGTTGGGGCGCACATAGGAGGCAAATAATTGATGTGTCTCTCTCACATCGGTGTTTCCCTTCCTCCTTCTCTCTCTCTCTCTCTCTCTGAAAAGCAATAGAAAAAATATACTCAAGTGAGGATTCATAAATTAATTTTTTAAAAAGCCAACTGGTTTCTTTTAATGGATTTCTTCTACAACCTTAGCTTTCCAATAAAGGAGTATTTCTTATACTCTCCTAATCAATAAAATATACTTTCTTCCTTTATTTATCCAATTACTAAAAAACAAAACAAAAAAACTCACACAACTCAATAGCAAAAACAAACAAAAAAATAACCAAACAATCCCATTAAAAAACGGGCAGAGGCCTTAGCCAATTTGGCTATGTTTAGAGCATCGGCCTGTGGACTGAAGGGTCCCAGGTTTGATTCCAGCCAAGGGCATGTACCTCATTTGCAGGCTCAATTCCCAGCCCCAGTTGGGGCATGTGTGGGCGGCAACCATTGCTATATCTCTCTTGCATCCATGTTTCTCTCTCCTTCTCTCTCTCCACCCCCACACTCTCTCTGAAAAGCAATGGAAAAAATACCCTTGGGTGAGAATTAAAAAAAAAAAAAAAAAAATACAAAAAACAAAACAAAAAAAAACACACAAAGGAAAAATTGTGAAAGCAGTGAGAGAGAAATGACACATTACCTAAAAGAGAACACCAATACAAATGACAGAATATCTCTCATCAGAAACTACAGAGACCAAATGGAAATAAGTAGCACAATAGTTTTCAGTGCCGAAAAAAAAGAACTGGAAACCCAGAATTTGGTATCAAATGAAAAGACCCTTCAGGAATTCAAGGGAAATCAAGACATTCTCATAATACCTGGAAACTAAACAACACAGTTCTATATAACTCATAGGTCAAACATAAAGTCTATAAGGAAATGAAAAACTACATTAAACTACATGAAAAGGAAAACATCAAAAGTTACGAGACACAGCTAAATCAGTACTAAGAGGGGAAACTAATAGTACTAAATACATTAGAAAACAGGAATAGTCACTGGCCGGTATTGCTCCGTGGTTGGCGCATCGGCCCATGCACCAACGGGTCGAGGGTTCAATTCCTGGTCAAGGGCACATACCTGGGTTGTGGGTTCAATTCCCGGCCTGGTCGGGGCACGTGTGGGAGGCAACCAATTGATGTCTCTCTCTCTCACATCAATGTTTCTTTCTTTCTCCCTCTCTCCCTCTTTCTCTTCCCCTCTCTCCCCCTTCCACTCTCTCTAAAAAATCAATGGAAAAAATATCCTCTGGTGAGGATTAACAAAAACAACACAGGAATAGTCTCCAATCAATAGCCTAAGCTCCCACCTCCAGAAATTAGATAAAGAAGAGCAAAATACACACAAAGCAAGCAGAGGAAGAAACAATAAAGTGCAGAAATCAGTGAAATTGAAAACAGAAAGATAATAAAGTCAATGAAACATAAAACTTGTTCTTTGAGCCCTGGTCTGTGTGACTCAGCTGGTTGGAGAGTCATCCCATGCACCAAAAGGCCGTAGGTTTGATTCCTGGTCAGAGCACATACCTAGGTTGCAGGTTTCAATCTCCGGTTGGGGCATGTGTGGGAGGCCACCCATCAATGTCTCTCTCTCACAGTGATGTTTCTCTTTCTCTTCCTCTCTGTCTCCCCTTCTCTCTCTTTCCCCCTATCTCTTTCTCCCTCTCCATCCCGCCCTCCCTAAAAATCAATTTTTAAAAATAGTGTGTGAAAATAATGTTTAAAAAGTTCTGTAATTTGCCCGGCCGGGCGTGGCTCAGCGGTTGAGCCTCTACCCAGGATCCAGGCGATCGGGGTTCAATTCCTGGTCAGGGCACATGCCCGGGTGGCGGGCTCGATCCCCAGTCGGGGGCGTGCAGTAGGCGGCTGAAACATGACTCTCTCATCATGGATGTTTCTATCTCTCTATCCCTCTCTTTCCTTTCTATGAAATCAATAAAGATATATTTTTTTAAAATAAAAATAAAATCAATAAATTAAAAATTCTGTAATTAAAGAAAACTTGTTCTTTGAAAAGATCAATAAAAATGACAAATCTCTAGCAAGTCTGACAAAGAAAAAAGAGATAAGACACCCAGCCTGCAGATATGAAAAGGATAATAAGGGAATAATATGAACACACATTTGACAACTCAGATGAAATGAATAAATTCCTTGGAAAGTACAAACTACCACAACGTACCCAATATAAAACAGATAATGTGAATAGTCCTATAGCTACTAAATAGAGTTCATAATTTAAACTCAAAAAAGATTAAATGAAGATAATTAAGTGGTATTTGGCATATTCATTGCCACATTAGCTAGTAGGGCAAAAAACAAGGGCCATTACCATTTTATTTAAATCATCACAGCCACTCTCAGGGTAACAGGTTTCATGGAGATAAGATCCTTTGCTAAAATGTAACAGTCAGAATTTGAACCCAGATCTGAAGCCAGAGTCATTTCCTCCAGAGTTTATAGTCCACGCCACAGCTACCCCCTTTGGGATGTGCCAATCAATACTTCCTTTATAGATAGGAAAACTGTAAAGAGGTAAGGTTTTGCCAAAGCCCCAGGCATCAATAAATGCTTGTCAACTACCTTTCTCCACCAGTGTAGAACAATGATTCTCAAAAGTTAGAGTGCATTAGAATCTACCTGTCTGTTAAAATACAAATGACTGTGTCCGATCGCAAGAATTTGCATTTTTAACAAATTCCCAGTTAATGAACCACACTTTGAGAATGACTATATACAGTAATGATATGTTAGCCCAGCAATCCTCAACATCAGAAGCTGTCACACTCCACAGAGAGGGAAGGAACTGAGACAGAATAATGCTCTAAATCAGTGAAGGTGGCCTCCACTCACTCACAGTATCAGAAACCCTGCGGGTGGAACCTATTTATCCTGTTTTTTAGTAGGTCTTTTAAGTGATTCTGATGCACACTAAAGTTTGAGAACCACTGCTCTACAAATCAAGGTGCTTTGCAAAACCAAGCCATTTACAGTAGCAGGAATGGAGCAATACTATTTTTCCCCCACTTTTGGGAACCTAGGCTTTGGAGCCAGATAATTCTAAATTCAAATCCAGGCTCAGAAAGTTCAACTTTAAGTTAAACCTCCATGAATTCCAGATTTTCACCACCAAAATGGGACAACCACCTTCCTTGCTATAAACTTTCCGGGAAGTCATCTGGCATTATTAATCCCTAACTGGACTTTAGGAAATCTAGCCTATGGAAGCCATCAGAGATGTCAACAGATTAAAATCACCTATGTGTGGAATTAACTATCATGAGCAACCATGAAAAGTCCACAATATTTAATAATTTTCAATCGTGCTGAAGTACAAACTTAAATGGAAGTGTGTGCGTGTGTGAGCGATGTACTGAGAAGCAAGAGCAACCATGCACCAAGAACCTGATTCTCAGCTGGCCTTCTTGTTCTCTGGAAGCCCATAAAGACAAGCATGAGAAGAGATAAAAACTTTCATTAAAAAAAAATTAAGGCAGTTAACTTGTGTCAGGGTATGCACAGAAACACAAGACTCATCACAGAAATGTGATTAAGGAGGGGCCTGGCCCATCAACCCATGTCCATATTTGTAAATTTGGAACTCTTAAAGGCCTCAGTGGTGTTCCTTTCAAATGTCAAGTCTCTACTGTGCAAAGATGCTCACTACTATGTTTTTCTTCTCATTTTAACCAGCACCAATATTAAAATGCAAAACATTTCCAGAACCCCTAGTTTCCCTCACATCACAATGTTATTTACAATATAAAAAAGTAGAAACAACATAAGCATCCAATCATAGAGGGCAAATACATATGGTGATATAGCAGAAATCAAGTAAAATATTCACATTATAATATTAAATAGGAATAAAAACTCAGGCTATAGAATGGTATTTATAATACAATCCTATGTTGTAAAAATATATATTTATATTCTAAGTCAATGATGGGAGCTAGCCATGGCCAGTGTGGCTTAGCAGCTAGAGTGTCAACCCACACACCAAAGGGTCGCTGGTTCAATTTCTGGTCAAAGGCACCTACCTGGGTTGCAGGTTCATTCCCTGGCCCAGTTGGGGCACATGCAGGAGGCAATCAATTGGTGTGTTTCTCTTGCACATGGATGTTTCTTTCTGTTTCTCTCCCTCTCTCCCTCCTTTTCACTCTCTCTAAAAATCAATGGAAAAAATACCTTGGGTGTGGATTAACAACAAAAAAATGGAGTTAATGCAAAAAAAAATTTAACAGTGGACTGTGCTGGATAGTAGACTCAGGTGATTTTTATTTCCTTCTTTATTCTTTTTTATTTTCTATAATAAGCATGTCTCAACTATATAAGGAAAAAAATTAAAACATTATTTAAAAAAGAAATATGTAACTTTTAGGACTGGATGCAGGTTGAGATAATTTATGCAGTCCTATCATGGGGCCTGGCACACAGTAAGCACTGAGAAAGCATTCGTTCCTGTTTCTTGTTCCCAAACTGTGAAAACAGGGTCTCTATATTGTGGGCAAGAGTTTACTTTCCAGGTTTGAATCTACACACTTCCCACACAATCCAAAAGAAGGTCCACAGGAATAGCTCTTTTCATGAAGATTCATTCACTTCTTCATTCAAAAATGTAAGGGGTAGGGAGAGGACAAATTGGGTAGAGGGGATCAAATATATGGTAATGAAAGGAAACTAGACACTTGGTGGTGAGCACACAATAGAGTATATAGATATCGAATTATATTGTTGTACAGCTGAAATTTACATAATGTTATTAACCAATGTTACCTCAATAAACTTAATTTTAAAATGTACTCAGCATTGCCCTGGCCTGTTTGGCTCAGTGGTTGGAGTATCAGCTGGCAGACTGAAGGGTCCCAGGTTCAATTCCAGCCAAGGGCACGTTCCTCAGTTGCAGGCTCAATCCACGGCCCTGGTTGGGGTGCATGTGGGAGGCAATGAGTCGATGTGTCTCTCTCTCCCTCTCTCTCTCTCTCTCTCTCCCTTCCACTCTCTCTGAAAAGCAATGGGAAACATAAAAAAAAAAATAAAATGTATTCAGTATCTATTAAATGTTTAGCACTAAACTAGGTTCTGGGAACACCAAAAATGAAGAGCTGCCCTGAGGTAGCTCCAGCTAATGAGTGACACAGATGTATTTATAACTATGATATGATGAAATAATTACTTTCGATAAGGATGTACACAAAGTGCAATGGGAAGTCAGAGGAAGGCGGCCTTTTATAGAAGAGGTATACTATGAGTTGTAAAAGAGAGGACATTAGTCAAAATAGAATGTGCAAAGACAAAAGAGTCAGAGAAAATTTGTCTTAGAACTATAAGTAGTTCAGTCTTGCTGAGGCATAAAGAACAAGGGAGAAGGAGTGGCGGGAACTGAGACTGAACAGTAGATCACAAAAGGTCTTGTTTGTCACACAAAGAAGACTGAATTTTCTTCTGTAGTGGAACCACCAAAATAATCTTAAGCAGAGGAGTGACTTGATCAGCACTAGCAAAGTCACTGGGAGTCCTGAAAGACATCTTAATTCCCACTTAATTTTAGAGGAAAGGAAAAGGCCCTACCCTCTATATCTGTCCCCTCTGAAATGAAATAACATGAGGCAGTAAACAGAATTCTGCACCTGGCACACAGTGAATACTCAATAAAAATCAGATAAATATGAATTTGGATGTGCCATATGAGGCAGTCCCTACTGAGAGCAGAATTTTAAAAACACCAGCACCTTAAGTTTGGTCTTGGGTGTGATAACAGGAACAGCTCCTTTGGAAGGGACAAGTGACAACTGAAAATTCTAAAATCTAACATGCAACAGGAGGAAGGTGCCATATACTGTTTTGTTGTACTCCAGTGTACAAAGCCCTCTCATAGTTTTCTTTCCATAGCAGGGATTTAAGTCCCAATAATAGGATAATATTACAGTTTTATTCCACACAATAACCTCTCTGGAATCCTGGATGACAGGTGCTCATGCGCACACATGGTAAACTGGAGGGGGTTCATCAGTGGTTTTACTCCTGTTTTTACCCAATATCTCTTCTGCTTAATTCAATTTAGTTGGATGGTTCTGCAGATAAATACTATAGAAATAAAATACTGCTACATGTCTGCCTCCATTTACTGAGTGCATGCAAAATGCTTTAAATAATCAGGAAGGATGTATTAGATATATTTTATAGGTGAAGACAATGAGGATCAGAGAGGCAAAGCAATTTGCCCAAGGTAAACTTGTGATAAGTTGCAAAGCCAGAACTCAAATCCATGTTTGTTGGACTCAAGTATCTCAAAAAAGTAGTACTGTCTCCTCCAAAGTCTGGATTTGAGGTAAAACAAAATTACCAAATGATACCTTGCCTTGTGGCTGGAAAGAAAGTATGTTCTAATTTTTTTTTTTTAAAAAAGTCAAAAGAAGGATGCAAAGAAAAAATACATATGGGAAAAGAGAAAAAAGAGGAGAAACCAGAGGCCAATGTCAGCTAGACCCTAGTCTGCAAGGAGGAATGGAGAAACCTGGGTCTGGGAGATGGATTGGAGTTAATTCTCCCAGAGAGAGAGGGAAATAAAGTCTGAGTGGGAACCTGAAACAGAGCTGAGAAAAGCAAGTGAACATTACCACTGCACCCTGTCCCACCTGGCCTGCCCTCCTTACCTGCCGTGAAACCAGTCCTGGCACATGTCACACTCGATCATGAAGCGGGTCACATCGTAAGGCAGCCGGCAAAGGCAATACACCGGCACCGTGGCCATCTTCACCTGGCCTTGGAGCGTTCTGTAGCGAGCCAGGTTCGGAGCGTCCAGAGGAGTGGGAGGTAGCAGCACGTGTCCTTCCTGGACTATGGCTGGGCACAAACAACACTTTTTTACGGAGTGAATCAGGTGCCCCAGGGTACCAACCCTCAGTTCACAAATGGGAGTTACCTCAGCTGGGATGCAACACAGGGGTGTGGCTGTAGGGGGCAATCTGAGAAAGTCCACCCGCCTCCAGAATAGCTTTAACAAATAAAGACCTGCGCTATGCCCTGGAGGCTTTTTTTCCCCCCTCACTACCTCCTCCGGGCCCCCAGAGTCAGTGAGAACTTCTTTCTGGGCTTCAGGGAAATATCTGACGCCTTTAAGGAAGGATCTTTAATCCCTCACTGCACCCTCTTCTTGCCTGCAACCTTGCTTCCCAGAGCGCTCTTTATTATGACGCCAGAATGAGGATGGGGGAGCTCAGCCAAAGACCCTTCTCTCTGCCCCCAAATAGAGGCAACTGGAGAGAGATGAGGAATCCATGTATATGAGCTCGGATAGCTCCCAAATTACCTCGCTGCCTTCAAGAGAAAGGCAGAGGCGCCCAACTCAAATCACAGTTCTGGGGTCTTGTTTTGAGAACTCTCCCAGTCATTCCACCCCTGACTAGTCCGGAGCCTCATCAGCCCAACAACTGAAATAAATCACAATTGTAAAACTCGTCAGCTCGTCCTCTATTTCAAACAGGGTTCTCATCGCACCCCTGAAACTAAAAAGGGTCACTTAAAACCCCCTGAAACTGACTACAATTTCCTCACACTTCTGCGACTGAGCAAGGATTTGTTTCCTTCCCACCGCTCGGACACTGGCAAGCATCTTCTCCCAACCCCCCAAAACTGACGAGGTCTCCCCGTTCCCCAAAACTGACCAGGATCTCCTTAGAGATCCCACAACTGACAGGAACATCCCTGCAGCCCGGAAACTTACGAGAATCTCTTCACACCTCCCAAACTGGCAGGAACCTCCTCACGCCCCTCACCTGACAAGAATGTCTACCGTCCCGAGCCCTACAGGGACCTCCTCATCCGCAAAGCTGCTGGAATTACTCCCGCCCGCGGAGCTCAGACCCAGCAACGCGCCGGCGGCCGGGCTCGCTCCGGAGCCACTCTGCCCGTCGGTTGGCGGAGGCTCGGCCGGCAGTTCCGGCCCCACCGGCGGCGCGCACCGAATTCTGGGATTTTCACTGTAGCGCAGCGAACCTTGCTCGTTGGCCCCTGCGACCACCCGCTGGGTCGCTCAGCCCTGGTCGCCCAGCGATGCTTCCGGGCAGCTTTCTCCACAGCACTTCCCCAGGCCGGCCGGTAGGGCCTACTGGAGACCGTGGCTCGGGCCTAGTCCAGAGGCCGCCCGGAGACCGGGCGAGTGGTGTCGTCGCTGGACCGGCAGGAGCTCGCTGCGAGCAAACCAACGAGGAAGGAGAGGAGCCGGCGGCCAATTCTGAGGAAAATGGCCCGAAAAGTCGCCGGGCTTCTCCCGGTAGCAGTGGGAGGCAAATTCGTAGTAGTCAATAAAGTTTATTCAAAACGAGGAAGTTGAAGCGGAGAGGGGAGGAGAATACAGGGTAAACAGCTACCATACTGAGAGTGGCGGCGCTACCACAAGGAGGCGACCCGACAGCCATCTTACGAGAGCCGGCACCCGAACGCCCAGCGGCACAGATGAAGCAGGGAGGGCCACCGGCTCCCGCGAGACGTCATCGGGGCGGGGCGCGGCCTTGAGAAAGGAGGGGGCGGAACTAGGCTACCTTTGGACCGGCTCTTCTCCTCTAGGTGCCCAATGGACGCCGAGGACCTTGAGCTTAGAGGCGGGGAAGCCGCCATCTTAGACGAGGTGGTCGTTTGGCTCCATTTTGAGAGGAGCCAGAACCTTCCAAGGCAAGGAGGTTGTTAAGCACCTCCGCCATCACTACACACGCACTCTTCCCAGCCTCGTCTCCTATGAGAGGAGGCGAACTCTGTCTGCAAATTGCAAAATGAAGAGGTGGCGGTGGGGGCGGGCTTGGGCCAGGACAGAGGCGGAGTATTCCCCTCAGCTCCCGTTCAGTGAGGTCCTTTGCAGGCTAAGCTCTTTCACACGATCTCCGAGTCATGTATTCTTCACCCTGTAAGGAAGCTCTGTTACTACCCCAAAATAGGACACAGGTTTAGGGATGACTTGCATTTCAGAGCCCGGAAACAGCCTTACACCCTCTACTACCCCCGCGCTCTGTCCTCTGTCCCTCGTTTCCTCTTTATAGCTTCTGTCAATTTCCTAGCTCCCTCCGAACTCTCTTCTCTGACCCTGTTGCTTCACTTCAGTTCAGTTCAGATACAGTTCAAATATTTCCCTGCACATGTCCCACGATTTTCTGACTCCAGCCTGAGGGCTAGGTGGGAGAAGAGATTGAATGAATGGAGCTCCACACACCTGCTTCAAGATGGCGCTGGTTTTCTCAGGCATTTTTAAATGTTCTCCAGGAATCCTCTTATTATTTCATTTTCTCAAAGGGTCCCATGCTTTAAAAAAGAAAGTGGGTGTGTGCACACCTGTTTTCTAAGTGATAGTGGGTTAGGCCCTGGGGGTACAATGATGGAAAGAGGGACTGTGCAGTGAGAAATTGCCAGACCAGGAGACAAGCTTGCAAGTCAACAATTGGAATAAACGTCCAGTAAGCACACAGATACCTCTTGCAAATTGCAAAATAAAGCTAAGAAAGTGCCTCAGCAGCTGCTTGCTGCTGTCAAGGAAGATTTCAGGAAGACTTGGAGGATACATAAAATTTCACTAAATTAACATTGCGGATAAAAGGATCAACAAATACAAATGCATGGAGACACCCGGGGAAACAGTTGAAAAGTGATTATTAGATTTTATCCTGCAAGCAATAACAAACCACTAAAGGTCTCTGAGCAAGAACAGCTGAGTTACATTTGTGTCATAGCCAGAGGAAAATCAAGGTTTAGTGGCACCTGAAGCTTACAGAGTTTGCGAGGTGGAACTTCTTAAAGAAAAGAATATATGCTTGTTAATACAAAATTAGGTTCAAAGGGTAGACAGTACGAATATTTCTAGAAGCCATTCCTGGGTAATAACTATAAATACAAGTTATAACGGCCACATATAAATGTCCCACTAAACCCAAACTAAATGTGTGCCCCAAATCAACTTCCACTTATCTGGATCTCAAAAATGTCTGAGGCAGCTCCAACACCACCTGATACAAGGGGAAATGTGACCAGGGAAACTCTCAGTAAGAAGGGACAGTAGTTTTAACCAATTGTGGTTTAAATTTATTTTACAAACTTTATAAAACATGACCATGTAACCATATGGCAAGCTTATTAAGAAAGCTTTCTTAGCTTCACAAGGAGGCAGGAGGATGCCCACTTCAGCAGCACGTGTATTAAATTGGAAAGACACAGAAGAGATTAGCATGGCCCCTACACAAGGATGATGTGCAAATTCACAACATTTTCAAAAAGAAGGAGGCATAGAGGTAAGAGACTGTGGCATTAGTCATGAAAAAAAGATGACGCCCGAGTCAGGATAGTTGTAGCAGGGGTAGAAAAGGATCAGATAAGTGGGATATTTTGGAGGTTGACTAGGCAGGGCTTGGGGAATGATTGAAAATAGTGGGTGAATGAGTGAAGACTGTGTGTTCATTTCTGGATTGGGTGTCAGAGTGGATGGTGATTGAGCTGGAGTACACGAGGAAAAGCAGGTTTGGTAAGGAAGAAGAGACTAAGTTTAGTTTGGAATATGTGGAGTTAAGGTATGTGTGGAACAGTAACTCACCCAACAATTCTTTGTTGGGCATTTACTGTGCACCAGGCATGGTGCTAGGTGCTGAGGATGTAGCAGTAACGCACATAAGGTCCGGGCCTTCATGGAGCTGACATTCTGCTGGGGGGTCAGTCAGTAAATAAATACAGTTTCATTCATATATTTATTGAGCACCTACTATATACCAGGCACTGTTCTAGACACTGGGGATTCAAGGGTAAACAAAAAAGAAAAGGTCCCTGCCCTCCTGCGATTCACATTCCAGTGACGGAGACAGACAATAAAGTGAGGCAAATAAGAGAATTTCAGATTGCAGAGAGTGCTATGAAGAAAATAAAACACATTATGAGAGAAAGATTTGGATGAAAGATAGTCTATTTTAGATAGGGTGGTTAAGGAAGGCCTCTTGAAGGTGACGTGATCTGAGACCTGAATGACAAGAAGAGTTGGCCAGGGGCAAGGCAGGAGAAATAAAAAGCGCAAAATACCCATTGTGGTGGGAGGGCCAGTTCAGGGCACCCTCCCAGTTACACCTCCTGAGCATTTGTGATGGACTGGGAGGAGTACAGGTGGGGCTTTGGGTGGGTTCTCCAGACATGAATGAGAGACCGTGTGTGTATCCTAAAGGGATATACGGACAATCTAATGAAGGAGGCAAGGTTCAATGTACAATAACAAGGCTGAAAAAGGTCAAACTCTAAGTGCTAACTAGAGGTTTGAACAACATGTGTGGGAACAAATGGAGCCATAATTAATTCAAATATGTTCAGTGGGTGTGTCAGGGAAGGCTTCTCAGGAGGTGGAATTTGACCCAGGTACGTTGGTACCCACCCCTAGAAGTTCCTCCCCCGTGTTCTTAGGAGGTGAGGTGGGGGTACTGAAGGATAGATGATGGGGAAGGCAAAGCTGTCAGGGGACTGAATCTGAGGCAGTTAAATTTGCTGACAAAGAATTCTTGATATTCCCATGGATGGCAGGCAGCTGGCTGCTGCCCTGGAAGTGTGCGCTCTGGTGCCTCTCACAGCATCAGTGCATGATCTGAATTGGCTGCCATAGTATGGGGCTGTCCTGGAAACCTCCCTCCCCTACCCCACCTCCACGTAACAGTTGTAAACACTTATTTGTAATTAGGCAATAGTAAATACATTCCCATTGCAAAGAGTCAAACAGGCTGAAGATCCCTGCTGACCACCACTCAGTTCCTGCTTGCTTCCCTAGAGGGAACCTCAGCGGACTCTCTTCTGATTCACCTCTGCATACATGTACATGTAATTGTTGAGATGAAAAAAATGATGAGGGCTAAAGTGAACTATAAAATACACGAGGAAAGGGGTGGGGAGCATGGGAAAGAATTACATGAGAAAGAACAGGCTTGCTCCAAAATAGACTCGAAAGTAAAAGGACAGGGAAAACAAAAGACAGAATAATGACAAATAACATTATCTGAGAATTTACTGTGTGCTCACCACTGCTCTAAACTCTTCACATGGATTAACTCATTCAATCCTTGCAGCAGCCGTTATGAGGTAGGTACTAGTACTAGCCCCATTTTATGGGTAGGGAAGCTGAGTATAGAGACTTTCTATCACTTGCTCAAGGTCCCTTAGCCAGTATGTATCCAATCTGGGCCTTCTGGTGATCTAGGTGACCACTGTATCTGGTGTGGATTTACAGCCACTAGTGTCTCTAAGATCCATGTAATGGGGGAAGGTAATCAATGTTTCTTCGCATGATTTGAATCAGAGTAACAAGATAGGGCTTACACTCACTTGGAATAAAAACTCTCAGGATGGTCCCCCAGGTGCTAAACTAGGTAGCTGAGAACACCAGCCCACTCCTCCAGGGCCAGCTTTAGGGTTCTGCCACCTGTGCAGGACTCAGCTCCCAGGAGGGGCTTCAGGCTTAGTTTAATGCTCTGCTGTCGCCATCTTGACATTCTTAATAATTTTACCTTTGGATTTGTGTCTTGTAAGTGTAGTCCCATGTGGCAATGGAGCATACACATGAGCAGAAGAGATACACTGGGTGGCAGTGTGCACAGCCCGTGAACACGGCAAGTGGCGCACATGCTGAGCAGTTGGTCAGGCCGCCTGGCATGTACAAGCGCATCTGGGGCATTATGGGGTACCATGGGGCCCGGAGGGGAGACACTGAGTCAGTGACAGTGGTGGAAGCAGTTGCAGAAGCAGTAGTGGTGGTAACAGTGACAGGACCATAGTGAGAAGTATTCTTGCCTTTCTGCTATCAGGGTCTGATCCTGCAGCATCTGCACAAATAGTAACTCTGGCCTGAGCACTGGGAGAGCGATTGCTGGTGATCAGGGAGCAAGCCTTGCCAGTAAATTACTACAAAATTAAAGCGTACCCATGGACTTTGCAGTAAAATATATCAAAAGGTTATTAGAAATATTGGAAGAGTTCAGAATCTCTGGTTTTGAACACTGGTACAACATTGTAAAGCAAATATCCAGAGGTTTAGAAATGGAAATTAAATTTAAAGATTGTCATATTAGATACATTAGATGAAAGTGTTGGATGAACTGATTATTAATGAGGAAGACAATTTAAAAGTGTTTTCCTTGTAGTTGAAGATGCAGTGGTAGAATGAACAAACAGGCATTTTGAATTATAAATAAATCATGAAGCCATTTTTAAATTTCTTTTATGACCTTGTCTTAATCTGTTAGGGCTGCTATAATGAAAATGCCATGGATTGGGTGGCTAATAAACAAAAATTAATTTTTCCTAGTTTTGGAGGCTGAGAAGTCCAAGATCAAGGTGCTGGCAGATTCCGTGTCTGGTGAGAGCCCACTTTCTGGTCATAGATGGCCATCTTCTTGCTGTGTGGTGGAAGGCGAAAGAGCTCTTCACCGTCTCTTTCTTTTTTTTCTTTTTTTGTATCCAAAATGTGTTTATTGGGATGGTTCCCCACTCATCTTAATTGGAGGCGCTTTTAGTGCTGCTTCCTTCTGAAGGAGCATCCTTCTGTAAGCCTTGCTTTTCCTCCTGTTGGCTGACAGAGAACAGTGGAGCAACCAACACACAAAACTGCCGTTTGTGCAGGGCCAAAGACGGTGGGGATTTTATAGCATCCTCGGCATTTCACATCCATGAAGTAGGAATTGGGGCTCTGCACCAGGCGCTTCTTCTTGTGTTTCCTCTTCTCCTCTTCCGGAGAGGGATGAAGGAGATCCTTAGCGAGAGGCATATTGTCGTGGGGAGGTCGTCACCACCGGAAAGCCACCGTCTCTTTCTTAAGGGCACTAATCTCCACCCTCAAAACCTAATCACCTCCCCAAGACCCTACCTCCTAATACCATCAACATATGAATGAGGGGTGGGACACAAGCATCTGTCTATAGTACATCTCCGCAAATTACAGGAAATGACAGAGGAAACATTAAATGTTATTATATAAATTTATATTTAAAATTAGATTTACACAAAACTGATTTGTATGAAGAGTTAAATCTTTTTAGAAAACTTTTTCCACAAGAAATCATCAGCTCTAGATGCATTAACATTTATATTTTGAAATACTTTTTCAGAAAAAAGTCCAAAGCCACCGTCCTGGACACAGGTGTCCCCTGAGCCTCCGGGATCACCTGGCATCTGGCCTCGGAGGGTGCTTCCCAGGGTGGTGATACGCTCCCCTGAAGTTCAGCCACACTGCCTTCCAGGGAGCTGCAATGGATGGGCCACCGTCAGAACTCATGGAGCCCCCTCTGAGTCAGGAGATATTTTCAGACTTGTGGAATCTACTTCATGAAAACAATGTTCTGACCCCCGAAGTCTCCCAGACAGTGAATGAACTGCTGCTGCCCCAAGGCCTTGCAAACTGTCTGGACAAAGATCCAAATGAAGCCTCCAGTACACCAGCAACTCCTGCACCAGCAGCTGCTCTCCTAGCACCAGGCATCTCCTGGCCCCTGTCATCCTTTGTCCCTTCCCAGAAGACCTACCCCGGTACCTATGGTTTCCGTTTAGGATTCCTGAATTCTGGGACAGCCAAGTCTGCAACCTGCACGTACTCCCCTACCCTCAACAAGCTGTTTTGCCAGCTGGCAAAGACCTGCCCCGTGCAGCTGTGGGTCAGCTCCCCACCCCCGCTCGACACCCGTGTCCGTGCCATGGCCATCTACAAGAAGCCTGAGCACATGACAGAGGTTGTGAGGCGCTGCCCCCACCATGAGCGCTGCTCTGACTATAGTGATGGTCTGGCCCCTCCTCAGCATCTCATCCGGGTGGAAGGGAATTCGGGTGCCCAGTATTTGGAGGACAAAATCACGTTTCGACATAGTGTGGTGGTGCCCTATAAGCCGCCCGAGGTGGGCTCGGACTGTACCACCGTCCGCTACAACTTCATGTGTAACAGCTCCTGCCTGGGGGGCATGAACCGGCGGCCCATCCTCGCCATCATCACGCTGGAGGACCCCAATGGGAATCTGCTGGGACGGAACAGCTTTGAAGTGCGTATTTGCGCCTGTCCTGGGAGAGACCGGCGCACAGAGGAAGAAAATTTCCGCAGGAAGGGGGAGCCTTGTCCCAAGCAGCCCCCTGGGAGCACGAAGCGAGCACCGCCCACCGACACTGACTCCTCTCCCCCGCCAAAGATGCCAATGGATGGAGAATACTTCACCCTTCAGATCCGAGGGCGGGAGCGCTTTGAGATGTTCCGAGAATTGAATGAAGCCTTAGAGCTAAAGGATGCCCAGGCTGGAAAGGACCCAGGGGGAAGCAAGACTCACTCCAGCCACCTGAAGTCTGAAAAGGGACAATCTACCTCCCGCCGTAAAAAAACCCATGTTCAAGAGAGAGGGACCTGACTCAGACTGACATCTCCTGCTTCCTGTCCCCCGTTGATACCCCCACCCTTGTCCCCCTTTCCTGGCATTTTTAGGGGCTTAGGAGCTTCAACCTCTGCTTGGTTCAGGTGCGCCTCAGAAACACCTGTTGGTGGACTGCGCAGCTGGTTAAGAGGACGGAATTTCTAAGTCCCTTCTCTGCTGGTCTGGCCAAATCCTGTCTAACATCTTGGTGAACCTCACTACCTAAGAGGAGATCTCACCCGATCCCATACCCTGGAAGATTTCATTCCTTCCAAGATCTGTTTTACTTCCCGCAAATGTGCAAGATCAGTTCCTTCTACAGTCTGTAAGTCACATCTGTATTCCTCACCCGCACCCCTCTCTTCCCCTTTTATACCACATTTTTTTATATTGGTTTCTTATTTTACAATAAAACTCTGTTAGCAAAAAATAAAAAAATAAAAAAATAATTTTTCATATATCTATCCCAAAGTTGTCACAGCCAGTGGTAACTGCTGCTTTAGCAAAACGCTCCCTCTCAAAATGAAAAGTTATCAAATATTATTTGCCATCTGTGACTGATGTTGCTTTTGATTATATTGATTGATAATGAAGTTGCTAAAAATAGAAATTTTGATGACTAAATTGGATTTGAAGAAAAGCAACCCAGAAAAATTATGAACTTTGTTATATAAATTATAACAAAAATATTGTTATGCGATTTGTACATGTATGTTGTTATTCGGGTATCACTATTATCCCTATACTGTTTTATAAGTAATAACATATTTTATTTATTTATTATTATTATTATTTTTTAAATATCTTTATTGATTTCAGAGAGAGGAAAGGAGAAGGAGAGAGAGAGAGAGAGAGAGAGAGAGAGAGAGAGAAACATCAATGGGAGAGTCATTGATCAGCTGCAGCCCGCAACCCGGGCATGTGCCCTGACCGGGAATTCGAAACCCGATTGCCTGGATCCTAGGTCAACGCTCAACCGCTGAGCCACACCTGGCCGGGCACATTTTAAAGGAAAAAACAATATTTTAGCACTTTAACTGTACTTCCTGCCTCTCACCTGTTTTTTTATAAAAATATGTTTTTATTGATTTTTAGAGAGAAAGGGAGAGGTATAGAGAGAAACATCTATTGGCTGCCTCCTGCACGCCTCCTACTGAGGAATCAAGTCTACAACCAGGGCATGCACCCTGACCGGGAATAGAATGGGTGACCTCTTGGTTCATGGGTTGATGCTCAACCACTTAGCCACACTGGCCGGGCTCACCTGATTTTTGAACAAGGAGTCCTCCATTATCTTTTCTGTCTTATCTTTTCTTTTTCTTTCTTCCTTAATTCTCACCCGAGGATATTTTCTCCATTGCTTTTCAGAGAGTGGAAGGGAGGGAGAGGAGAGAGAGAAACGTTGATGTGAGAGACACATTGACTGGTTGCCTTCTGCTCATACTGGGACCAGGGCCGGGATGAAGCCTGGAACCGAGGTATGTGCCCTTGGCTGGAATCAAACCTGGGACCTTTCAGTCCACGAGCCGATGCTCTAAACACTGAGCCAAACCGGCTAGGGCAGGAGTCCTCCATTTTCATTTTGTTTGTTTTAAATATATCTTTATTGATTTCAGAGAGAAGAAGGGAGAGGGAGAGAGATAGAAACATCAGTGATGAGAGAGTCATTGATTGGCTGCCTCCTGCATGCCCCCTGCTGGGGGTCAAGCCTGCAACCTGGGAATGTGCCCTGACCGGGGATCGAAACTCGATCTCCTGTATCCTAGGTCGATGCTCAACTGCTGATCTATGCCTGGCCGGGCTCCATTTTATTGTTTTGTTTTGTTTTGTGTTTTAATTTATCTTTATTGTTGAGAATATTACAGGTGTCCCCTTTCCCCCCCACAAGTGACCTCCTCCACTTCGCTCCCACCCCCTCCCCAGGCCTTCACCCCACTATTAACTGTGTCCATGGGTTATGCATATATGCATATAACTTCTTTGGTTAATCTCTTCTCACCCTCCACCCCCCTTCCCTCTTTCCTCTGAAATATGATCCTCTGTTGCATGCGTCAATGTCTCTGGATCTATTTAGTTCGTCAGAGTCCTTTGTTCATTAGCTTCTTTTTAAAGAAGACTCAACTTTTCCTGTAGTCCTGGTCTGGTAGTGATGAACTCTTTTAGCTTTTTCTTATCTGTGAAGCTCTTTATTTGACCTTCAATTCTAAATTATAGCTCTGCTGGGTAGAGCAATCTTGGTTGTAGCTCCATGTTTTTCATCACTTTGAATATTTCTTGCCACTCCCTTCTGGCCTGCAAAGTTTCTGTTGAGAAATCAGCTGACAGTTGTGTGGGTTCTCCCTTGTAGGTAACTGCTTTTCTCTTGATGCTTTTAAGATTCTCTCTTTGTCTATAACCGTTGGCATTTTAATTATGGTGTGTCTTGCTGTGGGCCTCTTTGGGTTCCTCTTGTTTGGGACCCTCTGTGTTTCCTGGACTTGTAAGTCTATTTCTTTCCCCAGGTAGGGGAAGTGTTCTGTAATTATTTTTTCAAATAAGTTTTCAATTTCTTGGTCTCTTTCTTCTCCTTCTGGCACCCCAATAATATGAATGTTGGGCCTCTTGAAGTTGTCCCAGAGGCTCCTTATACTATTTTCATATTTCTGGATTCTTTTTTCTTTTTGCTCTTCTGGTTGGGTGTTTTTTGTTTCCTCATGTTCCAAATTGCTGATTTGATTCTCAGCGTCCTCTACTCTACTGTTGATTCCATGTAAATTATTCTTCAGTTTGTGTAGCCTTCATTTCAAATTGGTACTTTATTATGTTATCGATTTTCTCAGTTATTTCCCTAATAGTCTGCTTAAACATCCTTATAAACAAAATTCTGAACTCTGTATCTGTTAGCTTGCTTGGATCTATTTCATTTAGTTCCTCTTCTAGAGATTTCTTCTGTTCTTTCCTTTGTTAGACGTTTCTTTGCCTCCACATTTTGGCTGCTTCCAGGTGTTTGTTTCTATGTATTAGGTAGAGCTGCTATGTCTCCTGGAATTTGTAGAGTGGCTTTGTGTAGTAGGTGTCTTGTAGGGTCCAGTGGCTCAGCCTCCCCAGTCACCTGAGCTGGGCCTTCTAGGTGCTCCCCTGTGTGGGCTGTGTGCACTGTCCTGTTGTAGTTGAGGCTTGGTTGCTGTTGGCATCACTGGGAGGAATTGAGCCCCCAGCCAAGCAGCTGTGAGGACCAGCTGCAGCTACAACCAAAGAGCTGCTGTGTTGGAGACACCCCTATGGAGCAGGATTTACTTCAGTGGAGCTTTGGTGTTCACCAAGTGCTCCCTTTGAGTGTCACTCGTGGATGTGGTAGGGTTGTAATCCAGCGTGGTTGAGTCTGATCACCAGGTGCACTGTCTCTGGGGCCTCCTGGGAGGTGCAAAGTCAGCCTGTGCCAGTGCCTTGCCCAGGGCCACCCAGCATAAGCTACACAGCAAATCGTAGTTGGCTGCTACTTGTGCTGGGCTTGGCGTTGTCCAGGAGGCCAAGCTATGAGCCAATGCAGGCTGCTGCTAGTGCCAGGCCTGGGGCCACTTATCAAGCCCTCTGGGGCACGCTGCTGCTTGTTTGAGAGATTTTAGGAAAGTCCTAAGCATGAGGCTCAGGAGACCACTTGCATAAAAACGCCACTGGAAATGGCATGGATGAGCTTGCAGGTGGGGAGGGGCAGGGCCTCCAGGAATCACAGGGCAGGGCCAAAGGTGTGAGTCAGGTGCTGGGGATTCAAATATGGCGCCTGCCTGCCAGCTGAGCCATGCCTGGCCGGGCTCCATTTTATTGTTTTAAAAGACCTTCGTTATCCAAGGCACCATCATATTATCTTATCATTTTTCTCATTCTAATATAGTGCATTACACCTAGGTTTTTAATCTACCTTAAACTCGTGTCCTTCTCAAAACCCTTGCATTTCTCCTATCTGGAACTCTCTGTCCCCTGATCTTCCTATGGCTGACACCTGCAGGGCTCAGCTCAAATATTGCTTCTTCCAAGAGGGCTTCCCTGACCACTCTAACTAAATTAACTACCCACTCTCCATTAAGATGTGCCCCATTTCATTACTTTATTTTATTCAGAGATCACCTCTATCTAAAATTATCTAATGTATTTGTCTATTGTCTATCTCTTGTTAGGTTGCAGACTCCATGAGAGTAGGGACTTTGTCTTATTCCCAGGATCTGGAATGCTTTTAGCTTATGCTAGTGAATGTGATATACTGTAGGGATGACTTAATTTTTTTCCAAGAGGATAGCTGATTGTTTTTAACACCAGGTCTCCCTTTTCTAAAGGAGAAATATTTCCGTCATCCTGTTTTTCTACTCCTACTTTACATTTAGTCGAGAATGGTCATGATTATTCAGTCCAGTCGTTCTCCACCCTGGTGGTATAACAGAATTACACTTGGAGGTGTTTTTTTTAAATCCTCACTCGAGGATATGTCAGAGAGAGGAAGGGAGACAGAGAAACAATGGTGTGGGAGAGAAACATTGATCCCATCCACACCCTGAATGGGGATCAAACCCTCAACCTAGGTATGTGTCCTGACCGGGAATCCAACCCACAACATTTTGGTGCACAGGATGATACTCCCACCAACTGAGCCACACTGGCCAGGCTCTCAAGTGATGCTAATGGTGCTGGACCATTGGTCAAACTTTGGTAGCAGGAAAAAAGGAGAAGAGGAAAAGGAAAAAGGAAGGAGGAGGGTGCCATGAAGATGAAAAGGAAGGGACAGATATGAGACACTTCAGAAGTAGTAGGAGTTTGGGATGAGGAATGAGCCTGGGATGACAAAGTTTTTGGCCTGGGTGATATGAGGATGCTGGTGACATTAACCAGAGATAAAGGGATCAAACTAGACGAGGAGTTATAGGAAATAATGGAAGAGTGGGAGCAAGACTTCACATTTAAACATATTGGGTTGTGATTTTCTGGGAGAGTGTTACATGGACTTGTCCAGATGACTATTTGAACTCTGTATCTGTTCAGTAGAGTTTAGTTAGGGGTTGATTTGGGAATCATCCATATAAAGGTAAGAGTTGAGGCCATGGGATTAGATGAAACTGATGAGGACGAGAATAGTGAGAAGATGGTTGAAAACAGAAACTCTGACAAATGCTAATCTTAAGAGACATGCTAACGAGGGAAAGAAATAGAGAAACAGTGCAGAAGACTAAATATTCTGAAGGGCCCTCCTACTACAGAACTGGATCCTGCATAAAACATAATTTTTATTGTATTGCTGGATGTGGGAGTTAGCAACTGCTGCATAATAAACCATCTGAAAACTCAGTGGCTTGAAACCAAACTACTTATTGCTCATGAGCCTATGGGTTGGCTATATAGCTCTGCTGATCTGGACCAGTCTTGGCTAATCTTGCCTGGGCTCACTCACATATCCGTGGTTTGCTGGTGGGTTGGCTGGGGGCTGAAAGATCTAGGGTGTTCTTGGCTGGTATAGCTGGACCATTGGATCTCTCATCCTCCAGAAGGCTAGCCCAGGCTTGTTACAGGGGTCCAAGAGTGAGCAGAAGCATGCAAGACTTCTTGAGGCCTAGGCTTAGAATGGACATAATATCACTTTTGCAAGTCTACTCACCAAAGCAAAACACAGGAGTATTCCAGATTTGAAGGGTGAAGAAACAGATGCCATATCTTAACGGGAAGAGATGCAAAAGGTGTAGATGCATGGTGATGTGAACAGCTGTAGCCATTTTTGTAATCAATTTATCATGCTGATTTTACCAGAAGTAAAAGGAGTCTTTAAAGAGCAAGCAAAGCAAAGCAAGCGAGCAAACAAACAAAGCTATGACAACATAGTAACGAACCCCAGTGAGCTGGCTGGGGAGAGCAGTGCTCTTGAGGACATTTCTAAAAATGAAATAGAAGTATATCCTTGGAAAATTGAGGTGGTATTACTGGAAGAAACAAGGAAAGGCTGCTGGTCAGGTAGAAAACAAACAGACATCAGCCTCAGAATTCAAGTGTCTAGCCTTTTTTCATGAGACATCCTAGAAATACTTTAAATTGACATGAAACCAGTATGCACATGGGGCAACTTTTAGGACTTTAAGCTTGGACTCAAAACCAGTATGTCAACTGTGTCTTCTTTTTTATTTTTATTTAATTTTTAAAAGTTGATTTTAGAGGGAGAGAGGAAGGCAGAGGGAGAGAGAGAGAGAGAGAAATATCAGTGTGAGAGAGAAGCATCAATCGGTTCACTCCCATACACACCCCAACCAGGGATTGAACCTACAACCTGGGCATGTGCACTGACCGAGACTCGAACTGGTGACCTTTTGGTGCTCAGGGTGACCCTCAAACTATAGAGCCACGCCAGCAAAGGCTCAACTATGTCTTCTTAATGTATTGGAACTGTTTTCACATCTATTAGCTTGTGCTATTCTCACAACTACCTGTAAGGGAGGGAGGTTAGTAACAGGCATTATTATTCCTATTTAACACTACTTTTGAAAAAAATTTTTACACTATCTTATAAAGGCGAACATTTGATGCCTTAGGTCCCAGCAGGAGACATGTGTGAAAGTATTCGTAACAACACTAGCAGAAACAAGCCATATTTCTATTGGGCAGAATGGGAGGATAAATTATGATGTATTCACACAATAAAATACTATAGAAGTGCAAATGAATTAACTACAGCTACGGCAACAACATGTTTGAGTCTTAGAGAAATCAGTTGAGTGGGAAAAGGAAGTTACAGAAAACTACATAAAAGTAGCATTTTTATAAAATTTAAAAGCAAGTGCCTGGCCGGTGTGGCTCAGTTGGTTGAGCATCATCCTATGGGCCAGGAGGTCACCGGTTTGATTCCTGGTCAGGACACATGCCCGGGTTGCGGCTCCATCCAAGGTAGGGGGTGTGCGGGAGGCAGCCAGTCGATGTTTCTCTCATCATGGATGTTTCTCTCTCTCTCTCCCTCTCCCTTCCTCTCTCTAAAATCAATAAAAAATATTTTTTAAAAAGTAAAACCTAACAAAATATTGTTCAGGGATAATTACGTATGTGATAAAACTAAAAAGAAAATAAGAGAATGAAAAAATGCAAGAGATTGGTTATCTCTGGGGAAGGCAGGGAGATGGGATAGTTTTTCGGTTGGGAAGTGAGCTTGATTGTTCATTTTATTATTGAATTTCATAACACCTGTTACATAAATCCTTTTTATCAAATATTACATAATAACTTTTAAAAGCAGTTAACAAAAGCAAAGAGAAACAGGAGAGAAGTGTTGGGGAAGCCAGACTTTCAGGAAATGGACTTGGTGACTGGGAGCACACTGGTCACCTCTGGAAGCAGCCACATGCAAATGGGGAGGGCTGAAGCCAAATTACAGGCTAGGAAGGAATGTGTTATGAGGAAGTCTGGACTGGGAGCATAAACAAGTCTTTCATTTACTCCCATCTCCCCAAACCCATGACAATAGCTAACATTTATGAAGGCTGCATTATATGCCAGGTACTTCACGTACACTGTCATTTAACCCTAACCACCACCCCCACAGGGTGGGCTAGGGGAGCTAAACTCAATGCTTATGCTATTGCCAGATTATATTCACTTCAGCTCACATACAGAGACTCCCTATGACACTGGAGTGGGAACGAAAGCCTCACTATTCCAATCCAAATTTTAGGTACAATGACTCACGTGGTTAAGTAATGGCAACCAGCCAAAAGGTGATAAATCAAGTCTACTCAGGAATGGGTAATTTCTCCACGTGATGCTATTATTGCAACTCACCATACTTGCCTCTCCCTTGTTCTAGGCACATAGAATTGTACTATTCCACCTCTCTGAAATTAGGTGCAATCACGTGACTTGCTTTGGGCAATGGAAAGAGAGAAGTGATGTATGACATTTTAAGCTCTAAAAGTCAGTGTGCATTTTGCTCACATGCCTTCCCCTGACTCAGTGATGAGGCTTCTGTTAGTCTGAGTTTCCAAGTGACTATAGATGCCAAAGCCCCCCTGCCAATTCACGGTGGACATATATGAGCAACAAGTATACCTTACTTATGGTATTGAGATTTGGGGGTTAGTATTGTTGCAAAGCCTATCCTATCCTGATACATTCCCCTTTTCTAGAGTTGGAGATTATGAATGTATGAGGACTGGAGGAAATGAAAATATATACGATGTGTACAATAAAGTGCCTAGATCTCTCTCTGACACATACATCACTTTCTGTATCTGCTCCTGCTAAATGACTATGGAATCTTTATATTTCTCACACACAAATAAAGATTAGTTGTAGAAGGTGCAAACAGAAGGTAATGTTCCAGGCTTATATTATTCTGAATGCTTGTGATTTTAGAAGGGATATTTTCATTCCGTCAAATCCACAAAAAAAGCCCTACAGACCTGGCCGGTGTGGCTCAGTGATTAGAGCATCAGCCCGTGGACTGAAGGGTCCCGGGTTTGATTCTGGCCAAGGGCATGTGCCTCTGTTGCAGGCTCGATCCCCGGCCCTGGCTGGGGTGCATTCGGGAGGCAACCAATCGATGTGTCTCTGTCACATCCATGTTTCTCTCCCCCTTCCACACTCTTGAAAAGCAATGGAGACATTATCCCCGGGTGAGGATTAAAACAAACAAAAAAAGCCCTACAACTGGCCCTGCCTGGGTCATATACCTCTCTCACGGGGGAAGGGGAAGCCGTGTAACTGATGGTCAACCCACCTCCACCCCAACGTTAAGTTGGAGCAGTTCCGGATGCTGGGCAGGCAGAAATAAGTTATCTACTTGGTCAAAACGAACTTAGATTTAGAATCCTGGTTTTTATCACTTATTAGCTGTGTATGGACTTGGGTACCACTGAATCAGTCTGCTCAGATGTAAAGTGGGGATAATGCTTACTTTGCAGAGTTGTTTGAAGATTAGAAATAATGTCCAAGAGCCTAGTACCTTGCCTGGTACCTAATATGTCCTCAATAAGTGGTAACTTTTAAAAGCCATATGCTAAACATTTCCTACTATTAGATTCTGAGTCCCAACACCCAAAGATCAAAAGGCTACGAAAAGACAACTACAACCATAAGGAACCGAATATAAAACAAAGTATGTTACAAATAATAGCGTTTCATTTAAGGGTAAAGTGTTTACAAGCTTCAGTAAGCCTCTAACGATCACCTTTAGGCCCAGCTGTTCCTTTTGTAATCTGTACACACAAGGCACAGAGCAGTAAGGGAGGCCAAGCCCAGCTGGCATCACTGGGCAGAAGCCATAAGGTAAGAGTGCCTTGAGTCCTGGCTTGAGACTCTTCTCGAGCATCCCTTTATTGTTCAAAGGTGACTCAGGGCTCAACTGTTTTCAGAGACCCACTTAAAAACACATTTAAATGAGTACCATTCAATGCTGAACCTTCATATTCAATTTTGTTTTTGCCATCAACATATCCTCTGCCTCGGAAGTTTATAATCTGCTTTGCACCAGGGAACATTTTCAAAGGTGTCTTAACTGTCCTTGATTTAGTTGTCAAATATTTACTAAGTACGTGCTAGGTGCTAGGTGACAAGAAGACAGAAACAAACAAAAAAATAGAACAGAGATTGTCATGTTTAATCGTGGGGGGCAGAGATGCAGCAACATGCTACAGGGCCTGGCTCTGATGAGTCTGTACAGGGATCCCCAGTCGAGGATCAGAAAAGAATCACAAAGACATGGGGCTGAATCTTGAGGCGGGACCAAGTCAGGAATGCACGAGACAAGGGGAGACGGGCATTCTAGGTAATGGTACAGCAAAAGAGAATAAATGGATATTAACAGCTTAATGTTTATGGCATGTACTTTAGTGTCACTGGAGGGGGTAGGGGTGGTTGGAAATGAGGCTAGAGAAGCAGTCAGGGGCACACCATGAAGGGACCATGGAGGCGGGAGTGCAGCATGTTAGAAGAACAGGTTACTCTGGAAGCTGATAAACACGATGGATTAAAGCAGTGGTTCTGAATGTCTCTAGGGTCACAGACTTCTTTAAGAACCTGAAAAAAGGTATGGGCCCTTTCACCAAGAAAAGGTACATACACTCAGACACTAAATGTTGCTTACAATTGCCTGGATAGGGACACGGGGAAGCAACTGCAACAATTCAGGGGACACATGAGGAGGCCTAAACTAAGCCATGGCAGCAGGGACAGAAAAGATACAGATGTGAGAAATAGAAAGATGGTTGAGTGTTATTAACAGATCTTGTCACGATTTGAGAAATGAGGGAAAGGCGTGAGTCCAGGATAATGCCGTCGGTTTGTGGTTCAGAGTAGAAGGTAGTGTCACTCATGGAGAGGACTGGGCTTCAGAAAAGAGGATGGGTTCAGTTTAGGAAATGTCGAGTCAAAACTGCCTTTAGAACATCCAAATAAAGAAGTTTAGCAGGAAGCAAAATATGCCCTTCCTTCTGATGATTCTTATACTGGCGCTCTTGCCCTGATATTCAACTACAAATAGGGTACAACTCTCTGAGCAGCACTTCTGCACTGAGACACGTATATCCTGCATTTGCAGAAAGGGATCCAGAAAGTGGGAGAAGAAATGAAACTTCACACTCAAAATTATTTAACAATTTTTTACTAAAAGAATAAACTTTTATTAAGCACTGTAAGTTTCTTTCCATCCATTAACAGAACAACAGACCAATTTCCATCACAGAACAACTCCTGAGACATTTTTGTTCCTTTCTGAAACACTTCCATTAACTCCTGCAGTTTCCCCTAAGAAGCATCCATTCGAACTTACATTAATAAACTATGGAGCTTTTGTGGCGAGGTGGGCCAAAAAGGCAGGGAATTTGGAATCTGGAAGTGGGAAAGAGAAATACATATTATCCATCCACTAATCACACTGTCAAGAGCACAGGAGAAGAGATTAACACAGGAAAAAAACAATGAAAGAATTTCTTACTTTTGTCAATAACATCATTTATCAGGGAGCACAAGAAACATTGACTCCTTGCAGTTACAGCTTCTTTACCTAGTATGTTATTCTAAAAATAGAACAGAATAAAAAAAAGATGGGAAGGGAGGTGTCTTCTGGGAAGTAACTAAAATGAAGTCATCAGATTCGGCAGGGTTATGAGAGAAAACCTGAAATGTTTAATTTGCTTCATTTACATGAAAATTCACTAGTCATTAGTTGCTACTGACACGGACAGAAAGAGCATCTATAGAAGTACAATGGCAACGTCAAAAGCTGAAATGGGCACCCTAGCACAAGGGGTATTTTATTTTGCCTTTAACTTGGTAAAGATGATTTCGTAAAAAATGAAGTTATCTTCTTAGAACATCAAAACAACCTCTGGCAATACTGAAGATAATTATCGGTAACGGGAATAGCACACTGAGTTCTACCTGCACCAGCAGACTACTGCAATAAGCCGAGGAAAAAGAGAATGGAAAGTCAAGTAGAAGAAAATGCCAAAGTCACAAGAGGGAGAAAAATCCAGGGTGACACACACTGAACAGTAAAGTTACCCCCCGCCCCCGCCCCCCAGCATATTAGAAAATATGCATCGGGAAGTGAACAAGTACAACAGCTAAACCTTAGTAGGCTTGTACTAACTACTTCAAACTGTGGTCATTTCAAAGGAGGGGGGCTTAGCGGAGCCTTCTACAGTTCCAATGGACTAGATCACTATAACCGAACAGTGACGGCCACATTCTTCTTCCTACCCTACATAAGCACTGCTCCCCCCGCCTCAACTATCCTCCCTAATGCTTTGTCTGGTTGTTTTTCTCAGTGGTCAAAAAAAGTTAATGTGACTTGGCCAACAATGCCAGGAAATCAAGATGGAGACAAAAATCAAATGTCACTAGCTAAAGCAAGTGCCATTTCTTGGGCTTGAAAATCTACCCGAAGTCCTACTGGCTCAGAATGAAATGATGCAAGTGAGCAGAAGTTTGTCAGACCTGGTCCAGACCAGACTGGCCACTCAGTAAGGGTAGGAGTCATAGACAGACCCCAAGGCACAGCAGCAGAAATCAAGAACCGCAAGCCCTTGGGGATCAGTGTCTACAACCAACCAGGGGGCTTTTGCTTGTGGCCTTACAAGGTAAAGGGGTCATTTCGGGGGGTTGCTATGTTACTGTTCACGAGAGGCCACATCACCGTCGGAAATGGAACCTCAAGTGAAGGATGACAGTCTCTTCAAGTGGTACTCACAGCAAAAATCAGATCTGCCCTCTCCAATTTGTCCTCCAATTAGGAAAAAAGTTCATCTCTCAGTAATGAACCTTAGTCTTTCTGGCTTCCAAATTGCGTATTTTGGCAGATAAATTAAAATATATGAACGTGACCCTTTATGGTTCTTTTTTGTAACCTTCCAAACCCCAAATGCTGACTCTAAAGAAAAATCAAGGTTGGAAGTGAGCCACTTGTTTCACCCTGGGCCAGCCTAGGAGAAAGTAGAGGTTTGTGGAAGGGAGAAGAGCAAGCCTTTTGGCAAACTGGAATCACCCCTGTCAAAGCAGCAATTGTACTTCTCACAGCGAATGCCTGCAAAATAAGAAATCTCCTTCATGCTGTGAGAGTTAACAATACTGTCATTTGATTGTATCAAATAGATTCAAGATGCACAGAAACAGCAACTGAAGAAAATACCTTTCCGTATAACTCCAAGTACTTCCTATTAGAAAATGGAGATCTAGATAGATTTACTTTAACACAGCTCAGTGACTCTGGTTACTTTTTGAGATCCTAAGTATTCCTCCCTCTGTGGCTCCAGAAAGAAATTTCCAAGCCATCTAAGCTCACTATTAATCCCTCTCCTGCTGGAGATAATGTCCTAACCTTGGAGATGTTGTTAAAGGCTGGGCAGGCCCAAGAGAAGAGGGGAGACCAAATTAGGGGAGCCAATTCCAAAGAGGTTTCTGTCCACTTTGTTCCTGGTTATATCTGGCTCAATGTGCACTCTTGTCATCCCGCTTTGGTTTATGTAAGAAGTGTCTGGGCAGGGGGAGAGGCATTCTAGGGCTCCCTCCCCCTGCAAATTGTAGGTTCTCTTAAACTGGGCCAGACTAGGATTAAACAGTCTGAAACTGTTTTCAATCTCTCATGATACACTAATTGTACGTGGGCAGTGAGCAAATAGCCTTCTGGTTGTCTGGAAAAAAATCACCAAGGACCTGCAGTGGGTTAAAGTGCATGGGGTTTTTCAAAGAGAGAGAGAACCCTGCTAGAAGTCTAGTCAGGTGAATTCCTGTAGAAATGGTAGATCTTGGGCAAGAATATCACAAAGCCCAAAAGGAGGTGTGTGAGGCTGAAAGCCTCCATTCTTGAACGAAGACACAAGGCTAATCTGTAGCAAGCCGTGTTCCCATCCCTCAGACTTAGACTGCTGAGGAGGGAAGCTGGAAATGCAAGGTTGTCTCAAGGGTATCTCTGGCAAGGAGTAGCCTCTTTGCCCTAGGCAGATTCTAGCCTCACCCAGGGCTGGGAATCTCTTACAGAAAGTCCTAAAGGCCTAGGCCAGAGCCCTAGGAAGTCTTCCTTGCAAAGCAAATGAAAAGGTCCAGTAGTCAAAATGTCAATGAACAAATGAAATAATCTAGGCATGTAAAATCAAATTGTCGATTTCCTCACACTTCCCTACCCCATCTTTCCAATTCTAGTCCTCTCCCCCTCAGGTATTCATGGCAATCAATTCTAGCCTGAGGTCAGTTGTTCCTGCAGTTCCAGATGAGACTTCCTCTGGATTGGCTGCAAACCTTGGTAATCACCTCCCAGCCCCCCCCCCTCAGTCTAAGATCCAGGCGGCTCCTTCATATAAGGAAATGCCCGAATCTCCCCAATCCCATTCCAACCTCCTGTTTTCACCATATGGGATGTGAGGGCTCGGTTCAAGATTAAGCTTGTGACAACCCAACTGTTTGTTGTTCTGAACAGGCAATCTCTGGAAAGTACTTTTTGTCTGCTTTAGAGAAGCCCATCTTCCTATAATTGTGATGGGCTGTGACTTAGTAAGGATTTTAAAGTGTGTTCTTTTGAAATCCACCACTCCATAGCAGTGGAAGCATTTCTGGGAAATTCAGTAAATCCTCTGGGACATCACCATGTATGTATGTATGCATACATATATCTATATATCTACATATAGATATATGCACACACATATACATATATTTATATATAAAATATGTGTAGATAAATAGATCTGTCTCTTTATATAAAGGGTATGTGTATGCATATAGATACACATATTCATATATACATCCACACGGACACCCATACGCCAAGGCGCACACGCACGCACGCACGCACACACACACACACGCACACGCAAACACACAGACACAGTCTTTTGAGTTCCCTTTCGTACTCGCGTTTCATTACATTGATTCCCACCCCTTCAGGGTGTGGGCAGCAGGGCGTGGGCGAACCGCACCACATCTTCTATTTTACAAACAACGCATTAGTTCAGAGGCAGGAAAAATCTGCCCACTACTTTTCTGACTCACTTGAATCCCCCAGTACAAAGGCCATTGGTAGTTTTTGTTTTTAAAGTGTATAAAATAAAAATTAAAATAAAATAAAATAAAATAACCAACACTACCTCACTACCCTGAAAACATCTACCTATCTGATTGTCAGGCCAGCGCTAGGGGCAATGGTATAAAATCCTGGGGTTGGTAAGTGCGGAAAAAGAGCGGTAAGGAGGAGAATAATGATTATATACAAAGGCCTCACTACTTCATGGAGCGAAAAGGAAGTTAGGAAGCCACAGAGGCAGCTGTCCCTACCACAACATGGGTTTTATAAACGAGTACCATGATGAAGACTCAGAAAACAAAGCCGGAACTTTCCTATATAGGGCCTCATGTGATGACACCAATTTCTGACAGTCACTACCTTACTAGGCTCCCAGGGGAGATAAAGAGAATACTGGCATTTCATATTAAATTTGACAATAGAAGCCAGTCCTGTTGCCATTCATTTTTGACCAGAGCTTCCCCAGAAGCAGACCACTAGGTCGGGAGGCCCAGAAAAAGGTGGGGAAGGGAGAAGGATGGCTACAATAGGACACTCCAACAAAATCCTGGATAAACCTAGGGGAAGCATTTACGTGCTCCTCTAACTTGGGCCTAAAATCAGACAGGTATATGTTCTCCCCTCTTCCTGATCTGGTAAAGCCATCTGCAGCTTGTCATTCCTCCTTCTGCCGTGCCGCAGTCCCCAGCTTTTGCTCTCCCAAGCGGCTCTGCTCCCCATTCTTCACGGGGAAGTAGCGGCTCCCGCTGCCCTTGCTGCACGGGCCGCTGTCCCTGGGTAAGGCACACTGCGCGGGAGCAGGGAGATGAGGGTCACCCTTCTCTTCCTTGATCAATGCGCCGTTGTTTCCATTTACCTGGGAGCGGGACAGGCTTTGATGAGGCTCCAGGGATTTAGAAACTCCATCTGAAGTGCCCTGTATCAGAAAGAGAGATGCTCAGTGCAAATGGCAATCCCAAACCGGCTGACCCTTCCCAAGCATGGTCATAAGTTAGCCTACAGAAACTGCAAATTCTTCAAAGACGCCAAAGAGCCCACAGCTTGTTAACACCTAATATACTCTGATACCGTCCTGAGAATGTAGGCTGACAACAGATGGATCTGACTGAAATCCAACGGCAATGAGAGCACACAACAATGACACAACTACCATTTACAAGCTTTACAATATATTTTTCTTTCTTTTTTACAAAAAGGGAGAGGGAGAGAGAGAGAAACATCAATCATGAGAGTCACTGACCCACTGCCTTCTGCATGCCCCCTGCTGGGGATCGAGCCCGAAACCTGGGCAGGTGGCTGACCGAGGATCGAACTGTGACCTCCAGATTCTTGGGTCAATGCTCAATCACTAAGCTACACTGGCCGAGCTACGATATATTTTTCTAATACTAATGGGGACCATATATGGTAGATATTGTTATGCCCCACTTATAGATGAGGAAGCTAAGGCTCAGAGGGAGTAAAGTAACTTGCTCAAGGACACCCAGATAGAAAGAGATAGAAAGTGGTGGGACCAGGATTCCCCTCCAGGTCAGCCAGACGCTAAAGTCTATTCTCTTAACTGCCCTGCGATGCTGTCCAATGCTGACAGTTGGATATATAAATGAAAGGAAAGGAAAACAAACCATGAGATCTATGTGCAATATTCCTCAGAACCTTTCATAACTAAAAACATTGCCTGTTTTTCTTTTAATTCCAGGAATGTGACATTGAAATGCTAATGAAATGAATTGCATTACCTTGCAGCACAGTGCCGGCTCTCAATGAATGTTATTAGGAAATAATAACAGCTTGATTACTAAGTGGTTGGGCCTGACAGATACTCTGTTGTTCATTTTACATATAAGACACATGAGGCTCAAAAAGTAAAATGACTTGCCCAAAGTCATTGGCATGCCTAGACTTGCATCCAAGTCTGACCAATTCTCAAGACCTTTTCTTTTCACTAGGATACAATACATAATAAAAATCTAATTCCTGTTGAATTTGCAGTTAATTATAAATAATAACTACTATTTTTTATCAAGTACTTCCCATGTTCCAAGCTCTGTGCTAAACACTTTACATATATCATCTAACACTCATAACAACTCTCTGAGGTAGATACCAATTTCTCCATTTTACAGGTGAGAAAACCAAGGTACAGAGAGGTTAAATAACTTGTCCAAGGTCACAGAACTGGTAAGTGGCAGAGCCAGATTCAAAGCCAGATCATTTGGCTCCAAAGCCTGTACAACATGGGGGCTACTGTGGACTGTTGCTCAAGAACCTGGAAATAAGATGAAACTACTGTAGTAAAAAATCCACACAACTGATGGAATTAGCCAACTGAGGGAGCCAACAAAGAAAGCAAACCATTACAAATAAGTGACTTAAGAAGAAAACGCAAACTCCAGTGGCCTAGGAATACTCTCAAGAAGACAGGCCTATAATGTAAGCAGATGTAATAAGCTAGAAAAATAAATTATATCACACTCTGAAGAAAGGTGACTGACCAGAAAAAGGAGAGTTAGCAAGGCAACCAGTAGCAGCTCTGCCCAGGGAAGATGCCTTACCTAAAAACAAAGTCAGTACAAAGACTTCCTTGACCAGGCTACTTCTAGAGTAGATAACAGTGCCCTCAGCAATCTTAGTGAAGAGAAACAGCATGATCTACCATCCCTTGCCTCCCCCCCCCCCCCCCCCCGCTTCCTCACCTGTGAAGTAGAGAAAATAGCATCTATTTCATAGTTTCCTGTAAGGGTTCCTGAGGCACTCACTGTAAAGCACTTTGACACGGTGTAGCTGGCACTGTAAGAACTCATTAAATGCCAGCTACTTTTTTGTTCTGATTTCAGGTCCCTAAGCAAACTTGTGATACTGTGGCCTTCCCTGCAGTTTGCACTTAGAGAAAAAAAGCTCTGGTAGACATGGTGAAGAGCACAGTCACTAGAGTCAGTCAGAACTACGTCTACTTCTTGTTTCTAACAATTCAAGTTGTTACACTGTGTTGGAATCAGCACAGCACAGGGCTTTGGATTTAGTCAGCTCAGGCTAAAATATCAGCTCTGACACTGACTTGATGGATAATTTTGAGCAAGATACATCATTCCTCTGAACCTCAGTTTCCTCCTGCTTAAAATGAAGAATACTGCCCAGCCAGGTGTGGCTCAGAGGTTGAGCATCAACCTGGGATCCAGGGGATCGGGGTTCGATTCCTGGTCAGGGCGCATGCCCTGGTTGTGGGCTCGATCCCCCAGTCGAGGGCGCGCAGGAGGCAGCCAATCAATGACTCTCTCATCATTGATGTTTCTATTTCTTTCTCCCCCTCTTCCCCCCCTCTGAAATCAATAAAAATTTATTAAAAAAAATAAATAAATAAAATGAAGAATACTAAATAGCCCGGCAGGCGTGGCTCAGCGGTTGAGCATCGACCTAGCATCCAGGAGATCGTGGTCTGATTCCCAGTCAGGGCACATGCCCGGGTTGTGGGTTTGATCCCCAGTCGGGGATGTGCAGGAGGCAGCAGATCAATGACAACTCTCTCATCACTGATGTTTCTTTCTCCCTCTTCCGCTCCCTTCCTCTCTCTGCAATCAATAAAGATATATATTTAAAAAAAAAAATAACACTAAATACCTCACATGAATTTATAAGAGTAGCTGGAATACAGTAAGCGTATAATATATCATGATAATTATTTCTTCTCACCATGAGTAACTTTATCTTTCACTCTCTCCCTTCTCGTCTCCAACCCCTCAGTCTTTTAGCTATATCCACATACTATTTCTGTGATCCTGGTTAATGTGAGTCAACCACTGAGAGACAGATCCACTATTACTGTACCAAAAATAGGAGGTTTTTCAGACTATATACCTAATGATCAGACCCTGAGCCGTGCTCTGTTCCCCAAGGCTGTATTACCTTATGGGAGCCTATCCTAGTGACCAGTTTCCCTTCTCCCTTTTACATTATGGAACAGCTTCTGGAAAAAGTTGAGCTTTGGAAAAAATCCCCAAATTATTGCTCTCTGGCTTTGGAGTGCATTACAAAATACTTTGTGTGGGGAGCTTACCATTCTCATTCCATTTTTGGCTCAAAGTAACATTAGAGCAAATCTGTATTCTTTGAGGAAACATTAGATAATGGGGGTGGATATGGATAGACTGAGGGCTGGCTGTATATAGGAGAGTTCATTTGAGATTGAGAACTGATGATAAAGTGGCCTTGGAGTATGGTCTAATCAGTGACCCATGTAAGGATTAGAGGCTGCACGTAAAATGTTTAGTACAGGGCTTGGTAGAAAGTATGAACTCAAGAAATGGGAGCTGCTATACTATGAGGAGCCCAGAAGTCTGTGTCCAATACAAGGCTTTGGGTCACTTTAAGAATAGGCCTTCATATTTGGGGAGGTGGGGCATGTCTAATAAAGACCAGTGGGGACTGTGATATAATTCAAGGTGTAGATTAGAAGAAAGTTTAAGACCATTCTAAGCCATTAAGAACAAGCAGAATGGTGTCAGCTCCCCGCCTTGCATATTCAGCAAAGTCCAAAGTCCAATTTTCTATGTATCTCTGGTAGCCCCTCAGAAGCTCAGGCATATTGCTGGCAATCAGACTGTTAACTTCACTCTGGCCCCTTTATGGCTGCATGTAGCACACATTATGCTACCTAAAGGTCTTTGGGACACAGCACCTGGTTTCCATCTTGTGGCCTCACTCAGTGAAAAGGATGACACTCTGCAGCCCTGTGGAAACAGCCTGGGCAGTCTAACCCCCACTAGACCGCTAGAGAGCAGGGGAATTAAATCAAATGCCAGGAGAAGCTGTGAAAGCACCCAGGTTTCTGACCTCTTGCAACTTAGCTAAAAATATAAGAGCTATCAAACAAGCAAAATAATCTCAAAAAGGTGCTTACTTGTTTACTTCCTTTTTTAGGTCCTTTGGATCCTCTACCAGTCTGTTCTTTTCCATGCCTTTAGAAAGTAGGGGTAAAAGTGATTGTGAGGAACATATAAAGCCCAAACCCTCATTTTCACTTAGTTAACAACTCACCTCCTTAGAAGTTTGGCCCTCGTAAGTTAGATGCCCCTCGTCTGTGCTACCACTGTAAATCTCTATTGCTTTCATTTCTATATTATACTATTTGTTCTCTGTCCCGTGTCCTCCTCTAGGGACAAAAACTTAAAATTTCATCAAGGCAGGGCATTTAGTATGTGGTTCCTGAACTGAAAACTGGCTTTAAAAATGGAAAGTTAGTTAATGCCTTTTGCCGTAATAGAAGGATTCTATAGCTGGGCATATCCTCAAGGGTCCCTTGATTGGCACTAGCTCATACCATCCAATTAGAATACATACCCCTTTCCTGGCCCACCGACAGAAACCACCTGCATGCCAAAGGAGCCTCGGCCCCTGGAGGGTCTGCTGCCAGCCCACTGGCCCACAACCATGCCAGCAATCTCCAGTTTTCCTCCTTGGGGTGGGATTGGATGGAGACCTAGAGAGAGAAGAGGAATGGCAGTGATGAGCAGTAAGTGCAAGGCAGGATAGGAGGTGGAGCAAAAGATCCTACAGGCCACCTACTCGCCTTACTCCCATTTCTCTATGATAAAGACTCTGTGATAACAACAAAGGGTCATGGTGGAAGCAAACTTAGGGACAAGGGGTTGAAGATCTGTACACATCCACTTTAGCAAGTGGGTTGTGGATGATTCAGTTTTCAACTACAGAGCCTGGCACATAGTAGACATTCAATATTTGTTGAGGGAATGAATGAATGTCTTATAATCTAATTATTGGAAAATTATAGGCCAAAACTACTTTTGATTTAAATATGTATCACTATACCCTGGAGGACTAGCCAAGCAACCAAATAAAGCTGAAAATAATGAAACTAAACTAACAGTAATTTATCACTAAAAAAAAAAGAAAAAAAGAATAGCAACAATTGAAAACCAGAATGAATTCAAGACAAGATAGCATATCTCCTTAAAACGGGAAATTCCAATTCTGTGTGTGGGAGCTCATAGGCACAGAACTTTGTAATTTGGCACAAAAGGAATCCTTCATAGAATACAGAGTTCTAGTAAACCTTAAATTTTCGTTTACAGAGAAAACCCAAATGCTAATAACCCTTTACTCTTTTAGCAAGTCATTAGTAAAGAGCCCTTCATTTATATAAGAGTAGGACTCTAAGGGACTAGGGTGCTAGCTAGTCCTAAGAGGGCAAGAAAGGCCTGCATTTTGGGGGATCTTGTGGCCTCATGAACCACTCGTAACTGAAGACTAAGCATCACTGGGACCTGGGGCGATGGCTCGGAACTCCTGAGAACCTGGCCTTAATTCTGTCTTCTGTGACACAATAAAATCAACAAGCAAAGAGAGTGGAGAGCCATAGTGTCACCTTCAAAGGATGACAAAATATTAGATTTGACCAGGGGACAGGTTGTTTGCATGATTGGGATCAGGATCTGAGCCACCTAAGCATGACAGTCTATTCATCATTAAGCTGCAGCTCAGGTGTTACCATAATTTCATAATTTATACATGTTTGTGGGTGTGGGTGTGTTTCCCCCACTAAACTGCAAGCCCTGGAGGGCATGGTCAGTAACTTACTATTCTCTGTACTTCTGGAAATGTATCAGATGTCCCCCCAGAGTGGAATGGGTACATCATGCTATAGTCATCTGCTGACACTGGTCATTTACTCTTACTTCTCACTGCTCTACCTGCCAGCTTCACTGTACATCTGCCTAATGCGGACTGGGAAACCAAACCAGCAACCATGAAGATCCCATTCACATGTATTATAGTTCTCAAAAGTAATTAAGTGGCTCCTGATTTGTGCAGCAGTTACTTCAGAAGTTTGGTTGGTGAATCAAGTTCTTAGGGATCAACCACCTCTATGGAGAGTGGTCTGGGAAGTCAGTGGACTTTCTTCCCCAGGCTATAGCCCTCTATCTGAATAAGCTCCTCTTCAAACTACCACAACACAGCATGGATGATAAATGAGATAATATATGTGGCACCGCCAATTCTGCAACTGGCAATAATTACTGGATTATTATGAAAGAGACTGAGGACGACAAATACCTCTTTCTTAGGTACTGACCTGCAAACCCCCGGCTCCTTCCTTGAGGGAGAGGTGGCAGTGAGCCCATGGCTCGGGGATAAAATGAAACAGGATAGAGAGGGGGCACCATGGGAGGCACAAAAGTAGGTGACGGAAGTAGAGCAGAAGGCGGTGGATGGTTCATGTTGACTCCTTCAAGGATACTCTGCCTCATTTTTTCCACTTTGGTTGCCAGCTCAGCCTTCGAACGAGGAACAGAATAATAATAGCAGCTGCCATTCATTGAACTTCTACGTTTCAGGTACAGTATTTACTGGGAACTCTAGGTACAGTCTCACAAGTCCATTCCCATTAAGGTAATCAAGGCCTAGAGTTAAATGGCCAAGGTGACACACTCAGGAAAACCTGTCTGGCACCAAAGCCCCCACTTTTCATATGACACCGCACTGCCATCACACTAGTTCTGACTGTGGACTTCAGAGGCACATTGACTAGGTCAAGAAAGACAAATATAACAATAAGCATTTACATGGTCTATTACATGGCAAGCAATAGGGTAGGTCGTTTTTTAAGCGGGAGGTAATAGAACTAGGTAAAAGAGAACAAAGTCCTGACATATACAAAGACTCTCAACCTTCTCCTCCATACCCAGGATCGGAGACCCTGACCTGTCCAGGATAAGTCTGTGCCTCTAGTCCAGAGGTCTATGAACTTGCTCTGAAAGGGCCAGAGAGTATCTTAGGCTTCATGGGCCATATGCTTTCTGTTACAACTAGTCTCCTTTGCCGTAAACAAATGAATGTGACTATGCTCCAATGAAACTTTATGAAAATAAAAACTCCAAATTTGGGTACTTTGCTGACTCCTGCCCTAGTCCTCCAGCTCAAGCCCCCCAAATGGATAAAGGAGTAAGTAAGGGTTCCTTCCTCTTGCTTCTCCCTTCTTTCCCAAAGTTTAATTGCAAAAAAATCCCCCGCTTCTACTGTTATCTGCTTCACTATCCTCTTCTATTTCTAAGCATAGTTCCTTTACAAAAAAATATCATCACTTGCAAAAGTGAGTTACAGTTTTTGTAAATAAGGGAGATGAAATTCTAAGAATTGGAGGAAAGACATACTCTGAGTAAGAAAATATGAAAACATGAAGCTCATAAGAAAAAAGCCTCCCAGCACATGATTTTATAACATGCACATCAAACTCTGGGCCTTTGGGACTATCATTGACCAAGTTAGGTCAAGGTCAGACACATTCTCCCACTTTTGCTTCCCCCACCCACCAAAGTCTCTGCTCTGCTCCCCTCCCTGCCCATTCATCCCCACAACAGATCAGAGATGGCTCTTAGCAGCTGCCCGAACTGCTGGTACCTGGCCATCACAGAGCTCAACCAGGGAGACTCGCTCACGGCCTGCTTTAATTAGTTTGCTCTGGAACAGCTTGCCATCGAAGTAAATCCAGGGGCAGCAGTGCTCCCAGGGGACTGGCTGGCCACAGGCATCATTAGCAAACAGAGCTGTGTCGACCCCACTCATGAAGAGGGCAGCAAGCTGGATCCCTCGGGCATCCAATTTCTCAATCTGAAACCACCACAAAGGAAAAACGACTATTAGGAAATTAATGTTATTGGTTACATTTACTCTTATTCCTGTTATGCTGATTATTCCAGTTAAATTTGAACATGTTACCTTTCAATACAGACATCTGACTGCACAAGTAGCTTCTATCCACGTCTTTTCCTGAGACGGTTTGAAAGACACTCATTACAACAACAACCAAAAAAAGACATCAGCTTTGAAACTTTAAAAAGAATCAACTTGCGATACCAGGTTCTTTCACTTGTGAAATTAGAGAAAATTAAAAAAACTAAAGACCAAAAGAACACTCAATGCTGATGAGGATGCAGTGAAATAAGTGGGCATGCTCATAAAAAGCTGATGTGGAATGTATATTGCAATTAAGCAATATGTACCAAGAACTGAAAATGTTCCCATTTGTTGACTCAGAAATTCTACTTTTAGGAATCTATTCTAAGCAAGTAGGGATGTGAATAAAGCTCTATGCATAAAAATGTTAACTGTAATAAATATAATAGGGAAAACTGGAAACCAAATGTCCAACATAATAATTAAATATCTATATGATAAAATATTTATTAAAATTTTTAAGACAGAAAACATATGCTATATTAAGTAAAAAACAATATAATTACATAAACAATATCTCCACTATGTAAAAAATGCATGACAAAAGACTGGAAGAAATCATGAAAATTTTCACAGTGGTTACCTCAAGTTGGTGTGCTAGATGGATTTAACAGAAAAGGGGACATACTTGCAGGACCTCCTAGGTGTGGTCTGGAGTTGGTAACTGCTATAGGACCAAGCAATATTACATTTACAGTAAAACGGAACCATGCATTGTCTGTCTTAGACTGTTTCATCTTTCCCTTAGTTGACCTCACTTACATTATGATTTTGCAAGTCTTGTTGGACTTGATCTTCTTCTAGTTTATCCTGGGTCCTCGAAGGTTCATGGCTACTGGAAGTTGGGAGAGGGGTGTCCTGCGTTAATAGCTAAAATTTATTGAGCATCTGAGGCACCATTCTAAGTGTTTCGTATCTATTATTTTACATAATATCCTCATAACCCTACAAGTAAGGAAACTAAAGCTAAACAACCTGCCCAAAGGTCACACAGCTAAGAAGCCAGGCTTCAGAGCCTGCCCCTCTAACCTATTATGTTCTACTACCTTGCGTTATAGGGTGGATTTATTTTCTTTCTTATGCTTTTCTAGACTTCTCTTTAACACCCAGTAAGTATTATTAAAAAAGAGGGGTCCATCAGTGGATGAATGGATAAGGAAGATGTGCTATGTACACAATGGAATATTATTCAGCCTCGAGAAAGAAGGAAATCCTGCTATTTGCGACAACATGGATGGACCTTGAGGGTACTATGCCATGTGAAATAAGTCAGACAGAGAGGGACAAATACTGTATCATCTCATTTATATATGGAACTTAAAACAAAACCCAGCAAAATTCCAACCAAGTCACAGGAAAAAAAGATCAGATTTGAGATTATCAGAAGTGGGGGAATTGGGTAAAAGTGGTCAAAGGCACAAATTTCCAGTTATAAGCTAAATAACGACTAGTGATGTAATGTATAACAGGATGACTACAGCTAACACTGCTGTATGGTATATAGCAAAGTTGTTAAGAGAGTAAATCCTACCCAGCCGGCGTGGCTCAGTGGTTGAGCATCGACCCATGAACCAGGAGGTCAGGGCACACGCCCGGGTTGTGGGCTCGATCCCCAGTACAGGGCATGCAGGAGGCAGCTGACCAATGACTCTCTCTCATCATGGAGTTCCTATCTATCCCTTTCCCTTCCTCTCTCTGGGATTTTATGAAATCAATGGAAACATAAAAAAAGAGAGTAAATCCTAAGAGTTCTCATCACAAGGGAAAAAATGCAGGGGTGGGCAAAAGAAGGTTTACAGTTGTGAGTACGCAGTTTATTCTTGTATTACTGTCGTAATCAGTGCACGATATGTGTGTGTACCATTGCGCGTACAACCTAAACTTATACAGTGCTATATGTCAATTATATCTCAAGGGAGGGGGGGGTGAACGTTTACTCAGAGACAAAAAGGGGACCCCAGGGCAAGCCTCTGAAGTGTATCTGGAAGACTCAGAAGCTTTATCATGGTCGATGGGCCGCAACTTATTTGTCTTGCACTATATCCACCTTTTCTGCCCATTCTCGCCCATCGGTACGGGACCAGTATTACAAGCACCTCTTCATTTTATTAATAGACATAATATTTGGCTAAAGTAAATCAGACACTTACCTGCAGAACTTACTCTTCTCACCAGCTCCAGGGGGAAAAAAAAAAAAAAAAGGCCTAAAGTAAAGCTATGAGCTCATACAAGAAAGAATTTAAATGAGGCTGGATGAAATCACCTTGAGTTCTTGAAGTTGATCTGGTTCATAAAGCTGGGCAGATACTGCCTGTGCAAGGAAGGTGTCTAGCTCATGGCGATGCAAGATTCGGCCACCAGGCCACTGAACCATGTACCTAGAAAAGAAAAGCATTATTAAGTCATAAAGGCTCCTTTAAGAGAGAACTCATGGACATGGACAACCGTGTGGTGATGGTGGTGATGGGATGGAGGCGGAGGTGGGAGGGGGCATAGAGAGGATAAATGGTGTTGGGGAAAAGTTCTTTGAAAAAAGCTCATTGAAGCTAAGACACTGGTCATGAGCCAGATCCTAGCTAAGTTTTGGTGATTCCAATGAAAAAAGTAAAAGAATCTCCGCCTTTGGTTATTTGCAGTCTAGAGAGTAGAGGAGACAGGCATGTACACCAACAATGACAGGAGAGTGTGTTAAGTACCAAGACAGAAGAGGGCTACGTGTGGAAGAGTGAGGAAGGGCCACCTGACAAAAACTCAGCAGAGGCTGAGTTTCAAAGGGCATGGAGAAATTAGTGAGATAAAAGGCTGGGGAAAGAATGTTCTAGGTGGAGGAAACAGTATGAGTGAAGGCATAGAGTTGTAGAGTTCAACATGATATACCAGGTTCGATAATGCTCGACCTCAGCGGGTTTGCAGTGACAGGAAGCAAGCTTTGAAAGAACAAATCATGAAGGGCCTCAGAAACAGCATTAAGGAATTTAGACCTTTACCCTGAAAATACAGCAAGATGCTTAAGGATTGTCAGCAGGGGAATAATATTGACTGGCTCAGGGAGTAAGGGACAAGAGGCATGGATATCCATTGGGACACTAGCACACTAGTAATCTACAGCCAAAGAGGCCTGAACAAAGGCATTGGCTGAGGGGATGGAGAAGGCCAGGGGACAAAGAACTATTAAGGAGATAAATCTACAGGCTTTGGTAGTGGATTTTATGGGAAGTGGAAAAGAAAAGAGTCCAAGATTCCTAGAATTTTGGCTTGGGCAGATGGCTGGATGATGGATCCACCAATTAAATGAATAAGTATTTGAACTTAATTCCATGAATTGAATATGCCTTACTGTTCTAAGCATCGAGAACGCAAAAAGAGGAAGAGAGAGATGAAAAATACAAATATATCAGTACGAAGCCTAGTTCTTAGCTCCCTGAAGGCCCACAAGACATGTTCATAATTATTGGGCCTTTGTAAGACTTCAGAAACTTGGCATTTAAAGCAACAGCTGGTCTTTTCTGAGTGGCACATGAGATGCGTTCCTGACGACTCTGCCCAGTTACTACTAGCAGAAGGCAGTACAGTGCCCTGGGAAAAGCCTGAGCTCTGCAGCCAGACAGCCCAGCTTCCAATCTTTAACCTGCTGTTCCTCACCTGGAATGATCACAACAGAGCAGGTAGTCCCACCATCATTACCTTCTCCAAGCCCCAACCATCCAGGATGGTTCTGCAATTACAGAAAATGCCAACAAACCTTGTTGCTTCCTTAGGAAATCAATTCTAAATCAGTGGGCTTTCCAGGAGGAATCTGCCTGAGCCACACAAACTTCCCTTTGCCCACAACAATTATCCTCTTCCTACCTGCATGTCCTCCACTTGAAAAATTTATTCTTAATTATAATCTATTTTATACTTTTTGATGCTATATTATATAGTGCATAATTCATAGCTTATATTCTCTATCAATAGAAAATATTCTCTTCTGTCCTCCTTAATGCATTTTCGGCCTTGAGGACTACATTATCTATTAATATTGTTTCTTTCTTTTGATTTGTAGTTCCTTGATTTACCTTTGCTCATTCTTTTATTTTTAATTTTGCCATCTTATTTTGTTGGCAAAATGTGAAGTAAAAATAGAAGAAAATGAACAGAAATGAAATTACAGTAGGAGACTTTAGTATTCTACCATCAAGTTAGGACATGTAAAATATACCTAAATTACATTTAAAGTCACAGATTTGAAAAATACGAGTAAGGTTCAAATGTTTTACCGATTTTGTACAAAGAAAACATTCTTTTCAAGTGTCCATGTGCATTCCCAGTTCTAAGACCTTGTTGGTTTGCCCTTATCTACTGTCTTTTATTATTCTGATTTATTATGAACTAGCTAGCATATCACATAGCATAGAGTAAGTATCAGTAAATATTTATTTGGGGAATGACTGAATGCATCAATCAGGTCACACCACAAAACCCCACAAAAACAAAAAAAACCTCAACAAAAATCCTCCAAAGCAGAATTGTACCAATCATACCCTGACCACTATGAAAGAAAAGCTCACCTAAAGGAGCTCCAAAGTAGTTGAGTGTGGGAGACAGGCAGGCTCAGGGAATGACTAATACAATGGGAAGGATGTGATTTTATAAGCTGAACAGATTGTTCTCGGTGCTCCAAGGAGAGAATGACTAATTTACCTGGGAGAATCAGAGAAGGGAACATTTCATTTCCTAGGGATTGAGTTTTTTGTTTAGTTTGGTTTTATGCTTTAATATTAATTTGTAATTTTTCATGTCACTCTAACCTTAGTATGGTGCATGGCAGAATGTGTGCTCAATAAATGTTTGCTGAACAAATGAGTCAATGTCAGGATATTCAAAAGGAAATGCTAGCTCCATCTTTTGGCCAGTACTGCTCTTCAACCAGCCTTGAATGAATTATGAGACAAAATGTGTAGGGTCCAAGGAGTCAGAGGAGTGAGAGTTTCACAAATGAGAGAGCAGGAAATGAATATTAACCAATATTTAGTGATGCACATGATGTGCTATTTTTTAAATTATATGATTCCACTGGGGATTTTCTTTGGAAAAACTATAGCATTGCTAATTTTCCAAGGAAGTTCCTCAATCTCAATGACAAGATGGCATCTGTATTAGTACTACTAGTATTTACATTATTATACATACTATATACAAGCATTATGTATTATATTATGATATATGCAAACTGTAAGTTACTCATAAGAATAACATTTACTAAATGCCTCTTGCATTCTAGACACCTCAGCAGGAACTTTATTTACACTGAATGTGGTAGCAAAGAATACAGACTTGGAGTCTGACATACTTGGTTCTAATCAGGGTTCCACTTATTTTCTATGTGACTCTAGGCAAATGCCTTAACCTCTAAGGGGCTTCAGTTCACTCATCTCCACAATGGGAATAATACTGCCTGTATCTCAAAAGGTTGTAATAAGTAAAGGAGAAAATGCATGTAAAAGCACTTAGCATAGTGTCTGGTACAGCAGCACTCCTGGTTACCATTCACAACTAAGCCAATTATAATACAACCCTTCCTTTACTATTTGGTGAAACCCCCATATATCACATATTAAAATCTCACATGTACAACCATCTGTTTCTACCCTATTTATTCTGTTTATCTCTCATGTCAGTACCAATATTTGGTAGTGTCCCCTTTTACACTACTTCTTTAATTTTAAATAACATTTACAATTTTATTCTTATTACAAAAGTTCAAGTTCATTCTCATCCAGAAAATGTAAAAAAATGTATAAAGAAAAAGAAAAAGAAAAAAATAATTGTACTCTTACCATTCAGATACAACTACCATTAAGACTGTTATGATTTCGGTTTCTTTCTTCCTAGCATCTCAAATCTCAATTTTTTCTCTTTTCCACACTAAGTATGTATAAAATATTGTATCTTGCTTTTTTCACTCAACATTATGCTATGAGAACTTTTCATTCATTAAATACTTTTTAAAAACATGATTTTTAATAACTGCATGTTCATGTAAGTGTATCAATTTAAAGACTCCTGTAATATTGGAAACTTATACAATTTATACTATTTCTTGTACTATAAATAATACTACAAAGATCACATCCACACATCTTATCAGTATATCTGATTGTTCACTTCCTTAGGATAGATTCCTAGAAGTGGAATTATTATGTCAAGGGTTATATCTATTCTAAAGGTCCTCAACACATACTGCAAAATTGTTTTCCAGACCAGTCTGTCCTATCTCCCAGCAGTGATGTCAGCATGGGTTACCATTACTCTTTGATGACTTAATGGGCAAAAAAAATCCCTTGTTATTTAAATTTCTGTTTGTCTGATTTCTAATGGTAACATTGCATATTTCTTCCAAACACTTATTTACTTCTGACTGGTCTCTATCATAGATGTATCAGTTAATTTGCTTGTTCTGTCTACACCCCCCTCTCAGATAATCTAAAGCCTTATCTTTATAATAGTGATAGCTATTTGGACACAGTGTGGACAGTTGACCCAAGTTAAATCAATCCACCGTGTGCCAGAGTCTTGAGAATTTGAGCTAAGAAATTCAGTGTCTGCCCAGCCACATGGCTCAGCAGGTGAGCATCGACCTAGGATCCAGGGGACCGCGGTTCGATTCCCAGTCGGGGCGTAAGCCTGGGTTGAGGGCTCGATCCCCAATCGGGGGGTGCAGGAGGCAGCCGATCAATGACTCTCTCATCACTGATGTTTCTATCGCACTCTCTCCCTCTCCCTTCCTCTCTCTGAAATCAATAAAGATATATTAAAAAAAAAAAGAAATTCAGTGTCTGACGAAACACTAGCAGAAAGAAGAGCTACACAGACCCATGAAAGAGTATGCAGTCTCTGTTCCTGCTTTTCTAGCACTGTTCCCTGTGTGCAGCATTTTTATTTCTTGTCCTTGGATGACTACGAGACTACCTGTTATATATTTACAATAAGATAGCTGGAGTGGCTTGTTTCTTGCAAACAAATCTAAAGAGAGTGTCATTTATCCCCTTTTGTTTTTGGGTGCTAGTATTTAAAAAGCCTTTGAATACTGACATACTTTCTGTCCTAACTTGCAAATATTTTTCTAGTTTATCGTATGTCTTTTAATTTTATGTACTGTGGCATACAGATGCATTCAGTTATTGATCTTCTTTTTAACATTATTTTTATTGATTATAGAGAGAGAAGGGAGAGGTATAGAGAGATAGAGAGAAACATCAATGAAAGAAACATCTATCGGCTGCCTCTTACAGCCCCCCTATTGGGATTGAGCCCGAAGCCTGGGCATGTGCCCTGATTGGGAACTGAACTAGCGACCTCTTGGTGCATGGGACTATGCTCAACCACTGAGCCACACAGGGTGGGCTGATCTTTTTAAATCTTCTCTTCTGAGGGGGAGAGTGCCTCTTTATTTTTTTTCTTTAACACTACTCAATTTTTAAAATAAACTTTTTATTTTGCAATAATTATACATATACAGAAACTTACCTTAAAAACCTTCAAGGTGTAATTTATATAACACAAAATTCATCCATTGTAAGTGTACAATTTAATAATATTTAGTAAATTTATAGATTTGTACCACTACCACCACAATTAAGTTGTAGAATATTTCCATTGCCCCAAAAGATTTCTCATGCCCATGTGCAATCACCTCATTTTCAACCCCAGGCAACCACTAACCTACTTTTTCTTTCTATAGATTTGCCTTTCTGGATTTTTTGTATAAATGGAATAATATCATGTGGTCTTGTGTGTCTGGCTTCTTTCCTTAGCATAATTTGAACATCTTTTTATGTGTTTATTTGCCATTGTATATTCTCTTCAGTGAAATGTCTGTTCATGTCTTTTACCCATTTTCTAATTAGTTTGGTGTTTGTTTTTTACTGTTGAGTTTTGAGAGCTCTTTATATATTCTAGATACTAGTCCTTTATTAGATATGTTGCTTTCAAACATTTTCTTCCAGTTTGTAGGTTGTCTTTTCATCTGTTTTACACGGGTTTTCAACAGGCAAAATTTTTAGACGTGATGAGGTCAAATTGATCAGCTTTTCCTTTATGGATCATGCTTTTGGTAACAAGTCTAAGAACTCTTTGCCTAGCCCTGAGGTCCTGAAGATTTTCTGTAAGTTGTATAATTTTATGTTTATATTTAAGTCTGATCAATTTTGAGTTAATTTTTGTATGAGTGATCATTAGGTCAAGGTTCTTTTTTTTTAGTCCATGAATGTCCAATTGCTCCAGTGCCATTTGTTGAAAAGGCTATCCTTTCTCCACTGAATTGTTTCTGCACCTTTGTCAAAAATCAGTTGAGCATATTTGTGTGGTTCTATTTCTGAGTTTTAAATTTTGTTCCACTGACCTATGTATTTATCCCTTAGCAAATATCCCCACTGTCTTGATTACTTTAGCTACATATTAAGCCTCAACATTGGGTAGAGTGTTTCCTTCACTTTTCTTTTTCAAGATTGGTTTAGATATTGGATGGGCATTTCTATAAAAATTTTAGAGTAAGTTTGTCTGTGTCCACAAAAAAACTTGCATTAAGCCTATAAGAATTGCATTAAACCTACATATAAATTTGAGGAGAAATGACTGGTAGTGATGAGTTTGATTTTAGCTTGAAGCCTGGATTCCTGGGAGTTGCTTCTGGGTCAGTAAAGCTTATTTTTCAGTCAATGTTTGGTCAACGGTGGTGTCTCAGTCCCTTGTACCCTGTTTCTGCCCTGTGTTGATGAGTCTTTGTGTGGTTTTGGGAATACTCTGAAGTCTGCCCCAAGTCCTGTTCTGGTTGCTCCTGAGTGGGTGCCCTCTAGTGCATGCACACATCCTTCCTCACCCCCCCTCCCAAGTTAACTGTTAGCCCAGAGGGCTCTTGGCTGTTTCTTTCCCATGTTCTCTCTATGAAGCTTCTGGATGCTCTGCCGTTTTGCTTGTATCATGCTGCTTATATATCTTAATCGCTTACCATCAAGGTCCCTGTTGTTTTTGACATGCTCTTAGCCATGGAATTTCCCATCCTCGGTTCCGAATAAAGACAGTTCCTTCAGGCAGACACATGGAACTCTTCATTCTTGTGGCCTGCTTTTCCCCTTAAGAAGAACTCCTGGTCACTGGACCAGAATGTGGCCTCCTTCTCCCAGAGTGATAACTGACACCCCTGCTCTACAAGCACACGTTAGAAATAGGGGGAAACCACCTGGCCAGGCGTGGCTCAGCAGTTGAGCGTCGACCTAGGATCCAGGAGATCGCAGTTTGATTCCCGGTCAGGGCACATGCCCGGGTTTTGGGCTCAATCCCCAGTCAGGGGCGTGCAGGAGGCAGCCGGTCAATGACAACTCACTCATCATTGATGTTTCTATCTCTTTCCCTCTCCCTTCCTCTCTCTGAAATCAATAAAGATATATTTAAAAAGAAAAAGAAAAATAGGGGGAAACTGGAAGGCCCCTGGTCTTTTTGGCTTGATCTTCCCAGTGTGGAAACTCTTTCGTATACATCAGCTGGGGTGGGGATGATTGGGACCCCAGGTATTCTTGCAATGATACCCCTGTATTACCCCTGAGTAGAAGCTGGGTGGGTGATTCCCTTTACCATGCCTACTGGACGTAGGGCTGGGGTTAACGAGAAATGGCAATAACCCTCTCCTAGGATGAAACCATAACCCAAGAATGGGAGCTGAGAGAAGGAGTCCTGTCTTCTTGGCTATATATGCCTGAGGGTTAAAGGATTAAAAAAATAATTTTCACCTGTTAAATTGTAATTTGCTGGGGAGACGGTTTTCTGTTCTTCTGGATGTCCTACCTCTTGTCTTTCTTTCCACCCCACCCCCACTTGTGGTAAAATGTACATAATATTTACCACTTTAATAATTTTTAAGTGTATGCTTCAGTGGAATTAAGTACATTCACATGGTACACTATCATCACCACCCATCTCCAGAACTTTTTCTTTGTCCCAACTTGAAACTCATACCTATTAAACACTAACTCTCCATTTCCTCCTCCGCCCAGCCTGTGGAAGCCACCATTTTACTTTCTATCTCTGAATTTGATTACTCTAGGCACTTCACATAAGTGGAATCATACAGTATTTGACTGGTTTATTTCACTTAATATGTCTTCAAGGTTTAGCCATGTTGTAGCATGTCAGAAGTTCCTTCCTTCTTTTTTATTTATTTTTGTTTTTATCTTTTAAATATATCTTTATTGATTTCAGAGAGAGGAAAGGAGAGGGAGAGGGAGAGATAGAAACATCAATGATGAGAAAGTCATTGATCAGCTGCCTCCTGCACGCCCCTGACCGGGATTTGAACCACGATCTCCTGGATCTTAGGTCAATGCAAGGGCTGAATCATGCCCAGAGCCTTCCTTTTAAAGAAAAAAAAAGTTTTTATTTATTTGAGAGAGAGTGAGGGAGGAGGAGAGAGAGGGAGAGAGAGGGAGAGAGAAACATCGATGTGAGAGACACATTGATTGGGGATGGGGGAATCAAGCCTGCAACTGAGGTATGTCGCCTTGGCCAGAATCAAATCCAGGACCCTTCAGTCTGTGGGCCGATGCTCTAACCACTGGGCAAAACTGGCTTGGGCTATACCACCTTTTAAAAAAAAAAAATCTTCATTGATTTCAGAGAGAGGAGAGGAGAGGAGGAGAGAGAGATAGAAACATCAATGATGAGAGCGTCATTGGTCGGCTGCCTCCTGCATGACCCTGACTGGGGATTGAGCCCGCAACCCGGGCATGTGCCCTGAGCGGGAATTGAAGCCCGATCGCCTGGATCCTAGGTCGATGCTCAACCGCTGAGCCACGCCCGGCCGGGCTATACCACCTTTTTAAAAAATCAATTAATCCATCTATGGAAATGGGTTACTTCCACCTTTTGACTATTGTTAATCTGCTGTTAAGCCCCTCAAGTTAATTTTTCATTTCAATTACTGTACTTTTTAACTCCAGAATATCTACTGGGTTTCTTTTTGTAATTCCTCTCTTTATTGCTATTCTCTATTTGATGGGTCATTGTTATCATACTTTAAATTCTTAAGTATGATTTCCTTTAGTTCTTTGAATATACTTATAGTAGCTGATTAAAAGTCTTTATTTACTATGACCTACATCTATACCACCTCTGAGAGAGTTTCTATTGACTGCTTTTTGTTCTATGTATGACCACACATTATCATTTCCCTGAAAGTCTTGTAGGTTTTTATTGGACACTGAACAGTTTTGATAATATATCGTAGCAACTCTGGACTTTTGTCTCCTTCCCCAAGTATTGATGGTACTGACACTTTTTTGTTTGTTTAGTGACATGTCTAAACCTATTTTATTTTTTTTTGAACCAATTTCAGAGAGTCTGTTAATCCTTCAAGTGTGTGGTCACTGATGTCCCTGCTCAGATTTTTATTTTTATCTTGAATTCTCTTTCCATTTATAAGCCTTGCTTCCTTGGAGTCTCTATTGGATCAGCACAGCTTATTAGTCAGCCAGTGATTAGTCAAAGGTTGTGCAGAAACATCTTGAGCCAATAAATCTGCCTCCCGCACACACCCCAACTGGGGATCAAGCCCCCAACCTGGGCATATGCCCTGACCCGGAATCGAACCGGTGACCTTTTGGTGCACGGGACGATGCTCAACCCACTGAGTCACACTGGCCAGGGAGAACCTGCTGCTTTGTAATACAATTGATTCTCAAAAGAGACTCCTCAACTCCACCTATGAATCTGGAGGAGCGATCTTGTCAAATTTCAAGTTCTTTTTCTGGAAAATTGTTGAGATCTGAATGAACCTTGCTAGAAAAGATAGGGCCTTGGTGCATGCCTCTCCACATTCAGCAGGGCTGCCCCCTAGAGCCTGACAGAATTCCTTATTATCCTTCCCTCCTCATGGTGACTATTATATGTGTAAAGATTCTGCCTTCCTCAAAATATTTCTACCTTTCCTAGTAGACTCTTCGTTTCTCTAGAACAACTGTCCAAGTGCTTCACCAACTTAAGTTTTAGTCACAACTTCTCCAAGCATTACTTTACAGTGGAACCTCGGTTCTTAAACTTAATTCATTCCGCAAGGCTGTTCGAGAAGCGATTTGTTAAAAAACCGAATCATTTTTCCCCATTAGAAATAATGTAAATTGAATTAATCCGTTCCAGACCCACAAATGATTTCCTGTTTTAACCTTTCTTACATAAAGTCCATGTCTAATGTACTGTTTAATCTATAAATAAACATTCTCTTAAATTTATCAAACCACCCCCTACTAGCCTTAAATGAATCACTTTCAGCACTCGTTCCCGGGTGTCTTTCAGGTCAGCATGCAGCATCTTTACTAGTTCATTTATAACTGCCTCCGAAATGGCTGTCACTGGCTAACTGCTCTTCATTTATCCAAATCAACAACAGTTTTTCTACCTCTTCAATTGCCTGTGATCACTGCTTCTTTCACACCCTTAGCAACAAAAGCATTCTCTCCTTTGTTGCCTGAGAGATGCTTTCTGTCATGCTGAAAGGGTTTCCCGCTTTTTTCAGCATGAAAGGGCTGTCAGATATTTTTTTTCCTTGTGAACAACTTGGTCGAGAAGCGAATTAATTGTTCAAGATGGAAGACGTCCAAGAAACGAGGTTTGACTGTACTTTCTTTTACCTACAGTTAGAAGCAATTGAAGAGTTTAGACTCTAGTACTCAGTTAGGCCATAGTTCAGTACTCCTACCAGTGTTTACATGACATTTCCGGGCAATGCAGTTATTTAGGATAAGTTAAGCTTCTCTTAAAATTGAATTATATTTCCAACTAGATTTATGTTAATCTTTAAAACTGCATTGTTTTGCCATTTTGCCTTTTTAAAAGCATAGGAATTCGGAGCTGGAGAGACTTGGGTTCAAGGTCTTTCACTACCCCTTACTAGCTATGCAGCCTTTGAACCTTTATTTCCTCATCTATAAATAGAGATAAATAATACTTTTTAGCATATTATGAGGATTTAGTAGTATCACACACAAAGGGCTGACTTAGCATATTGCCAGGTACATAAGTATGTAATCTTAGAAAATCTATTCTTGATGATTGTACAAACACTGATTATTGCCTTGTGCTTTAATAAAGGGCTTATATGGGGTACAGATTTATGCAGGTGAGTTTCCCCTTACGCTAAACAACTCCAGATGATGACTCTTCTATTTTGGTTCTTAGGTCTTTTAAAAAGTAATCTTTATATCTTTTCCAAGGCTTTTAGGCAATAGGCTATCACTTATCACTGCTGTCACTAGGGCTGGTTCTAAGAATAGCTCCTACTCCCTGAGTCACCTCCTTTACAACTGGCTACTTCTGATTTGTTGTACACTGGGTAATCAGATGACCAAATTGTCAGAAATGTGTCTAAATTAAAAATAAATAGGTTGGGCAGAAGGTAAGGTTCTCTTCAGTGGAAGCATACAGAAACTATTAGGCTATTAGAGCATACTCTAAGTTGGGGGTGGGGAACCCTTTCTCTGCCAAGGGCCATTTGGATATTTATAACACCATTCACAGGCTATCCAAAATTATCAACTTAAAATTAGCTACGAAAAAAGCTCCTAGATTTATTGAATTTCGAGTCCTGCCTGTGGTTGCCTTGACAGGGCCAGACCAAATGATTTCGCTGGCAGTATATGGCCTGAGGGCCAGACGTTCCCCATCCCTGGTCTAAGTGATAGTTTATAGCTGTTCATGAACAATTTTTACTTATTTTCATGTTCCTGGATATGTTAAAAAAACACAGAGAATCAAATAAATTGGAAAATGAACTACTACTATACTTTTGAGAGAAAAGATAAAAACATGTAATTCCAGAGTTAATATGAGACAATGTAGGGCTGTAGCCAGGAATATATTAGTAGCTAGAAGGTATAAATCCTATCTATTATTCTTATTGGGAAGACTTCTTAAATCACCAATCTTAATCTCAAGGTAGTTAGAAGATTAAAATATATTAAGATTACGCATCTCTTATTAGTTATAGGCCCCCCTGCATGTATTATCTAAATCCTCAGCAGCTCTGAGAAGAATTATTATACCCATTTTTGATGAGGTAATGGATTATTTTAAAAGGTTTAAGTGACTTATCCAAACTGCAAAGTACCACAGCCAGAATTCAAACTAAGGTCTGTTGAGTTTCAAAGTTCAATGGTCTATAACAACCTTCTGGTGACTTGTAGGGATTGACTTCTTCTTCGCACAAAAACTTATTTCCTCTACATCAGCAAATAAACAATGAGAAAGTATAATAAAAAACAGAATACTATCTATAATCACAATAATATATATCAAGTACCTAGTAATTAATTTTTTAAAAAAATATATCTTTATTGATTTCAGAGAGAGGAAAGGAGAGGGAGAGAGAGAAAGAGAAACATCAATGATGAGAGAGTCATTGATCTGCTGCAGCCCGCAACCCAGGCATGTGCCCTGACTGGGAATCGAACCCTGATCGCCTGGATCCTAGGTCGACGCTTAACCGCTGAGCCACGCCCGGCGGGGCCTAGTAATTAATTTAAAACACAGCAGACTTTTATGGAAAAAATTAAGTCTACTAAGAGATAAAGGAAAAGATCCAAATAAAGGGAGGGGTCAACTATGATCTTTGGATGAGAAAACTTAACTTTATAAAGATGTCAACTCTCCCCAAATTAATCTATAAATTCATTTCACTGAAGAAAAAAAACCCAACAAGATTTTTGTGGAAAGTGGATTAACTCTAAATTATATTTGGAAGAATAAACTATAATTTTATTTTACTTTTTAAAAATATATCTTTATTGATTTCAGAGAGAGGAAAGGAGAGGGAGAGAGAGAGAGAAACATCAATGATGATGTCCGGCCAGGTGTGGCTCAGCAGTTGAGTGTTGACCTAGGATCCAGGAGATCGGGACTCGATCAATGACTTTCTCATCATTGATGTTTCTATCTTTCTCTCTCCCTCTCCCTTCCTCTCTCTGAAATCAATAAAGATATATTAAAAAAGAAAAGAAAAAGAAACATCAATGATGAGAGAGTCATTGATCAGCTGCCTCCTGCACACCCCTGACTGGAGATTGAGCCGTCAACCCAGGCATGTGCCCTGACTGGGAATAGAATCCCGATCGCCTGGATCCTGGATTGACGCTCAACAGCTCAGCCACGCTGGGCCAGGCAAAACTATAATTTTATTTACATGGTGCAGGAATAGCTACAAATATGAAACATGGAAAGCAAAGAGCGGAGATTTGCCCTACCTGAAATTAAGGCAAACTATAAACCCTTAATAATTAAAACAATGCTGTCCTGGCGAGGAATCAAATAGGCAATGGAACAAGATAGAATCCAGGAAAGGACTCATGTATATTCAGGAACTTGGCATATATGAAAGGTAGTAATAAAATCAGTGAGGAAAGAAGAAATCATTTAATAAATGGAATTGGGAAAACTGGCTTCTTTTGTAGAGAAAATAAAATTAGATCCTTTCTTAAAGCATATATAGAATAAATACCTGCTATATTTAAAGAACTGACATGGAAGGCAACATTATAAACTATATTAAAATGTAAAGAATATTTTTATCACCCAGGGGTAGAGAAGAATTTATTGACAAAGATCCCAAATGCACACACCATAAAGGTACAATTTGATGGGTTTGACAAAACCAAAATTAAATACTTTTCAGTTAGGGGTGAAGTGTACCATTATCTGCAATTTACTTGGAAATCCATCAAAACGGATGGATACATGGATGGCTAGAGATGGATAGTTATGTGGAATAAAGTAAGTATAGTAAAATATTAATTGTAGAATCGAAGTGGTAGGCATATGGCTGTTCGTAATACTAGTCTTCCAGCTTTTCTGTATATATGAAGTAATAAAGAGTTGGTGAAAATTTAATACTTTTGTTCAACAAAGCTACTGTACATAAAGTTTTTAAAAATTGTGACTGGTTGGAAAAGATATTATATACACACACAGATATAAAAATTTGCTATATATGTATGTGTATACTTCTGTAATCAGCAAGAAAGATAAGTAACCTAAAAAAGTTTGCAAGATAAATAGGCACCTCAGAGAATGAGAAAATAAATGGCTATATGTACAAAATAGAAGCTCAACGTCACCTATACTCAAAGAAATGCAAATTAAAAAGATACTACTAGTTGAAGTGCTGGATTGGCAAAAAATTAAGAAGTTATATGAGTCCTGCTGGCATGGCTTAGTGGTTGAGCATCGACCTATGATCCAGTAGATCACAGTTCGATTGCCAGTCAGGGCACGTGCCCGGGTTGCGGGCTCGATCCCTAGCCGGGGGGGGGAGTGCAGGAGGCAGCTGATCAATGATGTCTCTCTCATCATTGATGTTTCTATCTCTCTCTCCCTCTCCCTTCCTCTCTCTGAAATCAATAAAATATATAAAAAAAAGAAGTTATATGATATTAGTACTGGCAATAATATGAAGAAATAAAAACCCTTATGCATTGTTCATAGGATTATAAATTAGTATATATACAATCCAGAGCAATTTGTCAATATTTGGTGAAAAACCTATATGCATATTTTACAGGATCCAGGAATTCTACTCTGAGTATATACTTCAGATAAACTGATACAGGAACACAAAGAGAGACATCTATGAAAATATTCCCTGCAGCACTATTTGTGATATCCAAGAACTGGAAATAACTATCTATCAATTGATAAATAAAATACAGTTGACCCTTAAACATAGGAGTTAGGGGCGCTGACCACCAGCACAGTTGAAAATCCATGTATAACTTTTGACTTCTCAAAAACTTGATGACTAAATAGTAGCCTACTACTGATCATATAAACAGTCGATTATACATATTTTGTACATTATATGTATTGTACACTGTATTCTTCCAATTAAACAACCTAGAGAAAAGAAAATGTTATTAAGAAAATCGTAAGGGCCCAGCCAGCGTGGCTTAGTGGTTGAGCGTCGACCTAGGATCCAGATTGCAGTTCAATTCCCAGTCAGGGCACATGCCTGGGTTGTGGGCTCGACTCCCAGTAGGGGGCGTGCAGGAGGCAGCCGATCAATGACTCATCATTGATGCTTCTCTTTCTCCCTCTCCCTTCCTCTCTCTGAAATCAATAAAAATATATTTTTAAAAAAATAGAAAATCGTAAGAAAGAGAAAATACATTTATAGTATTTATTGAAAAAAATCAGCATATAAACAGACCTGCACAGTTCAAACCCATGCTGTTCAAGGGTCAACTGTACTGTGATATTAGTATTTGAGGGAACATAATCTGGTAGTCAGGAGGAGTGAACCATACATGAATATGGATAGATCTCAAAAATACACTGAATGAAAAAATAAGAAATAAAATGAGATGTTCAGCACAATATCTTTTATATAAAAAAGGAAAAAAATCTACAAATACAAGTGGTAGTATAGACTGTGCATAGATAGTATTTAAATAAATATATGTAAGATAGCTTGGAAAGACACACATCAAATATTCCATAGTAGATAACTATGGGTTGAGAGAAAAATGGAACTGGATCAGGAATAAAGACTAAAAGGGACAAAACTACATATAAAACCACATATAAAAGAGATTATGCATGGAGTGATGATGACAGAGAGATCATAAACTGAAAAGACTATCATAGCAATCAATTTCAGTGTTTTTGAAGTCTAAGCTAAATACAAAACCAAAACCTCCCCACCCCAAACACCATAAAAACACTTGATTAAAGGAAATGTCCAAAACGTAAAAGAGAAATGAACTGGCTACCTCCCTGTCACATGGCTTACCGGAGTACACAGCACATGAGCAGCAGATGGGTGGGCACATTAGCTGGATTGAGCATACTGGGTGTATCTGACTTCATACAGGCCAGGAAGGCCCTCATCCTTCTGTTCTTGTCCTCAACTGCTTTGCCCAGCCAGAGCTTCTTGAGGTTTGGGCAAGTCCATTCCCGAAATGTCAGCGCAGACACCAGCTCGGGGGTTTGAGGTGACTTCCCTTTATAGGCAGACCACTCTTTAAGGATCACTGAAGGAACTGGAAAACAAATTGAGGAAAAACAAGTTCTAGAGAATCTCTGAGCACTTCTGCAGCTGGCCACAATGGACAAGATCAATCACATTTCAACATCTTTTTATTTTTGTTGCTGTAATTTTTATTGTTAGCAGAAGTAGTAAGCATTTACTATATGCTTGATATGTGTTAAGTACTTTGCATATAAATGTAAATCTCATTTACTCTTCAGAACAATCCTGAGAGAGGTTATGCCTATATTATGAAAAACGTAGTGTTCATTTTGCAGATGAAGAAATCAAGGTTCAATGTCACACAGTTCTTTTTTTTTAAAAAGATATACCTTTATTGATTTCAGAGAGAGGAAGGGAGAGAAAGAGAGAGAAACATCAATGATGAGAGAGTCGTCATTGATCGGCTGCCTCCTGCACACCCCCAACTGGGGATCGAGCCCGCAACCCCAGCATGTGCCCTGACCGGGAATTGAACTGCAATCTCCTGGATCCTAGGTCGATGCTCAACCACTGAGCCACGCCCGGCCGGGCTCACACAGTTCTTAATTACATTGAAACTCATTTCTGAAGTAGGTGTACCAGCCTAGGCAAGGAAGGAAGTCCAGAAAGAATTATGTGACTACCTGGCTTCATAACAGATTATAGAACACCCCAAAAGAATTTTAAAGAATTTCCCAAAATTCTCAAAAAGCCAACCTCTTTTAAATTTACAAAGGTGTAACAGACAACGAAAACATGGCTTCTGTCAAGACATCTGCCATCTACTCAGTTACCCAAGCTACTAACCTGGAAGTCATCCTAGAATCCTTGCTCTCCTTCACCTCCTACATAGCTGGTTATCCCAAAGGTCCTGGTGACTCTACTACCTTATCACCCCTTATATCTTCTCCCTTTTCTTCATCATGACAAATATTGCAGAAATTCAGATTTCATCATCTTTCATCTGACAAGAGTCTCTACACTACTGTCCCTGCCTTAACTTAATCCTTCCAGGTCCCCCTCACACCCATGTTCCACAGCCACTGGAGTGTTCTTTTTTTAAAAAAAACCTCTTAGTTTGAAAAAATTACAGATTCACAGGGAGTCACAAAGATAGTAGAGAGAGGTCCTGTGTACTCCCTACCCAGTTTTCCCCAATGGTTATATCTAAAATAATTACAGCAAAATATCAAAACTAGGAAACTGACATTGGTATAATTGTGTGTATAGTTCTGTGTAGATTTGTGTAACCACTACCACAATCAAGATATAGAACTATTTCATCACCACAAAGATCTCCCTTATGCTACCCCTTTTATGGTCACACCCAGTGACCTCCAGCACCATCCCCAGTCCCTGGCAATCACTAATCTGTACTCCAAATCTATAATTTTGTCAATTTGAGAATGTTATATAAATGGAATCATAAAGTATGCAATCTTTTGTGACTGGCATTTTCACTCAGAATAACACCCTTGAGATCCACCCATGTTGCATGTATGAATAGTTCATTCCTTTTTTCTTTTTTTTTTTTGCCAAATAGTATTCCATGATATGGATGTATCACAGTTTAACCATTCACCTTTTGAAGGATATCTGGGTTGTTTCCAGTTGGGCCTATCATGAATAAAGCTGTTATTGTACTTTGTGTACAAGTTCCTGAATGAAAATAAGACTTCATTTCTCTGAGATAAATGCCTGAAAGTCTAAGTGCTGGGTTGTATGTTAAGTACATTTTTAGTTTTGAAAGGAACTACCAAATTATTTTCCAGAGTAGTGGTACCATTTTACATTCCCAACAGCAATTTATAGATGATGTTTCTCCACATCCAATCCAGCACGTGGTATTATCACCATTATTCGTTTTAGCCATTCTGATAGGCATGTAGCAATAATACCTCATTGTTGTTTTAATTTGCATTTCTCAAATGGCTAATAATGAATATCTTTTCATATCTTTACTTGTTCTATGCATATCTTCTTCAATGAAATGTCAGCGCATGTCTTGCTTATTTCCTAATTGAATTGTTTTTCTAATGTTCAGTTTTGAGAGTTCTTTACATATTTTAGATACTAATCTATATATGTGGTATGTGTTCATCTATGGATGTCCAACTGATCCAGTGCCACTTGTGAAAAAGACTATATTTTCTCCAATGAAGTGCTTCTGTAGCTTGTCAAAAATCAGTTGGCTGTACTTTTATGGGGTTATTTCTGGGTTCCCTATTCTGTTCCATTGATCTATGTGTCTATATCACTGCCAACACTTGTCTTTTTAAACTTATTTATTTATTTATGTTAATCCTCACCCAAGGATATTTTTCCCATTGATTTTTAGAGAGAGTGGAAGGGAGGGAGCCAGGAGAGAGGAACATCTATGTGAGAGACACACTGATTAGTTGCCTCCTGCACACACCCAGCCACGGCCAGGGATCAAACCTGCAACCCAGGTACATGCCCTTGACTGGAAATCGAACCTGCTACCCTTTGGTGCACAGGCCAACGCTCTAATCATTTAGCAACACCAGCCAGGGATTCCTTTTTTTTAAACTTAAAAACCTTTCTGCCCAGCCAGTGTGGCTCAGCGGTTGAGAATTGACCTATGATCCAGAAGATCGCAGTCCAATTCCCGGTCAGGGCACATGCCCGGGTTTCGGGCTCGATTCCCAGTGGGGGGGTGCAGGAGGCAGCCGATCAATGACTCTCATCATTGATGTTTCTATCGAATTCTCTCCCTCTCCCTTCCTCTCTCTGAAATCAATAAAGACATATTTAAAAAAAAAAATTTTTGTTTTTAAAAAACTATTTAGGACACAAAACAAGGCAACATTTATTCTTTTTTTTCTCATCTTCTGGTATGGGATCTGTTGGTGGCTCCTCCATTCTCCCACTATTGCTCTCTAAGCCAGTGTTACTATCACTGGCCCCTTCCTGTCACACTGTCCACCCTCTCCTGTTTGCTCTCCTTGCCTTCTACAGGAGTAGATGTGCCTTCACCCTTCTGTTGGCTTTCCGTTGTTTCTTCAATGTGTGTCTCCTCTGTCTCCATTGGAACACTCTCGTCTTCCTTCTTTTCTTCGGTCTTGTTAGCTGCTTGCGCTTCCCCGGGAACAATATGCTCTGACTGCATGCAGCTCGCTCTGCTGCCCCCTTCTCCCTATCCTCCTGCCTTTTCTGAGCCCATTCCTCTGCCCGTGCAATTTCACCTGCAGTTTTTTCCATATCCACTTCTACTTTTAAACTGCACAACCTTTTAAGTTCATTGTTAAACAGATCTGTGCTTTCCAGTAATTTCCTCTTTTCCTGGTATCACCTCCCTATTTGAAGTTTGGCTTCCAGTTTTCGCTGATGTACCATTAAGGACTGTACCTGTCGTTTGAGCACTTGCATTCTAGCTATTGTGGCAACTGACCAAACATCTGGCACCACACTCTCACTAAGGATTTTACTGATGAGGCAGTGGTTTCTCTGAAAATGGGCAGTGGCTATATATGCTTCATTGACAAGCCATCATCATAATCATCTGGATCTTTAGCAGGCTGAATGCTCATGTAAGGTTCACCTTTCTCCATGTGAGACTGCCTATCAACTTTCTTCCTCTAAAGCAAGTTCTGCATGATTTTTTGCATTTATGTAAGCAAGGTATATGGGGGAATTATGGTAAGCCTTCATAGATTCACTGTCCTCTTATCTTTTCTGCTTCATATTCATTTAACTATTCTTTTTTTTTCTTTCTTAATTGATGGGATCTCCCCGCATGTCACCAATAATCTTGCCAATCTCTCACAGCTTTAGGTCAGGGTTGGAAGCCTGTACTTGGTCCTAGACCTTTCTGCTGTACCTCATGTAGGGCATCAGTGGCTTATCTGGTGGCATTGGGGGTTTTGAAATTGTAATACCAGAGGACATTGTGCCTGGGTTTCCTCCCAGACTGTAGTTGTTGTAGGCAAGATGACTGTATGAATTGTATCCCTCAAACCCTGGTGTGCTGGGCATTTGTGTTTTAGGAGACGGTGTTGGAGGTGGGGCATAAGATGGTCTTTTTGACATTTTGGAAGATTAAGCTCTCAGTTCCTTAAGAATGAATCTGTGCCCTACCGGTGTGGCTCAGTGGTTGAGCATCAACCCATGAACCAAGAGGTCACTGGTTCGATTCCTGACCAGGGTACATGCCTGGGTTGCATGCTCGATCCCTAGTAAGGGGCATGCAGAAGGCGGCCAATCGATGTTTCTCTCTCATTGATGTTTCTATCTCTCCCTCTCCCTTCCTCTCTTTCTAAAATCAATAAAAACATATACTTTTTTTAAAAAATAGAATAAACCTAAGACATTGTGGGCAGAAAAACACCTGCAGGTCTGGCCTCGCTTCCCTTTATCCATTGCACACCCTGGCCCTCCCACAATCTTAATTATTGTAGCTACATATATGTCTTATAATCAGGTAGAATGATTGCTTCCAATTTATTATTCCTTTTCATAAGGGTTTTAGCTATTCTAGTTCCTTTGTCATTCCATATAAATATTAGAATATTTTTGTCTACATCTACAAAGAAATCTGGTGAGATTTTTTTATTTGTTAATCCTCACCCGAGGATATTTTTTTCATTTATTTTTAGAGAGAGTGGAAGGGAGGGAGTGGGAGAGGGATGGAGAGAGAAGGAGAGGGAGAGAGAGAAACAGAGAGACATCGATTGGCTGCCTCCCGCACATGCCCTGATGGGGCCAGGAATGAACCTGCAACTCAGGTATGTGCCCTTGACCAGGAATCCAACCTGCAACCTTTTTGGTGCAGGGGCAGATGCTCTACCACTGAACCACACCTGCCAGGGGTCTGGTGAGATTTTTTTTTTTTTTAAATATATCTTTATTGATTTCAGAGAGAGGAAGGGAGAGGGAAAGACAGATAGAAACATCAATGATGAGAGAGTCACTGATCAAGCCCGCAACCGGGAATCGAACCCCGATCGCCTGGATCCTAGGTCAACGCTCAACTGCTGAGCCACGCCCGGCCGGGCTCTGGTGAGATTTTTATAGGAATTGTGTTAAACCTGTATATCAATGTGGGGAGAGTTGACATCTTTACTATGTTGAGTCTTCCAATCCATGGACATGTATGCCTCTCCATTTATGTAGGTCTTCATTGATTTTTTTCAGCAGCATTTTGTAATTCTCAGCATACAGATCCTGAACATCTTTTGTTAAATATATACCTTAGTATTTCATTTTCTTTGGAGGGACTGTAAATGGTATTGTATTTTTTATGTCAGCTACATATATTCATTGTTAATATACAGAAATACAATTAATTTCTCTGTTTATTTTATATTTTATAACCTTCATAAACTCACCTTTCAATTCTAGAAGTTTTGTTGTAGATTCCCTGTGATTTTCTACATAGACTGTATGTCATATGCAACTAGGGACAGTTTTATTTCTTCCTTTCTGGTTTGTATGTCTTCTATTTCATTTTCTTGCCTTCCTACACTGGTTAGAACTTGTAGTACTATAAGAGCAGTGGTAAGGGTGGACATCTTAGTCTTGTTCCTGATTTTAGGATAAACATATTCCGTCTTTCACCATTAAGTATCATGTTAGCTGCAAGGTTTTTATAGATGTTTATCATACTGAAGAAACTCCCCTCTATTCCTAGTTTTCTGAATTGTTTTATCGTGAGTGGTTGTCAAATGTTTTTCCGAATCCACCAAGATAATCATGTTATTTTTCTTCTTTAGCCTGTTTATATGGTAAATTACATTGATTGATATTTCAAATACTGAATCAGCTTGCAACCATGGAATAAACCCTACTTGGCCATCCTTTTAATAAATGGATGAACTCTATTGACTAATCTTTTAAGTTTTTTTACATCTATATTGATCAGTCTAAACTGTTGTTTTAATGTACTGTCCTGATCTGGCTTTAGTATCAGAGTAATACTGGCTTCATAGAATGAGGTGGGAAGTGTTCTCTCCTAGTTTCTGAAAAAAGGTGTGTATAATTGATGTTAATTCTTTGTTAAACATTTAGGAGAATTCTCTAGTGAAACCAATTGAGCAAGATTTCTTTTTTGGGAAGTTTCAAATTAAGTTTCATTGATATTTATAGGGCTATTCAAATTTTCTATTTCATATTAGGCTAGTTGTAGTTTTTATATTTTCAGAAATTGGTCCAATTTGTCTAAGTTGTCAAATTTATGTATTAGAGTTGTTTACGGTGTTCCCATATCTAACTAGGTATCTGTAGGCTTTGTGGTGATAGCCCGTCTCAATATTAGCAACTGTGTCTTCACTCTATTTCTCTTTGTAGTCTTGCTAGAAGTTTGTCAATTTCATTGTTCTTTTCAAAGAACTAGGTTTCTGTTAATTTTTTTGTTTTGTTTTGCTGTATTAATTTCATTGGTTTTTGGCTCTTATCTTTGCTATTTCCTCCTTTTGGTTTGCTGCAGGTTTAGTTTTCTCTTGTTTCTTGAAGTGAAAGTTTAAATGATTGATTAGAGCATTTTCTTCTTTTCTACTATGAACATTTAGTGCTGTAAATTTCCCTCTCAGCAATTATTTATCTCTATCTCACAAATTTTAATATGCTATACTTTAATTTTCATTTAGTTCCATGTATTTTTTTCTTTTCTTTAGATTATATATAGAAGTGCTTTGTTATTTTCCAAGTATTTGTAGACTTTCCTGTTATCTTTCTGTTTTTGATTTTGAGTTTGATTCCATAGTGATCTGAGAGTATACTACTCTGTTATGGTTTCAATTCTTTTAAATGTACTGAGGTTTGTTTTGTGGCCCAGGATACGATCTATCATGGCATATGTACTGTGGACACGTGAAAAAAACATGTACTATGCTCTTGTTGAGTGTTCTATGAGTCAATTAGATCCTATTCATTGAGTTCCAGATTCTTGATGATTTTCTGTCTAGTTGTTGTACCCATTATTGAGAGGGTAGTTGAAGTCTCTAATTATAATTGTGGATTTGTCTACTTCTCACTTAAATTCTATCAGTTATTGCATCACATAATTTGTGGCTCTGTTGTTTGGTGATACACATTTAGGACTGTTTTATGTCTTCTTGATGGATTGAACCTTTGCCGTTATGTAATGTACCTCTCTTCCTGGTAATTTTCTTTGCTCTGATGTCTACTTTATATGGTATTAATATAGCCATTCCTGCTTTCTTTTGATTGTTTTCATGGTATATCATTTTCCACCCTTTTACTTTCAACCCATCTATATCATTTATATTTGAAGTGAATATTTTGTAGGCAGCATAGAGTTGGGTCATGTTTTTATCCAGTCTGTCAATTTCTGTATTTTAATTGGTGTAGTTAGACCACTTATATATAGTTATTGATACATTAGGGATTAAGTCTGTCATTTTATTTTTTCTATTTGTTCTGTTTTTTATATCTCTACTTTCTAATTCTTCCCTTCCTATGGGTTACCTGAACTTATTTTAGAATTCCATTTTGATTTATCTATAGTGTTTTTTAGTGTATCTCTTTGTAAAGCTTTATCAGTGTACTTTCTTTTTCTTTTTTTTTATCCTCACCTGAGGACATTTTTTCCATTGCTTTTTCAGAGAGAGTGGAAGGGAGAAAAAGAGGGATAGAAACATTGATGTGAGAGAGACACATCAACTGGTTGCCTCCTGCACATGCCCTGACTGGGGCCAGGGATCGAGCCTGCAACTGAGGTACATGCCCTTGGCCGGAATCAAACCTGGGACACTTCAGTCCGCAGGCCAACGCTCTAACCACTGAGCCAAACAGGCCAGGGCTCAGTGCATTTTCTTGGTATTACACTATATATACATAATTTTTCACAGTCTACTGGTGTTGACATTTTACTAGTTCAAGTAAAGTGTAGAAACTTGACCTGTTATATCCCTTCCGTATGTAATTGTCTTTAATATTTTCTCTACAGACACTGAGAATCATATTAAACAGTGTTCTAGTTTTTGCTTCAACTATAAAACATAATTTAGAAAACTCAAGAGAAGAAGGAAAGTCTATTGGATTTATCCATATTTTTGTCTTTCCATTGTGTTTTCTTTCTTTGTAATGTCCCAAGATTTCTTCTTTCATCATTTCCTTTCTGTGTGGAGAACTACTTTTAGCTATTCTTTTAGGATAGTCTGCTATGAAAAATTACCCTAGTTTTCCTTCAATTAATAATGTTTTGATTTCCCCTTTATTCCTGGAGGATATTTTTGTTTGATATAGAATTCTGAGTTGACAGCTCTTTTTTTTTTCAGCCCTTGAAAATGTGCTACTTCCTTCTAGACACTATAGCTTCTGATGAGAGGTCAGCTGTTACTCATATTACTTTGCCCTATAGGTCAAAAGCATTGTTTCTCTCTGGCTACTTTCAATAATTTATCTGTCTTTAGCTTTCAAAGGTTTGACCATAATATATTTGGCATGGCTTTCTTTGTGGTTTATACTGTTTATAATTCACTTAGATTTTTTTTCTCTCCAAATACTTGTTCTTTATTTCTCTAAAATACTGTCCTGTGTTCATTATTAAGCAAAAAAATCGAAGATCCTAAGAAATCCCATTTACTGTTAAACCTTGGACTTACTGTTTTCTTTCTTTCTTTTTTAAAGAATACCTTTATGGATTTCAGGGAGAGGGAGAGAGAAAGATAGAAACATCAATGATGAGAGAGTCATTGATCGGCGGCCTCCTGCAGGCCCCCCACTGGGGGCCGAGCCCACGACCTGGGCATGTGCCCCGACCGGGAATTGAACTGCAATCTCCTGGACCCCAGGTCAATGCTCAACTGCTAAGCCATGCCCAGTCAAGCTTCTTCTTCTTCTTTTTTTTTTTAAATCTATCTTTATTGTTGAAAATTTTACAGATGTCCCTTTCCCTCCCTATTGATCTCCTCCACCTGGCATCCACTTCTGCCCCCCCCACCCAGGCCTTTTCCACACTATTGTCTGTGTTCATAGGTTATGCATATATGCATATAAGTTCTTGATTAATACCTCCCCCCCCCAACTCCCTACCCCCACCTTAGATCTCTCGGCTCTGCCCTGGCTGGTTTGGCTCAGTGGTTAGAGCATTGGCCTGCTGACTAAAGGGTCTTGGGTTTGATTCCTGGTCAAGGGCAGTACCTTGGTTGCAGCCTCAATCCTGGCCCTGACCAGGGTATGTGTGGGAGTCAACCAATCGATGTGTCTCTCTCACATCAATGTTTATCTCTGTCTCTCCCCCTCCCTTCCACACTAAAAAACCAATGGGAAAAAAATACCTTCGGGTGAGAATTAACAACAAAAAAAATCTCTGGGTTTTGTTTTTTCTTTGCCAAATTTGGGAATATTTTGGCTATTATTTCTTTGAATACTTTTACAGTCCCATTCATTTTCTCCTCTCCTTCTGGGACTCTGATGACACAAATATTAGCTCTTTTGTCATAGTTCCACTGGTCTCTGTTCATTTTTTCAGTCTATTTTCTCTCTGTTACTCAGATTGGGTAATTTCTATAGTTCTCTCTCCATGTGCATTGATTATTTCCTCTGTTATCTCCAATCTGCTGTTTAACCCAATTATTGAGTATCTTATTTCAGTTATTGTAATCTTTAGTTCTTAATTTCCATTTGTTTTTTATACCTTATATTTCCTTGCTAAGGCTTTCTATTTTTAATTTGTATCCAGCATGTTCACAATTGTCAAAGCATTTTTATGATGGCTGATTTGAAATCCTTGTCAGGTATTTCAAACACCTGTGTCATCTCAATGTTGGTGTCTATTTTCTTTCCTCGGTCAGTTTGAGATCTGTTTGAAATCTTTCTGGTTCTTGGTATGATAAATTTTTCAATTGAAACATGGACAGTTTGGGTATTAAACCTTGTGTTTTAGCAGATCTTTTCTGACACCCTCTGGTGGTTGAAGAGGGTTGTTGCCTACTTCCAAGTGGGAGTCAAAGTCCTGGCTCCCCACTTGGCCCTGTCTGACACCCCCCCAACAGGAGCAGGTAGGGCACCTTATTACAGTCTCACAAGGGCCGAAGAAGTCTAGGCTCTTCATTAAGCCTTTACTGGTGGGGGTAGGGGTGGGCTGCAGGTTTTCTGTGGTGTTTGGCTAAAGTAGAGTGGTTATTATCTCCAAATTGTATGCATTGCTAGATTGTTCTTTTTAGGTCCTTTGGCTAGAGAAAGCAGGCTTTTCTTGGAGTTTTCATGGTCTGCACCTGTTAGCATCTCTGGGCTGCGAGCTTGTTCCACACTGTCTAGTATATATGAGGCAAAAGTAAACCCAAGGTCCTTAGCCAGTCTGCCTTTTTCTCTTCACTTCCTAAAGTGCCCAATGCTTGTTTCATATACAATATCCTGGGCTTTTAGCTGTATTTAGGAGAAAGAATAGGAAAAAGTGTATCTACTCCCTCTTCCCAGAAGCAGAAATCTAGAAGGTTCTTTTGAACAAACTAATTTGATCGTGGCACCCTGCAGCTTAAAAACATCTCAATGGCTCCGATTACCTGCAGGATCAAGTTCCAAAACAAAAACCTCACTGAAGAGGAGAGATTATGTCAGGCACACCTCTGCATTCTCCAAGTACGGCACGGTTCTTATAAGTAGTGAATGCTTAATGGTTAAAGAATTAGGGCTTAAGTTAATGTATTCCCCATACCAATAAGTATCCCTGTGCATTATACATTTTTCTCAAAGACTGCTCCATAGCTGAAAGTAACATGTGCCTCCATAGACATTTTTGCCCTGCATCTAACTTTGAGAGATCTGTCAAAGCCAGAACTACGCTTACCTTCCACAGGCAGCCGTCGTCGTATGGCGAGGCGTTCCAATTTCCGCTGTGTTTCTGCCAGACTGAAAAGGACCCCGTACACATACTGACGAGCTGACCGGAATAGGAGAGCAGCTGGAGGCAGCTCCATGTTACATTCATCCTCAATACAGACAGGGATCTTAATCTCACCCTAACAAGAAAATGGTCCAGAAGAAAGGAGAAAATGAGTTACCTCAAGGTTTGGAGTTGAGCTGAGAAGAACCAGTAAGGAACGGTAGCCTAGCCACTAAATTTCATACTTGCATTTAGAAAGAGAGTTTCAGACTAAAAAGAGCTGTAACAAACCCAGCTGACCATAGCCATTTTCAAAGCTATGTTCCATTTTTAAAGTCTCTGCTATGACTGACTAGCTAACTAAATGGGGAAAGTCCATCTTAGACATTTTGCTGGGGGATGGATTTGTACGGTAAGACTGGTGGAGGGGAACAGCTCTGAAGAAGTAGAGGAAGAGGAGAAGAACAAGGGAATAAAGCCTCTTCTTATATTGTGGCCATCCCTGGACCAGAATCGACCAAGTTGGTGTATTATCTTCTTTGAAATCTCACAATTACACTTCTTGGGGCCTCATTTATTGCACAGTCCCATCTCCTGCTGGTCTTGCCTCACCTAAGACCTTTAACACAATGAAAGGCCCCAGCACACCTGGTCTCCTTTCATCTCCCTACAAATAACAATAATCAGAATTTTCTCTGGTAACTTACAGTTCTAGGAAGTGTGAAGTACACTGTCAAGAGCAGGGAGGGAGGTAGGTACTGAGGTACCCTCTCACCTTAGTGAGGACATGGTAGATATATGGGTACATAAGACCTCTTCGGTGTCTATGTTCAGCAACCCGCAAGACTTCTGGAGCTACTGGAGGTAAGGGCGGAATGGTGATATCCATGTGGTTCCTCGTAGACATAGAAAGCAGAGATGGGATGTGGGGCTCACCATCACCCAGGGTAGCATCTGAAACTCCAGCATCAATAGGCTGTACCCAGGACCCTCTGTTACCATTTGGATCCTCCCATCCAGGCTGCTGCTGAAATGTTTCTGTGACGTGACTAAAAAATTTAGAAAGACAATGTAGAGAGAGAACAGAGGTTGATAAAGATATTCCAACTCAAGATATCTGTTCTGATCTCAAGGAATCTTACAAATCCTCTGGAAGTTAGGACACTGGGTTAGCAATGGACCTGGTATCTTTCAACTCAGTGGCCATCACCACCCTCCTGGCTTCTTTCATCTGACACAAACCAAAGTGATCAAAAGTTGTGGGAATCATTCTGAATCCTTTGCACCACGTAAGATACCATGTTCAGAGTCTGCTTATCTTCTAAAAAAATAATTACAACTGAAACCTCAAAGCAGCCCCGTTCCCCAGGAATAATCTGCTTAGAGGAATAATCTAGAACAAATGAGCTAGTACAAAGTGCCACTATTTTAATCCTCAGAACCCTGTCAGCGTTACTAAGAATATAACTGCCTATTTAACTGTTCCAATACTTCAACTCTATAAATTCTTTTCATTTCTTTTACATTTACTCCACTCTCCTCACAAACTGAGAAATGACAGCCACGACATGTAGCACACCTACACCAGGCCTTCCCTAACCAGCTGCTATGGTGCCTTTTGCCTCCGTGCCTGGTATTCAAAAATTACCACCTGTCTAGGGTCAAAATGAACATCAAGTGGCCAGGCAGAAAGAGAGTTTTCTTACTTTGCTTAAGAACAAAGAGCCACAGAGAAAAGCCAGGAACGTACTCTTCCCCACACCCCTGCTCAGGTAGCAGTAAAAGAATACAGATGGCCTGGCCCACATGGCTCAGTGGTTGAGCATCGACCTAGGAACCAGGAGGTCACAGTTCGATTCCCGGTCGGGGCACATGCCTGGGTTGTGGGCTCCATCCCCAGTAGGGGTCGCGCAGGAGGCAGCCGATCAATGACTCTCTCACATCATTGATGATTTTATCTCTCTCCTTTCCTCTCTCTGAAATAAATAAATAAATATCTTACTTTAAAAAAAAGAAGAAAAAAAAAGAATGCAGATGCTTCAGAAGTCTGTTTCCTTCGGTACCTATACAGATACTTACTCAGAGCTGACTCCATTTGGCTCATCACCATCAGAGGAAGAAGAATGGGAAGAGTCTGGTCCCAGAGGAGGTGAGGCTTTGGAAGTCAGGTAATTGGAAAACTGTGATGAATCATAAGAGACACCCCAACTGGCAAGGGGGTTGTCTTCCAGGATGGGATTCTCAGAAAAAGCATGGGATTCCCCCAAAGCATGGGGGGGGAAGAGAAGAGAGGAGTTGGGTCCCAATGGGAATGGTGGTGGATATTTCATTTTCTGGGGCACATGGTGAGAAAACTAAAGGATAAAACAGACAGAAAAGCTCTTTAACATTTTACCAGGCTCCAAGATGGTTCCCTCAAAAATTGTGACATAGCAGATGATGCCAGTAGCAAGGATTAATGGGATACAAAGAACCTACTGAGAATAACAAGAAATAATTCTAACAGTGATGTATGAACAGAATTCTTCAGAGGCAGGACAATGAACCAACCCATGTCTCCTAGATCCACTCTCCAACATTAGCTAATCTACCTTTGCAATGCCCTAGTGGTTACTGATTTGGATGTTTTCTTTACATAGTCTGCTAGACTCAAGCTGAGAATGTGACACAGGTATATACAGCCTTGACATTCTGATTACACCAAATGTAACTGAGTTCATGTTACACTGAGTTAAGTTGCTCTTTAACTCAGATTATAAAAGTCAGGAAACCACCTGTGTCTAATGCTAACAAATGGTCTCAGGCCTCTTAAAAGATACTTACCATTGGCTTCCCAGCAGAAATAGTGCCCATCTGACTTCGTGGAAGGGGAGGATTTCCAAGCCGATTATTACGAAAACCTGAAGCCAAGAGAAAGGGCTATATTTTAGGCAATCTTAATATTTTTACCATGTTACATTCTACTAACCCCATATCACCTGAAAGATTATTATTAATAAGTAACAATTTATTGAACAGCTATTACGCATCATGCCAGGAATCTTACATGAATTATTTTATCTATAACAACCCTATACAGTAGGTATCATGAGCCACCTTTCATATAAATGTGACTTGCCAAGATCACACAGCTAGTAAACAGCAGAGGTGGAGTTCAAACTCAGGTCTGACACCACAGATAGGGCTATTTTACATATACTAGGCCACAATGGAGGTTAGTACCAGAAGAAGCCCAAGCTGAGAAAATGGCATTGGCCCCCATCTAAAATTTTGAGGTATCGGGGCCCTATCTCATGTCACCCCTCTTATTACATGGAAATCAAAAGGAGAATGTCTAGCAAACAGGAATGACTTCTAGGAGGATGCAATACAAACAAGTGATTCTACTCTGGCCCAGGAGTTTCTGAGGGACTACCTCAGTTTCCTCTATGGACAGAGCAGCTCTGGGTCAGATGGAAGCCTTACCTAGAAAGGAGGAGGAACCCACTGGCAGCGAAGAGATTTTGGTTGTGACTGAATAGTACTCAACTGCTTTCTTGAATCGCTCTATTTTATCTTCTGTCCTGGACTGGATGTTGCAACATCAGATGTTCAGAAGAAGAAACAACACGAGAGTATCTTTTTCACGCAATTTATAATTTGAGAGTCAAAACAGTAGCAGAAATCAAATATTTAAAGAAACCCAAGAGAGCAATTTTTCATGTTGCAGGAAAGATTAGATAAGGAGAAAGCATTATAGAACACAAAATCTGGAAAAAGTTTTTAAATTAAGTTTAAAAATAAATAAAAGTTTAAATTTTGTAGTCTTCTAAAATAGTCACATGATCATTAGCAAAAAACATAAGGATAGGAGGAAAATTACATAGTACCACCACAGAAAGATATTTTGGTGTGTTTTCTCCTTCCAGTATTTTTTTAAATAAACTTTTTCCCAGATCTTGGCTATTGTAAATAGCACTGCTATGAACATAGGGGTGCATATATTCTTTCTGATTGGTGTTTCGGGATTCTTAGGTTATATTCCCAAAAGTGGGATTGCTGGGTCAAAAGGCAGTTCCATTTTTAACGTTTTGAGGAACCTCCATACTTTTTTCCATAGTGGCTGCACTAATCTGCATTCACATCAGCAGTGCACAAAGGTTCCCTTTTCTCCACACCCTCACCAGCACTTGTTGTTTGTTGATTATTGATGTAGCCATTCTGGCAGGTGTGACATGATATTTCATTGTGGTTTTAATTTGCATCTCTGATTAGTGATGTTGAGCATTTTTTCATATATCTATTGGCCATCTTTATGTCCTCTTTGGACAAAATAGAACCAGAGGCATGGGTACATGAAACAGACTGACGGAGGTCAGAGGGAGGGGGTTGGGGGGCACCAGATGAAAGAAGGTGAAGAGATTAGCCAAAGAACATATATGCATAGCCTATGAACACAGACAAGTGTGGTGATAGCCAGAGGGAAGGGGGGCTGGGTGGAGGTAGGTAAAGGGGGAGGGAATGGGGGACATCTGTGATAATGTCAACAATAAATTAAAAAGTAAATAAATAAAATTGTTACTTAAAAATAAACTTTTTTGTTGACGTATATAGCTGCACTAGTTTAATACACATATTTTCTATAGTCAATACCTTACTCTATGTACAATTTTGTATCCTTTTATTATAAGATAATTTTCAGTGGCTGCATATTTTATCATTATAAATATCATAAATTATGTATGTACTTCCCTAATGCCTGACATTTAGGTTATTTCTCATGCTTGGCTTTTGTAAGTTATAAAGCAGAGAACCTATCAAATAAGATCTTCTGGATTTCAGATTATGTCCGTAGGAAAATGTCCCCAAAGTAAATTCATTGGTTCAAAAGGTATGAACGTTAAAACCAAAAGCACTTAAACACATATAGAACCACAATGTGACATCACTTATATATCCATAGAATGGCTAAAATTAAAGATTATAAATATCAGCACTGGTAAGGATATGGAGTAACTGAACTTCCAGTAAACTGCTAGTGGGCATATACTGGAACAGCTTGGGAAACAGTTTGGCAGTTCCTTATAAAGTTAAACACATATTTACCACATGGCACAGTAATCCTACTAAGTAATTTACCCAGGAGAAATGAGTACATTTGTCCACCAAAAAATATGAATAAGCTAACAACAGTTTTATTCATAATAGCCCTAAACTGGAAATAACATAAATGCGTATCAACAGAAGAATGGGTAAACTGTGGTATAGTCATAAAATGGAACACTATATAGTAATTAAAAAGAGCCAAGTGCTGATACCTGCAATGCTATGGATAAATCTCAAAGACACACTGAGTGAAAGAAGACAGACACAAAAGAGTACATATAAAGTTCAAGTAGAAGCAAAACTAATCTATGGCAATGGAAGTAAAATTGCTGTTTACCTCTGTGGGGTTGGGACTCACTGAGAAGGGGATTTTCCTTATCAAGCCTTTTCTAATATAATTTAAAAATCCCCTTAACATAATCTTATGATTCATATTTCATCAAATAAAACATAAGATATTAAAGTCATTTCTAAGTTCTCATTATAAATAATGCTCTGATATATTAACATAAATTTCCTGGGTTATTTCATAGGGCAAATTCTTAGAAGTAGAACTACTGGGTCAAAGGATATGGTCATTTTCATAGACTCCTGACACATGACACTAAATCTCTTTCCAGAATAGATGTCACAAGGTATAGTCTCATCATCAATGCATGAGAGTGCCCAATTTGCCATGTAGCCCCAAGTGTTGAGTATTTTCTACAAAAAAAACCATCTACTAACTATAACAATCATGTGTTTCTTCTAGAAAAATTAAAATACATAATAAAAAAGGAAAACTTAAAATATTTATCTTATCTCTCAGAGTCTGTAATTATTAACACCCCAGGATCTAGACAGCATTCCAGATCTTTTTTATGTGCATGCATACAGGCACACAAACACAGAAATCAGGAAATCAAGATCTCCAGGTCCTCCGGCCTCACCTAAAAACAAAATCACTGTTTTCTAAAAAAATTAGACTCAATATAATTGTTTGAAAAAAGGGTTCAATGTCTAAAGAATGTTTGCGAAGTACACTGACTTACAGAATATCTACATGGTTGAATAACGTTCTGTTGTATGAAGGTTTCATTATTTATGTACTCATTATTTCATTAGTATATTCAATAATACATGTAATAATTGAAAACAATAAACAATTTCCTAGAAGATAAAAGCTCTACAGAGTCTTCCCTAATAACGTGCTCGCTTCGGCAGCACATATACTAAAATTAGAGTCTTCCCTAATATCTACCTCTGCACTCACTCCTCTCCCCAGAAGTGACCATAGTTACCAGTTTGGTGTATGACCTGTCATAACTTTTGCTGTATGTACACCAATAGTTTTTTTTTTCTTTCACATAAATGAAATCCTATCATGTTTTTAACCTGCTTCTTATACTTAACAATATGACTTGTAAATTACTGTCAGTGAGTACAGGTCTATGATGCAATCCCTTGAAATACAAAGTATGCATACTTCTCTCAATGTATCACTCTGTTCTGCGTCCTGACAAATATTTACTCTTCCTTCAACGGGCACCACTTGTATGACACCTTTCTTTCCCGTGAAACCTTCATTATGGTTTTTCTTTGTTGTGCTTATTTGTTTCTGCCTCCCAATTTAACTTCAAGTTCTGTGAGGACAAAGAATGATGTATTGCCCGGCCTGGCGTGGCTCAGTGGTTGAGCATCGACCTAGGATCCTAGAGATCGCAGTTCGATTCCTGGTCAGGGCACGTGCCGGGATTGCGGGCTCGATCCCCAGGCCAGGGATGTGCAGGAGGCAGCCGATCAATGACTCTCTCATCATTGATGTTTCTCTCTCTCTCCCTCTCCCTTCCTCTCTCTGAAATCAATAAAGATATATTTTTTAAAAAATGATGTATTCACATTTATATCCTAGTGTCTAGCATGGGACCTTGTCTACATAGGTTCATTTAGTATTTGATATATGACCGTATTTAATGAAGTCCTACCCTTTTCTTTTATAGATTCACAAAGGTGATGTGTATGAAAATGATACAACAATGAAAAGTGGTTAAGGCATAATATTAAGTGAAAACAAGCAGGCTAAAATTTTTTACACTGACATGACTACCACAGCACATCAAAACACACGTATAAAGGAGACAGGAAACACTATAAACAATTTAGGATGGAATTAGGAGCAAAGTCTCTATTTTAATTTTGTGGGGTTTTTTTAATTAAAAAGGGACAACAGTGTGGTGATTGCTGGGGGGAGAAGGGTGTGGGGAGGTGGAACAGGATACAGAGGGATAAACGGTGATGGAAGGAGACTTGACTTGGGGTGCTGGACACACAATACAGTGTACAGATGATGTGTTGTAGAATTATGCATCTGAAACCTGTATAATTTTGTTAACCGGTGTCATCCCAATTAAAAAACGTTTATGGCCTTAAAAATAAAAGGGGATCTTTGTTATTGAGAATAGTCATTATCCAAGTTCCAAAATTCATGAAGCTACAAATGGAAGCAAAAGCTATAACATTAAAAATATTCAACTGAGCAATTATAAAATTTTCCCTCCATCTGCACACAATGGAATATTATTCAGCCTTCAAAAGGAAGGAACTTCGGACATATGCCACAACATAGATGAACCTTGAGGACATTATGCTAAGTGAAATGAGCTAGTTGCAAAAAGACAAATACTGTATCATTCCACTTACATGAGGAACCTAAAGTAGTCAAAATCTTAGAGAGAAAATTGAATGGTGGTTGCAAGGGGCTGTGCGGGAGGGTAAAATTGGGACTAATTTAATGGGCATAGAGTTTCAGTTTCACAAGATAAAAAGAGTTATGGAGATGGGAGATGGTGGTGGTTGTAAAACATTAGGAATGTATTCAATACCACTGAACTGTACACAAAATGGTTACAATGGTAAATTTTACGTTATGTGTACTTTACAATAAAAAAATTGGAAGGAAAATTTATTCTCCATCTAAACAGTATCCCCTACTTAACACTAGCATTTATCCCTATCCAACATGTTAATTTCTTTCTCTGTGGGTCGATCTCTTCCTAATTATGTGATATAAACAGCTGAAAGTATAATGCCAAGCAACAAAGTGAATGAACAAATCTGTCATAAAAGTCAGGGTTTCCCAAAGTCAAGGAAATTAATGGAGTGCTGCTCATCTGCTAGAAGTCACCAACAATGAGGATCTGCTTCAGTTAGTGTTCAACGGTGGTGGAAGGGTAGAGAATTATGAAAGATGACGGCAGGAAAGGCACTTGAAAAGAGAATGATTTGAATATCAAAAGATGTAAGCCCTGTGGGAAAATAAAGCCCAAGTACCCATTTTATTAAAAAACCAACCCTCTTTATGATGGTGCTAGAAAGTTAAATGTCAAGTAACGGATATAACAAAATTTTGTTAGGAAAACTTATGCCTCCAATACCAAACACAGATGTCATTCTCTATTCATTTAAAGAAATCCATAGAGAGGTTTCTGCCCTGGATAAGACAGAGTAAGCATACTCCACTTGTTCCCACTAAAAGTAGTTACAAAAACCAGGAACAACTACTTGAAGGCTGAAAAGTGAACAGTGGCAGGAGGACTAGGGAAGAAGACCAGAATTCAAAGTACCACCAAACCAAGGATGAGTTGAGCATTTCTTTTTCCTCTAGTATCCCCTGGTATGGACACACCACAGCATGAAATCTGGAAGCATCCGTGGATGTAGACAGAGAGAGCTCCAGGAGAAACTCTAGTCTAGTTTGGGCTTGAAGAGTGGGAGAGGGGCTTCCAAAAACTCAAGAAAGTACATAGACATACCCTGTTTTTCTTTCCTTTTCTTTTTTCTGTTCTCATGTGTGCCAGCCCAAAGCAAACTTGTGGTGGCAGAAGTGGCAATAGGGGAATACAGAAAACTAACACTGAATGACAGGAACCTTCCTCTCCAATCAGAGAAGCAGTAGTCTGAATAGGTGGAGCGAGCTTTCGATGCTTTCTCTCTCTCTGTTCTCCTGTTACTTAGCCCCAGACACTGAAAAATGTTGTTCCAATGAACCATGAAGCACTGAAGAAATCGCAGACAAGGGGCAGCACACACATGGATTCGACGTTAAACAGCAGAGCACAGACTCTGAGAACTGAAGAGATAAGCCATAGCCCAAGTCCCAGACTGGCCCCTGGGTGGCATATACACAGGACCGGATCCAAATAGGTTTGCAAAAGACTTGAAAATCGCACTGACATTGAAACCACAGCCCACAAAAGGAAGGTGAGAACTTGCGATCTGAACCTAAATGGGTCGATTGCCTCTTAAAACAAAACTATCAACATTCCCCATTATATTGACACAAGACCAAGAATCTCGTAACCTAATGCTCAAAATGGCCAAGATCCAATCCAAAATTACATGGCCTGGGGAGAACCAGGAAAATCTTACCTTGCGTTAAAAATTCAATTAATAGCCCTAGCCGGTTTGGCTCAGTGGTTAGAGCACTGGCCTGCAGACTGAAAGGTCCTGGGTTCCATTCCGGCCAAGAGTACGTCTCTCCGTTGCAGGCTTGATCCCCGGCCCCGGTCCGGGCGCATGTGGGAGGCAACCAATCGATGTGTCTCTCTCACATTGATGTTTCTCTCTCTTTCTCTTTCTCTCTCTCTCTCCCCCTTCCTCTCTCTGAAAAGCAACAGAAAAAATATCCTCAGGTAAGGATTAAAAAAAAAAATTCAATTAATAGATGCCAATGCTGACATGACACACATGTTGGAATTATCTGACAATGACTTTAAAGCAGCTTTATAAAAATGCTTGAAAGTAAAGGGAACACTTTTGAAACAAACAGAAAGATAGAAAGTCTCCACAAAGAACATAAAGAAAAACCAAATGGAAATTTTAAAACTAAAAAATACGATAGCCAAAATTTTAAAACTGAGAGAAAAATAATTTTTAAAAATCCACAGTGCCTCAGGGATCTATGGGACAATACCAAAAGGTCTAACATTGGTGCAGCTGTAGTCATGGAAGGAAAGGAGAATGTGGAACAGAAAAGCCATTTGAAGAACTAACAGCTGAAAACTTCTCAAATTTAGTGAAAGACAAACTTAGATATTCAAGAAGCTCAGCAAACTCTAAAAAGGATAAATTTAAAGAAATACAGGCCAGATGCATCACTGGCAAATTCTACTAAACAATTAAAGAAGAAGCAACACTAATTCTACATAATCTCCTCCCAAAAATAGAACAGGAACACTTGCCAACCAGACCAAGACAGACCTATATCCCTCATGAAAATAAATGCAAAAGTACTCAATAAAATACTAGGAATTGAAATCCAAAAATATAAAAAAGGAATAATATACTATGACTACATTCTGGGAATGTAAGAATGGTTCAATATTCAAAAATCAGCAGGTGGGTGGAGGGGGAGAGATTAACCAAAGAATTTATATGCATATGTGTACAACCCAGGGACATGGACAATGGTGGAGAGAGGGACTGGGGAGGGGGAGGGGATAGGGGGGAATGGGTCATTGGGGAGAAAAAGGGACATCTGTAATATTTTAAACAAAAATAAACAAACAAAACAAAACAAAACAAAAATATTCAAAAATCAATGGACTAAAAAAGAAAAACCACACATCCTAGCAATAGATGCAGAAAATGCATTTGACAAAATACATCCATCATAATAAAAACTCTCAGTAAACTAGGAATAGCAGAGAACTTCCTCAAGCTGATAATGTGCATCTACAAAACCTATAGCTAATATCATACTCAGTGCTAACTGAATGCTTTCCCTGAAGATCAGGAACAAGACAAGGATATCCTCTCTCAGCACCGCTTTTCAACGCCATTTGGAAATCCTAGATAGAGTAGTAAGCCAAGAAAAAAAAAGCATACAGACTGGAAAAGAAAGAAAACTGTCCCTACTTACAACATAATCACCTACACAGAAAATACTAAGAAAATCTACCAAAAAACTGAGTTTAGAAAGGTTGCAGGATATAAGGCAAATAGACAAAAATCAATCATATTCCTCTATCTAGCAATGAACAATTAGAAAGTGAAATGAAGAAAACAATATTCTTTAAAATATGTGCCTCAAATATTAAATATTTAAGTATAAATATAAAAAAGACATGCATAGGACTAAAACCTATAAAACGCTGATTAAAGAAATCAAGGATCACCTAAATAAATGGAGAGGCATACTGTATTCAGTATTTGAAGATTCACCAAATTCATCTGTATAGTTAAAGAAACTCCAATTAAAATCGCAGCAGGAGCTCTTGCCAGTGTGGCTCAGTTGGTTAAAGTCGTGGGTTCGATTTCCGGTCAGGGCACATACCCAGGTTGTGGGTTTGATCCCCAGTCAGGGCGCATACAAGAGGCAGGCAAACAATGTTTCTCTTCTCCCTCCCCACCCCTTCCTATCTCTCTAGAATCAAAGAAAAACATATCCTCAGGGAAGGATTAAAAAAAATAATAACAATAAAAGAATAAAATAAAATCCCAGCAGTATATTTTTGTAGATATAGACAAGATTTTTCTAAATGTATATGGAATGGCAAAGAAACTAGAATAGACAAAGTATTTTGAAAAAGAAGAATAAAATTAGAGGAATCACTGCCAAATTTTAAGATTTACCATAAGTTACAGTATTCAAGACTATGTGCTATTTGCAAAGGGATAGACACATAGGTTAACTGAACAGAACAGAGTACAGAAATAGATCCACACAAATATGGACAACTGATTTCTGACAAAGGCAATTCAATGGAGAAAAGACAGCCTTTTCAACAAACTGTGTTGAGACAATTGGACAGCCATAAGCAAAACCAAAACAAAACACCTCGCACTTTATAAAAAAATGAACTCAAAACAGATGATTTGTTTTAAATGTAAAATTATAATTTTTAGAAGAAAACGGGAGAATTTGTAATGCCTACAGTTACACAAAGAGTTCTTAGACATGACACCAAAAGCATGATCCATAAAAGATAAATATTGATAAAAATAAAAACTTTTGTTTTGCAAAAGACACTGCTAAAAGAAAGTAAAGACAGGTGCTCCATTCTTTGTGCTCAGGTAAGGAGGAGCCAGGCAAGGTCTCGAGCAGGCAACACTGGAAAAATACTGCTTCAATGGGCCACATGGTGCAGGGGGGCATTTGTTACAGTGATGCTGAAGAGTGGGGAAGAAGGGAGCAGTGGCAGAAGACAAGAAAGAACCCAAGTCTGTGCCAGAGGGGTCAAGAAGAGTAAGTTGGGAGCAGGAGCAAAGAAAAATGAAAAAGAGGCATCAGGAGTGGGGCCAGTCCTGTATGAGGATGCCGCCCAGATTAGAAAACTTCGCCCAGGTCGGCTGGGCGGGGCTCAGCGGTTGAGCATCGACCTAGGATCCAGGCGATTGGGGTTCGATTCCTGGTCAGGGCACATGCCCGGGTTGCGGGCTCGATCAGTGACTCTCTCATCATTGATGTTTCTCTCTCTCTCTCTCTCTCTCCCTCTCCTGTCTTCTCTCTGAAATCAATAAAGATATATTTAAAAATTAAAAAAAGAAAAAGAAAAAAAAGAAAACTTCGCCCAGTGGCAAATCAGGCACACATAATATCTGCTCCTGGAATGTGGATGGGTGTCAAGCCTGGATTAAGGAGAAAGGTTTAGATTGGATAAAGGAAGAAGCCCCAGATATCCTGTGCCTGCAGGAGACCAAATGCTCAGAGAATAAACTACCAGCTGAACTTCAAGAGCTGCCTGGACTAGCCCATCAGTACTGGTCAGCTCCTTCAGCCAAGGAAGGATTCAGTGGCGTGGGCCTACTCTCCAGCCAGTGTCCACTCAAAGTTTCCCACGGCATTGGCGGAATTTGACGCATTTGTGCTGGTAACAGACTATGTACCTAATGCAGGCTAAGGTCTGGTGCGCCTGGAGTACCAATGGCCCTGGGATGAAGCCTTTCAAAAGTTCCTGAAGGGCTTGGCTTCCTGCAAGCTCCTTGTGCTATATGAGAACCTCAATGTGGCTCATGAAGAAACTGACATTTGCAACCCCAAGGGAAACAAAAAGAATGCTGGCTTCATTCCGAAAGAGTGGCAAAACTATGGGGAATTGTAGCAGGCTGTGCCACTGGCTGGCAATTTCTGGCACCTCCATCCCAACAAAGCCTGTATCTATACTTTCTGGACCTACATGATGAATGCTCAATTCGAAAATGCTGGTTGTTGCCTTAATTACTTTTGGGTGTCACTCTGTTACCTGCATTGTGTGACAGCAAGACCCATTCTAAGGCCCTGGGCAGTGACTACTATCCTATCACCCTATACCTAGCACTGTGATACCTCCTCCAAATAACTGTGATCCTGGGGAATAAGCCCCCCAAACTAGTTAATACTCCTTTGTTCTCTAGAGAATTCTGCACTGTATTTTCCTTCTAAAAATATGAATCCTTCAGCCAGGCTCCTAGTGACAGATGGGTTTCCTTTAAGCCCAAGGTTTTCTTTGTGTGTGTGGGGGGGGGGAGGGGGGGCTTCTTCTTCTTTTTTTTAACATTAAACAAAAGTAGGCCCTGGCCAGGTAGGTCAGTTGATTAGAGCATTGTGCAGATATACCAAGGTTGCAGGTTTGATCCCCAGTCAGGACACGTACAAGAAGCAACCAATTAAGGCATAAATAAGTGGAACAATAAACTGATGTTTCTCTTTCTCTCTCAAAAAAATCAATCAATAAATTTTTTTTTTTAAAAAAAAAACAGCAAAACAAAACAAACAAAAGCTGATGGCTTCCTTTGAACTGTCCACCAGCAAAACAAAACAAACAAAAGCTGATGACTTCCTTTGAATTGTCCATGTGAAAATAAAGAGCCATAGTTTTTTTTAAAAAAGCATGTAAAAACAAACTACAGACTGGGGAAAAATATTTATAAACCAGATATCTGAGAAGGGACTTGTATGCAGAACATATAAAGAACTCTCAAAACTCAACAATAAATAAACAAATGACCCAATTAAAAAATGGGCAAAAGACCGTTAATCAACAGACCATTCACCAAAGAGGACATACGGACACCAAATAAACACAAGAAAAAAATTGTTGATCATTAGTCATTTGAGAAATGCAAATTAAAATTATGATGGGCTACCACAACACACCTATCAGAATGCCTATAAAAAATACTGACAGCCCTGGCCGGTTTGGCTCAGTGATTAGAGCATCAGCCTGAAGAGTTAATTCCAGCCAAGGACACAAAACTCTGATGTTCAATCCCCGGCCCCGGTTGGGGCGCATGCAGGAGGCAACCAATCAATGTGTCTCTCTCACATGTCTCTCTTTCGCTCTCTCCTCCCACCTTCCACTCTCTCTGAAAAGCAATGGAAAAATATCCTCCGGTGAGGATTAAAAAAAAAATACCGACAATAATATGTGCTGATGAGGAATGAAACAGCCACTCTGGAAAATGGTTTGGTAGAGTCTTATAAAGTTAAACATACACTTACCATATGACCCAGAAATCCCATTCCTAGGTATTTACATTAGAAAAATGAAATCTTATGTTCATACAAAAACCTACACAAATGTTTACAGCAGCTCTACCAAAAATTGGAAACAACTCAAATATCCTCTAGGAATGAATGCATAAACAAACGGTGGTATACCCACACAATGTATACTATTTGGCAGTAAAAATGAATAAATTATTGCTGGATGCAACATGCAACAACTTGAAGACTGTCAAAGACATTATGTTGAGTGAAAAATGCCATTCTCAAAAGATTACATAGTGTATGATGCCAGTCAAACGCTGTTCTCTAAAAGATATAACTATAGCGACAGAGAATAGACTGGCAGTTGCCAGGAGTTAGGGATAAGTTTGGGTGTAACTACAAAGGGATAACATGAGAGACTTTGGAGTGGTTCAACTGCTCTGACCCTACCTGCAATGGTGATTACAGAAATCTATACGTGTTAAAAATTCATAGAACTGCACACACACATATACAAAAGTCACTTTTACTGTACGTTAACTTAGAAAATAAAGCTGAAAAACCCAGAGAGCAAGTATAAATTAAATTGTTAAAAATAAAAGTAACATATTTTCCTCACTTTTAGTTTCACAAAACAAAATCCTAGTCGAGCTCTTTTTTCACTAACAATGAAATCTCGATTCTTGTTTTATGTGAACCTACTTTAAGAAGCCTTTTTCACCCGGCTGGGCATGGCTCAGCAGTTGAGCATCAATCCAGGATCCAGGAGATCGCAATTCAATTCCTGGTCAGGGCACGTGCCCGGGTTGGGGGCTCAATCCCAGTTGGGAGAGCGCAGGAGGCAACCAATAAATGATGACTCTCTCATCACTGACGTTTCTCTCTCTCTCTCCTTCTCCTTTCCTCTCTCTGAAATCAATAAAGATATATTTAAAAAACAAAAGAAGTCTTTTTCATTATCTTCCACTAAGCAAGATCTCCTTTATATATATATATTTAAAACATATCTTTATTGATTTCAGAGAGAGGAAAGGAGAGGGAGAGAGAGAGAGAGAGATAGAAACATCAGTGATGAGAGAGTCATTGATCGGCTGCCTCCTGCATGCCCTGACTGGGGATCGAGCCCACAACCCGGGCACATGCCCTGAACGGGAATCAAACCCCAATCGCCTGGATCCTAGGTTGACGCTCAATCGCTAAGCCACACCCAGCTGGGTAAGACCTCCTTTATATTAAAATATATATTGAAATAAAAAAGAGGGGGAGGAGCCTGGCCGGTGTTGCTCAGTGGTTGAGCGTTGACCAAAGTGTTGAGGGTTCACTTCCTGGTCAGGGCACGTGACTGGCTTGCAGGCTCATCCCAGGTGAGGGATGTGCAGGAGGCAGCTGATTGGTGGATGCTTCTCTCTCATCGATGTTTCTGTCTCTCTATCCCTGTCCCTTTCTCTCTCTCTAAAATCAATAAAAACATATTTTAAAAAAAGAGAAGAATATATGCTAGTGATAATACAGCAAGTTGTTTCTGGGTAATGAGATGTTAAGTGACTTTTTTTCTTTTATTTTCTAAATTTTCCAGAATGAACTTGCATAACTGATAATCAGTGGGGAAAAGGTAAAGAACCCTTTCAATCTAGTCCTAGTAACATTTCCTCAAGGGAACTCTGGGGCACTGGTCTTTATGCCCAGAGAAGATAGGCGGATAGGAGGAGAGAAGGTATCCAACACAGGAAAGATCACATCCGTTGGCGGTACTGGTGAAGGTAAGAAAACTGGCTCTTTTTAGAAAGGAGGAGGCTAGCTCACCTGAGACTGTTTGAAAACATCCTTCCCAACCACATCCAGGTTAGAGGGGTCTTTGATGGCACTAACATACTCAGAAACAGCCTTGATCACCACATCACAAGGAGGAAGAACCAGCTGATGAGCTCGGACCTAGAAGAGTTAATATAAGCAAGGAACACTGGCATTAGACATGGTGACATTAAGAAAACTGGTGAGGTTGGGGTGAGATACAGAATTCAAATTCAGTAAATCCACTGACAGTTAAACTCTTTTATTGAAAAATAGTTTTCATCCTAATTCTCAGTAAAGAACACTTAGAAAAAATTGAGAAGTATTAAAGAAAAGTAAAATATTATCCATAATCCTACTAGAGAGATAACCAGTTTTATGACAGTGCAGTGATTAATCAGTTTTCTTTCATGATACATTTTGGCTGCTTCCAATTTTTTTGCTGTTAAAGGTAGCATTATAATATGTAGACCAACCATGTTTGGAGCCTGATGTGAAGTAACCACAAAAAGGCCTTTTGGAGCCCAGCCGGCGTGGCTTAGTGGTTGAGCATCGACCTATGATCCAGGAGAATGTGGTTTGATTCCCGGTCAGGGCACATGCCTGGGTTGCGAGCTCGATCCCCAGTGTGGGGTATACAGGAAACAGCTGATCAATGACTCTCTCATCATTGATATTTCTATCTCTCTCTCCCTCTCCCTTCCTCTCTCTGAAATAAATAAAGATATATATACACACACATATATATAAAGGCCTTTTTGAGACAATCAGGAAAATCCAAAAATAGACTGGATATTAAGATGATAACAAGAAATTATCATTTCAATTTTGTGATACAACCACACACAGAAATAAATTGTATTCTACATAAAAGAAAAGAAATTATTAATTTTGTTAGGAGTAATAATGGCATTGTGATTATGTATGAAAATGCCTATATGTTTTAGAGATGCGTATTGAATAATGTGGGAGTGAACTGACTTTAAGTATGGAATTTATTTTATTTACTTTTTAAATATACCTTTATTGTATTTTAAAATATTTTAGCAACAGCAGCAAAACTCCAGCAAATGTAGCTACATCTTCGTAACTGTTGGAGCTGGAAGATCTTACAATAGTAGCTCACTATGTAATTATATTATTTTCTCTACTTTTGGAATGCTTGAAAAATTTTAAAACAAAGGCTTTTTTTAATACTGTGATAAAATATAGGTACGATTTGTTGTCCACTTTCCAATTATTTAATTATAAGCTTCCTAAAATGGTAATTACTGAGTCAAAGGCTATAAACTTCTTAAAGGCTTTTTATATAAATGGTTTAGGCAAAAAGCCGTAGCATTCATTCCTTCTACAAATATTTACTGCCTACTGTGTGCTAGGTACTGTTTTAAGCACCAGGGATATAGCCTAGATAAACGCGGATCCCTGCCCTCATGGAAGTTTACCTTCCATTGTTGGGATGGGTGAAGGGAATCAAAGAAAGAGAATAAATAAGTAAAATGTAGTGTGTTTGATGTAGATAAGTGTTATGAAGAAAATCTAAGCTGAGAAGGGGCTAAGGAATGCAACTGAGTGTATATGTGTGTACGTGTGTACACAATTTTAAATTGGGTGGTGACTGAGAAAATAACATTTGAGAAAACCTATGGAAGTGAAGAAACAGCTGCGTGGGAAGAAAAAGTCTTCCAAGCAGAGGCGATGCTAAGTGCAAAGGTTCGAAGAGCAGAAAAGGGAAGGCGAGATCAGAGCTGCAACGGGGTCCGATAGTACAAGGCTTTGTAGGCTATGGTAAAGATTGGGTAAATGATATAAAGAACCACTGGAGAATTTCGAATAGAGAAGTGATATGATCAGAGCTAGTTTTTAAGGGGATCACTTTGGCAGTTGTACTGAAAATAGATTTGGGGGAAGGGGGTGACAGGAAAGAGTGTAAGCAGAAGACCAACAGTTAGTAAGCTATTATAGTAATCCAGGCAAGAAAGAATGGTGGATTGACCAGGGTAGTAGCAGGGAAAACTGGTAGTATTTGCTGACAGAGGAGATGTGGGGTGTGAGAAAAAGAGAAAAGTCAAGGATGGCCCCAAGATTTCTTTATCCTGAGCAACTGGAAGGATGAGGTTGCCATTCATGAAAATGGGGAAGGCTATGGAGTGACAGGTTTAGGGGAAAGATCAGGAGTTTCCACTTGAACGTATTTCTTTGAAATATTCAGTAGGTCATATTAGACTCTCGAGTTCAAGGGAAACTCAAAGCTGGAGACATATGTTTAGGATTCATCACTGGATAGATGGTATCTAAAGTCATGAGACTAGATGAAATCAATCACTAAGGCAGTGTCTGTAGACAGAAAAGAGAAGGGACCAAGGACAGGACTCTGAGACATCCCAAAGTTAAGAAGTAGAGAAGAAGACAAGGAAATAGCAAAGGAGACAGAAGAAACAGCCAGTGAAGGAGAAAGGAACCAGAAGAGAGTGGTGTCCTTAAAACCAAGTGAAAAACATTCTAGCCCTAGCCGGTTTTGCTCAGTGGTTAGAGCGCTGGCCTGAGGACTGGAGGGTCCTAGGTTCAATTTTGGCCAAGGGCACGTACCTCGGTTGCAGGCTCAATCCCTGGCCCCAGTTGGGGTGCGTGCGGGAGGCAACCAGTCGATGTGTCTCTCTCACATCAATGTTTCTCTCCCCCGCTTCCACTCTCTCTGAAAAGCAATGGAAAAATATCCTTGCGTGAGGATTAAAAAAACACACAAAAACCCCACATTCTATGGAAGAGGGAGTGAGCAACTGGGTCATATGCTGCTGATTTGGTCAAGTAAGACAAAAACTGAGAGCTGGCCATTGGATTTATTAACATCAATGTCACTGGTGACTTTGTCAAGAGCAATTTCAGCAAAGCAGAACAAGGAAGAGAACAAGGAAAAGGGACAGTAAACAGTTAAACTCTCAAGAATTTAGATAACTCTCAAGAGTTTGATAGCCCTGGCCAGTGTGGCTCCGCTGGTTGGAGCGTCCTCCTGTACACCAAAGGGTGGTGGCAGGTTCAATTCCCGGTCATGGCACATACCCAGGTTGCGGATTCGATCCCCGGTCAGGGCGCGTGCAGGACACAACTGATCAATGTTTCTCTCTCACATCAATGTTTCTCTCTCTCTCTTCCCCTCTCTCTAAAAAAAATCAGTAGAGGTATTCTTTAAAAAAAAAAAAGAAGAGTTTGATATAAGGGAAGAAATATGGAGCAGTAGCTTGGGTGAAGGGAATGAGGTCAAGAGCAGGTTTTGTTTTATTTTTAAGATGGGTGCATACTTATACATCTGATGGGAAAGAGCCAATGAAGACAGGGAAATCAATGCAGGAGAAAGAGTGGGCAATTGATGAAGTGATGCCCTTAAGTTAGCTAGAGGGGATGGGATCTAGTATAAGAGTGGAGGGGTTGGCCTTAGATAGGAACATGGACAGGCAATCCACAGTTAACAGGAGGCAGGCAGAGCATTTGGGCACAGGAGGCAGATGCACGCAGGAGAGAAGATGAAAGGGTGGGAGCTGGTGGAAGTTCTCTTCGCACTGCTTCAATTTTCTCAGTGAAATAGGAAGCCAGGAGGTCATGAGCTGAAGTGAGCAAGGAGGAGGGAGCATTAGAGACCCAAGAAGAGAGGGAAAGGTGTGAAATAGTTGTCTAGGAGAGTAAAAGAACTAGAGAAATATAATACAATCACCAATTTACACTATCACCACAAGTGTATGAAAAGTATCAGTCTCACTATTGCCTTGAAAGAAACAGGTACATTAATTTTGCAATATTTACTCAGCTGTTAGGTTAAAAAATCACACTGTCCCTTTAATTTGCATGTCTGATCATTTGTGAGGTTCAACATTTAGTCACACTATTGGCCACTGTATTTCTTCTTTTGTGAATTGTCAGTTTCTGTCCTTTATCCATTGGTTCATTTATTGGGATATTAGTATCTTTCTTCATAGGTTTGTACAAATCCTTAAGATATTAAGGATGTGAGATAATAGAAAATATATATTGGTTGTTGCCTCCGGTTCCTGGGACAGAGCTTCTGAAACCGTTAAAATCTCGTAAGTGGTAAGAGCACTAGGAGCATCTCTTGTCCTATTGAGGTGATTCTGGGTGGGCTCCTGGATCAGGACTGGCCACTGGAAACACCAAGCCATGCTCAGAAGCTTGGAACTTTCAGCCCTCCTCCCATTCTCTTGAGAAGGGAGAAGGGCTGAAAATGGAGTTCATGATCAATCATGCCTACATGATGAAGTCTCCAGAAAAATCCCAAAAGTATGGGGTTCAGAGAGCTTCTGGGTTGGTGCACACATCCACCCTGGGAGGATGAGGCACCCCAACTCCAGGGGGGCAGAAGCTCCTGAGCTAGGGACCCTCCCAGACTTCACTCTATGTCTCTCTTCATCTGGCTATTCATCCTGTATCTTTTATCATATCCTTTAATAAACTGGTAAATGTAAGTTTCCCTGAGTTCTGTAAGCTGCTCTAGCAAATTAATCAAACCGAAGGGGCAGGGGTTATGGAAACCTCCGACCTATAACAGGTTGGTCAGAAGCACGGGTGATAACCTGGGTTTGCAACTGGTGTCTGAAATTGGGAGGGAGGGCAGGGGCAGTTGTGTGGGACTGAGACTTAACCTGTGAATCTGATAGCATCTTCAGGTAGGTAGTGTCAAAACTGAGTTCAACTGGAGGATACTCAGTAGCTATTGCAGAGAAGTGCTTGGTGTGGGGGAAAACCCTGACACATTTGGTGACCAGAAGTATCAGAAGTGATGTAGTCTGTGTGCGTGTGGTAGAAGTGTGGAATTGAAGGAGACACACAGGAAAGAACTGGGTCTTCCCCTATACAGAAGGTAGAAAACGGACTTTTTCCTTTTTAAAGGGTATTGAGCATAATTATAAATTTTTGTAAGTATTTGGAATATTTTATACCTAATGAAAGATCATTATTCTATCAAAACTCCAATCAAAACCTGATGTCCCCTAGGCATGGATGTATATGCAGGAAATGGGGCACATTACCTTAAGTGATGCGAGGGGATGTTCTGGTCCCAAGAGGCTCCAGTGAAAAGCAGCCAGGTCCTCATCTGGGAGAATGTGGTTACCTATAAAATACATTTGTCACTTACTGACTGTACAAATGTTTTCTTAGAACCTCCAGGGCATCAAAGGGATTCTGGGAGAGAAAATGATTGAATAGGTCGATATTCTTTGTGTAATGACTACAGTAGCTATGTGTTGATTACCTATTATGTATCATACGCATTATATGTGTCATCTTCCTAACAACCATATATGGTAGTATTATTTTCCCCATTTTACACATAAGGAAACTGAGATTTGGACAAGTTTGGTGACAGCCTAAGGTGGCATAGTTAACAAGTATCCACACCAGGATAAGAAGCTAAGGATTGTCTGAATCCAAAGCCCATTCTATTTTCTATTACCTAGTCATCCTGCCTTTTATAATAGCAGCCACCAATTACTACCTGCCTAGTTAGTGCTGGACATTTTATATATCTCATTTCATTTGACCTTATCAAGTACACCATGAGGTATTATTCCATCTCACAGAGGAGGAGACTGAAACCAGGGAGGTATAACTTCAGTGATTTGCCCAAGGCCTAATTCCAAAATTTGTGCTGACTCCATTAGATTATCCAAGCTCAACTCCTTTGGGATTATAAATAGAGTTCACATCTGAAACAAGATATTAACCTTCATACTGTCAATACTTGGAAAACCAACTCAAAACATAATCAATTCTCTGCCATTTACTTTGAAATATGTCTTTAAAAGATAGACGGATAGATGGCTAGAATGGATAGATATATAATAAAGCAAGTATAGTAAAATGTTATGGCAGATTCAGGATTCTCTCCACAAAATTCTTTCAAGTTTGCTTATGTTTGGAAATTTTCATTATAAAATGTTAGCCCAACAGAAGCGGAAAGAAGAACATAATAATTTGTGTTCTTGATCTAAATTTAGACACTGGGGAAATGTTTTGAGTGGGAAACCAAAGCTTTATAAACATTTGGCCTAAGATAGTACTCGGCATAAAATAGTTACGGAATATAACAAGAGTGCACATGAGTTACAATAATGTTCTGGAATATCCTGTACTAATTCATAAGACAAACATGCTGAGTTTCTAATAAGAAGCCCAGAAGCACAGTATTCGGCATGAGGACTTCCATAAGATAGGCTAAATGATAGGCTAAATGGCTCTGCATCTCTTAACACTGGAAGGGGAAACTTAACTAATCACTGGGGTCTGTTTTTTAGACTACCTACCTAGCAGCGCAGCAAATATGGGAAAACTCATCCGCTTCAGGCCCAGCTGCTTGGCCACCTCCTGCATCAGGAACTGGTTGGTAGTGAGGTTCTTCCCATTCCAGCTCAGCTTCAGAGCATGGGAACTGTAGTAAAAGGGAATATTGTAGAGAGCATACTCGGAGTCATGGGCAAGAAGGCCATGGAAGCCATTTTCCCTGAAAAAAGCCACCACTTCCAAATGGTGGTCTTCAAGGCTCTGAAAGACCTAGGAGGGAAGAAGAGAAGAACCAGTCACGCAACAGAAGCTGACCTGTATTTGGTTAGATGTCAGGAAGGTAACTGAATTTTATAGTTTGTTGAAACTTAAGATTATATGAGACTGAACAGAAGACTCTTAAAAAAAAAAAAAAAAAGCCTCTCTTATAAACGCAGGCAGAATTATCTATGGGTTTGTTCAAATGCCCAGTCTTTTTCTGACTTTCATGAAACTGAGGCCTGAGTCTCTTTAAAAGAACACTAAAATTAACATGGTATATAAGTTTTCACTTTAAACAATAACAGAAGATACCTTCGTTAGAAAGATAATAAAGCTATTATTTATTGCTCAGCACCTCTATGTGCCCACACTGTACATAAATTACCTCATCATCAGAACCATGTGCAAGGTAGATATGGATGAAAAAACTTATATGTGAAAACAGACAAGAAAGGTTAAACATTTAGTTAGAATCTGAATCTAAGTTCATCTAACTCTCTTTAAAAAATCCTTTCTTTCTTTCTTAGGAGCAAGTTACATGGTAGTCCTGCCATCTAAGGGAGTTCCAACATGTAGGGGTCAGAAACTTCACCCCATTTTTATTTTTATTATTTTTTTAATCCTTACCCGAGGGTGTTTTTATTGATTTTTAGAGAGAGAGGAAGAGGGGGGAGACAAACAGAGACAGAGAGAGAAACACTGATGTGAGGTTGCCTCCCATATGCACCCTGACCAGGGATCAAACCTGCAACCATTCTGGCGCACGGGACAATGCTCCAACCAACTGAGCCACCTGGCCAGGGTAACTTCACTTCGTTTTTTTAAATGGGAAAACTAAGGCTGCAAGAAGTTGGCTGCCCCAAAGTTACATAGTGGAGATGGTTCAAACCCAAGCTCATCTGATGCCAGCATGCACACTTTCCATTATACCAAGCTTCTTCCTGCAGAGCAGTCTATTTTATGTAATAGAGGCAGATCATTAAGGGCCCTTCCTATGAATCCCTCTCTAGCTGCACTTGGAGCATACTGAAGTGATCTACACACTGGCTCCACCACACTAACATCCTTGATCACAGAAATTTTATTTCTTTATTCCTAGCTCCCACATGAGACCTAGAACACAGTAATATGAATAATAATGGCTAACAAATACTGAACATATACTATATGCTAAGTAATGTTCCAAATACTTTACCTGCATTAACTCATTTAATACCCAAAACAATCTTATAAGGCCATAACTATTAGTATTATACCCATTTTACATTACTATCCTTAAGGTCACATGGCTGGAAGGAGCCAAGCCTGGATTTTGGCTCTAGAGCCTATGGACCTCGATAATTTCGTTGAATCCAACTGACCTACTTCTTCATTTAAGTTGTAAAGGAATGGTAGTTTTCTGGAGTCTCACAGGAATTTCAATGCATTAAGCTTTTGCTAGGTTATGGAAAGAGAGTCTAGTCACAGTAGATAGTCATGTCACACACAGAGTCATACAAGGGCAGGGAGACTGGTAAGCAGATAGCAAAGCAAGGTCTGAGTCTCATATCCAAACAAAGGAACCAAAAAGCCTTACTTTGCACTGTAACATATTTAAGCATAGAGTTATGATAAACTCCAGAAGGGTCAGGGTAGTACAGTTTTATGCTGCCCCCTGGCGATAATTTCTTCCAGCACGTCTCTCGTACAAGTCAGTGATTGAGCATCCTTCTGCCTTGTACCAGGCATCATGGTAAGTGTGATATATTCTCCCTGATCATCACACCCTAACCATGCAAGCTTTATAAGCCCCATTTTACAGATGAGGAAACTGAGGCTTACAGAAGTGAGGTGCCATACTCAGGGCCACAGAACTGGGAAACAGAAACCTGGGTCAGACTGACACCAAGGCCCATGCTCTTTTGACTACAACACATTACTTTCATCTGGTCTAAAGCTGATTATGCCACCATCCAAGTGATTTCAATTCTGGAAAGCCAAGGACTAAGTGATTTTTAAACTAATCTGGTGGCTCTTATAACACTATGAATGTAAATCACAATGACCTAGAGAGCATTTTCAAGATACACAAACCTGTGCTTCAGACAGGCTGATGGCAATTAAACCCTGACCAGGGCAAAGAAAAAGCCTTCCAGCCACAATGTTTCTTAGAATAGCTGAGCACCCAGTCTCCATTTCTACATCTGTGATGACTACTACCACTTATGCAGAATGACTTCCAGTCCGTAGCCCAAACTGACCCAGTTTCGCCGGCAACCTTGCAACTTTCCAGGAGACTAAAATTATTTAGGTGAAATTAAACAACATACCCAAATAACTAAGCAGAAAAGAAGTACATTTGAGCTTTAAAGAAAGTAAGAGCTGAGATTCTGAACTGTCTATAGCTTTTAATCACTGACTCAATTTTAGTTCAACAGGTATGAATTGAGGGCCTACTAAGTGCCAGGATGCAGAAAGCACAGAGTGGCATGAGTACAAACAGGAAAGGCATCTAACCAGTCAGCGGGGTAATGCTTTCTAGAAGTGACACCTATTTCTAAAACTCAGGGTAAAACAGCTCCCTGAGAGAAGTTTAATGTCTCATATCCAATTACAATTAGTCTAAAGCAGTAGCTGTTAAACTGTGCTTTCCAAATCAGGATTTGGGTAAGTGGAAAATTGGACCAAATAACCAGACAGAACAGATGCTCCTACTTTCGCTTCAATCTCAGCTCATATTCATCATTTTATCTATTTTATATTTTGGCTCTTTCAGAAATATTTTATTGAAGAATATTTGCTGTTAAAAACAAGTAGAAGTATTTATCACTAAAATGTAAGCTACCAGAAGGCCAGGATTTCTTGGTCTGTTTTGTTTACTGCTGTATCTCTGGTGCACAGAACACTTGCACGGAATAGAGAACCAATGAACCATTTCAACTTTCAACCAGTATTTACTGAGCCAGAAACTGTTATATGCCAGTCACTGATCTAGGTGCAGGGATACAGCAGTGAGTAAGAGCCCCAAATTCCTGTCCTCATCGAGCTGACATTCTAGTGATTAATATTTCACAACAGGCACTAGGCTAAGCAATTTAAGACATATTTATTCTTCTAACCCTGTGAAATAAGTATTATTGATCCCCCCATACCTTCCTTTTTGTTAGCAGAAAAATGTAAATATCTTGCCCCAAATCACACAGCTGGCCATACAGAATTGGATTTGAACTCAGGTCTGACTTCAAAATACTGCTCTTTCTTTTTTGTGTGTAGTTTTCCTAGCACTACTTATTGAAGAGACTGTCTACCTCGCTGTATATACTTGCCTCCTTTGTCAAAGATTAATTGACCATATAAGCAAGGATTTATTTCTGGGCTCTATTATGTTCCATTGATCTATATGTCTGTTTTTATGCTAGTACAATACTATTTTGATTATTTAGCTTTGTAGTATACTTTGAAATCAGGGAGAACGATACCTCTTACTTTGTTATTTCTCAAGATTTCTTAGGGTAGTAAGGGTCTTTTGTGGTTCCATATAAATTTTAGGATTAGTTTTTAGTTCTGAGAAGAATGCCATTGGTATTTTAATGGGGATTGCCATGAATCTATCTATTGCTTTAGGTAGTAAGCACATTTTAACAATATTAATCTATCCAATCATAAGCATAGTATATCCTTCCATTTACTTGTACCCTCTTCAATTTCCTTCTTCAATGTCTTATAATTTTCAAAATACAGGTCTTTCACCTCTTTGGTTAAATTTATGCCTAGGTATTTTATGCTATTTATGCAATTGATATGGGATTGTTTTCTTCTTAATTTCCCCTGATTGTTCATTACTGGTGTATAGAAATGCAAGATTTCTGTATATTGGTTTTGTATCCTGCAACTTTGCTGAATTCTTCAATTATTCTAATAGATTTTGGTGGAGTCTTTAGGGTTTTCTATATATAGTATCATGTTGTCTTTGAATAGTGAGTTTTACTTCTTTTCTGATTTGGATGCCTTTTATCCTTTTTCTTGTCTGATTGCTGTGTCTAGAACTTGCAATACTATGTTAAATAAAAGTGGTGAGCCTGGCCGGGTGTGGCTCAGCAGTTGAGCATCAACCTAGGATCCAGGAGATCGCGGTTCAATTCCCAGTCAGGGCACATGCCCGGGTTGTGGGCTCAATCTCCAGTTGGGGGCGTGCAGGAGGCAGCCCATTAGTGACTCTCTCATCATTGATGTTTCTATCTCTCTTTCTCTGAAATCAATAAAGATACATTTAAATAAATAAATAAATAAATAAAAGTGGTGATAGTGGCCATCCCTTTCTTCTTTTCTTCTTCTTTATCCTCACCTGAGGATATTTTTTCCATTGCTTTTCAGAGAGCATGGAAAGGGGGGGCGGGAGGGAGAGAGAGAATTAATGTGAGAGAGACACACACATTGATTGGTTGCCTCTCGCACATGTCCCAATGGGAGCTGGGGATTGAGCCTGAAACTAAGGTATGCACCCTTGGCTGGAATCGAACCCAGGACCTTTCAGTCCACAGGCTGATGCTCTAACCACAGAGCCAAACCAGCTAGGGCCCTGTCTTATTTCTGACATTAGAGGAAAAGCACTAAAAAAATGAAGCTGACCACCCAGGCTGTGTGGTTCAGTGGTTGAGCATCGACCCAGGAATGAAGAGGTCACACAGTTTGATTGCTGGTCAGGGCACATGCCTGGGTTGCAGGCTCGATCCCCAGTAGGGGTGTGTGCAGGAGGCAGCCGATCAATGATGCTTCTCTCTCACCGATGTTTCTACTTTTCTATCCCTTTACCTTCCTCTCTCATCTAAAAATCAATAAAAAACTTTTTTTTTTTTTTTTAAAAAGAAACTGGACCACTTTCTTACACCACATAGAAAAATAAATTCAAAATGGATCAAAGACCTAAATGTAAGACCAGAAACCATAAAACTTCTAGAAGAAAACATATGCATTAACTCTTTGACATCAGTCTTAGCACTATTATTTTTTAATGTCTCCTCTGGCAAGGGAAACAAAAGAAAAAATAAACAAAGTGGACTATATCATACTAAAAAGTTTTTGCACAGTAAAGGAAACCATCAACAAAACAAAAAGGTAACCTACTGAATGTGAAAAGATATCCATAAATGATATATCTGATAAGGGGCTAATATTCAAAATATATAAGGAACTCATACAAATTACTAAAAAAAAAAAAAAAAATCCAATTAAAAATTGGGCAGAGGACCTGAATAGGCATGTCTCCAAAGAAGATATACAGATGGCCAAAAGACATATGAAAAGATGCTTAACATCACTAATCATCAGGGAAATGCAAATCAAAACCACACTGAGATAACACCTCACACCTGTCAAAATGGCTATCATAAAAAAATGGTCAAGATAGTGGTGTAGGTAAATGTGGTACTTGCACCCTCCCCAAACTGTGTCTGCCTCAGCATCAGCACCAGCCCAGGACTCCGGAGTGCATTTTGCCTGCCCCATACAACCTATCACATGCAGGGCCCATGGCCATTCCAGAGTCTCCCAACACATAGTGACTTGGCCATATTTTCATAGCAGCTTATATGGTTCATTAAAGCAGCAAATTTTAATCAGGACATTGCAAACAAAATGGATAGAGGAAAGTTTACCATTGTTCTATTCTGTAGCGGCAAGAAAATCTCAGTATCACTCACATTTAGTTTAGCCAAATGATTTGGCGGAAGTGAGGGAGTTTGGGAAAATTAACCTTTAAAAAATGTAACAAGGTAAAAGAGGGTATAAGGGGGGATAAATGTTGATGGAAAAAATACAATAAAATAAACTTTAAAAAGGGGAAAAAATGTAAAAATTTATATCTGCATATTTTGTATCATTAACTGTAATAAATCTGCTGAGTATTTTGATGTTTAAAAAGGTGGGGTTGCCCTGAAGGATCACCAGTTTGATTATCAGTCAAGGGCACATACCTGGGTTGCAGGTTCGATCCCCACCCCTGGTCAGGTGCATGCGGGAGGCAACCAATCAATGTGTCTCTCTCACATTGATGATTCATATATTCTCTCTCCCTCTCTCCCCTCCCTCTCTCCTTTCCACTTTCTCTAAAAATATCAATGGAAAAAATATACTCAGGTGAAGATTAACAAAAAAACAAAAGGGCAGGGTTACCGTGGCCAATATGGCTCTGTTGGTTGACCAACGTCCTGTGGACCAAAAGGTCACCAGTTCAATTCCCGGTCAGGGCACATGCCCAGGTTGTGGGTTTGGTCCCTGGTTGAGGTGTGTAAGGAAGGCAACCAATCCATGTCACTATCTCTCTCTCTCCACTTCTCCCTTGCTCTCTCTTTAAAATCAATAAAAACATATTTTTTAAAAGGAGAGTTGATCCTGGTGGTAGCCTTGGCTCTGGTTCTTCAGCTGTTAGCACCTGCAGGGCACATGGGGTTTGTGTTGCTGCTCATAGTTGCACGTGCATCTAGTTATTTCAAAATAAAAGGTTTCATTAACAAATTGTGGGAAAAACACACACAAAAATTACAACTAAACTACAGAACAGCCATCATTCAGAACCACATGAAATCTAGCTGAACAGAAGTGCTGTAACTAAGGATATACAGAAGAAGCCACATAGAGACTGGTAGGAGGGGCAGAGATGCTGAATGGGCTGGTCACATACCCATGTGTGGTGGTTAAAAATCACCAGGGATACCTTGTCTGAAGAGGTTCCCCCCTAAGGAGCGAGGAGTCCCAGCCCAACACCAAGCCTCCCAGCCAAGGGTTCCAGTGCCAGGAAGAAAAGTCTCCATAACTTCTGGCTATGAAAACCAGGGGAATTGTGGCCAAGTGAGATGGAGGGCTGCTAGAGTCCCAGGTGTTCCTCACACAGGACCTGCACACAGACTTATTCACACTCACTCACTCTGAAGTCCAGTGATGGGGCAGCAACTCAAAAGACACTATGGACATATGGAGAGGAACTGAATTGTCTGGCATCTGGACAATGGCTAGAGAGGCAGCTTTCTCCCAGACAGAAGTGCTGGCCGAAGCCTTTGTTCCTATGCTGAGCCCTCCCCCTACAAAGTCAGCAGGAGGGCACCATATCTGAGTGTCTATCACCCTGGCTAACACTGTTAGCACTGCCCTAGTGATTAGCTGAGACCCCCTCCCCATTCAACTTGTGAGCTCACACAAGCCATTTCCAGTGACTTTTACATAGGAATGGCTTGTCTTGGCTCATGCTGCAAATTTTCTAAAATCTCTTGAGGAAGCAGCACCTGACTTGGATGTACCACATACCTCTCACTATGTGGCCCTAGGCCCAGCACTAGTGTCAGCTGGTCTCAGTTCACACCTTGGCCTCTCCCAGGCACCTCCAAGACCAGCACAAGTTAATAGCCATCTTCAGATCGCTTTTTTTAAGTCATGCAAAGTGGCCCCAGGCAGGGTACAGGCAGAGGCTGATCTTGGCCTGCACTTTCCAGAAGGCCCCAGAGCCAGCACACCTGGTGGTCAGCTTCAGACCACACTGGAATTAGTGACCTAACCACTTCCATTAGCCACACACTCAAGGATGGATTCATCTGGTGCCAGAACCCCACTGAAGCGAGTCCTGCTGTGTTGGGTTAGCCCCTGTACAGCAGCTCCTCTGCTAGAGTCACAACCAGTTCTCACAGCCACTCAGCCTGGGTTAAGTATCTCCCAGTCCTGTTCCAACAGCAATCAAGGCTCAACTTCAACAGGAGTGTGCACAAAGCCCACAAAGGGGGTGCACCTGGAGTGCCCAGTTCAGGTGGCCATGGAGGCTGTGCCACTGGGCCCTACAGGGCACCTACTACATAAGACCACTCTACCAAGACTTGGAGATGTAGCAGTTCTACCTAATATATAGAAATAAACACAGGGAGGCAGCCAAAATGAGGAGACAAAAAGAACTAAACAAAATGGAGACAAGCAATTTACCAGATACAGAGTTCAAGCACTGGTTATAAGGATGCTCAATGAACTTAGGGGAAGAGTATAAGAACTTAATGAGAACTTCAACAAAGAGATAGGAAACATAAAAAAAAGAACCAGTCAGAAATGAAAACTACATTAACTGAAATGAAGAATAATTACAGAGAATTAACAGTGGAGTACATAAAGCAGAGGATCAAATCAAAGATTTGGAATATAAGAAAGCACTAAACATCCAATCAGAACTGAAAAATAAAGAATCTCCCCCCCAAATGAGGTTAGTATAAGGAGCATCTGGGACAACTTCAAGTGTACATTCACATCATGGGGTGCCAGAAGGAGAAGAGAGAGCGCAAGAAATTAAAAACCTATGTGAAAAAATAATGACAGAAAATTTCCTTAACCTGGTGAAGGAAATGGACATACAAGTCCAGGAAGTACAGTCCCAAACAAGATGAACCCAAAGAGGCCCACACCAAGACACATCATAATTAAAGTGTCAAAGGTTAAAGACAAAGAGAGAATCTTAAAAGCAGCAAGAGAAAAGCAGTTAGTTATCTACAAGGGAGCTCCCCTAAGAATGTCAGCTGATTTCTCTACAGACTCTTTTCAGGCCAGAAGGGATTGGCACAAAATATTGAAAGTGATGAAAACCAAGGACTTACAAACAAGATTACTGTAACAGCAAAGCTATCATTTAAAATTGAAGGAGAGCCTCTTTCTGTGCCTAGCACAGCCATGGCTCGTGGTCCCAAGAAGCATCTGAAGTCTGTAGCTCCAAAGCATTGGATGCTGGATAAACTGACCGGTGTGTTTGCTCCTCGGCCATCTACCGGTCCCCACAAGTTGAGAGAATGTCTCCCTCTCATCATTTTCTTAAGGAACAGACTTAAGTATGCTCTAACTGGAGACAAAGTAAAGAAGATCTGCATGCAACGGTTTATTAAGATTGATGGAAGGTCCGAACTGATATAACCTACCCTGCTGGTTTTATGGATGTCATCAGCATTGACAAGACTGGAGAGAATTTCCGTCTGATCTATGACACCAAGGGTCACTTTGCTGTTCATTGTATTACACCTGAGGAGGCCAAGTATAAGTTGTGCAAAATGAGGAAGATCTTTGTGGGCACAAAAGGAATCCCTCATCTGGTAACCCATGATGCTCGCACCATCCGCTACCCTGATACACTCATCAAGGTGAATGACACCATTCAGATTGATTTGGAGACTAGCAAAATTACTGAGTTCATCAAGTTTGACACTGGTAATCTGTGTATGGTGACTGGAGGTGCTAATCTGGGAAGAACTGGCATGATAATCAACAGAGAGAGGCACCTTGGTTCTTTTGACATAGTTCATATAAAGGATGCCAATAGCAACAGCTTTGCCACCCGGCTCTCCAACATTTTTGTAATTGGCAAAGGCAACAAACCATGGATTTCCCTTCCCCGTGGAAAGGGTATCCGTGTCACTATTGCTGAAGAGAGAGACAAGAGATGGGTGGCCAAACAGAGCAGTGGATGAAATGAGCTCTAGGTGACATAATTGGAAAAGTCTTTGTACTTAATTAAAGATAATACAGCATAAAAATAAATAAATACATACATAAATAATTAATTAAAATCGAAGGAGAAATAAAGAGCTTCCCAGACAAGAAAAAACTAAAGGAGTTCATCACCACCAAACCAGTATTACAAAAAATATTAAAGGGTCTTCTTTAAGTAGAAAAAAAAGATTAAAAATATGAATAAAATGGCAATAAATACATATCTATTGATAATTAACTTGTTAATCCTCACCTGAGGATATTTTTTCCATTGATTTTTTTAGAGAGAGTGGAAGGGAGGAAGGGAGGGAGAGAGGGAGGGAGGGAGAGGGAGAGAGAGAAACATTGATGTGAGAGAGACACACTGATTGGCTGCCTCCCGCACGAGCCCCAACCAGGTGCCAGGGAATGAACCTGCAACCCAGGTACGTGCCCTTGACTGGGAATCGAACCCAAGACCCTTTGGTGGGAGAGCCAATGCTCTACCACTGAGCCACACCAGCCAGGACTCAACAAGTACTTTAAATGCAAATGGATTAAATGCTCCAATCAAAAGACATACGGTGGTTGAATGAATAATAAAACAAGACCCTTACATATTCTATCTACAAAAGACTCACTTGAGATTGAAAGACACACACAGACTGAAAGTAAAGGGATGGAAAAAGATATTTCATGAAAATGGAAACACAAAAACCGAGGGGTAGCAATACTTATACCAGATAAAACAGACTTGAAAACAAAGGCTATATCAAGAGATGACAAAGGACCCAGCAATTCCATTTCTGGGTATTTATCCGAAGAAACCCAAAATACTAAAGTGAAAAGGCATATGTATCTGGTGTTATTTCTATGCAAACCTACTAATAAAAAGTTTATACTGTTGTACAACTTTAATAAAAGTTCAGGAAGAACAGCAAAAAGAAAAAGACATATGCAGCCATATAGTCATTGCATTCTTTATAATAAGATATGGAAGCAATCTAAGTGTTCATCAATGGATGAATGAATAAAGAAGAGGTAGGTGGTGTATATATACCATGAAATATAACTCAGCCATAAAAAAAAATGAAATCTTGCCATCTGCAACAACATGGATGGAACTAGAGGGTATTATGCTGAGTGAAATAAGTCAGACAGAAAGACAAATGCCATAGGATTTCACTCATATGTGGAATCTACAAAACAAAATAATTAAGTTAAGTCCAGGGCATGCAGAAGGCAGCCGATCAATGATGACTCTCTCATCGTTGATGTTTCTCTCTCTCTCTCCCTCTGCCTTCCTCTCTCTGAAATCAATATATATTTAGAAAGAGAGAGAGAGAGGAGAGAGGAGAGAGAGAGAGAGAGAGGGGAAAGAAAAAGAAAGAAAGAAAGAAAGAAAGAAGGAAGGAAGGAAGGAAGGAAGGAAGGAAGGAAGGAAGGAAGGAAGGAAGGAAGGAAGGAGAGAAGGAGAGAAGGGGAGGGAGGGAGAGAGGGAGAGAGAGAGAGAGAGAGAGAGAGAGAGAGAGAGAGAAAGGAAGAAAGAAAGAAAGAGAGAGAGAGAGAGAGAGAGAGAGAGAGAGAAAGAAAGAAAGAAAGAGAAAGAAAGAAAGAAAGAAAGAAAGAAAGAAAGAAAGAAAGAAAGAAAGAAAGAAAGAAAGAAAGAAAGAAAAAGAAAGAAAGAAAGAAAGAAAGAAAGAAAGAAAGAAAGAAGGAAGACAGAAAAAGACTCACAGATACAGAGAATATTTTGATGGTTGCCAGGTGGGAGGGGGAACTGGAGGGATGGGTAAAAAAGATGAAGGGATTAAGAAGTACAAATTGGTAGTTACAGAATAGTCATGAGGATATAAAGCACAGCATAGGGAATAGAGTCAATAATATTATAACAACTATTTACGGTGTCAGATGATGTACTAGATTTATTGGGATGATCATTTTGTAAGTTATGTAAATGTTTAATCACTGGGTTGTGTACCTGAAACTAATATAATATTGTACATCAACTGCAGCTGAAAAATAAAAATTATTTAAAAAATCAATAGGGCCCAGCTGGGCTTGGCTCAGCGGTTGAGCGTCGACCTAGGATCCAGGAGATCGGGGTTTGATTCCCGGTCAGGACACATGCCTGGGTTGCATGCAGGCTGCAGCCGATCAATGACTCATCATTGATGTTTCTGTCTCTCTCTCTCCCCCTTCCTCTCTCTGAAATCAATAAAGGTATGTTTTAAAAAACACAAAAACAGTGAATTAATAACAAAAAAATAACCTGTTAATTTAATTATAAGCAACTCTTGGTTAAAAGCATTTTAAAATTAACAGGGTGTTCATTTTCATATATGACATATGAACCAGAAATTTTGTCCATTAAATCCGAAGTTTGTTAAATAGAGGTCCATAAAATTGAGGGTTTACTGTACCTATAATTACTCTTAGGATACCAGAGCCAGCCCATTTCTGTAGGTGAAACTGCCTGTCATGTGTGAGAACAAAAGGAAAAACTTTTATTTTTTAATGTTGTGGCTCATCTATGGTCTAGAAACTATACTTTGAGAATAACTTTTGTAATCAGTGATAACAGCAGGAACTTTCACATCCAGTGAACCTATGCTCAAATTCAAGTGGTCGTGCAAGTCACTTAGCTTGTTCATCTATAAAATGGAGATTTTACTAATTCCTACCTGATTATAAGACTTAGAAATCACTTATATAAAATACCTGATACCCAGGCTCTGAGAAAGTAGTTACAAAATAAGTCATAGCCTGTTTATTCTCCAGAGATGAAGTCTGTGGTACATACTACTGTCTGCAGGTTCTTCAGAAATAATTTGAGATAAGTAGATACCAGATACTTGTTCTGCCCAAAGAAAATCTTCAGGATTGAAAACTCAGAAGGCCTGATGAAAGGTATCCTTAGGAATAAGAAGCATACAAAGGTCCAAGGGAGCTTTTGGATTACATTGAAAAGGAAGACAGGAACTGCAGAGGAAATGAAAGCAAGAAATTTCTAGGAATCCTTGGACCAGGGGCTGCAAATGCTTCCAGGGGCTGGGAAGCCAACAAATGAATGAAGGGGGTTGAGTTAAGAAAAATCAACTGCCAGTAACGTTGTTGTTGTTTTTTAACTAAACGATACTTTGGGCGTTAACATAAACATGCAAAATCTTGACGTTTATATTTAAGTTCAAAACTGAAAACACAAGTCAAAAAAATAGAAAAATTTAATCATTACATTTCTGTGTGTGACTTATTATCCTTGACTTGGAACAGAAAGTCTGATGTCCTTCTTATGGATCAAGAGGTCAATGTTAGATCTTATATTTTTGTGTTACAATGTGAAGGACTTAGCATTGAATCCTTTTACTGGGAATGATTAATTTTATCCTATTTCATAATGGAAAGCAGTTACTTATTAATGTAGGCATTTCCAAACACAGATAGACATTTTGCAGTGTTTTTTATAATTAGGGTAACTACTCTCAAGATATTTGTAGAATTCTGGTACTTCAATAACACAATGCTCCATTTCCAGTACCACATGACAGTAATTCAGTATCTCCATTGTAGCTCTTCTTTCACACCATGAACACTGAGAAAGGCTAACTGAACAATATTGGTTCTTTTTCATAAAATATAACGTCAGAGAGCCTTTTCTGGAATTCAATAGACAGCTCCATAATTTTGGGAATGTAATTCAGGCTTCACTTTCATTTCTTGGAAACCAATTTCAGCAAAGGAAAGTCAGCCAGTTTATCTCCTGGCAAATGAGTTTCCTAAAGGCATAATTTTGCTAGGAATGAGCAAATACAAGCACACATTTGTGAAGGTATTTCCGAACAAACCTGCTTTAATTCAAAGTGTCTAGATGAGTTGAAATGTGAACTAAACAGGTCAAATATTTTATTCCAATCATTGCTGGTGTGCTGAGTGCCCTTTGGATGCCAAGAAAGTCATTTTTACAGTTATCTTCAGTACCATGCATGCCTCAACTAAGCCAATCAATCTCCATATAATAGGGCAGATTTCCATAACATGAATCTAGTAATTCACCAAGCAAAGTATTCAACTATGTATGGTGCAAACCACAATGTTAATTACTAGTTCCTGACATGTTTCACTCTGAACATTTTTGCACAAAAACTGAGTCCTAAGGAGTGGTACATTTTTAAGTTGAAGTCCTTGTAAAATGTCTCTGCTTCAAATGGAAGCTCCCTAAGTCCAACAGTAATCCTTTTACAGAAGTGCACATGTAGTCATATTCACTAGTTTTGACCAATTTATACTAAAAATGTCAAGACTTTTCTCCACACACAAAATCCAGTTATTTCTGGATGTACCTGTCACAGGGTGCAAGTCCAAGAGTTAGTCTCCATCAAAATTCTTAGCACAGGAATTATATTTAGGTGCAGGGGTTCTCAAACTTTAGCGTCTATCATAATCAGCTGGACAGCTTGTTAAAAAAGATTGACAAGCCCCATCTTCAGATTCTGACTCAGTAGGTCTGGGGTAGGGCCTGAGAATTTGCATTTCTAACAAGTTTCCAGGTGGTACAGTGCTGTTGATCAGGGATAATATTTTGAGAATTACTGGCTGGCTAGGCACATAGCTAAGTGTATGGGTAGTGTTTATATCTGTTGTAACTAGCTGCAACCTAAAACCTCACAAATAACTTCTTGACCCAATTTGTCCCAAAAATGTTCGGTCAACAATCTTTAACATTTGGAGCAACAGTATTTCCTACCCTTGCAAGTGCTTGTTTACGACATAATTTCTACTGTACTCAACAGACACTCTTCTCAAACTACTACCTACAAAAGGCTTTCAAGGCTCAGCAATGTTTCACTTACTACATAACTGTATTTCATGTCAGTATCACTTATTCTACCTATAATTCTATCTGTATTCAAAAACACAGCCCATTGAAATTTCAAGTGCTTTTTAAAGTTCTTTTTGTTTCAGCACTCCTCATTTTTTTGTTGTTTTTAATCCTCACCCGAGGATATTTTTCCCACTGATTTTTAGAGAGAGTGGAAGGGAGGCAGGAGAGGGAGGGAGTGGGGGGGGGGGAGAGAGACAGAGAGACACAGAGAGAGAGAGAGAGAGAGAGAGGGAGAGAGAGCACACATCAATGGGAGAGACACAATGATTGGTTGCCTTCCGCAAGTACCCCTACTGGGGCTGGGGATCAAATGTGCAACCCAGGTTCCTGTCCTTTACCGGGAATTGAACCCAAGACCCTTTGGTGTGCAGGCCAATGCTCTAACCATCAAGCCACACCAGCCAGGGTAGCACTCATTGCTTTTGTATACTAGCTGTATTTCTTATAATGGTTTATTTTAAAATGGTGTCTTAAATTGTAGCCTTTCAATAGACATGTTTTATTTAGGTATAGAGGAATGCTCATCACTTCCAACAAGAAATAGGCTCTCTCCAGTTTTCCTTTAAATATATGACTTTCTTGTATAACTTTTTCCCCACTTTTCATAGATAAGTGTACAAAAAATATTTCATGTTCATCAAAACTGCTATAAAAAGTACAAGCACAACAATCAATGCTGTTTTCCTTATCTATTTCTGTGTAACAAATTACCCCAAAACTTAGTGGTTTAAAAAAACATTTATTATCTCATAGTATCTGTGGGTGTGGCTTAACTGGGTCCTCTGGCTCAGGCTCTCACAAGCTGCAATCAAGGTGTCAGCTGGGGCTGCATCATCTCAAGGCTTGACTGGGGAAGGATCCACTTCCAAGCTCACTCACATGGCTGTTGGCAGGATTCAGTTTCTTATGGTTTGTTGGACTAAGGGCCTCAGTTCCTCACTGGATGGAGGTTGGAGGCTGCGTTCAGTACCTTATAATGTGGGCCTCTCCATAGTGTAGCTCACAACACAGCATCTTGTTTCATCAGAGTGATCAAGCAAGAAGATCCAGGGAGAGAAGAAGAGAGGGAAAGAGGGAGAAAGAGGGAGAGAGAGGGAGAGAGGGAGAGAGAAGAGAGGGAGAGAGGAGAGACGGGGAGAGGGAGAGAGGGAGAGAGGGAGAGAGAGAGAGTGCGAGTGCAAGCAAACAAGATGGAAATTGCAGTTTCTTTATAACCTAATCTTGGAAGTGACATCTCATCGCTTTTGTTGTAATCTACTCATTAGAAGCAAGTCACTAAGTCCAGCCCACACACGGGGGGGGGGAGGGGGGGGGACGGAAATTACGCAAGAGTGTGAATACCAGAAGGCAGAAATCACTGGGAGCCACTGTAGAAGACGGTTATCACGAATGGCAAGTGGCACTTGGTCAGTGCGTCAGGGAGACACCATGGAGAGGTAGAGACTGTATTGTCAGAGGATCTGATATTTCAAGAGTGGTTGGAGCCTGGCAGGGCATGGCTCAGTGGCTGAGCATGGACCTAGGATCCAGGTGATCAGAGTTCGATTCCCGGTCAGGGCCCATGCCCGGGTTGTGGGCTCGATCCCCAGTCGGGGGCATGCAGGAGTCAGCCGATCAATGACTCCGTCATCATTGATGTTTCTCTCTCTATCTCTCTCTCTCCCTCTCCTTTCCTCTCTCTGAAATCAATAAATATATATTAAAAAAAAAAAGAGTGGTTGGAAAAATCAGACTTTTTTGGTAACATTTCACAATTTTTTAAATGTTGGCAACAAACATATTTGTTAAAACAGAAACATGTTCATATAATGCAAGTTAAATGACAGAGGGAAATGAAAACTTATTCAACTACATGTCAGATTCTGATAAACACTACTGATCAATGTAAATCAATGAATTTCTTTTTTAAAAAATGTGTGGGCCTATGCGCTGCAAGTTTGCCATCCTTGTAATATCCTTTGTGGTATAGATGAAAGGGCAAGGGTTTTGGTGTCTGATATGCAAATCCTAGTTCTGCCACTTCCCCTGACTATGTCCTTGGGCCTATGACAAGGGCCAGAGAAATAATCCTTGGGACTCGTACTGTTAGCATTTTCTTATTTGCCTCCCTACTACTGGGCTCCTGGGCTTTAAAGGTCAGATAAGGAAGAGGGAAAGAGTACCCTCCTGACCTCAGCACTCCCTTATCTCACTTCCCTACTTCATTTTTCTCTTACTATTATCACCTAAAATACTGTAGATTTTCTTTTTATCTTGTCTGTCCTCCCCAATAGAAAATAAATTTCATGAGGTCAGAAATCTGTTTTGTTCACTCCTTTATCCTCACAGTCTTGAACTGTGCCTGGCACACAGTAGAAATCCATAAATATTTGTTGAATGAATGAATTCCATTGTTCTTAGTACTTAGCACAGGGTTTGGCATGGAGTAGGTGCTCAAAAAAAGTTAACGGCACTGAAAAATATTCATTGTCCTGGTTAAGAAAAATGGGGTTAAATGAGGCCAGAGAACAGTAAGCAGATCATGAAAAACCCTGCATACCAGGCTATGCTAAGCTTAAAGCATGCGAGTAAAATGATCAATGTCCAACCTACTTGGAACATAAGATATTTTGGTCAAAGTCATGGTAGCTGGCATTTATATGGCATTTACTATGTGCTATATAATGTTCTAAGCACTTTGTTTATATTAAAACATTTAACACTCACAACAAAGTCTGCGATATAGGTATTATTACTATCATCATCTTCCAGGCGAGGAAACTGAGAGGTTAACTTGCCCAAGCTTATATAATTAATAGGCAGAAGAACAATGATTTACACCCAGGCAGTCCGGCTCTGAGGTCTGTGCTCTTAACTATTATGCTACACAAACTACATATAAGTATTCTGGAAAAAGTTATTAAAATGCAACTGTACTGTTTTGAGATATGCTAAAGATGAAGGATTTTGATGTCAAATACATTTAGGTTCATATCTTGGCTCAGTCACGCTGTAGCAGTGCACCCTTCGGCCACTGACTATGCTGAGCCTGTTTTATTTTAGCTATAATGGAGATTAATACGCATCCTGAGGGTGGTTGTGAGGATTAAATGATATGAATCTATGTAAGGTACCAGCCCATGTGGTAGCTATTATTGCTACCACCACGGGGGAAGTTAGTCTATAAGTGCATTACTAAGCAGCTACAAAATTTACTTTTACTTAACAGAGTCTGGCAATTCTGTTTGGAGTCTGAGTTGATTTACATGGAATTAACATATAACATTATAAAACACTGGTTCTAAATTCTTCCTTATCTGACTTTTAAAGCTCTCTATAGCCCTAGCCGGTTTGGCTCAATGATTAGAGCATCAGCCCACACACTGAAGGGTCCCAGGTTCAATTCTGACCAAGGGCACATACCTCCGTTGCAGGCTTGATCCCTGGCCCCGGTTGGGCACGTGCAGGAGGCAACCAATCAATGTGTCTCTCTCACATCAATGTTTCTCTCTCCCTCCCTTCCACTCTCTCTGAAAAGCAATGGAAAAAATATCCTCGGGTGAGGATTAAAAAATAATAACAAGCCCTCTACAGTCTCTCTGTCCCCCTCCTCCCCTCCCTCCAACCATTACTGAGCAAATCCCTGCAGTCTTGGAACTCAATTAAGAGAACTACATACAAACTCCCATTTGTGAGATAACTAAGTTCTAGGGATGTACTATACAGAGCATGGGGGTAAAGAGAATTATAATGTGATATGAAAAGAGTGTGAGAGAGAGAAATATGAGAGGTAAAAAGCATTCTGGTAGCACAAGGGAAGATGACATTCACCTTGGCTGGGAAAGATTTCATAGTGATAACTTTTAAGAATATGTAGGAATTTCTATGCAAAGTTGAGAGTAACATAAGAAAAGCACTGTGTGCGAAGACATGGTGTGTCTGGGAAACTAAAAAAGTTCAGAATGGTTGGAACTTTCCAATGCTGGAACAGGTGTGAGCGAAAGCAAGCACGAAGCAAGCCTGATAAGAGTTTGGGATCACGCAGTGAAAGGCATTGTCTGCCATGCTGAGAAGTCTGGACTTGGTAGGGTAGGCGAAAAGCAGCCAGTGGGTATCTTCAGGCACAAAACAAAGCTTTGGTTTTCAGAATCACATCTATGACAGTAATATGGAAGATAGACTACAGTCCAGAGAGTGGTAAAGGAACAAGTTGAGGCTATTTTCATGGTTCAGATAAGAAATGATGGTGGGTAAATATCCAGAAGTGAATTTGCTGGGTCATATGGTAGTTCTAAATTTTTTGAGAAACCTCCATACTGTTTTCCACAGTGACTGCATCAACTTACATTCCCACCAGCAGTGTGCGAGGGTTCCCTTTCCTCCGCATCCTCTGCAATATTTCTTTCTTGATAACAGCCATTCTAAAGGTTTTGAGGCAGTATCTCATTGTTTTTTTAAATCCTCACCCGAGGATATGTTTATTGATTTTGAGAGAGGATTGGGGGGTGGGGGAAGAAATATCGATCGGCCACCTCCTATTCGCGCCCCAACACGGGATCAAGTCTGCAACCTGGGTATGTGTGCTGACTGGGAATCAAACCTACAATCTTTTTGGTGTACGAGACGACATTCCAAGCAACAGAGCCACCGACCTGGGCTCATTCTGGTTTTGATTTGCATTTTTCTATTAACTAGTGATATTGAACATCTTTCATGTGTCTGCACATCTTCCTTGGAAAGTTATCTATTCAGGTCCTCTGCCCATTTTTTAAATCTCATTGTGTTTTTGTTGTTGTTGTTGAGCTGTATAAGTTCTTTATATATTTTGAATATTAGCCCCTTGTTGGATGGATGTATCATTTGCAAATATCTTCTTCCATTTGGTTGGCTGCCTTTTTGTTTTGCTGATGACGGCATGCACTAAAGCAATATGGGCAGAAGTGGCTAGACTCAGGAGACATTTTTGGGGCAGAAGTGACAGGATTTGGTGACCAAGTAGATATGGCAAGAGACAAGAGAGTGAAGAATCAAGAACTCCACAGTTCCTGGCTTGAAATGGATGAGACAACATTCATAGAAAAAGAGAACACAGCCCTGGCCGGGTGGCTCAGCTGGAGCATCGCCCCATGCACCAAGAGGCTGCTGGTTCGATTTCTGGTCAGGGTGCATATGGGAGGAAGCCAGTTGATGTTAGTCTCTCACACCGATGTTTCTCCCTTTCTCTCTCTCACTCCTCCCTCTCTTATTCTCTAAAATCAATAAAAACATACCCTCGGGTGAGGATTAAAAAGAGAATACAGAAAGTAGAATAAGTTTGAGGGGAAAATATTGAGTTCTATCTTGGATAGTTTTTAGTTTGAGTGACCTAAGTTGTGCCGTAAGTTCATGAGAAAGGCTGGGAGTAGAGAAAGAGCTCTAGGCGTCATCAGAATAGACAATATTTAAAGTCATAATAATGAATGAGATTGCTAAAGAAATAAATAGAAGAATTAGTGCTCTCAAGGCACCAATGCTTAAGGAAGAAGGCAAAGGAGAAGGAGTAACTTAGGGAAGGAGAAAGAACTAGAGACTTGTAAGGAGAATCAGAAGTGAGCAGCACGATGGTATCCGAGGAAGGATATTTAAGGAAAGGATGGTTCAATGGTGTCAACGATCTCACAGAGGACCAAGAAAGGGTAACAATGGACATGGATTTGGCAGCTTCAAAATGGCAACATCAGGTATCAAGTGGCAATAGGTTAGGGAATGGAAATTAATAGTCTACTTTTTTCAATAATGATTAAAAGGGAAGTACAGGGATAAGGGTAATGGCTTAAGAGAATTACAAAGTAAATGGGAAGTTTTTGGTTTTTTAAAGGTTATTTGTGTATGCTGTAAGTGAAAGAAACCAGAGCTGGAGAGACTGAAAATGCAGAAAAGAGATTATTTTGAATTATTATAACATCACTATATGATTCCCTCACTTGCCACTTAGCTTACATATTTGCCTTGTACTGGCAATACCGTACCTTTAGCAATGCTGGCACAAATTAAGTGCTCAATAAACTTAATTAGTGTTTTTCTTCATGTATCTATGCATATTATCTGGATAATAAAAGTTCACAATTTTACATAAGAATGTACAAAACAGCCCGGCCAGGTGTGGCTCAGCAGGTGAGCATCAACCTAGGATCCAGGGGATGGTGGTTCAGTTCCCGGTCAGGGCACATGTCCAGGTTGCAGGCTCAATCCCCGGTTGGGGCCTGCAGGAGGCAGCCGATCAGTGACTCTCTCATCATTGATGCTTCTATCTCCATCTCCCTCTCTCTCTCTGAAATCAATAAAGATATATTAAAAAAAAAAAAAAAGAATGTACAAAACAAAGGAAATAGTGTGGTAGGATTGTGGAAAGAGACTCTGAGAGATACAGACCCAGAATAAGGATTTTTTATCCACCACTTCCTAGTATCCAAACCAAAGAAAAATAATTTCACCTCTATGCACCTCAGTTATTCAACTGTTAAATGGGAAGAATACCATGCATTCTTGCAAGCTTGTGAGGATTAAGCAAGATATTTAAAAAGCACTTTATATACAACTTGGTGCTCAAGTAGTAATACAGTGGGACCTCAGTTCTCAAACTTAATTCATTCCACAAGGCTGTTCGAGAAGCAATTTGTTCGAAAACCGAAACATTTTTTCCCATTAGAATGTGAACTGAATTAATCCATTCCAGACCCCCAAATAATTCCGTTTTAACTTTTCTTACATATGGTTAATGTCTAATGTATTGTTTAATCTATAAATAAACACTTAAATTTATCGAACCACCCCCTACTAGCCTTAAATGAATCACTTTCAGCACTCGTTCCAGGGGTGTCTTTCAGGTCAGCATGCAGCATCTTTACTAGTTCATTTATCACTGACTCCGAAATAGCTGTCACTGGCTGTTTTTCGTTTATCTAAATCGACAAGTTTTTCTACCTCTTCAATTGCCTGTGATCACTGCTTCTTTCACACCCTTAGCAACATTAGCATTCTTGGTGACCTCTTTATGTTTTAAAATTGTGCTAACCATTGGCTTCCCCAGCAACAAAAGCATTCTCTTCTTTGTTTGTTGCCTGACAGATGCTTTCTGTCTGCTGAGGTATCGGCAGGAAAGGGTTGTCAGGCAGAAAACCAAAGTTTGGTTTGACAACAACCTAGACATTTTTTTCTGTGAACTTGGTCACAACTTAGTAGAGAACAGAATTGTTCTAAATGGGAGATGTTTGAGAAACCCAACAAACCTTTCATGCTGATACCTGTATGATCAAGTCACAGTTCTCTCAGGAGACAAAGGAGAATGCATGAGTATGAGTTAACTGCTAAACCTCACATTGTTAACATCTCAGGAAATTCTGCTATGAATATTTTCATGATTTTTGGTTTTGCTGCTGCTTATTATTATTAAATTTTCATTTTTTACCGTACAGTTCATTGCCTTTTTATTAAATATTTACATTTCATGTCCTTTTTGTATTTAAAGTGTTTATTTATAGATTAAACAGTACATTAGACATGTACTGTATATAATGTGAAAAAATGATTTGGTTTTTGTACAGCCTTCTGGAACAAATTAAGTTCTAGAACCGAGGTTCCACAGTATTGCACCTTAATAATTTCTTTAAATCAACTCATGCTTCTTTCTTTCTTTTTTAAAATTTGTCTTTATTGATTTCAGAGAGAGGAAGGGAGAGGGAGAGGGAGAGAGAGAGATAGAAACATCAGTGATGAGAGAGTCACTGATCGGCTGCCTCCTACAAGCCCCCTACTGGGGATCAAGGCCACAACCCAGGCATGTGCCCTGACCAGGAGCTGAACTGTGATCTCCTGGATCATAGGTTGATGCTTAACCACTGACCCATGCCAGCCTGGCAGAAAGAAGTATACCTGTGAGCCCTGGCCGGTGTGGCTCAGTTGGCTAGAGCATCGTCCCATACACCAAAAGGTGGTGGGTTCAATTCCTGGTTGGGGTGCATGCAGGAGGCAACCTTCGATGTTACTCTCTCACAGCGATGTTTCTTTCTCTCCCTCTCTCTCTCAAATCAATTTTAAAAAGGTATAGCTGCGAAACAGTGGGTTTGATGTAATTATCTTTTTTTCTAATACAGTAAAACCTTGATATAACGGAAGTAAAACCTCGATATAACGGACTAATTTGGGTGAGGGGGTGCCTGAAGCCAAAAGGCTGTTATATAATAAAGCAGGTTTTCCAAATATGTAATGTTAAAAAATTAATAAATTAGTTAACCTGTTTTTACTTATGTAGACATGTTTGTATAATTAAAATTAGGCATGTATGAAAAGTTTAATTTCACAGAAAAGTTTTCTATAAGTATTACTGTAATTTTAAATTTCTACTGAATAGGTCTAATAAATGAGTACATTCACCAGTCAATGCGAGTAAACAAATGAACATGGCTGGGGCATGGCTTATCGCACATGGGAACACTGGCCAGCATGCTAAAACTGCTACAGAAAGTCTTACCCCGCAGGATGCAGTGTGATCACATGCTAATCATTTGCTGAACTGTTTATGAGCAGTGACTCTTGGGTTTAAATATGTAGACTATAGTTGTAGATATGCAATATTTACTTATGTTGGCAAAATTAATTTAGTGAATAGGCCATATGTTTTTTCTAACATATGGCCTATTCACTAAAATTTGTTTAAAATAACAGTGAATTAATAACACAAAATAACCTGTTAATTTCATTATAAGCAAACCTTGGTTTAAAGCATTTTAAAATTAACAGGGTGTTAATTTTCACATATGACATAGGGACTGGCAATTATCCAAAGTCCGTTAAATGGAGGTCTGTAAAATCAAGGGTTTACTGAATATAATAACCATTAAAACAAAGTATTCATACCCTTAACCACCCCACATCATCTCCCAAATTACATTCTAAAACTGCTTTGGGTTGCTCTGCTTCTGAAACCCTTAGGAAGAGATGAGGCCAGCAATTTGTGGGTTTATTTAATTTTTCCGCTACTGGTGATTACCACTTAAAGAGGTTTATAGAACATACAAATGAAACCAACCAAATAACAAAATTCATCTCAATATATGCACTGAATCTTTTCATGGGAAGTCCTACCTTGTCTAAAGCTAAACATACAACCTAGCAATTTATCTTTTATTTAATCTCTCTCCCTCTATTTTCTCTATCACATATGAAAATGAGATTGGAATAAAGGCCCATCTTGTGGCCTAGTCTGAAGAACAAAGCCAAGAGAAGGAGAAATACAGTAGTGGGTTTTGTTTTGAAGCATTTCAGTCACTATGTTGTACACCTGAAACTAATACAAAATCATATTGAATGCAAATTTTAATTGAATGCACATATACACACACAGATATATGTGTGTGTGTGTATATATATAGATATCCTAGAATACATTTAAAAAAAAGAAATTATAGGCATGCAGATCATCCAAGTGAAAATCTATTGATAGTGGAACACCCCTTTGAAAAGACAAACAGCCCTAGCCAGTTTGGTTCAATGGTTACAGCCTCGGCCCTCGGACTGAAGGGTCCCGGGTTCGATTCTGGCCAAGGGCACATACCTCGGTTGCAGGCTCGATCACCCACCCTGGTCAGGGCACGTGCAGGAGGCAACCAATCGATGTGTCTCTCTCATATTGATGATTCTCTCTCTCTCTCCCCCTCCCACTCTCTCTGAAAAGCAATGAAAAAAATATCCTCAGGTAAGGATTATAAAAAGAAAAGGCAAACCACAATCAGTTATTCACCAATACCTTTCAAGTCTGTGCTATTAACCAGGAAGTTCTCTATAATAGTAACAACAACCACCACAAAAATCACTGACCAGAACCAGGAGAACTTCACTCACTGGTAATATCTAGAGATACTTTACACATGCAATTTTGGAGCCAGTCTTAAATCCACTATATGAAGAGACACATTCCACACTTTTTAACACCCTCACCCTGAATTAACCATGTTCCTCCAAAGGGCCACATGTTTCATCTTTTGCAATTGGCCCACAGTATGTGCCACTGTTTTCAGTCTGGCTCTTTTACTGAACTGACCTCCTTGAGGGCAGGGGTCCCCTTATTTACCTCTGAATCCTCAGCAACCAGCACAGTATCCAGCCTATAGAGCAAGCACTCAATAAATGAATAATATCAGGTGTCCCAAAAAATGTATACACACTTTAACAGCTGACTCTATTACATTTTGAAAATGAAATGTATTTTAATAAACACTGCCTTTATAATTATTCAAGGTGTGTACACATTTTGGGGGGACACCCTATATAAATGAATGACCCAGACCTGTCTTTACCCAGGAGCCAGGGAAGATTTTAGATGAGTATGGGAATGACCTAATCACGTTGGCACTTTAGAAAGATTCCTCTTAGAGAGCAAGCACCGTTGTTAAGAGCATGAGCTTTGGAGCCAGACTGCCTGGGCATGAATCCCAGAATCCCAGCTCTGTCATTTATTGCTCGGTGACTCTAGGCAAGTTTCTAAACTTCCTGTGCCTCAGTTTCCTCTTTTGGAAAAGGAATTAAGACTGTTTCACAGGTTATTGTGAGGATCAAATGAGATAAATCTTTTTTGTTAAAGCACATACATTAGCACCTGGGTCATAATAAGTGTTCCATCAATGTTAGCCACTGCTTCCAGCAACCCGGTTAATAATGACAATGAGGTAAGAAGTCTTTAAAGTTTGGGTGGGCCCTAGCCTGTGTGGCTCAGTTCGTTGGAGTGTTGTCCAGTGCACTGAAAGGTAGCCGGCTCAATTCCCTGTCAGGGCACAAAGCCAGGTTGAGGGTTTGATTCCCCAGTTGGGCGCATTCGGGAGGCAACTGATCGATAGTTCTCTCTCACATCGATGTTTTCTCTCTCCCCCCTTTCCTGTCTCTCCAACATAAATTTAAAAAATTTTTTGTTTAAAGAAAAAAAAAAAGCTTGAATGGTAGTGGTGGAAACAAAGTGGAAAGAATGGCCATGAATGATGAATCTACTGAAAAGTGTTCAGTCAGGAAGGCAAGCAAAATGAGTGTTATATTTTTTTCTACTTTGTACATTTGACTTAGCTCATGATTGGATTTTTCATTATTAAAAGCAGCTATAATTTACCCAGCCTGGGCACAGATTTGATGCTGGGCACAAGTCTAGTATGACTGAACTCTAGCCACAAGCTCTATGACCACTGCAAGCTTCTCTATGCAGGTCTTTCAGTCTTTCAGCTGCGATTTTTTTTTTCATGACTCCCTGCAGCACCATTTCTTTAGTTTATGATTCCCACAATTTCCTGTCCTGCCTTTTGACTGTGAGCACATCTCCAAGAGCCTTGGTTGGTGAATGGGTTTGAGGTTTTGTCCTACTCAACCGTGCACTACTTTTCTTTTTCTTCTTCCTGCCCATCTCATTTACTTCTCAAGCCTTGCTATTCCCCACACGTAGGAACTTGAAACCTAAGAGCATGGGAAAGCAACAGAGCAACAGCAGTAGTGCCAAGAACTGGGGATGCTGCCAAGCTCTTCCCCAGGCCCCATATGCAGTGACTAACTACATGAGGAGATTAGACTTAACTGCCCATGGGGCCTCACACGCTTGATATTCCTTTTTGCTTCTGTTCATTTTCTGTCTCCCACTTAAAGCAGCCTCCTCCCAAACCGGTAACCAATTAGAATCCAACCCATCCTTGAAGACCCAGCTTCTTCAAAGAAACCTCCCCTTGACCATTTTAGCACACAGATATCCCCTCCAACACACACACACACACACACAAAACAGGTACTGTACTTAAAATGTGTACTATAAAGCACAATCACATACATACTTATACCATTAAATAAATATTTCATGTGTACATATTTGATTTTCCAAGGGTAGGACCATGTCTCACATGTTTTTAAAACCTCTCACTCTCAGTGAGTTAATACTTTTTGAACCGTAACTGAATCAGTGGCGTTTTTTGTTTGTGTGTTTAGGCTAAGGAAGGAGGAGGTAGAAGCATGCGGAAATGAAAAAAAGGTTGAATGGACATATGGGTAAAAAAAAAGCACTTAGGTCAAAACGGGGGGAAAAGTATTGTAGAAGAAAGGTGTTTATATAACATCTGTTTAACTGATTTGCTTCAAGGTTGGAAAGAGACATACAGAAGAGAGGTGCTAACTGGAAAAAAATTGGAAAAGGGCATTTCAGCTTTAGGCAGAAGACAGCAGGAAAAGATGAGGCTGCAAAAGAAATTCTTCTAACACCTAGGGACAGGCCAATTGGATAAGCAGAAGGTAAAGGGAATTACTCGGATGACATGGATGGAGATGTGGTTAAGTAGGTGATGGACTGGATAGGGGGGTGGTTTGAATGGGTGGGTAGATGGATAACAAAATAGATGGTAGTTAGGCAAACAGGCTAGATGGACGGTAAGGGGGTAGATGGGAGGCAGGTAAGTGGGTGGGTGGTTAGATGTTTAGTTAGGAAGGAACAGGTGTGGGGCATATTAAGATAGGGCCCTTCCCTCACCTTGACCCGGAAGCGGATGAGTGCCAGCCTCACGCAGTGGCTCAGGCAGGCTGGTGGCAGGAACCAGGCCCGTGGAGGAGGGGTGCCCTTGTTGCCCACGTGTCCCACGATCAGTTGCGCTGTCTGCCGCTCAGTCTGGCACCTACGGCCCCACTCAGCCAGCCGGTCCTTGCCCAGGCCCCCGGGGAACATGACCACCAGCTCCAAGCCGTCACCGCCGGGATAGGCACAAGCTTGGCATAGCGCTGACAAGTAGCCCAGCATGGCGTTCCACTGGCCGCCACACACCCAATCCGTCTGGTAGCCGCCATAGAGCCGTTGCAGCGCGGAGCCAGCGTCTACCAGCACCCGGGCCCCTGGGAGCGGAGGGGGAGGGGGCGGCGGCGGCGGCGGCGGTGGCGGCGGCGGGTGCAGGCCGGGATGCCCCTGGCCGTGGTGGTGGAAGTGGTGAGCTGGGTGATGGTGCCGCGTCGGCCCCGCGCCCCCAGAGTAGGCACCCAAGCCAGCGGGCGGGAGCGGCGGCTGCAGAGGAGCGGATCCCCTGGCGACGCGTGGAGCCCCGGGCGCTAGGGCTACTGCAGGTGGCAGCTGGCAATGCTGGAACTGCTGCTGCTGGCGCGAGACCGTGCGCGCGAGTTTGAGAAGGTCCACGGGCACCACGGCCCCGGGACAGCGCTTCTCCAGAAACTCTTGGAAGCCCTGGACGCCCATGCTTCGTCGGCGGGCAGACGAGACGGCGGCTGCGCGAGCAGGCTAGGCGGCGATCTGGGCGCGAAGCTGGGGGCGGGCGCCTGCGCACTCCGCGGGGGGCGATGGGGGTGGGAAAAGGATTCCCGAGGGGAGGGGTGAGGGAGCGAGGGAGCGAGGGAGTGAGGGAGTGAGGGCGGGGTGGGGAGACCGCCGATTGGATTTGGGTGGAGAGAAGGGATGAGGCCAACCGGATTTAGGAAAGATTGGGAGGATAAAAGCGATGACGGGCTCTAGTCACTTTTTTATTTTCCTCTCCGACTGCTCTTCATCTCTTCAAAAGTGGTGATGCCTCTTCCTTCCACCTCCGGAAGCCATGTTGCCTAGTATGTACCTTACACACTTTCTGGCAGAAGGAGTGGAGTGGGGCGGGGCGGGGCAGAGATGCATCCTGGGAGTTGTAGTGTTCTCTATGGCCTCGGTGTACAGAGGAGGAACAAGATTACCACCCCTGTCAGCCCTTGCTGTCACAGGGTCACCAGCGGCGGGGCGCGATGATATGTGTTTAGGATTTGCACGTCAACTCCTGACATATCACCGAGTTGCTTCATGCTATTTACTGCCTTTCCCAGGGAAGAGGGGGAAGGAGTGATGCATCATGGGAAAGGAAGTGGGGTGGATTAATTGAATTCAGCTAAAGTATGCCAAAATTCTCCAGGAGGTGGAATTTTCATTTCAGGGGGGAAAATAGTATGTGTAGCTTTTTTTTTTCTTTTTGTTAATCCTCACCTGAGGGTATTTTGTCCATTGATTTTCTAGAGAGAGTGGAAGGGAGGGAGGGAGGGGAAGAGAAAAGGTGGAGAGGGGCAGAGAAACATGTCACTTCGATTGGTTATCCTCCCAAGGCAGGGGATCAAACCTGCCACCCAGGTACCTACTCCTGAGGGGAATCGAAATCTCGACCCTTCCGTGCAAGGGCTGACTCTCTAACCACTAAAGACATTGCCCAGGACTAATATGTGTAGCTTTTAGTGCATGAGAAGAAAGGACACTTGTGGAACATAAAAATAATAACTACCACCATTTCTGTAGCAATCCACTTAACTTTTAGCTACTGCAATTTTTGGGGTTTTTTTTGTTTGTTTGTTTTTAAAAAATATATCTTTATTGATTTCAGAGAGAGGAAAGGAGAGGGAGAGAGAGAGAGATAGAAACATCAATGATGAGAGTCACTGATCGAGCCCGCAACCCAGGCATGTGCCCTGACTGGGAATTGAACCCTGATCTCCTGGATCCTAGGTCGACGCTCAACCGCTGAGCCACGCCCAGCCAGGCTACTGCAATTTTTTGAAGAAGAGTTGTTGGCCCCAATTAATGAATAGTGAAACTTACATTATTTTTTGCCCAAGGCAATGCAGAGAAAAAGTGAAAATGAATATCTCTTGTCCTCAGGATCTCTTTGGCCAGGGAGATAAACACCAACACAAATTAAACTATAAGTTGTACCTTTCTGGTATTCACTGAGTTACAGTGTCCTGTAGTTAGGACCTCTGTTTTTACACCTTATTTTAAATCAGTCTGTCAGGAAAGTCTAGCAAAATAACCACAAGGACTCAAATTCCAGATGTACAGAATCAATATATATATAGTCAATCCTCATCCGAGGATACTTTTTTCCATTGATTTCTAGAGAGAGGAGTGGGAGGGAGGGAGGGAAAGAGAGGGAAACATCGATGTGAGAGATACATCAATCAGTTGTCTCCCACACATGCTCCAACCAGAGCGGGGATCAAACCTGCAACCCAGGTATAAGTCCTTGATGAAGAATCGAGCCCAAGACCCTTCAGTGCACAGGCCAATGCTCTAACCACTGAGCAAGACTGGCCAGGGCCAGAATCAATATTTCAAAAAATATATATTTTCAGCATGTTCCTCAGTTGATTCTGATGTAGTAGCTGTCTTCTGACTGGCTTTTAGGGCCTACACTTTCAGCAGCAGAAGGGCAGAAAATAATATCTGTAATAGTCAGTAGTAGACAAATCTGGCTTGGAACTTAATGGAAGGTGGGAGATAATGGCAGGGAGAGGTAGAACCCAAAAGTGCAGAACCCAAGAGTAGTCAAGATGAATGAAGTCTGAGAACAGTCTAATAGGATGCAAAAGCTGAAAAAGCTTCAAACCCCTTAAGGGAGTTTATCATAAAAGAATAGTGAAGATAGAACAAGTCAGAATGACAAAGAGTAAGTAGATGGTGAAGCAGTGCATTTAGGTAACTTTTGAAACTAGCAGTGAGCCCTGGTGGGTTTTGCTCAGTGGTTAGAGCGTCCCCCCCCCCCAAGGGTTCAGGGTTTGATTCTGGCCAGAGGACAGGTTGCAGGCTCAATCCCCAGCCCCTGTCAGGGTGTGTGCAGGAGGCAACCAGTCAATGTCTCTCTCTTCTCTCTTGAAAAGCAATGGGGAAAAAAATATATCCTCAGGTGAGGATTTAAACTTTTTTTTTTTTAAAAAGCAACTAGCAGTGGAAGGAAGGGATGAAGAATGGAAGGAATAGAGGTTTTCTAACGTAATGGACACCTACTGGATTGTCTGCCCAGCCCTCCTTTTCTAGGAATTGACCCTCCCACAATTTACAGAGTTACAGCAAAAACTGTCATGTTCCTAGAACCATGGCTGATTGGGTCAAAGGTGGACAACTAAGCTAAACTGGATCAATCAGAATCTCATTCTCCAGAAATTTGGAATTGGACCAGAGAAATCCGTTTTCCTCTAAGTATAAAACTTAGAAGCTGTCACCAATTTTCCCACCAGAGAGATGGAAATAGGAGATGCTAGTTTGTAGAATGAGAAGAAAAACTAGCAGTGACGAGAGAGAGGGAGACTTTATTGCTTTTAGGTCCCAGGTTCTAGATCATTCCTGAGCCATTCTTGTCCTTGGTTTCCCTGAGGCAACCCCATATCCTTACTATTACTAGTTTTGTTTAAGATAGAGTTTGATGAGAAACTACTTATGACAAAAAATGTTAATTCAGAAACTGGTATCAGAAAAGGTGTAAAATTACAGACCCTCAAACATGGGACTGGCAGAAATTGGAGATCTGTCACATCAGTTAATGGGAAGCTGGAATCAGCCCAGCCTGAGTGGCTCAGTTGGTTGTGTCGCCCTGTGCACTGAAAGGTTGCCAGTTCAATTCTCAGTCAGGGCACATACCTGGGTTTCTGGTTCGATCCCTGGTCAGGGCATGTGTGAAAGGCAACTGATCGATGTTTCTCTCACATCCACATTGGTGTTTCTCCCTCCCTCTCTCTCTCCCCCTCCCTCCCTCTTCATTTCTCTAAGTATGTCCTCCAGTGAAGATTTTTTAAAAAAGAAGTTGGCATTATGTGTTATTTGGCAGTAAATCAGTAGCTTATTGTCCTTGGGGCTCAAAACACAGCAGCCCTTCTGCCTGTATTAAGAGATATGAAGTTGCTGAGGGCCAGGTAATTGTGGATGTTGCTGACTTATGGTAGAACTCTCACTTAAAATGTTTCACTGATTAGGAAACTGGCACAGGCAATTGGAATTAGGTTATATGTATAAACCTCCATAGTATTCCTTGTTCTTCAACTCCCCCAAATGTGATGATAAATGCAGAAAGCTAGAATGCAAAGAGGCAAGGGTAAGTGTAACATTCTCAGAGTTCAGAAAAGAGAGGCCTCACAGCCGTGAACTCAGCCTGTTATTTCCTATCCAAGCTCTGAACTGCAGACGTGGAGCAGAAAGCCATGGAGAATGAGCCAAGTCCTTAGGTAGAGCGCTAAGAAATAGAAGCTACAACCGGATGAGCCAGGATATTCCCTTTAGCAGATCTGAAGATGCAAAGAGCATAACTTGACAGGATTCTGGCACTTATTAGCCTTCTGAATCCCCGCAACTGAAATATACAGGCACTCAAATGAGGTGGTGAGGAAGTTGAATCACTAGAAAATCGTATTTGGTGAATAGGGTCCATGATACAGAGCAGTGATTCCCCCTCCACTTACAAACTGTTGGAAATGTAAATGCTCAGGCTCACTCCAAACCTCCAGAATCAGGAACTCTGGCAGTGGGGGGCGATCTGTGGTTTTTGTGTCAAAGATAACCAAGGGCGGACAGTAAAGCAGTGAAACGAGGTTTTATTCAGTCACTACTGACAGTAGGGGAAAGAGCTGGGCCCCATTCCCATTTGCGCAGGGCTGTCTGGGTGTTTTAAAGGAGGGAGAGGAGCAAGCAGGGCCTCAGTAGAGTCAGGGAAGTGAAAAATTACAAAGGGTTGGCCAGTGTAGGTGCAGTTAGGCCAGCTGTGCCTGCTAGCTGTCAATTATTGAAGTTAGGAGTCTATCCTCCCACAGAGACCGGGAGGTAGAGGCCCTAGGCTTCCTGGGGATTGCATTTCAAGGGAATGGCCCTAGAGAGAGACACACAAAGGAATTGTAGGACATACATCTGCATCTCAAAGGGACTGGAAGAATTCACAATTGGAAGCCCCTTTTAGTAATGCTCTAAGCAAGGGAGGTCAGGAGCCTATGGCAGGTATCCACTAGAAGAACAGGTAAATTCTTTTGACAGCCCTGAGCTTTTCTAGATTGGAACTCTGCCTTAGGCTGCTATAAAGCCACAGAAAAATTTGGTCAAGTCTCTTAGAGCAGGTGTTTGAACAGTGTTTGTGTGGAGTTTTGCGCGTCTCACTAGCCCTCCGGGTGATTCTAAGGGACTCTCAAGTTGGGATCACTGCTCTTCCAGAGCATGCCTCGGACCAACTACAGACTAGTTAAGCAAGAAGGTACATCAAGCCCAGGCGGTTTGCTCAGTGGTTAGAGAGTCGACCTGTGCACCGAAGGGTCTCTAAAAGAGAGTTTTTATCGTGGTTAATCTAATTATTTCTCTAGTGTTGCATGTTAGATCTATTGATGGCAGTTAGGTTTATCAAAGGTTTTAGGATCAAGAGGAGCCACATTTAGATTGTCACTGACTTAGACTAGGAAGGGGCATGTCCATGAGATGGCGTTGCTACTGGATGCAGTAGTTGCATGTGACTTGCAGCTGTCCGTGGGTTATGTTAGGTGTGAGCATTTTTGAAATTGTAGATAAGGGGGAAGTGGCATGTGTTTATGGGCTGTAAAGAGGACTACTATAGGCAAACATCTATTGCTTTGTCTCCCCAGAACCCCCTTTCTACTTTATCCCCATGGTTGCAGCAGGAGCCATCTTTTATGTACCTTTCAGAGAATTTGAGGTTGAGCTGGAGGAGAGATGAAAAATCTTGCTGCATTCAAGCACCCGATTTACTTGTTCCTAAAGTCCATCTGCATCATCCCCGGGTTTTGTGAGATTCCACCATCTTTATAATAAATTTGTCTTTTTGCTTAAGCTTGTTCCAACTGGGTTTCAGTTACTTATAAACATGAATAACACACATGCTACAGGAGAAACTTTATGCTGGATGTAGGCCCTAGAGAGGGTACAGATAACAAGCCAAAGCCATGAAAGCAGAAGGGGATAGTAGATGTCACAGAATAATAGTTAAAAGTATGCGCTTTGGAGCTAAGGTTGGGCTCCAGTATCAGTTCAACTCCTTATTAGCTATATAACTTGAACAAGTTACTTAACCACTTGATCCTTTACTGCATCTGTGAAATAGGGACTTGTTCATTTATTTTTTAAAATTTTCTTTATTATTGAAAGTATTACAGATGTTCCCTTTTTTCCCCCATTGATCCCCTCCACCCCACATCCACCCCACCCACAGGCCTTCCCCATATCAATGTCTGTGTCCATGGTGGACTCGTTAATTTATTTAACAGATTTATTTGGTACCTACTACATGCCAGGAATAAAGCTGAGCACTGGGAGAAAGCAATTTTCAAGACAGTCAAGGAGCTTAGAAGGGAGATAGCAATGATACTTACCTCGGAAGCTTGTGAAGATTAAATGATGTAATAAAGTACTTGGCATAACAACTGGCACAGTAAGCACCTAATATTATTAATTCTTATCATGAAGGGTGGAGAGAAGCATAGAGGTTTCATGGAGGGTTCGCTTTGGACTACCTTCTGACACCTCCCACCTAAGTAGTAACTAGCTGTTCAGTTTCTGTAAGGGCCCACTTAGCTTTCTCTATTGCTCAAATCCTTGGACCCTGTTTGAGAGGCTATAAGTTCATATAGTTATAGAAAATAATTCATTAGGTCTAATTAGACTGCCATATTACTTAAGTTTCTTGAACTAGCAACTGGCTAATAACAGAGGGTATTTTATTAGTAAACAAAGATGGCTCTTAATCCTAGTTACATTAATGATACTAATATATCACCTGGGGAGCTTTTTTTTTTAAATTGAACTTATTGCGGTGACACTGGTTAATAAAATGATGTTTCAGGTGTACAGCTCTACAACACATCATCAGCATATTGTATTGTGTTCACTACCCCACGCCAAGTCTCCTTTTGTCATCATCTATCCCCCCCTTTCCCCTCTTCAACCTCCCCCATCCCCCTTTCCCTCTGGTAATCACCATACTGTTGTGTCTGAGGTGTTTTTTTTTTTGGCTTAATCCCTTCACCTGGTTCAGTGAGCCCCTCAACCCCCCTCCCCTCTGACAGCTGTCAGTCTGTTCTCTGTATCAGTAAGTCTGTTTCTATTTTGCTCATCAGTTTATTTTGTTCATTAGATTTCACATATAAGTGATATCATGTGATATTTGTCTTTCTCGAACTGGCTTATTTCACTTGGCATAACACTCTCCAGCTCCATCCATGCTGTCACAAAAGGTGAAACTATCATTATTTGCAGATGACATGATATTGTACATAGAAAACCCTAAGGACTCCACCAAAAAGCTAGAACTAATAAGTATGTAAGCACATACCATGTTCATGATAGGAAGAATTAACATCATTAAAAATCCCTATGTATAGATAAACTATCTGGGAAAATATGTAAGGGATACAATTTATACTGATTTTGTAGTTTACACTTATTTTCTAAAGAAGGAAAATCACTTTAACTTCACTGGCAGTCTTTCATACTTGAAATTAAAAAGTGCGAATTTTTAGCCGTAGCTGGTTTGGCTGAGTGGTTAGAGTGTGGCCCCGTAGACGAAGGGTCCCAGGTTTGATTCCGGCCAAAGGCACGTACCTCAGTTGCAGGCATGATCCCCGGCCCCGGGGTGTGTGCAGGAGGCAACCAATTGATATGTTTCTCTCTCTTCCACTCTCTCTGAAAAGCAATGGAAAAAATATCCTCGGGTAAGGATTAAAAAAAAAAAAGTGCCAATTTTTAAGACCAAAAAATAAAAAAATCCCTACCTAATCTTGAATATTTCTGATAGGCCTCTTACTCTTCCTCTGTGGCTGTTTGCATAAACATATGCATGATTTTTCTACCTAAATTATCAAATGAACAAGTGACGCGACGTCATTTGATAGTCTCCTAAGTCACAGTAGTATGGTGAATGAGAGATGTGAGAGGGAGATACCCACTTTTTCCCTAAAGATGGACCATAATCACTGTCAATATGAAAACAAATTCTCCTTAATAAGTATGTGCAGAGGGTACATTTTGAATCATTTCTTGTACTACAAACATATACTTCTGCTTAAATTGTTAAACAAGTACTAGATATAACCTCATGTAAAATATGTAAAAGGAGTACATACTTATCCTCTAATTTGATGAAAACCTATTGTAAATGTATTTGGATTATTTTTCATGCAGTACATCTGAGAGCATCTGAGAGTATGGCCTGGGGTTTGTCCCATGAGCTTTGGAGTCAGACAGAGCTGGGTTTGGATCCAGGCATCACCATTTACTAGCTGTGTTACCTTGGTAAATTCTATAATCTCTTTGATCCTCGAATTTTCTCTATAAAGTAGAGAGAGTAACAGACCTAGCTTATAGGATTGTTTTATAAATTAAAATATCACAGATAAAAGCCTAGCTAACACAGTAGGTACTCAGTAAATCATACTGACTCTGACAATTATCGCTCATTGACAAGTGTGGAAAAGAGGTCCAACAAAAAATTCATTGGGGCTATAAATCAAGAGGTAACACATAGCTTGGCTAGTTTGTTCAGCCAGCATAATTTATAGGACTAAATTTTTAAAAATCTGCTAAATTACATTTGGTAAATGAAGAACCAGCTCAAGCCACATAACTGCAGTGACTACGACAGCATTTTAATAAGATGACATACTCATTTTAACACAGCCTTTATTTTCTGTTTGAAAACAAAATTTCCAGGAAACAAAACAAAATACTTACAATGGTTGGGTACAAATGAAATAAAAATCACAGCTTCAAAGAACCAAAATAAGACAACTGCTTAAAGGCAGATCACTTGGTTTACCCCCCCCCCCAAAAAAAAGTTAATGTCAACAAGGATTAAAATTAAGTTTATCAACATTCTATATAATGCTACATTCCCCAATTAAGAAAAGAGAGTTCAGCCCTGGCCGGTGTGGCTCAATTGGTTAGAGCATTGTCCCATACACCAAAAGGTAGCAGGTTTGATTACCGGTCAGGGCACATATCTAGGTTGCCAGTTTGATGGTTCAATCCCAGGTCGGGGCTCCAATAGGAGGCAACTGATGGATGTTTCTCTCCCTCTCTCTTCCTCTCTCTTAAAAAATTAATTTAAAAAAGAGAGTTCACATATACAACTAAATGTTAAATGTAGAGAAGCGACTGAAAGTCTGCATACTTCATAGTAAATTATGCATGAAAGTTTATTAATTGCATAAACTTCCTGAGTGGCTCTCATGCTGTACTAGGTCTACATGCTTAATATTCGTATCAAACAAAGCTTTATGTGACTGAGCATGACAGACCTTGAACAACTGCACTTTCCAATCAGTCACTATTTCTGCTGAGGGTGTGCTCTGGACCACGAACCTCAATCTGAAATCTTAAAATATAGTGAAAAAGAAATGCAACTTAAAAAAACTGGAAGGATGGCAAGCACGCATTTAGGAGTTTACACTGGCACGTTTTCTTCTCAAGAGCCCAGTTTCTCTCTTCCCTTCTTGCTCAACTTTCAGCCTTTTTGCTTATTTTTTTTTAATTAAAAGAAAACCTTCCAGAATGGGAGCTGGTGGTTTGTACACTCTTTTAGCTACCTCGGTTAAAAATAACTTCAGTGTAACCTAAGTTTCTATCCCAGGTCCCTGCCTATGTCAGCTGTCAAGACCTGACCAATGTTTCTGTTCATCCTTCACATGTAAGACTATTTCCAGGGTGACCTGAAAGCATTTGGCTCCATAAAAATTTCATGCTAACTTCACTTCATAGGATTTTAGCAAGTTTGACTGTCACCATTTTACAGTCTGCATTTTTTAAAAAATGTCAATCCCAGAAATTACACTTACCAAATCAATGGCCTTTTCTATGCCACCCCCCTTTTCTGGTTCATCTTCCAAACCAAGGGGGATTGGGGAAACAAGTCCCCAGTAAACTACAGAATGAAATGTGAACAATCTATTCTAGAAAATGTCCTACACGTCATCTCAAATATCTCAAGTTTTTCTGAACCAAAAAGATTTAAAAACTGAATCCCAAACTGATGGCACTTATACCTCAGGAATGTACTTGTGCATGAAGTCTGAAATACAGTATTTACTACCATTAAATATGCTGTAGTGTTACACACGGTAAACATGTGAAACAAGGAACATGTGGTTTACAAACATTTGCTGAGTTTTTTGGGAAAAAAGGAATGTATCATTTTCATCACTCAGAAAAGAAAGCAAAGAAAGTCAATGCCTCCAATAAACTTTAGAGAGTGGATAAAATTACCACCAACTACAATTCAACTGAAAGCACACATCTATTTTAAGGTAACAAAACATCACTGCAAATATGTTGCAGTATGCTAATACGCTGAATGACAGGCCACTGCTGTAGGATTTGTCCACTATTTCACTGTGGTAGTTAAAACAGTTTCAACCCAGAGCCCTTTAGGCACAGAAATAAGAAATGCATCTCTAGTAGAAGATGCAAAGTTACAGGCACTGGACTGTCTAATTTGGGTACTTTCTTATCACTTGTTTACTTTACAACTAATTCTTACAACTAAGTCCTATATTGCCACCAGCTGGATTTATTTCTCTGCTCTCCATCCCCAAGTCCCCAAAGCTTATTTTACAGAGGCACGTTGGCTCTCATCACTTAAACACAGACTGGTGGCAGAGTGATGGCCCCTCTCATTGCAAACTAATAGTTAACACTGGGACAAAGAGGTGGGCCAGGTTTCTAACCTGAAGGAAATACTGAGAATCAAGGCAAAAAAAAAAAAAAAAGCAAGTTTCACAGGCAGTGTTTATGTGTGCGCCCCAAACAACACTGAAAACGAGGTAGATAAACAAAAGCAACTGGGCTGGAATTAAATCTGGGGTTTTAAAATGATACATCCCATCATACTCTACACTCAGTACATTCTACACTCAATCTAAAAATCGCAGCAGAAAAGTGCCTTTTAAACTTTCACAGATAATTTTGCTGTCAAACCATTAGAATTCATGCTCAATATAAAATAGGTAAGAAAAGGATGAGAAACAGAATGCATATTTGTTATATTACAGCAAATTACCTTAAATAGAGATTCAAGACTGCTACAAATATACACAGGGTAATTTTCATTAGATTTACACCAATACTGGTTTCATATTCTTAAGATGTTACACCCAACTTCACAAACATAGCAGCAGGTAGTTCACGACGAAACGCTCACGTTACCACATGTGGAGGTACAGTACTCTTCGTCAGACTTGCACTTGGGGAGTAAACATGGCAGTTGGACACGGGCTTGCCCCAGACAGGCTTTACAAGCAGGCTGACTTAACGCGACCCTTCTCGCTTCCGCAAGGACAGTGAAAAGGACTGTCTGGTTTTGGAAATGGGTGGAAGGCCCTTGCTATCCAGGAGGCTCTGGTTAAGGAAGAAGGGGATTTCTGAGCTCTACCTCAAGAATTGATTATTTCTATGTTGGAAAAGTACCTCAGCAAGGATGCAAACAGCACTATTATATAATTTAGCAAAAGTTATGAAAGAATGCAAAATCCCTAGATAGAAAACTAGCCAATATTTACAGTCAAAGTGACTATAAGCTGAATCAAACATTTAAGTAATGGAAAAAATAACTTAAATAAAAACCCACAGTGACGTGAATAACACTGTTTTCTTCATTTCTGCACAAACTCACTTTTTTCTGTATTTTTAAACTTACACACGTTACATATACACAATGTATACATAACATATATGATAACCCAACTACTGCGGTCAGCATGGAGACAGCAGTACACTATTCACCATCTTCAAACTTTAGAAGACTAGTTTTCTTTCCAGCAAAAAAATCTGAAAAGATTCTAAATATTGCAAGGCACTGCAAAAGTCTGCAGGCAAATGAATGATGAATTATACATAAAACAGAGGTGGTGGCAAAATGTGGTACATGTGACATAGAGCAGCCATTAATAAATGTAATTGTGCATGTCATCCATGGAGCTTTTTTCATCTTGGGGTACACTGTCAAGGACCGTAATTAGAGCCCTGGCTGGTGTGGCTCAGTTGGTTGGAGCATTGTCCTGGACACCAAAAGGTGGCAGGTTCAATTTCTGGCCAGGGCACATACCCGGGTTTGATCCCTGGTGGGGCGTGTGTGGGAGGCAGCCAATTGATGTTTTTCACTCTCTATCTCTCTAGCCCTTCCTCTCTAAAATCAATTTTAAAAAAGTAAAAAAAAAAAAAGGATTGTTACTAGAGAAGAAGGGATCTTAAAACTTGCAGTATTTTCACTTTCTAGGTTATAAGTCTCAATGTAATCACACAAAGCCAACTCTTATAATGAAACACAAGCAGTTTTAAAGAATTACAAATCTTAGGCACATTGTTTTTGTATACATGGTAAACACTGCAATGCCAGTATTTGCATTACACTAATGTCCTAAAATCACTTCAACTTGCAAACCTATACTGTAGAAGAAATTTGAAGAATCTGAACATAGGATTTAAGAAGACTCATCCAAACTAGAGTGTTATATGAAAAGAAACTGGCTCTTACCAGCAGCAATTCTCAAAATGCTGCCTTACATGCCCCAAATGATAGTGACAGAATCTTCATGATGGTGTGATCCTCAGGTAAGCAGTATAAGACACATTTTTTTTTTTTTTTTACAAAAAGGGTACTGAATGTCACAAAGTAAACTGTGCAAAAAAATAAAGTACACCCATTACCAGGCAAGCTCATGGGTAAAATTTTTAGTGGAATATGGAAGAAAATCTGTTAACAGAAATATTGGGTGATAATTTGGAATGTCTACCAGTAAACAGAACTTATTCTTAAGGTAAATGTGTACTAGAAACCACCTTGAAGTCATCAGAGTGAAAAGTAAGTATTTTAAACATGCGTATGTGGTGGTCAATAAATACCATTTAAGAATTCTACTTGGGTTTCACAGACTGAGCATTAGGTAACTCAGTGACCGGCCTTTTAAGATGATTGCAGTTAACCTTCTTGAAAACCAAAAGTGTATATTTTGACATTGCCTCCCCTCCTCCTACAACTGGATAAAACCCAGTAAAGTGCAACTTGACAGTGATCTCTTGCAGATTCTAAAGAGGCTGCCAAAATCATCTAAGATCTAAAAATAAGATGCTATAGATACTAACTAGAAATTCAAACTAAAAAAATGGTAATGCAAAAAAACAACAAAAACCTAAGGGCAATTAAATAGTATACTTTGAGGGTCTACTATTTCACTGCAGGACAGTGTATACCCCACATCTTTTAGAACCCTGTAAAGCCAGTGTTTCATGTGTAAGTCTTAAAACCTACAAAACCTACTGTGTCAAGTAAATTTCACTTCGGAAGAATGGGTCAACAGAGGTGGAACTTGAACCCTCTTTGTTAGGAATACAAAGATCCTCCCAATGAGACTCATTGTCACCTGCAATGTATCCCTTGCGAAAGAATACAAGCCAGTGCCTCTCAGATGCTCAAAAACCATGTAGTGCGCACATGAGAAACAAGGAGATAGCTGCTTTGAATTACTATCGAAATCCTAAAACAGCTACATTATCTGCAGAATCAAGGAACTGTTACAGTTCTGTTTTTTCCTTTCTTTCCGCCTCACCTAAAACAAGGCTTCACTCCTATAGCTGTGACGACGGGAAGAAAATCACATTAAAAAGGGCTCCTGTTCTATATTAGTTGACAAAAGTTATTCTAATTTTATATACCAAAACATTTCCTGCAGCATTACCCTGCCTTCTGTGAAAGGTAAACCTAAGACAAACATATGAAGAATCCCACAAGACTCCGGCTGTTGGAGGTTCTCACTTTGTCCACATTTGGGGAATATCAATTTAAACAGTTTTTATACATTTTAAAGAAAAGTATCATCCAGCTGCAGACAGCAGCAGTAAAAAATGGAGGCTTTTCAGCAATTCATGGAAAGTGTCCTGGAAATGGTAATGCTCAAGCAGAGCTCATTTAAAGCATTCTGAACAGTATTTTTAAAAAATCAAGTATCAAAGAGGATAGGATCTGAAGTGAAAAACATTTCCGTGCGCAGAGTTCTATGTACAAACTGCACAGTTCTACAGAATGATGAGCTCTATCAAACACTACATTGGAACAAAACATACAGTGGGAAGTAAACTCAAGTGAGGGAAAATATGACAGAACCCAAGAAGAAAGTTTAATATTTTAGGTGTCCCGGGAATAATTCTGAAAAAATCCCCCTTTTCTTCATTCATCATCTACTCTGATTCATTTGGGACCAGGAGGGATCGTGGATGGATTCTGCACTGATGAAGATGGAAACGCCTGCAAATTCATTCCTGGCTGGAACGGTCCCCCAGGTTGGGTAGGAATTACTACAGGCTGTTGTGGTGGTCCTGGAATTCCTACCCACTGTACTGGATACCCTGGCCCCCCCACAGCATTATACTGACAAACATGGGGCATTCCGTATGATGGTAATGGCCCAGGAAATGAAGGGAGTGAGAGTCCTTGTGGTGAGGAGGTTGGGACAGCTCCACGGATTTGGGACAGAGAAGGAATCCATGTTGGAGTATAGCCCAGAGTAGATGGAGTATTCTACGAAAACAAAACAAAAGATCAGTTTATTTGGTAGATGCTTTCACCCATCTATATTCCTTCCTATTCTTTTTGGCTTACCACTCCCATTATTACTATGAGTGGCTACCATCTTTGCAGCACCTCTGTGTGAAGTATAGTTACATACCTTGTCCACTTCATCTTCATAACGGCCCTGCAAGGTAGACATTTTCAGATGAGGAAAAAGCAGCTCAAAATTGGTAACACCTAACACACTAAGCAAATTAATAGTGAAGTAAGGATTTGAACACAGTTCCAGCTAACACCAAGGCCCCTGTTAAATCTCTGTTCAGTTTAGTGTATCCTTTCCTCATGCCACCACTCCTCTTCTATTTTTATTTCCTTCTGGCAGTCCCAGGCATTCGCTTATTCAGCACCACACACAATAGCCCATCTTATTACATTACATAATTCTTTGGAGACAGAGGAGCATGATTTAGTGTGGCATGGGGGAAAGAGTCTGGGATACAGGAGGTGCTCAATAAATGTCACCTCCCTACCGCCTTCTACTCACAATCTTAAATAAAGTCTGACATTTCTGTTATATTTTTGGAAATTTAAACTCAAGACAATTATGTTTTTGGCAGTATTGAGGAAATATATTCCTGTCTGACTCTTCTTATCATATTGTGTTGTTATTATGCATATGTATAAAGATTACTGAAATCTTATGCATACCGGAGTAATAAGTCTAATGGAAGTTAATAATCCTCACTCAAAGGAGAGCTTGGTATCAGTCCCAAATGCTTAGTCCTTCTAAATTGAATGGTCAAGCTAAAACCCTTTCAACTAAACTGAAAGTTTCAAACTAAAATTAGGGTAAAGGTTTTGAGCTTGACTCAAGAATAAATGACAATATCTCTTGAGGTGGGAAAAAAACCATTCACTTAAATTTCAGTAACCCCTTCTTCATACCAGTGTTTTTGTTCTGTTAAGGTAAAACTGAATTTAATACTTCTGATTCAAAACAGCACATACAGTATGACTGCATTTTTATAAATTTATTTCCATGAATCCATATACAGACATAGAAAGATGCCTGAAAACTATTTCTGGGTGGTAGGATTTGAAGGCAGTATTTAAAAATTTGTACTTTTCTGTATTGATTAAATTCTATAACAAATGTTATTTTACAAATAATAATGTGACTTTTATTTTTAAAAGACTGAATTGGAGGTGATATTTTATACTTAACCTTTTCTTGGATAGTTCAAAAGCACCTCAGATTCAAATGACCAAAACCAAATATATGATCTTTCCTCTACCAAAACACACTGCTTGCTCATGTTCTCCATTTTGGTGATTGGTATGCTGGAATGACAGCCAGTAATACCAGCTAGAAACCCAGCCTTGACACCTCCCCTCTGCCATACATTCATTCCATCGCTAAAAATGGTCCGTTTTATCTCTTAAACATTTCTTAGAATCTGTTCATTCTATCTCAACTTCTCTACACTATTGTGAATAACTTAATTGGTCTATTAACATCTACGCTTGCCCCCAATAACCCTTTTTTCTTGCTTTAAGTCAGAGTGATCTTTTCAAAAAGCAAATCTGATCACGCCAACCTAGGACTTCAATGGCTATCCATCTTCCTTAAAATAAAGACAAAGTTCCTTGTCATCACCACTTTTAAGACCCTACCTACCTCCTTAGATTGACTGCACCAACTCCTCTCTGCTCTCTTCACTTCAGCCAAACTGGCCTACTCTTAATCCCTTCAGCTCCCTTTCCCTGTACAGGGCTTTTGCATATGCTGTCCTTTCTGCTTGGAATCATATTCCCTCCCCTCTCACCCAGTTAACACCTACCCATCCTTAAGATCTTTGCTCAATCATCACTTTCTCAGGGAAGCTTTCCTTTACTAGCTCAAATGTCCCTTACTGTATCTCCATTCTAGTCCTTATTACAGCCACAATTTTATATTTATTTATACGAGCCTGTTCATATCTAACCATCCCACCAGAGTATAAGTTCCATAAGAATATAAGAATAGGGAACATACTTGTTTTTGCTCATCAAACCCAGTGCCTAGCAGAAAACTTGGCACATAGTAAAGGACCCAGCACATATTTGTGACAACATTTTCTAAGGCTACAGAACAGTAACATGCAAGAACGTTAGAGAGCGAGATGGGCTCTCCACACAAAGATACAAGCAACTGAACGTAAAAATAGTTACCATATATAGGGTACTATTATGTGCTAGGTATTTTATAGGTGTTATATCATTTAATCCTCACAGCAATCCTACAAGGCAGGTAGGTATTATCCCTGTTTTAAAGACATGAAAACTGAGGCACAAATGACTTGTCTATAGTCACACAACTAGTAAATGACTGAGCTGACACCGGAACCTAAGTCTGTTAAAAGACCTTTACCACCTTCATTCATACTCCATTTTCTACTCACTGTTCCTCCAAATATCCTCCATTATACTGCAATAAACCACCCTCCCACTAGCCAACAAAAGCCTCCATTCACACAGTACTCAGAGATGTCTCACTGGCAGCACTAATTGCATTTATGCCTTGAAATTGGCCTCTGAAGGCTTCCAATTTTTACAGTGGTGATACTATCTGTGTAAATTGGTACCCGGAGTAAGATAAATACACACTGCTTACTAGTTTGGGAAATCTGGGCTTTTGAAAATTTTTATTTGTTAACACTAAATGTATTTTCAGACTTTTTTTTTTATCAAACTCTATGCAATGACTATATACACACACGTATATGTACACAAACATAGCACATAAACACACAGATATATCTCTTTCAATAATGAAGGTTCAGATTCTAAGCTGTGATCCACATTTTAATAGACTTACTCATTTTGAAAAAATGATACTTACTTTAAAACTTCAAACACAGAAAAGGACAAATTAAATAAGGCCCAAATTCCACCACCCAGCATACCGTTAATGGCTTTTCTTATTTTAATGCATATACACATATATCTAATATATACAATTATACACAAATACTATACAGGGGTGGGCAAAAGTAGGCTTACAGTTGTTCGTACGGAAAATAATACAATAGCTAATAAATAATAATAAAATAAAATGTTTAGTGTACCCACAACTGTAAACATACTTTTGCTCCACCTTGTATATATACTGCTCTGTAAGTCTCCATTTTCCCCACTCCCGAATGCACTGTGGACATCTTTCTGCATTTCAATTGCATGCACACCCAAGGCCATATGCAGTCAGCTAGGCATCTTGTCCATAAATTTAAGATGTCTTTTATATAGCATTCTAGCTTAGAGAGCTTTAAAATTCTTTTTCATATTGAATAAGGTAACTTATTGGTTCTAAGAATGTTGATGTATAACATAAGATAGCTTTTTCTCAAAACTCAAACTTTTCTTTCACTATAAGATGGAATTAACTAACCCTCACTCCAGATGCTTTCTTTTATGATATTTGATGGTGTTTGTTTTTTTTTCAAATATATAATCTAAAATAGGGTCAGCGATCTAAGGCCCCCACCACCTCTTTTTGCAAATGGAACTTTGATGGAACAAAGTCACACCCATTATTGATGTTTTGTCTAAGGCTGATTTTGCACTACAATGAGAGTTGAGTACTTGCAACCAAAAGGCTTGAAGATAATTATGGACAACTTCCCAGAAAAAGTTTGCTGAACCCTGGTCTAAAAGATAATTTTTTTCAAGACATAAGGGATCTAGACAAGGATAAAAGTCTGTATGTTCTCAAGTCATCACTCCCTCATAGTAACTGTAACCATAGGCCTAGGCGAATCAATTTTTAAAAAATATATGTTTTTATTGATTTGAGAGAGGAAGAGAGAGAGAGAGAGAGAGAGAGAGAGAGAGAGAGAGATCGATTTTTTGCCTCCCGCACGAACCCCCACCAGGGATCAAACCCGAAATCAGGGCATGTGCCCTGAACGGGAATCAAATGGGATGACACTCAACCAACTGAGCCACACTGTCCAGAGCTAGGCAAATCAATTTGTATGGTTTTAATTCTTATAAATAAAGAGGATCAGGTATAAACAACTTACTTCATGTACTCTGTTCCAGTTGTCTGTCTCTAATTTGTGTTGACTCTGTTTAAGTTGGTTTAAACTTGGCTTAATAAGAGAATTTCCTACTGTTTCCTTTGTCCAGTCATCCACCAGTTTGTGTAAGTCATCTGTGAACATCCCTTTTTTACTAGCTGGAGATTGCTGGCTTGATGCTGTATTACTTTCAGCACACAGTGGCTCTATAAGGAAAAACAGGGAAACCATGAAAAGGGATGAAAACATAAATACTCTTCTTTGGACAGCAATGCAATTGACAGGGTAACCAGGCATTCTAATTTATCTGCGGCAGTTCTGGTTTAAAACTCTTGTCCTGAAGTAATTACTAACGGTAGGTACTCCTTTCACTCTCAAAAGTTTCCTCTTGTTTGGATGGCAAATTGTATGGTCACCTTAGGTACAAATCAAATATAATAAATAGTAGTGTCTCTAAAAAAATTAGCATCAACCCTAATCTGTTCATCAGTTTCCTTATTAGATACTTAGAAGAGTTAAAGAACAATTACAGACTGTTAAAAGTAAAAAGAACCTTAGAAATCTAATCAAAACCAGTTGTTTATAATGGGGAAATGAGGCCTAGGAAAGGTAAACTGACATGCTGGGTTCTTGCAATTAGTTACCAGCAGAGCCAGGCCTGGAACTCTGAAGTTGAGACAAGTACTCTCTCTCTCTTCGGTTATACCATACTGATTTGCAAGAGGATTCAAAAAACTAGTATCTCATTTAATTTTTTGATCAATATTTCTGTTTGTTAATGATAAAAAGAATGTGTATCTAGATAGCAGAAATAAGGATGCAGATAGTTTGCGAGCTTCATGAGGTCTGGAGAACAAGATGTCCAAAACAATGAAAGAAATCAATTACAGGTATCTCCATCAGTGAAAAGTTTACTAATCTGAACATCACACTAAGTCTTTAAATTATTTAGTACTTATTAACCAATGTCACCCTCAAAAAAAGTAATAAAAAGAAAAAATATTTAGTACGATTCTACAAGCTTACTAAATCATTCTCACAGAAAAGATTCATAAAGTCTAAATGTCATTTCTCTTAAAGATACATTTTCTCCAAGCCGCCCAGACCCCATTTCCTTCTGATCTCTCCACAAACACACATCCAGTTCATCACCACATCATAGAAATTCATCCTCTACATTATCTCATCTATTTTTACTTCCACAACTCTCTAGGCTCTTATTCATCTCATATATGAACTGCAATGAGCTAAATAGACTCACTCCCTGGCTCTAGCCAATACATTCTTTACATTGCCACCAGATTAATTTAAGTTAAATTCTGTTTTCAGTATTTCACTCCTCTGCTCAAAAATAAAAGTTTTTAATAGTTTCTTAATATTAACAATGATAACCTTTTAACTTGTTTAGGAGGAAAAGTCCTTGGTAGTCATGGTTGTCCTTGCACAACAGATATCTTATTTGTTAACCTTAAACAAACATATTAATTCATTTATTAGGGTTAAATATATAATTATGTGTTAGATCAGATACATAATCTTATACAAAACTGTAGCACAAACCACCTGTGGCAGTTGCCAACTTTTGTTTTTTAAATTCTCACCTGAGGATATTTTTTCCATTGCTTTTCTTTTTTTTCTTTTTTTTTAACATATCTTTATTGATTTCAGAAAGAGGAAGGGAGAGGGAGAGAGAGAGATAGAAACATCAATGATGAGAGAACCATTGATCGGCTGCAGCCCGCAACCTGGGCATGTGCCCTGACCAGAAATCGAACCCTGATCGCCTGGATCCTAGGTCGATGCTCAACCGCTGAGCCACGCCCGGCTGGGCTCCATTGCTTTTCAGAGGGGGGGAGGCAGAGAGAGAAACATTGATGTCAGAGACACACATGGATTGGTTGCCTCCTGCACAGGCCCCAAACTTGGGCCAGGGATCGAGTCTGCAACTGAGGTAAGTGCCCTTGTATGGAATCAAACCTGGACCTTTCAGTCCAAAGGCCAATGCTCTAACCACTGAACCAAACCAGCTAGGGCCCAACTTTTTTTTTAAGTATGGAAGAAAAACCTTCTAATGTAAACCCTCCATTTCACTCAACTGTTATATTCCTTTCTCCCAAATAACTCTTATATTTTACCATATCATGCCTTTATATCATATATTTTTATTAACAACACTCTTCCCACTGCACTTAATAAATTTTAATGTTGTCCCTTTATCCTTCAAGACCAACTCAAATCCTACCTCCTGTATGAAGCAGTCAACTGTCATTCTGGATGATCTTCCATTGCCTATTCTCAATCCACTGCAAATACAATTTGTGGTATTGGGGGGCAATGCAGTATAATAGTAAAGAGCTAAGGCTCTGGAGTCAGGCAGATTTGGATTCCTTCTCTTATGAACCAAGTTCCTAGGGAAGTTGCTTAACATCAGTAACTTTAGTCTTCTTGTTTATAAGTGACAGGCACTAATTTCTACCTACCTTAGAGTTGTTTAGAGGATTGAGTTTATGTAATGTGATTATGTTTCAGGATCTCGAAGACCACACAGATTCATGAATTCAATAGAAGATCTCACAGGTCTTAGCATATAGTTGTATTCGTGGCTAAGTTTATTACAGAAAAAGGATGTATGATAGGATTGGCAAGGGAAACAGACACAGGAATATAGAGAAATATAGACTTCTTTATGCTCTCTTCCTATTGTGAAAGGACACACTTGAGCATGCTCCTTTCTCATAGCAACAAAAAAATGCAGTTTTTCTGGCCAGAGAAGCCCATTAGAGACTCAGTGGCCAAGGTTTTTACTGAGGACTAGTCATGTAGTCACCTTCTACCTAGCATGTACCAAAATTCCAGACTCAGTGAAGGAAAGGTGTTCAGCATAAATCACATTATTTATATCAACAATCTAGGCAAAGTGAACTACATTTATCAGTTAGGGAGGAGAGTGAAACCAAGTTCATACACACCAGCCAAGGGGAAACCTTGGACAAGATCTTTCTAAAGATAGCAGTCTTTGTGCCTGCTATGCTTTCTTTTCAGCACAGCGCTCATGTTATAAGGTAACTACACACCTACATTGTGGATACCATTACATTGGAATACCACACATCAGTTCATGTTTCTCACAGAAGAAGCATAATAGTGGGCAGGGAAGGATGGATGTGGATCTCTGTATATATGCTAAGACAATGCTGCTGCTTCTTTGTTTTTTTTAATTGTCATCCGAGGATATTTTTTCCATTGCTTTTCAAAGAGAGTGGAAGGGAGGGAGAAGGAGAAACATCAATGGGAGAGAGACACATCAATTGGTCGCCCCAACCGGGGATTGAGCCTGCAACCAAGCCCTTGACCAGAATCGAACCCGAGACGCTTCAGTCTGAGGGCCAACACTCTAACCACTGCGACAAACCGGCTAGGGCGGCAGTGCTTTTGAAAATGTGTTCTGGGCAGGTCATGTGGATAGTCACACACCAGGCCTATAAGTGAAAGGTTTTTAAGCAAGCCCTATCCACTGTTCTTGTACATCTGGGTTAGCACAGCTTTGAAATGTCAGGAGTAATGCCAATCAAGGCATAACCACCCCCCAACAGAGCACATAATCTTAACTAGCCTATAATCCAATACCTGCCTTGCTTTCTCCCACCTTCATGTAATCTTCCTTATGTTCCCTCCTTAATTTCAAATGCATAAAGGAAACTACAAAACTGTTATTCTCTGGAGCATTTTAGATCTTGCTTCCCAGAAACTGTCATTAGTTTGGGATCATGTAAACTCTAATATAAAAATTCTTTACATGTTTGGACATTTCTTTAAAAAAAAGTCTTTATTGATTTCAGAGAGAGGGAGGGAGAGGGAGAGAGAGAGATAGAAACATCAATGATGAGTCATTGATCGGCTGCCTCCTGCATGCGCCCCGACTGGGAATCGAGCCTGCTGCACGGGCATGTACCCTGACTGGGAATCAAACCGCCATCTCCTGGATCCTAGGTCGATGCTCAACTGCCGGGCCATGCCGGCCAGGCGTTTGAACATTTCTTACATCAACATTGCACATATCATAATTAAACTGATGAAAGTCAGTGTGTCTAGGTATGGGTCTTTAGAATGAGAAATTAGAAAAAGAGTAAGCTAAACTCAAAGCAAGTAGGAGGAAGGAAACAGACTGGAGTGAAAAATAAATAAAATAGAGAAGAGAAAAGCAATAGAGAATCAGTGAAACCAAAGTTGATTTTTTTAAAAGATCAACAAAATTGACAAACCTTTAACTATAATGACCAAGAAAAAAAGACAGAAGACTCAAATTACTAAAATCAAAAATGAAAGAGGGGAAAAATCATTACAAATCTTACGCAAGTAAAAAGGATTATAAAAGAATATTATGAACAACTGTATGTCAACAAATTAGGTCATTTAGATGAAAGGGTCAGATTACTATAAAATTACAAACAAAAAGAGAACATCTTAACAAGCCTATAACGAACAAAGAGACTGAATTAATTTTTTTAAACTTCCAACATGTAACACCAGACCCAGATGGCTTTACTGTTTAATTCGATCAAACATTTAAGGAAGAATTAACACTAGTCCTCTATAAATCCTTCTAAAAAACAGGATACATGCCCAGCTGGTGTTGCTCAGTGGTTGAGCATCAACCTATGAACCAGGAGGTCACAGTTTGAGTCCCAATCAGGGCACATGCCCAGGTTGCAGGCTTGATCTCTGGTAGGAGTTGTGCAGGAGGCAGCCGATCAATGACTCTCTTACCATTGATGTTTCTATTTCTCTCTCCCTCTCCCTTCCTCTCTCTGAAATCAATTAAAAAAAACAAACAAAACAGGATATAATAAATGGCAAAAGAGCCCTGGCCAGGTAGCACAGTTGGTTAGAGCATCATCCCTATACTACAAGGTTACAGGTTCAATCCCTGGTCAGGGCACATACAAGAATCAACCAATGAATGTATAAATAAGTGGAACAACAAATCGATGTCTCTCTCTCTCTCTCTCTCTCCCTCTCTCTCTTTCTCCCTCAAATCGGTCAACAAATAAATAAAGAACTCAATGTGTGAGAGATTCTTTTTCAAAAAATGGCAAAAGACATGAATAAGCACTTCACCAAAGAGGATATATGAATTGCCAATAAGCACAAGAAAAAAATGTTCAACAGCACTAGGGAAATGAAAATTAAACCCACCATATTATACCACCACACACCAGTAAATTGGCTAAAATAAAGAATTCCAATAATACCAAGTGCTGAAGAACATCCAGAGAAACTGTAAGTTTCATATATTGCTGATGGGAATGGAAAATGATATAGCTGCTTGGGAAAACAGATTCACAGTTTCTTTAAAAATCTAAATGTACATGCCATATGAGTCAGTAACCTAACTTTTGAGAATTTCATCCACATGAACTGAATACCTATGTTCACTCAAAAAAAATTGTCCATGAATATTTACAGCAGCATTATTTGTAAAACTCAACACTAGAAACAATCCTAATGTCCTTCAACAGGTGAATGGATACTGTGGTACATCCATACTATGGAATATTACTCAGCAATAAAAAGTAACAAGCTTCATAACACAAAATAACTTTAAGAATCTCAGAGACAATGTTCTGAGTTTTAAAAAGCCACGTTTCTGAGTCTCAAAAGGCATGTTTTAACCATGAGATCCCATGCCTCTGGCTATGGCTGAATAGAAACAGATGGCGTAGCCCAGCTGGGCATGGCTCAGCAGTTAAGCATTGACCTAGGATCCAGGAGATTGAAGTTCGATTCCTGGTCAGGGCACATGCCCAGATTTCGGGCTCGATCCCCAGCAGGGGGCATGCAGAAGGCACCCAATCACAGGTGATAACCCAAATGAATCCAAATGAATATATTGGATTTCAGGAAAATACATGTTACACATATGACCTTGAATTCACACTATTATGAAAGCCATCAGAACAGTGTTCGTTATGATGACGTATAATTGAAATGAATCGTCACTCTTTGGGAAAGCTCTTTGAAGCAAAAATAAAACTTCTATAACTCCCCACCCCCAAAAAAGTAAATAGAACAAACTAAACAAACAAAACCCATTATCATTAATTTTCTAATATTGCTGATCTTTGACCAATTTTTAAAAATCACTTTTAAGATTGAGTTACCTGTAACAGTTGCATCACTGTCCACATGTGTCAAGGACTGGGGGCGGCTTCGAAGTTTGCTTTTGAAAGATCTTGGTCTACGTGGTGGTGATGCAGATGGCAGAGCAACCTCTGATGACTGGATTTTGTTATCTTTAATGGCCCGGAGGCGATCATAGAGCTCCTGCAGCTCCTTATTCTGCTGGGTTTGAAGACTTACCACCTCCTGAATATGTCTACATAAAAATGATGCAAAAAGTATTTTAATGGTACTGATACCATACAGATAAGCCAAAAAACTCTACACCAGTACAAATAAAATTTAACAAGGAATTTAGATTAAGAATGTGGATATACAGAATTTTTTCACAATTTTAAAATGAGAAATGCCTTCTTAAGATACCACTACATTAATCAGACATAAAGAAGAAAGGTCAACAAATTGACAGGAACAAATTTCTAAAACTTCAATACAGTGAAAGACAGTAAAACAAAATTTAAAGTCACATAGCACTGATGATATTAACCTTTTCTTTGTTATACGCTGCAGGTATAAACAAAAAGAAAGTTTTTGCATTATATAATATTTAGAATATATAAATAGTTCCTAAAAAATCAGAAAGAAAAAAGAAACCACTTTACCAAAAGGAGGGCAAAGAATATGAAAAGATGACTCCAAAGAAGAGGAAATATAAATCACCAATAAATGAGATGATGCACAACCTCACTGTTAGGAGAACACAATTTAAAAAAAATTAATTCATCTGAATGGATAAAACTAAAAGGATCAATAATATCCAGCAAAACATTAAGTGGGAAAACAGGTACTTTCATATATTTTTATTTTGTGTGCAAAATGGTATAGCTACATTTGATAACAATTTTAGCAATACCTATGAATTTAAAATGTACACATCTTTTAACCCAGCAATTATACTTTTAGGTATTGATTCTACAAAAATACTTGCATAAATATGTAAAAAATAAGGATATTCACTTCAAGCAAAACATGGGGTAAAACTGAAATGATTATTAAGGAGAGATTAAATAAACTTTAAATGGCTACATGCTATTTCAGTGTATGGAATAAAGATTATTTGTGCAAACGTGAATATATATAGGTGACAATGCTAAATCAAAAAACTAGAATAACATGTACATTATGATAACACTTTTGTCAAAAGGAAAGACTATATATTTGTAAATGCATAAAAAAATGACAGGCAATATATATACCAAACAGTTCATAGTGGTTGCCTATGAGAAATTAGATTAGAGCATGAGAAATAGTAGATTGTTTTTTGTGTTTTTTACTGTTGTGATATTATGATTTATAACTTAAAAATATCTATATGATCTTTGTACGTGTTCCTGGCACACTGTCCCTAAAACCCTTGTAATTTCCTAAGTGATAAGAGCAATGGGAGAATCTTTTATTATATTATTTGGTCTTTTGTCCTCAGATAGCTCCAATTCCTGAAACAGCTCCAGAGTGATAAAGGTGAAAGAAGTATCTTGTTATTCATTACAAGAGGTGATGCATTACCTCAGGGTGGAGTCTAGGCAGAGGTTTCAAAGAGGAGCGAGGTGTCCCAGCCCCACATCAGGCCCCCAGCCCAGGGCTCCAGGGCCGGGAAGAGAAGTCCCCACAAATTCGGGCTGTGAAACCCAGCGGGACTGTAGCTGAGGGTCGGGGAGGCTGCGGGAGCACCAGCAGCTCCTCCTAAAGGGTCCGCACACGGAATCACTCAGACGCTCCCTCTGAGCCCAGCGCCGAGCAGCAGCCTGAAAGGACCTGGGACACTTGGGGAGGAACTAACCTGCCTGAAATTGGGGCGAGAGGTGGAGGGGCAGCTTTCTCACAGACAGAAGAGCTGGCAGAGGCCATTGCTCCTTTGGCGAGCCCTCCCCCCACACAGTCAGCAGGCAGGGGCCATATTTGAATCACCAGCACTTGGCTCACACCTTTGGCCCCTCCCAGGTGATTCCCGGAGGCGCTGCCCCTCCCCACCTGCAGCTCATCCAGGCCATTTCCAGTGGCTTTTCTGTGCAAGTGGTGGCTCCAGCCTCATGCTTAGGACTTCCCTAAAATCAAACAAGCAGCAGCGTGCCCCATATAGCTTGATAAGCGGCCCCAGGACTGGCACTAGAGGCAGCCTGCACTGGTTCATGGCTTCGCTTCTCCTGGACACCTCCAGGCCCAGCACAAGTAGCAGACAACTATGGTTTGCTGTGTAGCTCATGCTGGGTGGCCTTGGGCAAGGCACTTGCAGAGGCTGACTTTGTACCTCACAGGAGGCCCCAGAGACAACCCTACCACATCCACGAGTAACACACTCAAGGGGCGCACTTGGTGAACACCAAAGCCCCACTGAAGTAAATCCTGCTCCATAGGGGTGTCTCCAGCACAACAGCTCCTTGGCTGTAGCTGCAGCTGGTCCTCACAGCTGATTGATCGGGGGGTCAATTCCACCCAGTGACACCAACAGCAACCAAGGCTCAACTACAACAGGACAGTGCACACAGCCCACACAGGGGAGCACCTAGAAGGCCCAGCTCAGGTGACTGGGGAGGCTGAGCCACTGGACCCTACAGGACACCTACTACACAAAGGCACTCTACAAATTCCAGGAGACATAGCAGCTCTACCTAATACATAGAAACAAACACCTGGAAGCAGCCAAAATGTGGAGGCAAAGAAACATGTCACAAAGGAAAGAACAGAAGAAATCTCTAGAAGAGGAACTAAATGAAACAGATCCAAGCAAGCTAACAGATATAGAGTTCAGGATTTTGTTTATAAGGATGTTTAAGCAGACTATTAGGGAAATAACTGAGAAAATTGAAAACATAATACAGTACCAATTTGAAATGAAGGCTACACGAACTGAAATGAAGAATAATTTACAGGGAATCAACATAGAGTAGAGGACGCTGAGAATCAAATCAGCAATTTGGAACATGAGGAAACAAAAAACACCCAACCAGAAGAGCAAAAAGAAAAAAGAATCCAGAAATATGAAAATAGTATAAGGAGCCTCTGGGACAACTTCAAGAGGAGAGGCCCAACATTCGTATTACTGGCGTGCCAGAAGGGGGAAAAAAGAGCAAGAAATGGAAAACCTATTTGAAAAAATAATTACATAAAACTTCCCCTACCTGGGGAAAGAAACAGACTTACAAGTCCAGGAAGCACAGAGGATCCCAAACAAGAGGGACCCAAAGAGGCCTATAGCAAGACACATCATAATTAAAGTGCCAAAGGTTAAAGACAAAAAGAGAATCTTAAAAGCAGCAAGAGAAAAGCAGTTGGTTACCTACAAGAGAGCACCCATACGACTGTCAACTGATTTCTCAACAGAAACCTTGCAGGGCAGAAGGGAGTGGAAAGAAATATTCAAAGTGATGAGAAACATGGAACTACAACCAAGATTGCTCTACCCAACAAAGCTATCATTTAGAATTGAAGGTCAGATAAAGAGCTTCACAGATAAGAAAAAACTAAAGGAGTTCATCACCACCAGACCAGAACTACAGGAAATGTTGAAGGGTCTTCTTTAAGAAGAAGCTAATGAAAAAAAGAATCTGACGAACTAAACAGATCCAGAGACACTGACGCATGCAACAGACGATCATATTTCAGAGGAAAGAGGGAAGGGGGGTGGAGGGTGGGAAGAGATTAACCAAAGAAGTAATATGCATAACCCATGGACACAGTCAATAACATGATGAAGGCCTGGGGAGGGGGTGGGAACGAAGTGGAGGGGGACATTTGGAGGAAAAAATGGGACACCTGTAATAATCTCAACAATAAAGATAAATTAAAAATAAATAAAATTATCTTTTACAAAGCAAAAAAAAAAAAAAAAAAAAAAGATGAAGATCACATAAAACTTCCTGTATTGTGAGGTTCAGAAAGCTTCCAGGTTGGTGAACACATGGATGTGCTGGGAGAGTGACACTCACCAGAGGGCAGGGAAGTTCCATGTTCCGTCCCCTATACCTTGCCATCTGGCTGTTCTTGAGTTGTATCCTCTCATAATAAATGTATAATCTACTAAGGAAACTGTTTTCCTGAGTTGTATAAGCCACTCTAGCAAATTAATTGAACTGAGGAATGGTTCATGAGAACCTCCAATTATAACAGGCTAATGAGAAGGATAGGTAATACTACCTAGACTTGTGATTGGCATCTGGGGAGGGGGTAGTCTTGTGGAACTGAGTACATAACCTCTTAGATCTTATGCTATCTTTGTAGTTTCAATCATAAAAAAGCTTTCAATCATTAAAATGTCACCAGTCCTAAATTAGCTAACAACCTAACAGTTCTATAAAGTCCAGGGCAACTAGATAGGTGACGAAAGAGAAACAGTTCTTACTTTTCTCGTAATCTCTGAAGTTCCACCTTTAAGTCCTCATCCTCTATTTCTGATTCATCATCACTGCTCATTGGGGAAGATGGTGAATAGAAGAGTGAGCTCTGTGTTTGAGCACAGGTTTTTTCTTCACGGAGTGGTAAGCACTGATCACTCTCTGGATTAGTCTTTGCCACTGAGTTCCCTCTGCCAGCAAGAGTGGCTGAAAATTCACTATCAGAGCTAGGCTGTTTCCCAACAGTAAGTCTCTCGCTCTCTTTAAGCAACAGTTCAGATCCAGACTGCATGCTACTTCCTGTGGCTGAGTTTTCTTCCAATTCCTTTTCTGGGGTTATAGAAGATACATCAGTGTCACAAGCTGTGCTGAAAGATGAGTAGTTGTCACCTTGCTTAGGAATTGTTTCATCTTCCTTAAAGGTTTCATGAAGAGCTTGTAAGTTTTCAGGAGAAAGTAAAGTTTGTGGATTGTGCACAGCAGGTTCCATTTCTACCAACTGAGCCTTTGCTGTTTCAGTAAAGGCTTGAGCTTCTTCACTAGAATGGCTTGTCATTTCATTGAAGGCTGGCCTGTGTTCTATTCCAATAGATGTCACTTTCACTGACTGCTGCTGAGGAACTGTAATCACCTGAGATACAAAAAGGCAAAAGTGGCTGGCTCTGCCTAACTAAAGAATAAATCCACAAAGAAATTCAATGACAAGTAGATGTTCTGCTTGTGATGTACACATATCGATAATACCAAAGCCTTTTTTAATCTTCACCCAAGGATATTTTTTCCATTGCTTTTTCAGAGAGTGGAAGGGGGATCCCAACCAGGGCCAGGGATAGAGCTTGCAACGGAGGTACATGCCGTTGGCCAGAATTAAACCCGGGACCTTTCAGTCTGGGGGCTGATGCTCTAACCACTGAGCCAGACCACCAAAGGCGAAAATACCAAAGCTTTAAAATTCCATCTATACTCCCCATATTCAAACTTTTTACAAATTTTTTAAATTTGTTGATTTTACAGAGACAAAGGAAGGGAGACAGAGATAGAGAGAGTGAGCAAGAGAGAGAACAGCATTGATTTGCTGTTCCACTTATTTATGCATTCATTGGTTGATTCTTGTATGTACCCTGACTGGGGATTGAACCCACAACCTTGGTGTATGGGGACAACACTATAACCAACTGAACTACCCAGCCAGGACTTCAAAGTCTTTAAATAGGTCCCCTTGGGTAAAGAGAGTTGGCTTCGATTACTCAAATAAAATTCCACAATTTAAAAATTTCCATAATTAAAGATGCCTGGATTCTAAAAGGCATGAAATGGGATTTATAAAAAAAGATGACACAACCTCCCACCACAAAATAATGTTCCCTTTCTGTGCTCTCTTCCAGCTACTAAAATCCCCATTTCTTTTTTTTAAAAATTTATTTATTTATTTTATCTTTATTGATTCCAGAGAGAGAGGAAGGGAGAGAAAGAGAGAGAGTTGAAACATCAATGATTAGAGAGTTCGGTTGCCTCCTGCATGCCCCCAACAGGGGATGGAGCCTGCAACCTGGGCACGTGCCCTGACCAGGAATTGAACATTGACCTCCTGGATCCTAGGCTGATGCTCAATCGCTGAACCACACCCAGCCAGGCCCCATTTCTTTTTTTTAAAGGATTCTCTTATTTATTTATTTATTTATTTATTTATTTATTTATTTATTTATTTATTTTCCATAACCACTTATCCCCCTATATAAAATTCCCGTTTCTTTAGACACCTTTACTGGATGGCTTCAAAAGGTGAGGGGATGCAAATTAAATATGACAATGATCTATATTTAAAATGTACCATTGTCCAGCCGGCATGGCTCAGTAGTTGAGCATCGGCCATGATCCAGGAGGTCATGGTTGGATTCCCAGGTCAGGGCACATGACCAGTTTGCAGGCTCAATCCCCAGTATGGGGCCTGCAGGAGGCAGCCGATCAATGACTCTCTCCCTCCCTCCCTCTCTCTGGAATCAATATAAACATATTAAGAAAAATAAAAAGAAAATGAGTATCATCTATAGACCCATGTCTTCAATGCTGTTACCTGTTATAATGCCCTTTTAGATAAGGATTTAACCAAAAACACAAACCTGAAACCGACCGCGCTGAAATGATCCACTCATTGATTTACATCTACTCAAAGTCTTAGTATCAGCCGTGGCCTCTCCTGCCAGAGGAATGGGATCAGGAGCAACTGCTGATCTCACATCTTCTGTTTCCACTGCAAGTTTTGCCAAATTGTAAACAAAACAGATAAAATTGTTTAAGACTAAATTTGTTTACATTACCAAAAAAGAAGAAAAGCAGAAAAAGCTTAACTCCGGCTAGACAATTAAAAAGTGTTAATGTAATAAGTAACACTGTAGAAGTCCCTAACTCTAAATCAGACATTGCAAGATTTATCCCGAGACTTAGTATCTATGTGAAATGAATAACTATAAAATCAAATTATTTACAAAAGGAAAAATAAAATGGCAATGACATTAATGGGAGTGTCACATACATGTGCTATGTGGAAAAAGTGGCAACATTTGTGTATGAACAAAAAAACAAAACAAAACAGAAGTAAATGAAAAATGATGTTACCTAGTCTATGTCCCTGACTGTAAGCACACTACCTTGACGGACTTTTGATCTCTTGAAAAAGCTGGTTGACTGCCGTAGCCTGTATGCCCAGCTTTTTAATTTGCGAGTCCAGGATTTCTTGCTAATAGGATTTTTGAGACTAGGACAAGTAAAGCTTAGGCCAAAATATCCACCTCCTGTCTGCAGACGAGTGGCTCCACCGCTTGACACAGCAGCAGGATAGGCCTCTGGGTCCCCTGGAAGTGAAGCATCTAGGGACATCTCCTAATGGAGACAAAAAGAGAAAAATCAAATGGTAGTAATTTAGGTAAGGTGTAGCAGTTGTTTATACCATTGCAGTTTCTTGTATGGACTAATCGGTATTCAAAAATAGAATGCTATGTATACTTGCATTGATAGTACAATTTCTGACTGAACCGGAAGTATTCAACTTATAGGAATGAAGCCTTCCCCTTTCTATAAAAATATTATTTAAGCGGCAGGCCCTGGCTGGGTAACTCAGTTGGTTAAAGTGTTGTCCCCATATGCCAAGGTGGCAGGTTCAGTCCTAGGTCAGGGCACATTCAAGAATCAACCAATGAATGCAGAAATAAGTGGAACAGCAAATCGATGTTTGTCTCTCTACCCCCTTCCTCTCTCTCTCTAAAATCAATCAATAAAAATATACTTAGACTTCAGATAAATGGACAGAATATTAATCCTCTACCCTAGAATATTTTCCTTATAGTAACTTTAAAAACTGAAAATTAAAATTATTTCCTTCATATGCACCAATTTACTTAAAAAGGTTACTGAGGGGAGAAAGAAGATGGCAGCGTAGGTAACAGCTGTACCCGCAGCCTCCCACAAGCACATCAATATTACAACTAAAATACAGAACCACCATCACTCAGAGCCTCCTGAAAACTGGCTGAACAGAAACCCTACAACCAGGGAACTGAAGAAGCACCGAGACCGGCAGGAGGGGCGGAGACGCGGGTGGATCGATGCAGAATCCCGGAGACTCCCCGAGGGCCCACACCCGGTGCCTCGGTTGAAACCTGGGAGGGGCATCTCAGCGGCAGAGGTTTCCTGGAGGAGTGGGGGGGTCCCCTCCCCACATCAGGCCCCCAGCCCAGGGCTCCAGGGCCGGGAAGAGAAGTCCCCACAAATTCGGGCTGTGAAACCCAGCGGGACTGTAGCTGAGGGTCGGGGAGGCTGCGGGAGCGCCAGCAGCTCCTCCTAAAGGGCCCGCACACGGAATCACTCAGACGCGCTCCCTCTGAGCCCAGCGCCGAGCAGCGGCTTGAAAGAAACCTGGGACACTTGGGGAGGAACTAACCTGCCTGAAATTGGGGCGAGAGGTGGAGGGGCAGCTTTCTCACAGACAGAAGAGCTGGCAGAGGCCATTGCTCCTTTGGCGAGCCCTCCCCCCACACAGTCAGCAGGCAGGGGCCATATTTGAATCACCAGCACTTGGCTCACACCTTTGGCCCCTCCCAGGTGATTCCCGGAGGCGCTGCCCCTCCCCACCTGCAGCTCATCCAGGCCATTTCCAGTGGCTTTTCTGTGCAAGTGGTGGCTCCAGCCTCATGCTTAGGACTTCCCTAAAATCAAACAAGCAGCAGCGTGCCCCATATAGCTTGATAAGCGGCCCCAGGACTGGCACTAGAGGCAGCCTGCACTGGTTCATGGCTTCGCTTCTCCTGGACACCTCCAGGCCCAGCACAAGTAGCAGACAACTATGGTTTGCTGTGTAGCTCATGCTGGGTGGCCTTGGGCAAGGCACTTGCAGAGGCTGACTTTGTACCTCACAGGAGGCCCCAGAGACAACCCTACCACATCCACGAGTAACACACTCAAGGGGCGCACTTGGTGAACACCAAAGCCCCACTGAAGTAAATCCTGCTCCATAGGGGTGTCTCCAGCACAACAGCTCCTTGGCTGTAGCTGCAGCTGGTCCTCACAGCTGATTGATCGGGGGGTCAATTCCACCCAGTGACACCAACAGCAACCAAGGCTCAACTACAACAGGACAGTGCACACAGCCCACACAGGGGAGCACCTAGAAGGCCCAGCTCAGGTGACTGGGGAGGCTGAGCCACTGGACCCTACAGGACACCTACTACACAAAGGCACTCTACAAATTCCAGGAGACATAGCAGCTCTACCTAATACATAGAAACAAACACCTGGAAGCAGCCAAAATGTGGAGGCAAAGAAACATGTCACAAAGGAAAGAACAGAAGAAATCTCTAGAAGAGGAACTAAATGAAACAGATCCAAACAAACTAACAGATACAGAATTCAGAATTTTGTTTATAAGGATGTTTAAGCAGACTATTAGGGAAATAACTGAGAACATCGATAACATAATAAAGTACCAATTTGAAATGAAGGCTACATGAACTGAAATGAATAATTTACAAGGAATCAACATAGAGTAGAGGACACGGAGAATCAAATCAGCAATTTGGAACATGAGGAAACCAAAAACACCCAACCAGAAGAGCAAAAAGAAAAAAGAATCCAGAAATATGAAGATAGTATAAGGAGCCTCTGGGACAACTTCAAGAGGCCCAACATTTGTATTACTGGCGTGCCAGAAGGGGGAAAAAAGAGCAAGAAATTGAAAACCTATTTGAAAAAATAATTACATAAAACTTCCCCTACTTGGGGAAAGAAACAGACTTACAAGTCCAGGAAGCACACAGTGTCCCAAACAAGAGGAACCCAAAGAGGCTCACAGCAAGACACATCATAATTAAAGTACCAAAGGTTAAAGACAAACAGAGAATCTTAAAAGCAGCAAGAGAAAAGCAGTTAGTTACCTACAAGGGAGCACCCACATGACTGTCAGCTGATTCCTCAACAGAAACTTTGCAGGCCAGAAGGGAGTGGGAAGAAATATTCAAAGTGATGAGAAACGTGGAACTACAACCAACATTGCTCTACCCAGCAAAGCTATCATTTAGAATTGAAGGTCAGATAAAGAGATCACAGATAAGAAAAAGCTAAAGGAGTTCATCACCACCACACCAGAACGACAGGAAATGTTGAAGGGTCTTCTTTAACAAGAAGCTAATGAACAAAAGAATCTGACAAACTAAATAGATCCAGAGACATTGACGCACGCAACAGACGATCGTATTTCAGAGGAAGGAGGGAAGGGGGGTGGAGGGTGGGAAGAGATTAACCAAAGAAGTTATATGCACATATGCATAACCCATGGTCACAGACAATGACGGGGTGAAGACCTGGGGAGAAGGTGGGAGCAATGTGGAGGGGGTCAATTGGGGAGAAAAATGGGACACCTGTAATACTCTCAACAATAACGATAAATTTAAAAAAAAAAAAAAGGTTACTGAAACCCTATACTCTTAAACTGAATACTTTAATTTATGCTTGTTATTTAAGGGAGTTAAAGAAGCCTGTCATAGAAGATAACATAGAAAGAAAAAGAACTAGATATTTAGATTTATAAGGAAATATTACCAAACCAATTTCTTACTTTATGTAAGCACACAGAAATTTACAATGGATCTCAAAATTATTTTAAATTCATGCTCTAAAAATTGTTAATATCAGGCCACTGCTGGCAATGAAATCACTCTTCCCCCTTCTTGGCCTCCCATCCCTCTCCTAAAAAAGCCAGAACTAACTGTTGTATTCTAAATGAGTACTTTAAAAATAAGTTCTCTATAATAGTTAATACACAATCAAAAATACTTTGGGAAACATAAGAATGGTCACTACTAATCTAGAAAGTTAAAAGAGTATTTAAAAGCTCAAGGAATGGGTTTTAGCATTTGTCTGGAGGAAGACAGTCTACGTTACACTAAGTATACTGCAGTTTTGGTTAAGAATTATTAACACTTAGGGCAGGCCAGCAGGTACTGAAAATAAAATTTTGAACAATCAGTTTTTACTTTCCAAAGTCCCATTTTGGAATAGTAACAATACTACCTTTGTGAAAAAGAAAAATATTCTCAATAATATTACAATTTAGAAAGTGTTACATTGATCCCACTGAAATTACAGAAAAGATTTTTCATAAGTAATGAGTGGATCAATGTGGCAAATTGAATACAGGTTCTAGTCTTCTTTACCAATCCAGATGCACAGACACTATGGGAAAACCAGATGCAGTCATATGCATATATAACTAAAGGAGAGAAAGGGGCTTGTGACACATGCAGGAACTATTTCAAAATGCTGCAAATTCGAGTGACAGGTATGAGCAGTGGAAGAGAGTCCTGGCCAACCAACATGATGAGTGGCTGGCTAGAATGCTTATAAAGTTCTACACGATCTATCTTCTATTTGCCTCTTCAACATCATCTCCTACATACTGGCCTTCTTTTGGTTCCTTGAACAGGTCTCCATCTGTGAATGTTACCACCAAATACAAGTCCTTTCTTTACCACCCTACATAAAGTAGTCCCTAGTCTTTCTATCATCGCCCTTTACTTTATTTATTTTTAGGGTCTATCTTCCCCTGCTAGAGTTTGAGCCCCACAAAAGAAGAGATCTTCACTTATTCACTGCTCAGTGATATTCACTGAGTGGAAGAGTAAACTGCTTGGGGTACCAAAAAAGGAACAGCCAGGCAGTTCTGGGCCTTCCTTCCTCACCTCCACAGCAAGCAAAAGACACCAGAGGCATCTACTCCCAAATAAGAGTAGTAAGAGGAAAATGTCTGTGGCCAAGAGAAAGGTTAGCAATGTAGGGAGGAGACAATATCCAAGAGAAAGGGAAAGCTCTTCTACCTTTGAAGACTAACTAATGGGCCACCCTCCAGACAGCATTAGAGACAAGGTGCCATCCAGTGTCAAGAAGCTTGTCCCATGCCTCTCTCAAAATTACTGGAGGAAGCGTACAGTAATTATGTATAGTATTTACAAAGCGACAAAAAAGAAATCTTATGGGGGGGCGAGAAAAGATGAGTACACAACTAGAATTAACCAAACACTATGGGAACTCAACACTATAAAACCCCCCCCCCTAAATTCAACAAACAGAAGAACAGCCAAGGAAACAGCATTAATAACATAGAATAAGACTGTAATATCTTCAAGAGATATGTGAATATACAACATCCATAAGAAAAAAAATGAACTACATACAATTACTACAAATTAAAAACATAATTATTGACATTTAAAAATAGCTGAATAGGACATTGGAAACAGCTTAAAAATGAGAAATTCTCCCAGTACAAAAAGCAAAGAGACAGAAATGGAAAGTATGAAATGAAAAGTTAATAGATAAGAAAAAAAGGAAATGAAGAAATAAAAGTATCTCTATTCACTGATGATATGATCTTATATACTATATAGAAAATCCTAAATAATACACCAAAAGCTGTTAGAGCTAATAAACACAGCAAACTTGTAGGATACAACTCAACACTAAAAAAATCAGTTTTATTTCTATACACTAGTAATGAAAAAAAATCTAAAAAGAAAATTAAGAAAATAATTCCATTTATGATAACAACAAAGAATAACAAGTGGTGCTGGAACTGGATAGCCACATACAAAATACTGAAGCTGGACCCTTCTCTAATACGATATACAAAAATTAACTCAAAATGATCCTACCATATGTACTTAATCAAGTGTGAAGCCAAATAAAGACATTTTTTGAAATTAAAAAAACAAATTGTATTTTAAGCATGGTTTTGTTTTGTATTTTTTAAAAAATTTATTATTATTTTTTTAAATCCTCACCCGAGGATATTTTTTTTCCATTGCTTTTTCAGAGAGTGGTGGAAGGGGGAGAGAGAGAAAAAGAGAGAGAGAAACATCAATGTGAGATAGACACATCAATTGGTTGCCTCCCCAACCAGGAGCAAGGATTGAGTCTGCAACTGAGGTACATGCCCTTGGCCGAAATCGAACCCAGGACCCTTCAGTTTGTGGGCTGACGCTCTAAACACTGAGCCAAATCGGCTAGGGCTGTTCTTTATTTTACTTATTTATTTAAAATATTTCTTTACTGATTTCTTTACTGATTTCAGAGAGAGAGGAAGGGAGATGGGGAGAGAGAGATAGAAACATCAATGATGAGAGAGTCATTGATCAGCTGCCTCCTGCACGCCCGCAAGTGGGGAATGAGCCCGCAACCTGGGCATGTGCCCTGATCGGGAACTGAACTGCGATCTCCTGGATCCTAGGTCGATACTGCCCAGCCAGGTGTGGCTCAGCAGTTGAGCATCGACCTAGGATCCAGGAGACTGAGATTCCCTTCCCAGTCAAGTGCACATACCCGGGGTTGCGGGCTCAATCCCCAGTTGGGGGCGTGCAGGAGGCAGCCGATCAATGACTCTCTCATCATTGATGTTTCTGTCTCTCTCTCCCCATCTCCCTTCCTCTCTCTCTGAAATCAATATATATACACATATATATATATATATATATATGTATATATGTATATATGTATGTATGTATGTATGTATGTATATATATTTAAGGAAAAAAGAAAGTGTTTTATTGATATATGTTCTACATACTCTATAGTTTACTCATTTAAACTATACAGTTTAGTGGGTTTTTAAAAATTGAATTTATTGAGGTGGCACTGGTTCACAAAACCATATAAGTTTCTAATGTAAAACTCAACAAAACAGCATCTGCACACTGTATCATGTGCCCATCACCCAAGGAGCGCGCGTGCGCACACACACACACACAAATTAGTCTCCCATGCAACATATTTTAAAATATTACTTATAGAAGCATTTCAGGGGGTGGGAAGAAATTTAGGATACCAGAAACAATGCAGGTAAGTTTGATCAAGATGTAGCAATGGACACTTGAAAGAAACAACAGAATACATTTGACCTTGACACTTGGAAGAAGTCTCCTTTGAATAACAAAATTTAAATGACAGAGAATTACATTTCATTTTTTATGGTTCTAATCACATGTGATCATAAGATAACATATAATTATAATATAAATGCTCTTATTGATTTTCAATTCTTCAAATAAACTATGGTCAAAGCATAACCAATTGTTACAGAAAAAATGTAGATGTTAAACTTTACTAATGTTTAAAAGTAATATAGCTCTAGCCAGTTTGGCTCAGTGGTTAGAGCATTGGACTGCAGACTGATGGGTCCTGGTTCTATTCCAGCCAAGGGCATGTAACCTGGTTGCAGGCTTGATCCCTGGTCCCAGTTGGGGAGCATGCGGGAAGCACCAATTGATGTGTCTCTCTCACATCAATGTTTCTCTCTCTCGCTCGCTCTCTCTCCTTCCTTCCCTCCCTCCCCCTTCCACTCTCTCTGTAAAGCAATGGGAAAAGTATTCTTGGGTGAGGATTAAAAAAAAAGCAATATAATTAATAAATATTGGAAGATGTACAAGGAAGAAAAGAGGAGGAAAGGAAAAGTATAATTTTCTCACCCGTCATAGCACTGAATCAATAGGTATTGTCTGAAATTACTAAATAAAAAAATAGATGAATAAGTATATTATTTACAAGTTATTAATGGCAATGAGAACAAGAATTAAAACAGGAACTTAACAGGGTTTGGGGAGTGCAATGGGGTATGGGAGGGTGTTAACAAAGCAATTACTTTAAATTTTCTATCCTTCTGAATTGCTTTCATGTTTAGGTATTAATTGAATAATTTAAAATTACTAGTTTATCAAAAATTAAATATTTAAATTATATCTATTCAGTAAAATATTATGTTATTGTTTAAAAAAGTTAAATGAGGTGGAACTATGTGTACTGACAGGAATAGTACATAATAAGTGAAAAAAATGCAAACCAGCACATCTATATAAAAAACTATATGTAGCTCTGACTGGTGTGGCTCAGTTGGTTGAATTCGTCCTATGCACCAAAAGGTTACCAGTTCAATTCCCCGTCAGGAAACAAGCCTGGGTTTTGGGCTTGAGTACCCAGTAGGGGGCGTGCAGGAGGCAGCTGATCTATGTCTCTCTCACATCAGTGTTTCTCTCTCTCCCTCTCCCTTCCTCTCTCAAAAATCAATAAAAACATTTTTAAAAGTATATGTAAGTAAATACACAATATATAATTATGTCTTTGTAAATATAGAATACATATAAAGAAATACGTCTAGATAAATATGTATATGTTAGTTTAAAACATGTCTGGAAAGATTTATTAATAGCTATGTCTATAGGTTCGGAAGCGGGATGGTTTTACTCTATATATACACAAATACTACTTATATAATAACAATAATGAGATACAATGGTAAAGATTTAACAAGATGTCTATAATATACTGTAAAATGAAAAAATTAAGTTGCAGATCAATATGTATATAATACAATCCTATTTTTGTGAATAAAAAGTTGCAGGTATAGCCCAGCCGATATGGCTCAGTGGTTGAGCATCAACTTATGCATCAGGAGGTCCCCGTTCGATTCCTGGTGAGGACACGTGCCTGGGTTTCGGGCTCAATCCCGGGAGGGGGGCATGCAGGAGGCAGACGATCGATATTGATGTTAATGTTTCTATCTCTCTCTCCCTTCCTCTCTAAAAAATCAATAAAACGTATTTAGAAAAAAAAAAGTTGCAGGTATGTAAACAGATCTGTATAAGCTTAAATCAAAAAGAGTAAGTACCAAATAGCAGATTAACAACAGGTAATGGTTACCTCTGTGATTTGAAGAGATAGAAAAGGGAAATTAAATTCCTACATTATATAACTTAAAAAAGAAAGTCATGAGATTTTGGATGATTTTTACTTTCTGTTTAAAAATTTTTCAAGTAAATTACATCCCATGAAAACAAGATTAAATTAAAATCATAAAATTCTTAAAAAGGAAACTTATAACAGGCATTTTTAAGTGGAAATCTAAAAATAAGTTCTTCCTACCCACTAAAACTAAATCTTGTCATTAATATAAAACAGACATTGCTAGAAAGCTCCTAGGTAATTCGCCAGAGGGCTCTCTCACCAAAGATAGTTCTGCCATCTCCATTGAGAAGTTTTGGACACCTGCAACTAAGATGGCCTTCTGAAATACCTGTGACCTCAGAATCTTGTGACATAGACAATTACATTCCAAAGAACAGAACTTTAGAAAACAATGCATTTCTTTAAAAGCATTAAAGGATAAGAAATTGGTTTGAAAGAATTATACTTACATGTAAACATAATTCGCTGGGTACAGAAGTTATCACATTCAGGTCACTTTTGAACACTGATATGTTAGCAGGCTGATTGGCAGCCACATTGGAAAGAATCTTAGTGCCTGTCTGCTGAAAATCAGGGGAGTGTGCAGGACTGTCCTGAATTCCACAGTGACTGATGGCTATGACTTCTGGCACTGGACATGAGAGTGTATCTTCAGCACAGGAAGAAAATGGAGAGTCTATGCTTTGGATATCCTTCTGGCTCTCAGGATAGACGCTAGTTATGCTATGCTCCTGATAGAGCAAGTTTCTTAATTTTTCATCTAGAGTTTTAATTCGGTTATCTGCAAACTCCATTTTTGGAGGTCTTTCCCCATCTGATTCCAGGACAGTAGTGGGCAGAAATGTAGTCGGTTCAAGGCTGGGGGTCTGAGTGGGAATGACTGTCTTAGGAGAACTTGCTTCAGTGTTCACTGTGGTTTTTTCTCCTTCTTGAGAAATAAACTCTGCATCCATAGTTGGTTGCTGCACTGATAAGGACTGAGGCCTTTGATCAGAAATAAATGCTGAAGTTTTAAGAGCATTACCAGCAATCTGAGTTGACTCGCCAGAAGGTGCCGTAATTACATTAGCCTGACTGGTAGCCTGGTGACATGGATACACAGGTAGAAATATTCTTGCTTGGTTGGTTAGTCCCTCACATTCAACTGGAACTGTACAAACTGACGTCGCAGTATAAGTGGAACTACTAGCAGCTGGCACCATTCTATGCCTGTCGTCTTCCACTTGAGAAAGTAGAGATGACTGCTTAGTTTCTACACTGGCACATTCAGAAATCTTACCATCCACCACATCCTTATGCTCTGACTTGGAGGTGAAAAGTGCACGCTGGCATGCGTTATTTTCTATAGTGAGCAGTGTGTCCTGTGATATTTCCTTATTATTTGTTTTTCTTGGACCTGGAACAATAATAAAGAATGGCTAAGCAGATATTGGTAAGTACAAAGCATGGACTACTATCCAACTCAGAAGAGAGAGGAAGAGCAAGGGGCAAATGAAAACTTGTGTGAAAGTACTTTTTCTTTGTGTGTGTGAAAGTACTTTTGTAAATAAGACTCAAAATACACAGAATTCAACCTGTCAAGGAAAAAAATTTTCTTTTTAAAATAAATATTAAATAAAAACAGCTTAAGTTACACCCTACTATTAAGCATCTTCAAAAATGTTTATGAAAATTCTCATAAGCACAAAATACCCATGAAAACGAGTTAAAGATATGGTCCAGCCCTGACGGGTGTGGCTCAGTTGGTTGGGCATCATCCCGTGCACCAATAGGTTGCCGGTACAATTCCTGGTAAGGCAGGTGCCTGGGTTGCAGGCTTGATCAGGCCTGTAGAAGACAACCGATCGATGTTTCACTCTCTCCCTCTCCATTCCTCTCTCTCTAAAATCAATGAAAAAAAATCTAAAAACAAAAAAAGGTACAGTTCATATTTGTACCCCCAAACTGCAAGTCTGAATAAAGTTGGCAGAGAATGAGTGCTTACTAGAAAGTGGATACAGCCCAGGAACTGTAGACATGGAGGACTGCTGAAAAGAAGATTGAGCCTCACGGTTTCTTATTGTTTGATTGATACAGAATCGCCAGCGACCAACTGGGGATGACTGAGGAGCAGATTCACCTGTAGAAAAAATTAGCAAAATTTAATATACTAAGCAATTGTCAGTACGTTTACCTTACTGACAACGGAAACCAGGTTAAAACACCAATTTTTCTTATATCTCCATTTCCAACAACACTACGATATGTGTAATTTGTAAGAACAAACCTCCCAATCCTGACAAATAGTCTAAAGAATTAAGCACAGCCTGGCTGGTGTGGCTCAGTTGGTTGAGTGTCAAACCATGCACCAAGAGGCTGCAGGTTCGGGGACACATGGCCTAGTTGCGGGCAGGATCCCCAGTAGGGGGCATGCAGGAGGCAGTTGATGGATGTCTTTCTCTCATCAATGTCTCTGTCTCTCTCTCCCACTCCCTTCCTCTCTCTCTAAATTCAATAAAAACATAATTTAAAATTTTTTTTAAAGAATTAAACGTAAGTCTTCTTTAGAGAAAGATTTTAGATTCTACTGAAACAAACATATCAATAGCAGTTAGAAGCAGGGCACTTTTAGGGGGGGAAGGAAAGCACTTTTACCATTAAGACCTACATTTCCTGTTCTATATCCTGATTATGGTGGTGCTTACAGAAATCTACACTGAGTATTAAAATTTAGAGAGCTGGCCCAGCTGGCGAGGCTCATCCCCAGCAGGGGGCGTGCAGGAGGCAGCTGATCAATGACTCTCTCACCATTGATGTTTCTCTCTCTCTCTCCTCCTTTCCCTTCCTCTCTCTGAAATCAATAAAACATATTTTTTAAAAATTTACAGAACTGTACACCAAAAGCAAAAAGTCCATTTTACAGTATGACAGCTTTAAAAAAAATAAAATAGGCCCCTACATCCTTGCTTCTACTTTTTAAACTTATTCAAATAAGTAATTTTCATTTAAATGTTGCCCTAGTTTGTCAGCCATAAATCTACTCCGACTCCTGCTAATGAGAAAAAGAATATAGAGGAGGACCCTGGCGTTCTAACACAAATTAAATTTCAGAGTAATGGTATCTGGATCCATGACTCGCACACCACCTGTTGCTTCTTCATGTCATTATAATTCCTTCAGGAGTCATTTGTCTATGGCTTTTCTCCCCCTCCCAGATACTCTAAATATACCCATGACCAGAGCTAAGAAGAATGGAGAAATAAAGTCATCAGAAAGAAAACAGAGCGCCCCATTTTTTAGTCCCTGGAAATTTATCTGGTATCTGATTGACAAAAGCTTTAGTGATCAGAGCAAGTAGAAGCATATCACTGGTGGAATAAAATCACAATATCAATGACTATTAAAACATGAGGCAAACTTAGAACATAATGATTTTAGTTAAGAACATTTCTCTACATCTCACATCAGGGGGGAAAAAACTTACCAATCATGTTCAAACAGTAAAGCTGTTAAAGGTCATCAGTACAGTGACTGCTTTTCTGGTAACATACCATAAGGCAACCCGGAAATAAATTAATCAGATAACGAACTAACACGTGAAGGAGATTTGGAGAATGGTTTTACTCCTTATTATACTTTCTTCTGGGCTATAAAGTCCTTTAAGAGTGTGGGAAAACCTACATTAACAACTGATTGAATTCTTTTACTGGCTAACATCTTTCCCAATGAAGGTGACTAAATTAAAGTTTCCAAATATCCTGTTTCAAATGCCAAATGGTAAATTTTATTAAATATACTTACTGCTGGTTTGAGTGGATGCAGAATTTATCTGTACTTGTTCAGATGATCCTGTCTGAATTAAAAATGAATAGATAAATAAAGAAGTTCCTGATACATATCCCAGAAGACCTATTTGCTAAATAATTGCTCTTACTTGGCTACTGTTGGATTCCACGGCAATAGAGTCAACTCCAGTGGTTCTCTCTGCAGCAGAGTTGACATGAAGAATCTCATGGGCTTGACCTACAATAGCCCTCAATTCTTCAACAAATTTTTCTTTCTCACTATCCAGCACAAAGTTATCTTCAACCTGTTCAAAAGTAAAAGTAAGTCTATACACGAGAATGAATTTAGTTTCTTCAAAATTATAATACTGTATCTACCAATGGTGACTACCCTAAAGAAAAATCAATAAAAATCAATTATTTAGATCAAATGCCACAATAGAATTAACAAAGACCAGGAATAAAATGCAACATAACATATTAAATTATTCTATTTTGAGACCACTGACATTTGTCAGGTTGGCATTACCTACAAGAGAAGAAGCCAGCATTTTAAAAACGATCTGGCATTCCATAAATTGTTATTTGAAGGACATAACTAAGGCAATGTTTATATTAAAAACTAGATGTCCAAACTGAAAAGCTTTTAAATCACAAATCACAAAATGAAGCATGTCTAAAGTTGATAAAGAATGCACTGGAGACAGTTCAGAAAACACTATGCTAAACAAGAGGCAGAACAAAGAATATTTTAACTTTTAAAATGTTTAATTCTGCTTAGCCAGGAATGTATCTCCACATAAAACTGGCAGAAACAAAAGCATTATGTACTCTTCCTGCCTCCCTAGCCCATCCCCATTTTTAAATAACAAAAAAATATGCCCTGGCTTATGTGGCACAGTTAGTTGGGCGTCCTGCCATGCAACAAGAGTTTACTGGTTCAATTCCTGTTCAGGGCACATGCCCAGGCTGTGTGCTCATACCCAGTAGAGGCCTGCAGGAGGCATCTGATCGGTTTTATCCTCTCACATTCATGTTTCTCTCTTCTCCCTTCCTCTCTCTCAAAAAAATCAATAAACCATTCTTAAAAAATAATAAATAAGCAATGGAAAAATACTAACTTAAGCCTAACAACTCAAATATGAAAACTAAATGAAATAATGAACATTATTAAAATATTGAAATATAAGAAGTTATATCAGTAGCTAACACATTAGAATTACGTGGGGAACTTTATAAACTACTGATGCTTAGACCTCAACTCCAAAGATACCGATTTAATTATGGACCTAAGGAATTGTTTTTATTAAAACTCTTCAGGTGATTTTAAAATGCAGCAAGGGATAAGAACCACTGACCTAAAACATCTCTTAATGAAACACCTTCATATTTTGCAGATAAATATACTGAAACCAGAGGAAGTACACTGACTTCCTCTTGATCATAACCAATTTTGCTCTGTACAAATTTTAAAAACAGTACCCTAAAAAAAAAGATGCCTGAATAAATGGGGGAAGAGTTACAGGGAGAAAAAGAACACTACAAGGAAAATCATTTGGTTTTATTGTACTTACCATATAGTCTGCAATATCCTCTGGTGCATCACCATCAGCATCAAACTTGAAGGTGACCATCTTGTTATTGTGTGTCTCCAGTTGACATTCTACCATGTTATCTCCAGAGGTTGACACCTGGGCAAAAACATTTCACCACCAGATTAAGAATCAATAATTATAGGAAGAATCAACATAGTTAAAATGGCTCTCTTACCCAAAGCAATATACAGATAATGTGATCCCCATCAAAATCTCAATGGCATTTTTTAAGGAAATAGAACAAAAAATCATCAGATTTCTATAGAACCACAGATGACCCTGAATAGCCAAAACAATCTTAAGAGAAAAAAACCCCAAAGCTGGAACTATCACACTCCCTGACTTCAAATTTTACTACAAAGTGCCAATAATCAAAACAACATGGTATAGGCAGAAAAACAGACGCACAGACCAGTGGAATAGAATCGAGAGCCCAGAAATACGCTCATATGTATATGGGCAAATAATTTTCCACAAAGAAGACAAAAACATACAATATAAAAAGGAAAGCCTGCCCGGCAGAGCATGGCTCAACAGTTGAGTGTCGACCTGGGATCCAGGCGATCAGGGTTCGATTCCCGGTCAGGGCACATGCCCGGGTTGCGGGCTGCAGCCAATCAATGACTCTCTCATCATTGATGTTTCTATATCTCCCTTTCCATCTCCTTTCCTCTCTCTGAAATCAGTAAAGATATATATATATATATATATATATATATATATATATATATATATATATATAAAAATATATATATTTTTTTAAAAAAGGAAAGCCTCTTCAATTAATGGTGCTTGGAAAATTGGAAAGCCACATGCAAAAGAATGAAACTAGCCCAGCCTGCATGGTTCAATGGTTGAGTGAAGACCCATGAACCAGAAGATCAGAGTTTGATTCCCAGTAGGAAACATGCCTGGGTTGCAGGCTTGAACACCAGTAGGGGTTGTGTACGAGGCAGCTGATCAATGACTCTATCATCATTGATGTTTCTATCTCTCCCTCTCTCTGAAATCAATAAAAAATATTAAAAAAAGAATGAAACTAGACTATTTGTAACCATATACAAAAATTAACTCAATATGGATCAAAGACCTAAATATAAGACCTGAAACAATAAATTACATAGAAAAACACATAAGTATTAAACATGGGACAAAATGGGTGGATCTTGAGAAAATCATGCTAAGTGAAATAAATCACACAAAAAAGGTCAAGAACCACATGATTTCACTCATGTGGGATAGGAAACTGAAAGCAACAAATGAACAAATAAGACAAGCGAACAAAAACTAATAGATGCAGATAACAATATGGTGGTTACCAAAGGGAAAAGGGGTGGGGGAGGTAGTAAGGGTAAAGGGGGTCAAATATATGGTGATGGAAGATCTGACATCGCATGGTAAACACACAATGCAGTATACATAAGACATTATAGAATTGTAAACTTGAAACCTGTATAATTTGTTTTTGTTAATCCTCAATTGAAGATATTTTCCCATTGATTTTTAGAGAGAGTGGAAGGGAGGGAGGGAGGGAGGGAGGAAGGGAGGGAGGGAGAGAGAGAGAGAGAGAGAGAGAGAGAGAGAGAGAAACATCGATGTGAGAGAGACACATCAACTGGTTGCCTCCCACATGTAGGATGGAAACTGTAACCCAGGCACATGCCCTTGACTGGGAATTGAATCCATGACCCTATGGTGTGGAGGCCTATACTCTAACCACTTAGCAACACCGGCCAGGGTGAAACCTATTTAATTTTATTAACCAATGTCACATGAATAAATTTAATGAAAAACTTTTTCAAGAGTCAATCATAAAACAAGAGTCAAGGAGGGAAGATGGCGGCACTGAAGAGAAGCAGATCGTCCTTGCTCCGAGGCAAGGACTGTATTTACAGCTAAAATACTGCGTAGCTAGCTTGGAAAAACAAGAGAAATATACCCGATTGGAAATATTTCAACTAAGGAACACTGAAGAAACATCACAGAGTCTGGTAAGAGGGGGAGATGTAGAAAGCAGGAGTCCCCCCTGAAACTAGTGCTGGGCTGTGAGGCCTGATGGTTAGAGGCAGCAAAGCTCCCTCCCCATGGGAGTGTGGACTGGTATCCAAAAGCATGGATCTTAAACCCGGAGCAGAGCAGAAGGGAAGGAGAGCCCGAGCAGGGCGGGCAGAAGGAGCCAGAGGAACAGTGTGCCTGAGAGGAGGGGACCACAACTTCCCAGAGAAACAACAGGCCTAATGGCGGCAGAAGGGGCAGGAGACTCACCCCGGTACTGACTGCAGGAAAGGCTGTCCCATAGGGTGTGGCTTCTGAATAGAAAGGGGCCAGAGGGACACACCCAGCAGCCACCTACAGGGACGCTCTGCTTTCCTGTAAGGCATTGTATAGAGCCGCAGAAAGCATTTGAACTGTGTCACATGGGGAAGGGGAAGAGAGACCTCCCACAGCGAGAAGGAGGGAGAGGGAGAGGGAAAGGGAGAGGGAGAGGGAGGGAGGGAGAGGGAGGGAGGGAGAGGGAGAGAGAGAGAGAGGGAGGGAGAGGGAGGGAGGGAGGGAGGGAGAGGGAGAGAGGGAGAGAGGGAGAGAGGGAGAGAGGGAGAGAGGGAGAGAGGGAGAGAGAGAGGGAGAGAGGGAGAGAGAGAGAGAGAGAGAGAGAGAGAGAGAGAGAGAGAGAGAGAGAGAGAGAATGAATATGAATCAGAGCCACCAGAAGACTGGTCTCCAGTCGCTGGAGTTGCAAGTGGGGCAGATCGGGTCTCCAACCCCCAGAACTGCCGGTGGGGTGAGTAAGAGATTTTTGACCTGCTCTGAGTGGAGCCACAATAGTGCACAAGGAGCTGCCCCAGCTTCAGTGAGACCAGCTATGCAAGGCACCTGAGTGGGGCTGACTTTGTTACCTATCCTGTTTGGTACTGAGGCGCAGTGGCACCGGGACCTCATAAGGGCAGGTTCTCTGCCTGTGTTGCTTTGTGCATTTTTGAGTTTTTGATTGCTGAACAGCAGTCCACCAGGCTTGCATTAGGGAGACAGACAAGCGAAAGCTGGGATTTATGTCTGCATTATGGAGAGTTTAAACTGAGCTCCCTGAGAGATTATCCAACCACCTGGGAAAGGAGGGGCGAAGCACGCCTACCTCTCCTGCAGGCTAGGAGCACCACCACAACAGGAAAGGGGCGGGTTCAGCTCACTGAAGCCCCAGATATACCCCACAGGGCACAGGCCTGAGGGGGAAGGGAGAACAGCTCACAGGAGGACATTACAAGAATAAGACTCTCAGGGGCTATTGTTTGGGAACTGGAGGAAAAGATTAAAACCCCTTCTGGGGGCTGGGCAGGCAACGTGCGCACAGGAAGATTTTTAAAATCAAACCCACTGAGCCCAGGCTACTGAAGCTGCCCATACAGAAAAGGCCACTGTATGGGGAACTAGAATTGGAGGATAAGGTAGAGACTGAGGAGTTGGCTTTGAAGCAGACTAACTTCCCCACAGTGAGTGCCTGACAGAGAAACCTCTATGTAAGGGGAGCAATATCCCCAGGTACACTAGCCATCCTGTACCCTAAAGACTCTTCAGAAGATGTTGGAGTAAGACCAGGAAACCAAAAGGGGGAGGCAAATTAGCTGACAGGTGGAGGTGGTCCACAGAGAGCCTCAGATCAGCCAACTACCTACAGACACCAGAGCCAAACCTAGACAGTTCCTGACACTGGCTGACAGACAAGTACCTCCCAGGAGACATGAAATCAGCATACAAAACAGAGAGCCTCAGACAGCATAAGCTGCCCAGATGAAACTCACCTGATTAACCTTTTTCTTTCTTTCTTTTTTTTTTTTTTTAGAAAAGAGAAAAAAAAAAATTTTCTTTTTAAAGATTTTAATTGTTTTTAAATTTTTAAAAATTTGCCTTGTGCCAGGCCGGGCGTGGCTCAGCGGTGGAGCGTCGACCTAGAATCCAGGCGATCGGGGTTCGATTCCCGGTCGGGGCACGTGCCCGGGTTGAGGGACTGATCCTCGGTCGGGGGCGTATGGGAGGCAGCCGATCAATGACTCTCTCATCACTGATGTTTCTCTCTCTCTCTCCATCTCCTTCCCTCTCTCTGAAATCAATAAAGATATTTTTTTTTAAAAAAAATTTTGTTTTGTCTTCCTTTGCTTTTTTTTTTGCTTTTTTTTTCTGCTTTGTTGTGTTTTGTTTCTTTGTTCTAGTATCAAGATTTTCTTGATATTCTCTGTTTTATTGCTGGGATGTTATCATTATAACCATAACCAATAAGTTTATTGCTTTTCTCTACTGTTTCACCCGTATCACTTATTAGACTCCTTCCTTGCCCTTGCTTTACCTCTTTTTCTCTTGTTCCACTGGTATAACTTTCTTTTCTTTCCTTTTTTCTTTTCTTTTCCTCCCTTTTTATTATCTGTATTCCTATCTTTTTGTTTGTTCGTTTGTGTTTATCTATTTTATTTTTATTTTTTTAGGCATTTTCCTATTCCTACACTCTACCCTTATTTCTTTTGCTCGCCCTTCTTTTCTTTCAGAATCTTTTCTCTGCCCCTTCTATCTTCCAGTAGCGTCTCTATTTTTTACTTTTAATTTTATCATTATTTTTAATTTTTTTACTATTATTATTGTTAAATTTTTTTTTACTATTACCAAATAATATTCCTTTTCTCTCTCTCTCCCTCTCTCTCTTTTTTTTGCATTAGCATCTGTGTTCTTGTTTTATGCTCCCAATTCTACGTTCCCTAGCAATGTTTTCATTGTGATTGTCAGGATATTTTGTAAGTTACTGTTTGTTTCCTAGCAGTTTGGTTGTGTTTTGCTTTGCCCTTTCAGCACCTGTAGAACAGCTAACATGATGTGGTTGTGGCTGAGCCTCATAGTTCACCAACTTCAGAGAAGAATCCTCCCAAGAAGGGGTCAACAAAAATCTAGACCCAATCACAATAAGAGAGCCCAAAGAACCCACAAAAGAAACACCAACAAAAGGGACACACATAGAGCAAATAGCTCAGAAGAATAAGAAAAACACATCTCTGGGTCCCATTGGACATTCACTACAAAATCCCACCACACAAGACTAGGAGACAGCAAATATATCCAATACACAGATGCAAACACTAAGAGCCACCAAAATGGAGAGACAAAGAAACAACCTCTAAAGTACAGAACAGGAAAAATTGCCAGAAAAAGACCTTGATGAGATGGAGTTAAGCAAGTTATCAGAAATAGAGTTCAGAGTAATGGATATAAAAATGCTCAAGGAAATTAATGAGAACCAAAAGACACTTAAAGGAAAGGTCCAGGAATTTAGTGAAAAACATGAAAAAAAGAGCTAGATATGATAAATAAGAACCAGGCAGAAATGAAGAATACTATAACTGATATCAAGAATATGCTGAAGGAATTAAAAGCAGGCTCAATGAAGCAAAGGACAGAATAAGTGAATTAGAAGATAAGGTAGGGAAAAAACACTCAACCAGAGCAGCAAAAAGAAAAAACACTTAAGAAGCATGAGGGCAGTTTAAGGGAACTTTGGGACAACATAAAGGGAAACAACTTTTGCATCATAGAGGTCTCTGAGGGGGAGGAAATCAGCAAGGGATAGAGAACCTGGTGGAGGAATTAATGATAGAAAACTTCCCTATGCTGATGAAGGAGAAAGGCACACAAGTTCAGGATGCACAGAGGGTTCCAAACAAGAGGAACCCAAAGAGACCCACTCCAAGACACATCATAATTAAAATGGCAAATGTTAAGTACAAAGAAAGAATATTAAGGGCTGCAAGAGAGAGATAAGCAGTGACCTATTAGGGAACCCCCATAAGGCTGACAGCAGATTTCTCAACAGAAACACTTCAGGCCAGAAGAGAGTAGCAAAAAGTTCTCAAAGCAATGAAAAGCAAGAACCTGCAACCAAGACTGCTTTATCCAGCAAGGCTATCATTTAAAATTGAAGGTGAAATAAAGAGCTTCACAGACAAAATAAGGCTAAAGGAGTTCAGTACCACAAAACCAGCATTGTAAGAAATGCTAAAGGACTGCTTTAAGAAGAAGAAATTGAGAGAAAGGTACATCAGCATAAAGGGGAAAAAATGGCATTAAATAAGTATATATCAATAGTAACCATAAATGTAAATGGAATATATACTCCAATTAAAAGACATAGGGTAGCTGAATGGCTAAGAAAGCATGACCCATATATATGCTGTCTACAAGAGACCCATGTGAGAGCATAACATTCACACTGGCTGAAAGTGAAGGGATGGAAAATAATATTCCATGCAAATGGAAACAAAAAAACCAAACTGGAGTAGCAATTCTTATTTCTGACAAAATAGGCTTCAAAATAAAGACCATAACAAGAGACAAAGAAGGTCACTACATAATACTAAAGGGATCAATCCAACAGGAGGACATAACTCTTATAAATATATCTGCACCGGGAGATAAAACAAGATGGCGGAGTAGGTAACAGCTGCACCCGCCGCCTCCCACAACCACATCAAAATTACAACTAAAATATAGAGCCATTATCACTCAGAGCCTCCTGAAATCTAGATGAACAGAAGTCCTAAAACCAGGGAACTGAAAAAGCATTGAGACTGGTAGGACGGGCGGAGATGTGGCCAGGGGCCAACACCTGGTGCCACAGTTTAAAACCAGGAGGGATATCTCCGCGGAGGAGGTTTCCTGGAGAGGTGGGGGGTCCCAGCCCCACACCAGGCCCCCAGTCCAGGGCTCCAGGGCCGGGAAGAGAAATTCCCACAACTTCGGGCTGTGAAAAGCAGCGGGGAATGTTGCTGAAAATCCCAGAGGCTGCGGGAGACCCAGGCAGCTCCCCTTAAAGGAACCACACACGGACTCACTCAGACCCGCTCCCTCTGAGCCCCAGCGCCCACAGCAGCTTGAAAGGAACCTGGGACACTTGGGGAGGAACTAACCTGCCTGAAATTGGGGTGAGTGCTGGAGGGGGAGCTTCCTCCCAGACAGAAGAGCTGGCAGAGGCCATTGCTCTTTTGGCAAGCCCTCCCCCCACACAACTGGCAGGCAGGCACCATATTTGAATGCCCAGGACCCGACTCACAACTTTGGCCCCGCCCAGGTGATTCCCGGAGGACTCGCCCCTCCCTACCTGCAAGTTCATCCAGGCCATTTCCAGTGGCTTTTCTGCGCAAGTGGCCTCTCGAGCCTCATGCTTAGGACTTCCCTAAATCCTCTAAAACAAGCAGCAGAGTGCCCAATACGGCTTGATAAGCGGCCCAAGGCCTGGGACTAGCCGCAGGCTGCATTGGCTCACAGCTTGGCCTCTCCTGGACAACGCCAAGCCCAGCCCAAGTAGCAGCCATCTACGGTTTGCTGTGTAGCTCATGCTGGGTGGCCCTGGGCAAGGCCTTGGCAGATGCCGACTTTGTACCTCCAGGGAAGCCCCAGAGACAATGCACCTGGTGGATAGACTCAACCACGCTAGATTACAACCCTACCACATCCACGAGTGACACACTCAAGGGGCGCACTTGGTGAACACCAAAGCCCCACTGAAGTAAATCCTACTCCATAGGGGTGTCTCCATCACAGCAGCTCTTTGGCTGTTCTTGCAGCTGGTCCTCACAGCTGATTGGCCGGGGGCTCAATTCTTCCCAGTAACGCCAACAGGAACCAAGCCTCCACTACAACAGGTCAAAGCCCACAGCCCACACAGGGGAACACCTAGAAGGCCCAGCTCAGGTGACTAGGGAGGCTGAGCCACTGGACCCTACAGGACACCTACTACACAAAGGCACTCTACAAATTCCAGGAGACATAGCAGCTCTACCTAATACATAGAAACAAACACCTGGAAGCAGCCAAAATGTGGAGGCAAAGAAACATGTCACAAAGGAAAGAACAGAAGAAATCTCTAGAAGAGGAACTAAATGAAATAGAACCAAGCATGCTAACAGATACAGCGTTCAGAATTTTGTTTATAAGGATGTTTAAGCATACTATTAGGGAAATAACTGAGAACATCGATAACATAATAAAGTACCAATTTGAAATGAAGGCTACACGAACTGAAATGAAGAATAATTTACAGGGCATCAACATAGAGAAGACGACGCTGAGAATCAAATCAGCAATTTGGAACATGAGGAAACAAAAAACACCAAACCAGAAGAGCAAAAAGAAAAAAGAATCCAGAAATATGAAAATAGTATAAGGAGCCTCTGGGACAACTTCAAGAGGCCCAACATTTGTATTACTGGCGTGCCAGAAGGGAAAAAAGAGAGCAAGAAATGGAAAACCTATTTGAAAAAATAATTACAGAAAACTTCCCCTACCTGGGGAAAGAAATAGACTTACAAGTCCAGGAAGCACAGAGGGTCCCAAACAAGAGGAATCCAAAGAGGCCCACAGCAAGATACATCATAATTAAAGTGCCAAAGGTTAAAGACAAAAAGAGAATCTTAAAAGCAGCAAGAGAAAAGCAGTTGGTTACCTACAAGAGAGCACCCATACGACTGTCAGCTGATTTCTCCACAGAAACCTTGCAGGCCAGAAGGGAGTGGCAAGAATTATTCAAAGTGATGAAAAACATGGAACTACAACCAAGATTGCTCTACCCAGCAAAGCTATCATTTACCACTGAAGGTCACATAAAGAGCTACTCAGACAAGGAAAAGCTAAAAGAGTTCATCACCACCAGACCAGAACTACAGGAAATGTTGAAGGGTCTTCTTTAACAAGAAGCTAATGAACAAAAGAATCTGACGAACTAATTAGATCCAGAGACATTGACGCATGCAACAGATGATGATATTTCAAAGGAAAGAGGGAAGGAAGGTGGAGGCTGGGAAGACATTAACCGAGGAAGTTATATGCATATAAGCATAACCCAGGGACACAGTCAATAAACGGGGTGAAGGCCTGGGAAGAGGGTGGGAGCGAGGGGGAGGGCGTCAATTGGGGGAAAAAATGGGACACCTGTAATACTGTCAACAATAAAGATTAATTTAAAAATATTTATGTATGTATGTATATATATATACACACACACACATATATGTGTATATATATACATATGTGTGTGTATATATATGTATATGTGTATATATATCTATATATCTGTCTCTATCTTTATCTCTATATATCTGCACCCAATATAGGAGCACCTAAATATATAAAATTTCTTGGTCGATTTTATGGGGGAGACAGACAGCAACACAATCATAGTGTGCAACCTTAATGCCTTACTGTGATCACTGGACAGATCATCAAGACAAAAAAAAAAGTCAACAGGGAAACAGAGACCTTAAATAACAAACTAGATCTAATGGATTTAATTGACATTTACAGAATATTTCATTCCAAAGCAGCAGAATACACATTCGTCTCAAGTGCACATGGGATATTCTCAAAAACAGACCACATGTTAGTGCACAAAGGAAGTCTCTACAAGTTCAAGAAGACTGAAATGATATCAAGCAATTTCTCGGATCACAACAGTATGAAACTAGAAATCAACTACTATAAAAAAAACTCAAAAATATTAAAAAACATGGAGGCTGAATAGAATGTTATTAAACAATGAATGGGTTACCAATGTGATCAAGGAAGAAATCAACAACTTCCTGGAAAAAAACAGAAATGAACAGACAACAACCCAAAATCTATGAGACACAGCAAAAGCAGTCCTGAGAGGAAAGTTCATAGCAGTACAAGCATACCTCAAGAACAAAAAAAACCCCACCTGTACTAAACCATCTAACACAACAACTAAAAGAAGTAGAATAAGAACAGGAAGAAAAGCCGTGAGGAAGTAGAAGGAAAGAAACAATAAAGATCAGAGCAGATATTAATGACATAGAGACTTAACGAACAATACAAAAACAATCAATGTAACCAAGAACTGGTTCTTTGAAAACATAAGTACGATAGATGAACCTTTAGTCAGATTCATGAAGAAAAAAAGAGAGAGGACCCAAATAAGTAAAATCAGAAATGAAAGAGGATTTATAACAACTGACCCAACAGATATACAAAGGATTGTAAGAAAATACTATGAGCTATTATATGCCAACAATCTGGACAACATGGGGGAAATGCACAAATTCCTAGAAACACACAGTCTTCCAAAGCTGAATCAGGAAGAGGCAGAAAACCTGAGTAGGCTGATAACAACTAATGAAATTGAAGCAGTAATCAAAAAACTCCTAGCAAACAAAAGTCCTGGACCAGATGGATCTACAGGCGAGTTTTACTAAACATTCAAAGAAGAATTAACACCTGTTCTCCTCAAACTATTCCAGAAAGTTCAAGAGGAGGGAAAACTCTCAAGCTCTTTTTATGAGGCCAGCATCATCCTAATCCCAAAACCAGATACACACTACAAAGAAAGAAAATTACAGGCCAATATCCCTGATGAACATAGATGCTAAAATCCTCAACAATACACTAGCAAACCAGATCCAGAAATACATTAAAAATATCATACACCACGACAAAGTGGGATTTATTCTGGGGATGCAAGGCTGGTATAATATTTGCAAATCAATAAATGTGATACAGCTCATAAACAAAATGAAGGACAAAAATCTTATGATCATATCAATAGATGTGGAAAAAGTATTCGACAAAATCCAGCACCCATTTCTGATAAAAACTCTCAGCAAAGTGGGAATAGAGGGATCACACCTCAACATAATAATGATAATGCATGACAAACCTACAGCCAACATCTTACTCAATGTTTAAAAACTAAAACGATTTCTGTTAAAAACAGGAACAAGACAGAGTTGTCCCCTTTCACCACTCTTATTCAACATAGTACTGGAAGTCCTTGCCACAGCCATCAGATAGGAAGAAAACATAAAAGGTATCCATCTTGGAAAGGAGGAAGTAAGACTGTCATTACTTTCAGATGACATGATATTGTGCATAGAAAACCCTAAAGACTCCACCAAAGTACTATTAGATTTGATAAATGAATTCGGCAAGGTAGCTGGAAACGAAATTAACACCCAGAAATCGATGGTATTTTTATACACAAATAATGAACTCTCAAAAAGAGAAACTGAAAAAATATCACATTTACCAATGCAACTAAAAAAATAAGATACCTAGGAATAAACTTAACCAAGGATGTAAAAGATCTGTACTCATTAAACTACAGGACACTGAAAAAAGAAATAGAGGAAGATATAAACAAATGGACGAATATACCATGTTCATGGATTGGAATAATTAATATCATTAAAATGTCCATACTGTTCAAAGCAATGTATAGATTCCATGAAATTCCTATTATAATACCAACGGCATATTTCACAGAACTAGAACAAATATTCCAAAAATTTATATGGAACCAAAAAAGACCCCGAATAGCTGCAGCCATCTTGAGAATGAAGAACAGAATGGGAGGAATCACTTTACTGGATATCAAACTATCCTACAAAGCCTTTGTAATCAAAAAAGCCTGGTATTGGTACAACAAAAGACATATAGATCAATGGAACAGAACAGAGACCCCAGAAATAGAGCCATGCAATTATGGTCAGTTAATATTTGACAAATGACGCCAGAACATTTAATGGAGTAAAGGCAGTCTCTTCAATAAATACTGCTGGGAAAATTGGACAGCTACATTAAAAAAAATGAAACTAGATCAACAACTTTGACCATACATAAGAATAAATTAAAAATGCATAAAAGATCTAAATGTAAGTCGCAAAACCATAAAAATCCTGGGAAAAAACATAGGCAATAAAGTCACAGGCATCTCACTTAGTGGAATTTTCACTGATAAATCACCTAGGACAAGAGAAGCTAAGGAAAAAATAAACAAATGGGACTACATCAAACTAAAAAGCTTCTGCACAGGAAAATACAAAGGAACCCCATGGTATGGGTGAACATATTTGCCAAGGATGTATCTGATAAGGGGCTAACTTCCAAAGTGTACAAAGAACTCATACAACTCACAAAGAGGAAGACAACCAAACCAATTAAAAAATGGGCAAAGGACCTGAATAGACACTTCTCCAAAGAGGACATACAGATGGCCAAGACATATGAAAAAATGTTCAACATCACTAATCATGAGAGAGATGCAAATTAAATTGTAGGCTACCATCTACAAATCAACAAATGACATGTGCTGGCGAGTATGTGGAGAAAGGGGAACCCTGGTACACTGCTGGAGGGAATGCAGACTGGTGCAGCCACTATGGAAAACAGTATGCAGGTTCCTCAAAAAATTAAAAATGGAACTGCCTTTTGATCCAGTGAGCCCACTTCTAGGAATATATCCTAAGAATCCTGAAACACTAATCAGAAAGAATATATGCACTCCTATGTTCATAGCAGCGCAATTTACAATAGCTAAGATCTAGAAAGAGCCCAAGTGCCCATCAGTAGACGAGTGGATAAAAAAGCTGTGGCACATTTACACCATGGGATACTATGCAGCTGTAAAGAAGAAAGGTCTCTTATCCTTTGGGACAGCATGGATGGACCTGGAGAGTATTATGCTAAGTGAAATAAGCCAGGCAGAGTCAAAGACAAACATCATATCATCTCACTTATTATGTGGAATCTAAGGAACTTAATAAACTGATGAACAAAATAGATTCAGTGACATGGAAGCATGGATCAGACTGACGAATCTCAGAGGGAAGGTGGGCATTGGTGGGTGGCTCGGTGGGTGGGGAGAGATTAACCAAAGAATTTATATGCATATATGCATAACCCATGGACACAGACAACAGTGTGGTGAAGGCCTAGGGAGAAGAGTGGGTGTGGGTTGGAAGGGGTCAATGGGGAAAAAAGGGGACATCTGTAATATTTTGAACAATAAAACAAAACAAAAATGTCTACCTATAAAAAAAAGAGTCAATCATTATCTTCTCAGTGCAAATGGTAGAGGGAACATCTATATGAGCTCACATACAATCCGTGGAAAAAATGGTTTAAGTTTTTCAGAATCTAATAAAACTGCTTTTCCCGTGTTGAAATCCTGCCTAAACCACTATTCTATGAGAAATCCAAGGCTCAAATTACTCAGCAAAAATTAAGTTTCAAATGTGATTCTGTGGGGAAGAAAATCGAACACAACTTTTATAACAAGGCCAAGAAAAGTTGTAAGTCAGTATAGTTATCTGCAATGCAAAGATCTAAATTTGGTCATTTATTTCCAAAATTCTCTTAATACCACAAATTGACTCTTTAATCAAAAGAAAATGCATTCCTAATGAAAATGTAAACTGGTCCACCCTTTCTGAACAGTGTTCTAGCAACATGTAATCTTCATACTCTTTGACCCACTAATTCTACTTCTAGAAATATAACATAAGGAAAAAATCAGGGATATGTACAAAGGTGTATGGCTCAAGGCTGTTTGCTGCAGAAACAGAGATGGAGAGACAGACAGACACAAAGAGAGAAAGAAAGTTAGAAAAAAGACAGACTAGCAGAAAGGGACAGACAAATAGAAAGAAACAATCTAAATGAAAAACAACTGAAGGCATGATTAAATTATTATATCTCTATACAACGGACTAAGGTAGCCATTTAAAATGTTATTAAAAATTAATGACAGAATAAAATATATGTAATATGTTAAGTTTTTAAAAAGGCAGGATATAAAATTTTATATAAGGTTTAGCATCCATCCAAAACCTATACTATATTGGTTAGAGATATGGGCTTTAAAGTCCAATCTGTATTCAGATATGACTATGGCTTACTAGTTGAATGACCTTAGGCAAATTACTTTATCTCTCTAATTCTCATTTGTAAATATAAGTATATCATACAAGGTTATTAAAAAACCTAAATGATACAACAAATGTATAACATTTGGGGTGTCTACCACAAAATAATTCAATAAATTGTCACTATCACTTGTAGTATTACAATCTTAATGTAAAATATTGTACATACATACAGAATAAAAGTGATGAAACAAACTAAAACAGTAACAGGAACTATATCTGAGAGTACAAGTGATTTTTATTTTTTTCCTTACATTTTTCTTATATTTCCTAAGTTTAACAATTAATACATAATACTTTATCTGAAAAAAATTTAATGGAGGTAAAGCTAATTTAGAGAGTTTCATAACACCCTACTTCCACAGTAATATCGCCCATCCCTGACCCCCCAGACCTCTACATGCACTCTTAACCCACCCTTATTTACACACTGACCTGAAGGACAGTAAGCTGGAATTTAGTCCCTTTCTCTGGTCGAGGACAGGAAGCTCTTCTCTGTTTGATCCGATCTTGTTTGCCATTTCCACTTGGATTATCAGGGATATTGGTGTTTTCCTTCACAGCTGCCACATCATGATGTAAACTAGTAATTAAAAACATAAAAGCAAGTTTTATTCAGCTTCTCAGAAGAGACATTAATCTGTGATTCTCAAAGACTAATATATAATCCAAATCAGAGTTAACATATGAAATCCCTTCATGATTAGAATCATTTCATACTGATATTAAAATTCTAAGAAAACCTTCCAATTATGAAATCATAAATAATGAGTTTATGGAAAATAAATATTACAATAAGTTTTAAAAAGTTATGACTTCAGTATGGCCACTGTTGCTCAGTGGTCGAGCATCGGCCCATGAACCAAGAGGTCACTGGTTCAATTCCTGGTCAGGGCACATGTCTGGGTTGCAGGCTCGATTCCCCAGTAGGGGGCATGTAGGAGGCGGCCAATTGATGTTGATGTTTCTCTCTAATCAATGTTTCTATCTCTCTCCCGCTCCCTTCCTCTCTTTCTAAAATCAATAAAACCATATTTTATTTATTTAATACTCACCTGAGGGTATTTTTTCCATTGCTTTTCAGATAGAGTGGAAGGAAAGGAGGGAGGGGGAGAGAGAGAAAGAGAGAGACACATCAATGTGAAAGAGACACATTGATTAGTTGCTTTCCACACTTGCCCTGACCGGGCTGAGGATTGAGCATGCAACTGAGGTACGTGCCATTGGCCAGAATCGAACACAGGACCCTTCAGTCCTTAAACCAACGTTCTAGCCACTGAGCTAAACTGGCTAGGGCAATAAAAACATATATATTTTTTAAAAGTTATGATTTCACAATTCTGTAAATATACTAAAAGCCACTGAGTTGTATATTTTAAATGGGTGAATTTAATGCTGTGTGAATTATATCTCAATAAAGCTGTTCTAAAAAGTTATTTAAAAAAACTGAAACCATGTTGTATTTATTTGACAAACATTTTCTCACAATAGTGGAAGAGAAAGAAAAACACCACCAGTGATAGGCCTCTATGGAACCTTTTATCAGAGAACCCTGTTGATCAATTTTTAAAAAATATATCTTTATTGATTTCAGAGAGGAAAGGAGAGGAGGAGAGAGAGAGAAACATCAATGATGAGAGAGTCATTGATCAGCTGCCTCCTGCATGCCCCCTGCTGGGGATCGAGCCCGAAACCCAGGAATGTGCCCTGCCCGGGAATCCAACAACCTTGATCTCCTGGATCATAGGTTGATGCTCAACCCTTGAGCCACGCCGGCCAGGCTCTTGATCAATTTTATCTTGTTTGTTTTGAGGTTTCTTATTAGTAGATTCAAGTAATACTTCTAGAAATTAATTCTCACTCAAAATGTATCTTTTTATGTAATGAACTCAATAGGTGATAGATTAGGTGTGAAAGGCAGGAATAAGGCAGAACAACAAATTAAAACAAGATAAAAGAAAATATGGTATATATTATACAATGCAATATTATCCAGCCATGAAAAAGAATGAAATCTTGGCATTTGCGAAAGCACGGGTAGGCTTTGGGGGTATTAAGGTAAGTGAAATAAGTCAGAAAATATAAAGACAAATACATATAATCTCACTCATGTGTGAAATCTGTAAACAAGAAATAAAACCCAAGCTCATAGATACAGAGAACAGATTGCTAGTCGCCAGAAACAGGGGTGGGGTGCACGATGCAGGCAAAATAGGTGAAGGCGGTACAAACTTCCAGTTATAAAATAAATAAGTCATGGGGATGTAATGTGCAGCATGGTGACTATAGTTAATAAAGCTATATTGCATATTTTAAAGTTCCTAAGAGAGTAGATCTTAAAAGTTCTTATCACAAGGAACAAATTCTGTAACTATGTGAAGTGAGGGATGTTAACTAGATTTACTGTGGTAATCATTTCACAATATATACAAATATTGAATCATTATGTTGTATACTCGAAATATAAGGCTGTATGTCAGTTATATCTCCATATCAATTAATCAATGAAATACACCAAAATTTTGCTTTAAAAATGAAAAAGAATGATGTGCAAAAGGTTTACCATGATTAATTCTAACTTAATTGTAATTTGCAGGTTCAAATCAATATGATTATGAAAGGATAGATTAACTTTCAATTTATCCGTGTCAAGGGCATTTTTCAGGGTTTTTTTCTGTAATAAGTTTGAAGATATTCCAATAAATACAAAAATTCCAATAAATACATTTGAAACTTAAATGAGAAGATCTGTAAGCACCAAACAGATATATTTTAAATTAATTTTTAGGTAAAGTCCTCCTAAAAACTACTCATAAAGTACCTGCATAAAGATATATAAGTAAGAAGAGATAAAAATAATTCCAAAAATGTTTTTATGTCTACACAGAAAAAGCATTTTGCATAAATACAAGTGGTGGTAGAACATGCATTAATACTGCTCTTAGTTTTTTAATACACAGAGAAATAGCAGTAACAACACCTTCAGTGGATAAAAGGGATAAAATTCTAGTCAGTGAGGCTATATCATTCACATGGCAGAGCTACTTTAAAAAACTAGTTTAGGGAGTGTGGGGGGTGGGAAGAGATTATCCAAAGAACTTATATGCACATATGCATAACCCATGGACACAGACAATAGTGAGGTGAAGGCCTGGCAAGGGGCGGATGCAGGGTGGAAGAGTTGAAAGGGGGATAAAAGGGGACATTTGTAATACTTTCAACAACAAAGATAAATTTTTAAAAAAACTAGTTTAGGGTTTGGGACAAGATGACAGAAACTCAACTCTCCCTGTTTCCTCCCCTCAAAGTACAACTAAAAAGTCTGGATATAATACAATCACAGGAGGGCACTGAAGTGACTCCCCTGGATTTAAGGAAAAAGATAGCAGATTAGTGTCTCCCAATTACCTACCCAGTGACAGAAGGAAGTCCAGGTTTAGTGCCTCTCAACTCAGAGCCCAAAGGCAAAAGCAGCCCAAGTCCAGTCGTCTCTGGACCCCCCAACCCAGCAGCAGAAAGTGGTTCAGGTAAAGCCCTTTCCTCCCCTGGTGATACTGGTGGGAACTCCATCAGCAGCATGTGACTTAGAGAACTGGCCTGGGGCAGTGGGCCTAGAGAAGGGCTCTCCAATCCTTCTGTCCAGAGGTGGGGCCCAGGAGTGTCAGGTGATTCAAGGGGACCAGGATCACACTATAAGGACTCCGAAAACTAAATGGTCATTAGAACAGGGTAACTACCTGATAAACTACAATATTTAAATAGGATCTAGAGTCTCCTAATATAATATCCAAAAGGTCCAGGAGACAAATGAAAATTTCTTGTTATACCAAAAACCAGGAAAATCACAATTTGAATGTGGAAAGACAATCAACAGATGTCAAACCAGGCTCTATCAGATACTGGAATTAACTGAGAAGGATTTTAAAGAAGCCATCATCAAAATGATTCAATAAGCAATTACAGATACTCTTAAAGCACATAAAAAAAAATCTCATCAACAATAGAAGATATTAAAAAAGAACCAAATGGAAATTATAGAAGTATAAGTACAGTCATAGAAAAACATTTCATTGAATGGGCATAATAGCAGAATGAATAGGACAAAGGAAAGAATCAGTGAACTTGAAAACAGAATAGGAATTAATCTGAATGACACAGAAAAACATTAGTTTACAACTACCAAATAATAACACAATTATATATAATTCTTCTAAGCTTTTCATAGAAATAGAATGCTATGAGAACAAGAAAATGGTCAATAATTTTATAATCCATATGATCTTTATTAAAATAAAAAGTAAAAATAATACCTACAATTTTTATTGAATATACACATAAATACAAGAACACAAAATCTTCTCTAATCATGATACAGTTAGCCCCTAATGAATGCAAATACTTCAACATCCCCTTATTGTATCCATGGTATTAAATTTGAAGATACTCACCTTCGAACTAAATCCTGTTTCAGAAGATTTGCTTGTTGTTCAACTCCAACTGGTTGGGATATAGGCTGTAAATAGCACAGAAATAAAACTTGTTATGATAACAGAAAACTTCAGGCTAAAGATGAAATTTGCTATTATTTCAGAAAACATACATGATACATTTCATATTTTGGTTAACTGGCAAACCAGGCAGAATACACTATTGAATGTCTACATCAATCTTATTATTGCTTTTACTACCAAAGATAACGAAAAATAAAATGGAATAACACTCATTCATCAAGATTTTTCGTTAAGAGAGCATTGTTTTATAAGCTTTGTTTGTGTTATTTTTCAACAGAGAACACTGACATTCAGCTTCCAGTCCTCATTGTAAAACTACTCCTAAAAGAAAGAGTTACTGCCATTACACAAACAGATAAATCAATGACCCAAGCTTTAACATATTGTGTGGTCTCACTCTTTCTTGCTCTCTCTTTCACAAAACTATTGCCAACTATACCTTTGAGGCGTTAGTATCAGGGAGCTGCAATACTGATTTCTGTGAAGAAAGTATAAGCCCTCTAAGAAGGCAAATGCCAATTCTGCTGAAAAACAATTTTAAACATTTATATAATCCATCCTATGCATTGCCACTGGCAATAGCAGTTACCTTAAAATGCAAATCTACCAAAAATGATTACTTCCCTGTCCCGTTTAAGCCCCCTATGATGGCTTCTCATCTTCTATGAGGTGAAGTTATTTTGGATGGCAAATAAAGTATTCAGTGAACTAGTCCCAGTCTCATTCTCTAGCCTCTTCTCTGCCTGAAGCCACACTGAACTGTAGCTCCTATGAATAAATTGGACTTTTCCATGAACTGTGATTCTATTTATGTTCCTTCATCTCCCTGGACTATTTCAACTTTTCCTAGTCCTGTCCATTTAGCAAATATCTGGATAGAACTCCTATATTAAAAAAAAGTCTCTATTAGCCCAGGACAGTTTGGCTCTGTGGTTAAAGTGTCAGCCTGTGGACTGAAGGGCCCTGGGTTCAATTCTGGCGAAAGGCATGTGCCTTGGTTGCAGGCTTGATCCCTGGCCCTGGTTGGGGCTCGTGCGAGAGGCAACCAGCCGATGTGTCTCTCACATCAATGTGTCTCTCTCTCTCTGAAGAGCAATGGAAAAAATATCCTTGGGTGAGGATTAAATAAATAAATAAATAAATAAGCCTCTATTATAGCGGGTTCCAGACACCAACAAAATCACCTTGAAGACTCTAAAAGAACATATGCCTTAGCTCATATCTTGGTTTCTAAACTAAAAGGGACGAAGGTTCCTTGGAGAAATGGCTGATTCCAGCTCTTGGGCAAGGAAAGTACAAGATGAACCTGGATCATCTTGCTATACCAAAAAGTAAAGAACCGCTCAAAGAACGGTGGGAACATATGAAAAGCAGACAAGAACCAGCCTGAAGGGGTTCCCACTGCCCACAATTTGGGCTTCAGAGTAAATGATGAGAGTAGCAGAATATAACCCATTCAATAAAATAAGAACCCATGAGGTCATACTGAAAAAAACAAAGGAAAGCTCTTATAGTACAAAGCCAAGTAATAAATATAAGGAATGATGAAGTTAGAAAATTATCAATGGATGATAAAACTGGTGGGTGAAAGTTGGATGAGGAACAGGATATTTATAAAGTTTCAAAATATCTCCCCACAGATTGCTTATTAATTACAAAAGCAAAAAAAACGGCCACTTTACAGTAGAAGAACTTGGCAGGCAACACCATAATCAAATTTAACCTCCGTGATATTGGGACAAATTGACATCACATGCCTCCTAATATGATACGATGTGCAAAGAACACAACAACACTTACAGGTTATTCCTGACATTTAAATGCATGATCTAAATCTGAACTTGAAAAACATTCTACGCAATAACTAACCTTTAGTCTTCAAAAGTACCAAAGCTATGAAAGACAAAGGGTTGAGAAACTGTGCCAGGTTAAAGGAGACAAAAGAGACAACACAAGTAAAGGCAATGTGTGCTCTTCAATTAGATCTTGGATCAAGCGGGGGGGTGGAGGGTGGAGAAATTGCCATTAAGGATAATATTGGGACAATTAGTGAAATTTTAATGTGAACAACAGATTAAATAATGGTATTATATTCATGTTAAATTACCTGGATTGGTCATTGTATTGTGGTTAAGAAAATGTTCTTGCACTTCTAGAGAAATATTTAGGGGTAAAAGGGCATCATGTTTAGAACTAGCTCTCCCATGCTTCAGAGGGAAAATAATACATGAATGAATAGTAGATGGATTGATGGATGGATGGACGGACGCATGGATGGACACATCAACCAATAGATGGTCGATGTCATCCAGTACATGTCTTTTATCATGTCCCTCTTTATTATATATGTTTAACGTCTGAGTCCAGGGACTCTATATGATTTATCTTTGTATTCTCAGTGCCTCTTAACACAGTGCCTAACACATTTTAGGCTTCCAATAAATGCTTGAAGACAGAAGGAAATAAGAAAACGGTGACATAAGAAAAAAGGCTATGCCATAAAAATGTATGTGAGCCAGTATTACTGATCCTAGACATCAATCCAAAAGAAATAAAGGAAGAAAAAAGTACATAGTATAAAGTTTGTTTCATAGGAAATGGAAACTATGTATTTGATTGTGATATCATATACAATAAATATTACTCAGCCATAAAAAAGAAATATTACCATTTGTAGCAGCATAGATGGACCCAGAGGGTATTATGTTCAGTGAAGTAAGTCAGTCAGAGAAAGACAAATACCATATGATTTCACTTATATGTGCAATCAAAAGGACAAAATAAGTGAACAAACAATATTGAAACAGATTCATACAGAGAGCAGACTAGTGGTTGCCAAAGGAGGGAGGTTGGGGAAATGGGTGTAAGAGGTGAAGTGATTAAGAAGTACACATTGGTAGTTAGAAAACAGTCATGGGGATGTAAAAGCACAGCATAGGGAATATAGTCAATAAAATTGTGGTAACTATGTATGGTGCCAGTTGGGTACTAAAAATACTGAGGGGATCACTTTGTAAAGTATATGACTGTCTAACCACTAAGCTGTACACCTGAAACCAGTACAAAATAAAACTGAAAGAAATGAAAAAGAAAAACTGATAGCAAGTTAGTTATCCAGGAACAGGGGAAGAGTTAGGTAATTATGATCACTCACTGCATTATTGTGTGACCATTGAAAACTAATCATGAAGTCTAAGTAATGGCAGAAAAAAATTACTTAACAATGAATGAAAAAAATCATAAAACAGCCCGGCCAGTGTAGCTCAGTTGGTTGGGCATCATCCCATGTGCCAGAAGGTCGCAGGTTTGACTTCCAGTCAGGGCACATGCCTGGTTTGCTGGCTCGATCCCCAGAAGGGGGCGTATAGGAGGCAACTGATCAATGTCTCTCTCTCACTGATGTTTCTATCTCTCTATCCCTGTCCTGTCCTCTCTCTGAAATCAATAAAAACATTTAAAAATTCAGAAAACAAAATTATATATAAGTACAACCACTTATGCATATGACAAAAATCTGGAATACTATAACAAATATAACCACTGCCATGTGAAGGAAATAACATTCTAGGTGATATTTTCCCACTTTCCTACTTTTTATAATGATACTACATACATTTTATAATTTAAAGCTTTCAAAGAATAGCAAATACTTAATGTATAGGAAAATAGGTAACTTCATAAGCCACTGGTGAGATTGTAAACTGGTAAGACCTTTCTGAAGGGTACTTTAACAAGTCTTAAAAATGTCTAGCAATTCCGTTTCTAGAGATTTATCCCAAGGAAATAATTAAGAGTGTATACAAAGATTTAGCTACAAGAATGTTTCTCACAACATGAAATAGTGTAGCAAATAGCAAAAAAATTAGACACTTGTTTCCTTTACCTGCTCCATTAAATAAATAAGGGTACAACCATACTAAAAGATACTATACAGATTTTTAAAATGTGTTAAAACAGACCGGCTGGCGTGGCTCAGTGGTTGAACGCGGACCTATGAACCAGGAAGTCGCAGTTAGATTCCTGGTCAGGGCACATGCCCGGGTTGTGGGCTCGATTCCCAGTAGAGGGCGTGCAGGAGGCCCTTTCTCTGATCACTGATGTTTCTCTCTCTCTCCCTCTCTCTGAAATCAAAAAAATCATATTTAAAAAAAATTTTTAATGTGTTAAAACATATAAGATGTTATGAGTGAAAAAAGATTATAAAAGAAGACTCACAGTATGACTACAATAAAATTAAACGTATGTATAAGTATATGAAATGGTCTGGAAGAATAAACACCAATGTATTAAACAAGCTTATCTATATTCATCTTTCTTTGTTAATAGGAAAAAAATATATTCAACTTTTTACAGATTTATCAACCCTCAAATCTGGTCATCTCAGGGCAGGCCCCCATTATTTCAATGCGTGACATTATAATAGTTTTAGACAAAAGTAATAATAAAACATTTCACTAAAATTGAAAGACATCTCTAAAAATGGTCCCGCATCTATTTGTAAATGTTAGTTTTGAAACTCTTAGAAATATTATGACAGAACTTGATTTGAAATTATCATATAAAAAAGCAGATGAACCAAACCATTAGCCGTGATTCTGAGGTCTAACACAAGCAGCATTAATAATCCTGTTAACAATTACAAGTAATTATAAATATAAATCCAGATTGTTGTCGTAACATGTTTTGTTTCTCTTTACTTAATACATAGGCCTTCTTCCAGGTATATTCTTCAGGACACCATGTTACTGCTCTATCTTGCAAAGACCCACCATAATTCTTTTTAAAATCTGTAATACAAAACATTTGTTATGTTGAATATAATTTGTTGAATTTTGCACATACAAAAAAAATCTCTTCACCAAAGAACTTGCTTTCAATGTTTAAACAATGATTATATTGAAGAATTAACTACCTAATCTCTAACTAGAAGCTAATCAAATTTATCCAAATTTTTAAAAAACCACAGTATGGGTTGACTAGGTTGAAGGAGGAAGTAGAAGGTAGGAAATGGCATGTTGTGTTCATCTCTCCCCCACACCCCTCCTTCAAATCCGAATGAAAGACAGGCACCAATCCCTTTCCCTAATGAGACCTCGATTTCTGGAAACCTGAGACCCTGATAACTTGCTAGCAAAGTTCAATAAAATTAAAGTACCTCTGGACACCTGCAGACTGAGGACAAGGCCAAAATGAGAAGCAAAACTAGGCCTGGATTCCATGGACCACCATTCTCTCCTCTCTATCATGGCACTTAAAGTTCTCTCTTAAACGTGTTTCTAGATCTTTCTCACCCATGATACTGTGAGCTCTTGGAGGGAAGAGACCATGTCTGTAAGATTTATCACAATATGCCCAGTGCCTAAACAATAACTAAAGCAGAAATGGCTGCTCAATAATATCTTTCACTATTATAATGTTCTCATTTTTATTATTGTTTTAATTTTTATTATAGTAACAAAACAACCACTATTTTTGAGCGTTTATTAAGTGCTAAGCACTTTATATACATTATTTAACTAAATTCAACTCTTACAACAACTCTAAGAAGTAGGTATTATCTTCATTTTGCCAATGAGGAAGCTGAGGCTATAAGTGATAATGGCAAAAACTGGGTCAGTAAAAGAAAATGAATGAATAAACGAATCCAGAGTACTGAAGCACAGAAACCCCTTGTACACATCATAGTGGTATTTCTGTTTGTTAGTTTCTATTAGTTCCTAACCCTTCTTTCTCCTTTACCATTATTTGCTCTCCTCCCATCAGTGGTTCTCCATTCTGGATGTACTTTATAATCTTGAGGGTAGGAGAGGAGGGATGAAGAAATGGAGGGGAAAAAGAAAAAGAAAATCCAAGCTCATGCACAACAATCCATTCTTTTTTTTTTATTGTTCAAAATATTACAGATGTTCCTCTTTCTCCCCATTGATCCCTTCCACCTCCTCCCCAGTCCCCCATCACACCACCATCTGTGTCCCTGTGTCATGCATCATGCATATATGCTTAAAAGTCCCCTCCACCCACCCACCCCCTCCTTCCCTCGAAGACTCGTCAGTCTGATCCCTGCTTCCATGTCACTGAATCTATTCTGTCCATCAGCTTATTAAGCTCTTTAGAGTCCACATATAAGTGAGATCATGTGATGTCTGTCTTTCTCTGCCTGGCTTATTTCACTTAGCATAATATTCTCAAGATCCATCCACACTGTCCCAAAAGGTATGAGATCCTTCCTCTTTACAGCTGCATAATATTCCATGGTGTAAATGTCCTACAGCTTTTTTATGCTCGCATCTATTGATGGGCACTTGGGCTGTTTCCAGATCTTAGCTATTGTAAATTGTGCTGCTATGAACATAGGGGTGCATATATTCTTTCTGATTAGTGTTTCAGGATTCTTAGGATATATTCCTAGAAGTGGGATCACTGGGTCAAGAAGCAGCTCCACTTTTAACTTTTTGAGGAACCTCCATACTGATTTCCATAGTGGCTGCACCAGTCTGCATTCCCACCAGCAGTGTACCAGGGTTCCCCTTTCTCCACATCCTCGCCAGCACATGTCATTTGTTGATTTGTAGATGGTAGCCTTTTAGAAATGGTGTCAACTGTTACCCCACTGGGGTTTTAATCTGTATCTCTGATGATTAGCAACGTTGAGCATTTTTTCATGTCTCTTGGCCATCTGTATGTCCTCTTTGGAGAAGTGTCTATTCAGGTCCTTTGCCCATTTCTAATTGGATTGCTTGTCTTCCTCTTGTTGAGTTGTATGAGTTCTTTGTATACATTGGAAATTAGCCCCTTATCATATACATCCTTGGCAAATATGCTCTTCCATACCACAGGGTTCCTTTGTATTTTGAGGCTGATTTCTTTGGCTGTGCAGAAGCTTTTTAGTTTGATGTAGTCCCATTTGTTTATTTTTTCCTTTTGTTTCTCTTGCCCCAGGAGATGTATTAGTGAAAATTCCACTACATGAGATGTCTGTAACTTTACTGCCTATGTTTTCTTCCAGGATTTTTATGGTTTTGTGAGTTACATTTAAGTCCTTTATCCATTTTGAGTTTAATTTTGTGTATGGTGTAAGTTGGTGGTCTAGTTTCATTTTTTGCATGTAGCTGTCCAATTTTCCCAACACCATTTATTGAAGGGGCTGTCTTTTCTCCATTGCATGCCCTTACCTCCTTTGTCAAATATTAACTGGCCACAATTGCATGGGTCTATTTCTGGGGTCTCTGTTCTGTTCCATTGATCTATATGTCTGTTGTTGTACCAATACCAGGCTGTTTTTATTACAATGGCTTTGTAGTACAGTTTGATATCTGGTAAAGTGATTCCTCCCATTCTGTTCTTCTTTCTCAAGATGGCTGTGGCTATTTGGGGTCTTTTTGGGTTCCATATAAATTTTTGGAATATCTGTTCTAGCTCTGTGAAATATGCCGTTGGTATTTTAATAGGAATTGCATGGAATCTATAAATTGCTTTGCACAGTATGGACATTTTAATGATATTAATTCTTCCAATCCATGAGCATGGTATATTCTTCCACTTGTTTATATCTTCCTTTATTTCTTTTTTCAGTGTCCTATAGTTTTCCGAATATAGGTCTTTTACATCTTTGGTTAAGTTTATTCCTAGGTATCTTATTTTGTTAGTTGCAATGGTACATGGGATGTTTTTTTAGTTTCTCTTATTTAGTTATTCTGGAGTGAAGGAGGCAGTCAAACTGAAAAGTATTTTTAAACATTTCACAAACTGCTTTATTGTATTATCAACATCACAAAACGTGTCTCTTTCATAAAGTGCTGTTTAACAACCACTATTTATTGAGCACTTATTATGTTCCAGGTATTTTCACATATATCTCATCTAATCCTAATAAACTTGCAAGATAGGCACTTTTTCTCACAGAAAAGTTGAATAATTTTCAGTGAAAACTCATGTGTCTACCACCCAAAGTCTACAAAATTTTACTATATTTGCACTATTATGTATATCCATCAATCCATATTAGTTTTTATGCACTTCAAAGTTGCAAATGCAAGATAGGCATTTTAACACTTCATTTTTTAAATTAAAAGAGCCAAAGCTAAAATAAATTAATACCTTTCAAAGAGCTAGATTTCAGACTCGGGTCTAACTAAAGATACAAACTGGCTTAAAACTACATGCATGCTGTATATACATAGGTATGCATACGTGTGTGTATATACATATAGTGAAAATATTGCTTTTTTAATTACAATAAATTACAACTGTGCATGATGCCCACTTCCATATTTTTATACTTATAAGGAACCCTTCATCTATAAAGTCATTGCTTATTTAAGCCCAATTCTTAGTCAACCTTAGATTCTGAATAATGAAATTTACCCTAAGAAATAACTGATCCACAGCAGTTCCTTGGATAGACTCACATAATGACGCCCGAGCTATTAAACAGGCAGAAAAAGAAAAGATGAAAACACACGAGCACCACAAATACTGACAGCCAAGAGGGATAGCAACTAGAGAGAAGTTTCATTACCTATAAGGCAGGTAGAAGTGGATTCAGAAAGAAATTACCTGGGCTTCACTTTAGGGTCTCCCTAGTGATCACCTCATGAAAGGGAACCTAACTAAAAGGAGACTTAACTTCACACTCTGTCCCTAATATCTGCCCTCAGTTGAGTTATCAAGGGTCTGTATGGAACAGCAAATTGATCGCACACTTCTCTTGTCTTAGCCCTTTCTTGATTTTTAGAGAGGGGGAAAAGGAGGAGAGGGAGAAACATTCATCAGCTGCCTCCTGCACGCCCCCTACTGGAGATTGAGCCTGCAATCCCAGCATGTGCCCTGACTGGAATCCAACCAGCAACCTTTTGGTGCACAGTATGATGCCTAAGGAACTGAGCCACACCAGCCAGGGCAGCCCTCCAAGCTTTCTATAGTTATTTAGAGAGAGCAACTAACATTGTGGGGTTTTTTTAATGACAGGAGTGAGAATGCATATTGGAGATGAAAAAGAGGGAATTAACTGATCCATTTGGCATTCTGGGAAGTAGATTCCCCACAAGTAAAGCCAAATTACCAATAAAAAAGAAATTCTTTAAAAAGTTGGTATGGGCCCAGGTGGGCGTGGCACAGTGGTTGAGCATTGACCTAGGATCCAGGAGATCATGGTTTGATTCCTGATCAAGGCACATGCCTGAGTTGCCTGCGGGCTTGATGCCCAGCAGGGGGCGTGCAGGAGGTAGCCAATCAATGACGACTCTCTCATCATTGATGTTTCTATCTCTGTCTCTCACTCCCCCTCCCTCTCTCTGAAATCAGTAGAGATATATTTTAAATAAATAAATAAATAAATAAATAAATAAATAAATAAATAAATAAATAAAAAACGCTGGTATGGCCCTGGCCGGTGTGGAACAGTGGTTAGAATGTCAGCCTGCGCACTGAAGGGTCTGGGGTTTAATTCCCTGTCAAGGGCAGGTACCTCGGTTGCGGGTTTATTCCCCACCCCCAGTTGGGGTGGGGTGCAGGAGGTAACCAGTCAATGTGGCTTTCTCACATTGATGTTTCCCTCTCTCTCATCAATGTTTCCCTCTCTCTCCCCTTCCCTCTCCCTCCTTCTCTCTCTCTCCTTCCCTTTCTACTCTCTCTGAAAAGCAATGGAAAAAATATCCTCAAGTGAGGGTTAACAACAACAACAAAAAAGCTGGTATGATCCAATTGTGAGGAAATAAATACTAAAAAAGTATTTGTTTACATGTATGCATAGAAAAATATCTGGAAAACATTAAAAGTTTTGTTTCTGAGAGGTGGGATAACATAATATTAACTTTCTACTTTTCTGTATTTAAAAAAAGTATTTATAAGAAGTAAAGTTAATTTTAAAAGCTATTTTTATAAGAGGAAATAAAATATCCATAACAAGACATATAAAAGATATAAACCAAATTTTTCACTTACAAGGATAATGAATACCACCTATAAACACTTAGGAGGAAAAAGGAACCAAAAATCTGACCGGCTTTAGGCCTCTCTTCTGTAGCATTAACTAGAAGCCAACAGAACAAAATATTTTTTTAATATAATTAAAAAAATTTATTGATTGATTTGAGAGAGGAAGGAGGAGATAAAGAGAGAGGGGTGGGAGAGATCAATTGTTGTTCCACTTATTTATGCATTCACTGGTTGATTCTTGTATGTGCCCTGAGCGGGGATCAAACCAACAACCTCGGCGTATTGGGACAACTCTCTAACCAACTGAGCTACCTGGCCAGGACAGAACAAAATATCTTGTAGAAGGAAAAAAAAAGTTTGCAAACTGATATTTTTTTCTACCCAGCCAAATTATATTTCATTTGTGAATGTAAACGAAAGGTAAGTTTCCGATACCCAAAGAATAAAATATAGCACACCAAAGTAACCTTGAAAAATTACATAAACCCATTTTCCAAACTATAGAGGCACTTAGCAAAATTTAAGAATCAAGGATAGGAAAGTGGTAGTATAAAAACTGGTTCTGTATACTAATACCAGCAATCAGTATTAAGTCCAAATTGTTAAAACTGTGTTTCAAAATTGACTGTATATGCACCCCTATGTTTATAGCATCGCAATTCACAATAGCTAAGATCTGGAAACAACCCAAGTGCCCATCAATAGATGAGTGGATAAAAAAGGTGTGGCACATTTACACCATGGAATACTACGCAGCTGTAATAAAGGAGGATCTTGTACCATTTGGTACAGTATGGATGGACCTGGAGAATATGCTAAGTGGAATAAGCCAAGCTGAGAAAGACAAACAGGACATGATCTCGCTTACATGCGGATTCTAAAGAACTTAATAAACTGATGAACAAAATAGATTCAATGACATGGAAGCAGGGATCAGACTGACAAATTTCAGAGGGAAGTAAGGGGGTGGGGGGAGAGAGATTAACCAAAGAATTTATATGCATATATGCATAACCCAAGGACACAGACAATGGTGTAATGAGGGACTGGGGAGGAGGGTGGGACAGAGTGGAAGGGGTCAATGGGGAGAAAAAGGGACATCTGTAATATTTTGAACAATTAAATAAACAAACAAACAAACAAATAAATAAATAAAAATAAAAGGCATTGGTTTCATGTTAAACAAAATTGACTATACACATAAAACTGAGAATATAACATGTGTAGTATGATAAAATAAAAAATACCTTTCATGCTATGCCCCCAAAACAATAGTTTGCCTTTTCCTTAAATACCTTATATAATCCTAATCCACAGATAATCAGTCTCTTATCTCACCCCACCAATCTTCCAAATTGAAGATTTCAATTGTGCTGCTTTTTACAGGTTGGTTCCTTCCTGGAGAAGATCAGCCGGAAAGGTTCCCATTCCTCCAACATCCTCAATGCTTTAACTAATTTACATTCAAAAGGGAGAAGGTTGAATAATGTCCCAGTAAATCAATCCAAATGACTAATGTCCTTGGACATTATGAAGCTGTACTAAGCAAGCATGTACCTTTTGGGAACATTTTGTTGACAATGTTCAAAGAACACACCCACTACTTAGACCAATTTCCCTTCAATTAGAGTAAAGTAATTTCACATAAAACCACTAAGTAGTATTTTTACATAAATGGTCTAATACCCTGGAAGCCAGGATCACCGTCTCTAGAGAAACCAGACATAACTTTAATTCTCAATTCTTACACAAAGATTTTCATTTAATGGAATTAACTAATTTATAGAGGAAGTTTCAGTGAAGAAGAATTGAGGTGGTGTTGCTTGGTCCTCTGTCAACTCCCTAACTATTAGATTTACTCCTCTAGAATGCCTCAGAAAAATGGTCACATGATATATTAAAACTGTCTTTATCAGAATAAACTTGATTGTTTTAATTATATTCACACACAGTAAGCCCACAGATGTTTCTCAACAAACTGAACTTGGAGATTCTTTGGCCAACCGATATCAGCATTATACACATCAACCAAGTCCATTCTTCATATAATTTCTGTACTGTCTTAAGAACAGCAAAACAGAAACGTAACCAGAGATAAAGTGAGCATCTCAAAGGCACTAGTATCTTCAGTAACTACCTTTCTGGGTCTTAAACATACTATGGTTAGAATTTAAATCACCAAGTCTGAAGTGTAAAGATATTAAGTACTTCACTAATTAAGAAAGTGGAGGTGAATATTATTCCACTGAGATCAGCTATGAAACAGTAGTAAAATAGAAATTGCTAATAAGAACCACAATTTTCAGTGATCTTACAAATACACAACTCAGATATGCTAATATGTACATTTATCTGTGAAAACAATACATGATAACATTTTATTGACTCCTGATGCATTCAAAGTCTGAAATCTGGACAATCCTGTCACTACTTTTAAAAATATATCAACAAAAACCTGAAAGAAATCCCTTCTCTTCGTTGTCAATGCTAAACAATAGCAACAACAAAAATCACTTAGTCACCTTTCTCTTATAATGTTAATCCGCATTATTCAAGCAGATAAAAAATTCTGAGACTGAATGAATACGCTAACAAGTAACATATATCCACTCTAATACTACAGTAAAACTCAAAGGCGTGCCATCCACAAACCATAAATGAGGAGAACCTCCAAAGGAACGGAAACCAATAGATCACATCCACAGGGAAACATAATCTATGGAAGAACTAAAGCTTAGAAAAAGATAAGCACCAAACTCAACAAAGAGATTAGGTCTTTAGAACAATGAACTTCAAGTAGGTACTTAATGCTGCCTTGCAATCTTACTACCATACATTCTACCATTCTCCTAGAAAACTACTTTAGAACTTCACCTCCTTCCTCAAATTTTTAATACCCACTTCCTCCTCCAAACTCATGCTCAGATGACTGCCTTTGCATCTATTTCAATGAGAAAATAAAAAACAGCAAAGAAGAGAATTTCCATAAGCTTCCACTACCACATCTGCTCACCTAATAGCATTGGCGCCCATACTCTCTGCCTTTGCCTGTATTATGGAAAAAACCTGTCTGGACTCCTATGCTAAGGCCAACCCATCTATATAGAAACTAAACTTTAGCTCCGCTCACCTTGTCAAGGACATCACTCGAGTAATTCTCCTTCCTCCTATCTCACCATTTTTTCACTTACTCCTAAATCATTCCTCTTATAAATATGAGATCGTATCTCTATTAAAACAAACCTTCTCAACCAGCGCTTGTTGAGATGTGACTGATTATAAAGCTGGGGCAGGGAGGAATAGGATATGCCTGGAACATCTAGTTGCGTAAAGATTAGTTCAAAGAATGATGTGGACGTGTCAAAAGGACAAAGAAACCAGCCTGAAGAAGATCCCACTAGCCAAAATCTGAGAGAGTTGGTGCATCAAAATAAATATTGATACTAATGATACGCATAGAATAAAATAAAGTCTATAATCTTAATTAATTAATTAATGGGGAAGAATGGAAAGCTCTATTCCAAATTATAAATATAGAATTTGAAAATCACCATTTGGCAATCACCAAATTGTTATGGGCAAGAATCTTCAATGGCTGCCAAAACTATGGGTAAAAGTTTAATGATAAAAATAGTCTCAAAGTAACTCTCCACAAATTACTTAATTAAAAAGTGAAAAATAATAACTTTTCAGTGGAAAAACCTGGTAGATATAACCGTAACCCAGTAATCAAAATTAATATCACCACTAATAAGACAATGGACATCATGTACCAGCTGATATGAAGCACTGAAAAGAACCCAACATCGCTTTTATAGTATTCCTGCTACAAATGCATAACCTCGGCCGGCCGTGGCTCAGCGGTTGAGCGTCGACCTAGGATCCAGGCGATCAGGGTTCAATTCCCGGTCAGGGCACATGCCCGGGTTGCGGGCTGCAGCCGATCAATGACTCTCTCACTGATGTTTCTATCTCTCTCTCTCCCTCTCCTTTCCTCTCTCTGAAATCAATAAAGATAAAAAAAAAAAAATGATGGAAGATACAAATGCATAACCTCAATCTAATCATGTGGAAACCTCAGACCAACCCATTTTGAATAATAATCTACAAAATAACTGGCCTCTACTCATAAAAAAACATCAAAGTCATGAAAGACAATGAAAGGCCAAAAAAATTGTTCCAGATTAGAAAAAACTATTAAGGAAGCATAACAATAAAATACAATCAGCTATCCTGGATTGTATCCTGAACCAGAAATTTTTTCCCTTTTGCTATTAAAAAGACCATTGATATATCTAGAAGAAATCTCTGAAGAGCAGTTAAAAATGAAGAATCTGAGAGACTTCTGAACACCCCCCTTAAACATCTCATACAGTACTGCTAAGTACAAAAGATCTCATTACTACTGCAAGAAAAGTCACAAAGCTTATATACTTTAATTAAGAAAGGCGAAATCAGCTACCAATGTTGACCAATTAGACCTTCATTTTAAATATTAAGCAAAAAACACAAAAATGACTAAGCATGGGAGAAGATTTAGCAACCATAAAATTAATAATACATAGTCTATCCCAAAGGATTGGGCCAGGAATGTAGGACTAAGCAAATTAATGAAAAGAACTCAATTGTACATCAATGGGAGAAAGGAAAAATGAATGAACTAGAGCTACATACGAAAACATGGAGGAATCTCGTAAACAATGTTGATTTTTTTTAAAAAAATTGCAGAAGAATGTATATACTAGGATACAATTTACATGAACTTCTTAAAAAATATATGTTTTTATTGATTTCAGAGAGAAGAAAGGAGAGGGAGAGATAGAAACATCAATGATGAGAAAGCCATTGATCGGCTGCCTCCTACACATCCCCTACTGGGGATCGAGCCTAGGTGGGCATGTGTCCTGACTGAGAATCTAACTGTGAGCTCCTGGTTCATAGGCTTATAAATCTTGCATAAAAAACATAAAGGTATCCAGGGGACTGCAGATACACTGATAATTTTTTTTTTTCTTAAGGTGGATGATAGGTATATGCATGGTCCTTGTATTATTCTTGATATCCTTGTACATGTCATAAAGATTTTATTATAAATATTTTAAGTCAAGAATGCAGGTTAAGTGAAGGACTGGTGGGGTGTGGGTGCAGGGTGGAAGGGGTCAATGGGGAAAAAAAGACATCTGTAATACTTTCAACAGTAAAGATAAATTTTTAAAAAAGAATGCAGGATACCCGGCCAGGTGTGACTCAGCGGTTGAGCATCGGCCTAGGATCCGGGAGGTTGCGGTTCGATTCCTGGTTGGGGCACATGCCGGGGTTGCAGGCTCTATCCCCAGATCCCCAGTCGGGGGCATGCAGGAGGTGGCAGATCGATGACTCTCTCTCATCATTGATGTTCCTATCTCTCTCTCTCCCTCTCCCTTCCTCTCTCTGAAATCAATAAAGATATATTAAAACAAAAAAAGAATACAGGTTAACTAGTGAAATATTTTAGCAATATTCAATCATGTTCTACAGAGAGTTTTTACTCATACCAATTATGTAATACTTAATATAAAAAAAATACACCTGCCTTTAAAAAGAAAAGAAACTATCAATAGTTTCATCAGTTTAGGTCAAGTTTGCAGCCAAATGAATTTGGCAACAAATACAGGAAAATTCTTTTAGTATCCAGAAACTTTTATAATTCAGGTATTAAGGACCTACAATAAGAAATACAGAAATCTGCATTATAGAAAAATCAACACATTTTTCTCAGAAAGTGAAAGAACAATTGGACAAAAAAGTAAGGATATCAAGAATTAGAACATTATAATTAAAAAGCATGATGTAATAAATACGCAGAGAACTTGGAATGCTCCTCCCAGAATAGAAAAATATAAATCTTTAGCAAACAGATCACAAAAATTCAAAAAGTAGAAAGCATTGTCTGAATATAATGGCATAATATATAAATTAGCAATAAAAATCTATCCAATTCAAAATTAGTAATAATTTAAAAATGTCTTATTTAAGAGGAAATCAAAGCAAAAATTTTAAACTTCTTATAAATAAAGATAAAGTAATTAAAACACTGGAGTATTGGAATAAGAATAGATAAACGTCAAAGGAACAAAACAAATAGCTGAGAAATGACCCAAGAATGTGTAGTAACTTCAGATATGATAGAGATGGCATTGTAGATCAGTGTGAAAATGACAGACTGTTTAATAAATATGCTGCGAGAAATGTCTATTAACTTTGAAAATACACAGCTAGATCTCTACGTCACACAGCCCACAAAAAACAAAATCCAAATGGAATATGGAGCTAAACAAAGACAAAATATTTTAAAGTATCAGAAGAAATACAGAAGAATATTTTATGTTCATGAGCCTTCCTAAGCAAGATGCAAAATCCAAAAGCAAAAAAAAAAAAAAAAAAAAAGAACAATCTAAGCAAATTAGAGACACACTGGGAGAAAGTAATTCCCATATACTGCACTTAGCAGAGGATCAGTATTGGAATGTATAAAGAAATCAAAGAGAAAAAGAGGAAGACCTCAATAGACAAATGGACAAAAAATATGAATGGCATTTGCAAAGAATAAAAACGAATATTCAATAAACATGAAGAAATAAAACTTCAGCACAGCAATACAACAAAATTTTATTCAACAATTAAAAGTAAACAACTACTAGAGTGGGGGCTGAGTGGAGGTGGGCAAAGGTGGGGAAAATGGAAACATCTGTAATGGTATCAACAATAAAAATAAAATTAAAAATGGTAGGCAACTACTGATACACATAATAACTTGAACGGATCTTAAGTCATTCTCAAGAGATTACATATTGTATGATTCCATTTATATAACATTCTTGAAAGGACACAATTATCGTAATGGAACAGATCAGTGATTACCAGGGGTTAGAGGTGGGGAGGTAGTGTGTGACTATAAATGGATAGCTCAAAGGAGTTTTTGGGGGGTGATGGAACTGTTCTGTATCCTATACATGAAATAAATTCATAGAACCACTGACACACAAAATAAGTGAATGCATGTGGAAATTGGTGAAAGCCAAATTAAGGTTTGTTGTTTAGTTAATAGTATTATACCACTGTCAAATTCCTAGTTTTGATTATTGTATTAGTGGGGAAAGCTGAGAGAAGGGTACACAGGAACTCTCTGTAGTATTCTGGCAACCTCTCTGAGCCTAAAATCATTTCAAAATAAAATGTTAAAAATAAACATATGACACATTCTCATCATCTCTAGTACTTAGGAAATGCAAACTAAAATAATGTATTTTTTTTTCACTCACCAGCCTATCAAAAAACATCTGAATTATCAAATATTGGCAGTAAGAGTATACTACTGGCTAATGAAAATTTAAATTGGGAAAGCAATTTGGTAATATGTATTAAAATAAAAAATGTGTAGAACTTATGGTCCAGTAATTTTCCGCAGTGTCTCGTCTAGCATGATCTACTATTGTAACATTAGTTTAAATCGTGAAAAATTGGAAACAGCCAAAATGTCCATCAGTAGGGGAATCGCTAAATAAACTGCAGTGTGGTCTTACAAATGAAAACTATAAGGCAATTACATAAAATCAAGTATGTTTCTATGTAATAACAGAGACATGTTTCCAGGACACATAAGTGAGAAAAAAAAATACAAAGTGACATATACAGTAGGATCTCTTCTTTGTGCGTAAAGACAAACACCAAACCAGAAAACAATACTATATGGTCTAAGCATACAACGTCTACGTATGTAACTACACTGAAAAAAAATCTAGAAGGACACACATCAAACTGATAACAGAAGGGACAAGAACATCCAGAGGGGAGGGGTCAAATGAGACTTCTCTGCATTGTTTTAAATTTTTACCAGGAGTATATATTGGCATATTACCTATACAATTAAAGTAATTAGAAAAAGATTTTTTTCAATTATGCAAATATTGTGGTAGAGAATCAAAGTGATAGTCAAACATTGTACTGAGTGGGGATAAAACTGCATAGAAAAATGCTGAGGTTTAGTAATTCTCTCCAGAGGCTTAAAATAAAACCATCTAAACAAATGTTTGATTAGACCACAATGTCAACTGAAAAGGAATCAATCTCAACCACAAAAAGTACTAATGCACTAATACTAACACATCCCGAACAGGAGGTAAAAATGCTGACCTCAGCGACAGATAAAAATCAAAATAAGTGATTTTCCATATTACTGGACAAAACAATCAAAACCACAATTGACACATCTAAACTCATGATTTGCTTAGTTTCTTATATGCCCTAGTCCATTTGCTACAGGGCGAAATAAACCGGAGAAATAAGAACAGATCTTAGGTCGAATACAAGTTCATTACCAATTTAGAAGTCCTCATTAGGCAATGAGAATGATAAACATAAACAAAGGATTATTCTCTCATTGACAGCAGGCTGATAGCAATATCTACAGCCATTCTTTTTATTATTTTATTCAACAAACATGTTAACAAGCAACTATTTGTGCCAAACACTGTGCTAGGTGCTAAGAATACAGATAAATCAGGCATAGATCTTGCTGCAAAGAATTTTCAGTTTTATTGGGGACACAAGATAAAAATATAAGCACAGCTTGCCATTTGACCAAGCTGAAGAGCCCTCTCCCTTTGTCTAAGCAGTAAAAAAAAAAACACAACAAAATAAAAACCCCCAAACACACACTACCTGGTTGGGGTCAGTGGTTAGAGCGTCAGCCTGCGGACTGAAGGGTCCTAGGTTTGATTCTGGCCAAGGGCATGCACCTTAGTTGTAGGCTCAATCCCCGGCCCTGGTAAGGGTGCATGCGGAAGGCAACCAATTGATGTGTCTATCTCACATCGATGGTTCTCTCTCTCTCTCTCCTTTCAACTCTCTCTGAAAAGCAATGGAAAAAATATCAATTTTTAAAGATTTAAAAAAACACAAAACATCCAAACCTCAGAAATTCACTCCATTCCTTTGTCATTAACTCTTCAGGGTTTACCAATGGGCATATATTGGTTACCTCAATTAAGTCAGGGAAAACATTTTGCAACCACAAAAATTAGGAAAGAGAGGTTCTACTTCTGGAAGGATTTCATCAGACCAGTCCCTTGTAGATAACAAAAAGTCCTGGACAAATATAAAAACAACAACTGCCTGAAGGCATAAGAGAACAACCAAAAGCAGGTAGAAACTGTTAGGAAGGCACCACTTGAAAGAAAGGAAAAACAGTGGATGAATGAATTTGCCATTTTTAGGCTTTTCCCCTGAGGGCAAGCCCTAGAGAAACTAAAACCCATATTCTTACAAGACTGAAGAAAAAGAGGAAGGAGTCTGGTAGTATAGAGCCTTCCAGACCCAGAAGGCTCCTGGTGCTCCACCACACAGCAGAGGACAGTCCAAGCCAGGCATCTTGTGACACTTCACCCAACAGCAGAAGGCAACTCAGAGCATTATGCCCCAGACCTCTCTCTACCCAGTGGTAAAGAGCCATGCAGACCCCACAACTGCTGACCTTCTACCCAGTAGTAGTTAGTGGCAGGTAAGTACTTCCATACCCCAGTGGCACCAGTAGAAATCAAGTATGAAAGGTAGCAGCATTGGATGGCCAGAAAACAGGCCAGGAGAAATGCTCTCCATCCTATGGGTCCAGGAATCCCCACTCCCCATACCTAACACTTGAAAACCCAGAGGAGCACCTCTACTCCTGCAGGTAGCACCAATAGGATCCAGCAAATGCTCAGCCAAAGCCAGAAAACAGAGCAGACCCGAATAGCATTACAAGAGCTCAAAAAACTAAATTAGCATTAGAACTACAGCCTACAAATTAAGGATAGAATGTACAGGCTAAACTTAACAAGGCAAGTGTCTGCTAAAATAGATTTAAATATGATCAAAAGTCTCTAATCATTATTTCCAAAATGTCCAGTATACAATAATAAAGCACCTGTCACACCAAGAACAAGAAAAATCACAACTCAAATGAGGAAAGAAAATCATCTCACACCAATAGCAAGATGATTCAGATGTTGGAATTATCTGACAAGACTAATACAGCAACTAACAGCAAAAGAGACTCAGTGAGTAATTATAATTTATCTGAAAACAAATGAAAAATAAAAAACCTCAGGAAAAACTGAACTTATAAAAACATAGGAATGATTGAACTGAAAATATAATAACCTAAATGAAAAACTAACTGGGTGGCCTAAATAGTAGACTGGGAATGACAGAAAATAGAATCAGTGAACTTGAAGACAGATTAATATTTTTTCACTCAGTTTGAACAGAAAGATACTCAAAGAAAATGAACAGGGCCTCTTAAAATTGGGAATACAAAAAGATTGAAAATTCATATAATTAAAGCCTTGGAAGGAGACAAGAAAGAATGTGGAGCAGAAAAAAATATTCAAAGGAATAATGGCTGAAAATTTCCCAAATGTGGCTAAAGACATAAAACAGATTCATAAAGCTGAGCAAACTTTAAACAGGATAAATCCAAAGAAATCCATGCCAAGATACATCATAATTAAACTTCTGAAAACCAAATTTTAACAGCAAATAGGAAGTAACGACACATCCCCGACAGAAGAACACCTATTTGAATGACAGCAAATTTCTTACCTAAAAACATAGAGGACAGAAAGAAGTGACAAAACATTTTTCAAGTTTAGAAAGAACCATTTAACCATGAATTCTACATCCAGCAAAATATATATTCGGAAATGAAGGAGAAAGGATATCTCAGACTCAAGAAAACTAGAATTTGTTGCCATCAAATTAATCCTTAAAGAATAACTGAAGGTTTTCCAAAAAGAAAGAAAATAATAGGAGGAGGCTTGGAACTACAGAAAGGAAAAAACACACAGAACAATGCAATGGGTAAAAGTAAGGTTAAATGTAGTAGACTATTTTCCTTGTAAGTTTCTTAAATAATATTTGAAGGTTAAGGCAAAATTTATAACATATGTAGAAGAAATACTTGAGACAATTATATTTAAAAAGTGGGAAGAGTAAAGGGATCTAAATGGAAGTAAGGTTTCAATACTTAACTTGAAGTGTAAAAGGTCCATACCAGTAGAGTGTGATAAGCTACACCTAGAGCAAGCACTAAGTAAACTATACAGCACAATATACTCAAAACAGTATAAATATAACAAGAAGGACTCCCAAATGCCTTGCAAGTAGCTCCCAGGAAGGCAAGAAAAGGGAAACAGTGGAAAGAGAACCATAGGGAAGAAGCAAAACGCAAATACTAAAATGACAGACTTAGTCCTAAGATATCAATAATTGTTTTAAATGTAAATGGTAAATATACCAATTAAAAGGGAGACATTGGCAGAGTGGATTAAAAAAACAACTATATGCTTTCTACAAGAAAATCACTTCAAATACAAGATAAATAGGTTGAAAGTAGAAGGATAGAAAAATATATGCCGATATTAATCAAAAGAAAGCAGGACTAGACCTGTAATATCAGATAAAACAGAGAAAAGAAAATTACTAGGGATGAAAAGGAACATAATATAATGATAAAAAGATCAATCCACCATGAAGACACAGCATCCTAATTGTGGATGCACCAAACAAGAGACCTCCAAACAAATAGGAAAAAAACAACTGACCCAAAAGGAGAAATACATAAATCCACAATTATAGTTAGGAACATCAACCCTACTCTCAGCAATTGGTCAAAACTCTAGACAGAAAATTAGCAAAGATATAGAAGAACTGAACTACTGACTAATATCTCTCATGAACTTAAGATTCAAAAAATCCTCAACAAAATATTAGTAAATTGAATCCAACAACATATACAAAGAATGATATATTGTGACCAAATGAGTTTGTTTATTCCAAGAATGCCAGGGTGTCTCAACAATGAAAATCAAACAATGTAATCCACTTATCAATAGGTGAAATAAAAATCACATTAATTAGTGCAGAAAAGACTTTTCTCCAGGAGTCAGAAAGAGTGGGGCACCACCTTAATTTGATAAAGATCATGTATGAAAAATCAATACCTTATATCATACCTAATGGTGAAAGGCTTAATGTTTCCCCCTAAATCTGGGAACAAAGTAAGCATATTCAATCTTTCCACCCTTATTCTACACAATACTTGAAATTCTAGCCAGCACAATAAAAGAAGAAAGTGAGAACTAAACAGCATACAGTTTAGAAAGAGATTAAACTGTCTCTACTTTGGAGATTACATAACTGTCTACATAAAAAAGTTTCAAGGATTCTATAAAAAAAAACTCCTAGAACTAATAAGTTCAGCAAGGTCATAGGATACAAGATACACACATACACACACAAATCAATTGCATTTCTATGTACTAACAATAAACTTGTGGAAACTAAAATTGTAAAAACTACCATTTTACAATCCCTCCAAAGAAAATTGAATACTTAGGGATAAACTTAGCTAATAAAAACGATCAAAGTAGACCTAAGTAAATGGAGAAACATACTATGCTCATGTACTGGAAGACTAAACATAGCAAAGATGTCAATTCTCCCCACTTTATATACAAGGTTAATCCAATTCCTATCAAAATCCCAGCAAGATTTGTTGTAGGCAAGCTTATACTAAAATTTGTATGGAAAGGTAGACGTCCTAGAATAGCTAAAGTAATCTTTAAAAAAAGAAGACAGTGGGAGGAGTCACTTTATCAATGGTAAGACTTTCTATATAGCTAAAGTAATCAAGACTATATGTAATTAACAGAGGGATAGACACAAATGAACTAAACAAAATAGCCCAGGAAAAGACCCACACAAATATGCCCAACTGATTTTTGACAAAGGTATAAAAAAGAATTCAACAGAAGGATAGTCTTTTCAACAAATGTCATGGCACTGGAGCAATGGTACATGGAAAGGCAAAAGAAAAAAAGAAAAAAAAAACCCCATCAATCTAAACCTCACACGTTATACAAAAATTACAGAATAACATAGGTCACAAAGATCATAAATGAAAAAAACATAAAATAAACATCCCTATTAAAATTCCACCAGACATTTTTTTGGAGAAATTGTCCATCTGATTTTTAGATTTATGTAGAAATGCCAAAGACCTAGAATACCCAAAGATATCTTGAAAAAGCATAACGAAGTAGAAAGATTTGTACTGCTTAACCTCAAGACATACTATAAAACTACGGTAGGTAATCAAGACATTGTGGTACTGGCTTATGGATGGACAAATAGATCAATGCAACAGGATATACAGCCCAGAAACAGATTCACATTTATCTGGTTGTTTTACTGTTGACAAAGTTGTCAAAACAATACGATGGGAAAAGGAAAGCTTTTCAAAAAATAGAGCTTGAACAATGGGATGTTCATATGGAGGGGGGAAAAAGAAATTTGATCCCCTATTTCACACCATTCATAAAAATTAATTCAAAATGGACTATAGACCTGAACATAAAACATAAAACCATAACAGGAATTTCTTTGTAATGTAGATGTAGGTAAAGGTTTCTGAAGCCACGGAAAGCAATAACCACAACAGAAAAATTGGATGAATTAGACTTCGCCAAGATTAAAAACTGTGTCTCATCAAATGAAACCATTTCAAAAATGAATGCACAACCTACAAACTGAAGGATATATTTGTAAAGCATATATCTGACAAAGGACCGGCATCATCCAGAATATATAAGAACTCCTATAAGTCAACAATAGCAATGCAAACAACAATAAGCAAAATAGAATGGGCATATGCCCTGAACAGACACTTCACAAAGGAAGGCACACAAAGGCATAAAAAGTGCTCAGCATCATAGACATCAGGGAAATGCAAATTAAAACCACAATGAGATACCACTATACACCCACCAGCATAGCTAAAATTAATGTTGGTGAGGGTGTGTTAGTGTAAAATGGAAAACTGGCAATTTCTTAAAAAGTTAAACACCTATCCTAAGACCCAGGAAGTCTACTCCTAGGTATTATTCAGGAGGAATGAAAACATGCTAACAAAAAGATTTATATAAGAATGTTCAGCCCGGCCAGGCATGGCTCGGTGGTTGAGTATCAACCTAGCATCCAGGAAATTGCAGTTCGATTCCTGGTCAGGGCACATGCCTGGGCTGCGGGCTCGATCCCGAGTTGGGGGTGTGCAGGAGGCAGCTGATTAATGATGACTCTCTCATCATTGATGTTTCCATCTCTCTCCCCCTCTCCATTTCTCTCTCTGAAATCAATAAAGATATATATTTTTAAAAAGTTAAAAAAAAAAAAAAAGAATGTTCGTAGCAGCTTTATTCATAATAGCCGAAAACTAGAAAACTCGGGTACTCACGAATAGTAAAATGGATGAATAAATTTGGTATATTCATACAATGGAATATTACTCTGCAGTAAAAATGATATAAAAAGAACAAACTATTGATACACACAGCATAGATCAATAAAAAAAAACATGTTGAGTAACAGAAGCCTTACACAAGAGTACATATTGTATGATTTCATTTATATGGTTTAGAACAGACTAATCTATGGTGAAAAAAATCAACAGTGGCCCGGCCGGGTGTGGCTCAGTGGCTGAGCATTGACCTAGGATCCAGGCGATCAGGGTTCGATTCCTGGTCAGGGCACATGCCCGGGTTGCAGGCTCGATCAATGACTCTCTCATCATTGATGTTTCTATCTCTCTCTCTCCCTCTCCTTTCCTCCCTGAAATCAATAAAGATATATTAAAAAAAAATAAAAATCAACAGTGATGGACTCTGCAGGGATGTTGGGGGGACTGGCTGGGAAGGGGCATGAGGGAGATTGCTGCAGTAATGGCAGTATTCTGTATCAGGTGGGCAAGCTACATATAGTGGGGCAGGCCAGATCTGGCGCACCACCTGTTTTTGTGAATAAAGTTGTACTGGAACACAGCCATGCCTATTCTTTTACATTATTGCCTACGGCTGTTTTCATTCATGCAATAGGGAAGTTGAGCTGCAACTTTCACACTGGACTGCTATTGTTGTGTTGCAAAAGGAAAGACTCAATAGCCCACAAAGCCTAAAATAGTTACTAGACCTTTACAGAAAAGGTTTGCCAACATCTGCTCTATACTTTAATAATGGCTTAGGTTACACAGGTGTATGTACTTTTCAAAACTCACTGAATTATAATCTGTGCATTTTACTGCACATAAATGTAAACTAAAAAAATATAAACAAATACTGAGTTCTAGTCAATGATATGCATGCTGAAGTATTTCTGGATGAAGTATACTGATGTCAGCAACTTTAATTTTGAAATGTCCCGGAAAAATAAGATGAATCGATAAATGCATAAGGGGACAGACAGAGCAAATACAGCAAAAGCCAACTGTAGAATCTAGCTGGTACATATATGGATATTCACTCTACAACTTTTCCAACTTTTCTGTACCTTTGACATTTTTCTAATTTAATAAAATTTGGGGAAAATTCTTTTAATTAGGTAAGGAAAGTATATAACACATGGCCACAAAAATGAACATTCCAAACCAAAATACTTTGTTAAGAACTCTATTCTAAAGAAAAAAAACCCAGAATAGCATGCTCTGTCTGAAGAAACTTCTGCTGCAAAGATCTTTTAATCCTTGAGATTCCTGTTAGGAGTCAGAACACACACATAGGAATTCATTATAATTTATGCCAGCAATTTTCAACTGGTGTGGTGTGCCGCAAGAATTTTTAAAACATGCAATACCTGACTATTTAGTCAGGGGCACTGACCTCTTTTCCCGTAGATTGTCAAATAAAAAATGACAACAGGCAACACAACAACAGCCATCTGGTGTGAATGAATCAAAATTATACCCATTTTTTTTTGGTGAGATCAGCAAAAAATGTTTTTTTGTGTGCCACAGAATTTTTGTATAGTTTATGTGTGCCATGAAATGGAAAAGGTTGAAAATCACTGATTTATGCCCTTGATAAAGAAAGAATTTTATAAAAGACACAATACTTGAGATAATAGCTCTTTGGAACAGTAATATATCATAATTAGAAAACTCTTACAGTACAGCATACCTTTTATCTAAGAACCTCAAAGCATTTTATTAGCCAAACTCAATAAATTCAGGAATTTTAGAGACATCTAAAGCAGAACAGAAGAGTAAGAAAAGAATAAACTGGATTCTCAGTTCCTTCCTTTAATGATTTCAATCAATTCCCTGTGTTAAATTTAAGTCTCACTGAAGTCATCATACCCTTTTCTCCATTCTGGCAGAAAAGACAGCTATCCTACAAAGAGCCTAAAGGGTATAATGAATAAGGGCACAGCCTCTGCAGCCAGGTAGTCTGGGTTCAAATCCTTGCCCTCCTGTATGACATTGGGAAAGTAACTTAACCTTTCTGAACCTTAGTTTCCTTACCTGTAAAAGGGGTAATCCCAGCTACTATTCACAGGGTTGTTATGAGGATACAATATGTCAAGCGGTTAGAAAACAGTATTTGGCACCTAGGAATCACTCAGTAGTGATCATTAGTATCATTTCATAAAGGCAAATGCTTTATTATAGATGTAGAATAAGATAGACTCCTAACATTTTAGGACTAACAACTACACTGGCCTCCTTGCTATTCTTCAAACATGGCAGAAACACTCCTCCCTCAGGGCCTCTCCACCGCTTATTTCCTCTGCCTGGAACGTACACTGTGGACTCCCTCACCTCCTTCAGGTGTTTGCTCAAATGTCACCTTCTCGATGAGGCCTATCCTGATGGCCACCTTCCTGAAAACTGCAATCCACTTTCCTCCTTACCCTGCTCTAAATGTCCTGATCTTTTTGTACTGTATTATATAATTTGCTTTTTATTACGATAATTAAGTCTCCCCTCAGTTAGCCAACAAAACTCAGTGACAGAAAGCATCTTTGTTTTTTATTCACTGACATATCCCAAGTAGGTGCTCAAATAGTTTTTGTTATCACCATCAGGTCTAATCCTGTCACTTTACAGATAAGGAAACTCCAAAGAGACTTGGATCAAGGCCACCCAGTGATTAAGGAAAAGAGCCAGAAACAGGGACTGTGACTCCCAGTTCATTGCCATTTCTACTATAGCTCACTATCTCCCTGACCCTTGAACACTGCAGAAAAATCACAATCATCCACGATTTTCCCCAGTAGGATTTACCTTTGGAATGTCTTAGCTTTGCAAATGTTGCTATGTCTGTAACACAGCAATGCTCTGAAAGGCAGTGGAAGCCTGTACCAGGATACTAAGTGTTGAAAGATGGAAATGAAGATGGCTGATTTGGAAGGGCTATCCCAGTGCTTTGATACAAGATATGCTGTTGCAATTGTGTTTCTCATGACCCAGAAACAAGTGCTAAGCTAGAAGATGGCTGCCACTGTGGCTGGACAGCAGAATGCTGCTGCATACACGCTGGCTGGTGCTGTACTAGGTTTTTCTGCAGGCAAAAAGTTTGACTGCTGTCTAATGCCTGAAGCACTTGAGGCTGCTCTAAAGGTTGTATTACATACTGTATTATTGTTCCACTGTCGCTGGTTCCAACTATTCTTGCAAAGGAGGTGTAATCTAGACCATGTTTGTAATGGCCTTTGGAATATCTGCTAATGGCTGACCTTGGTTAGGTGCGTGTGAATGAGGTACCTGCTGCTGGAAAACAGCACGTTGGCTAAGCAAAAAAAATGCTGTTGATTTATGTGACCATCTTGAGTAGACGGCTGATGGCTTTTCTGTGTTTGTCTACGAGATGAATGAATTATCTGCTGATGCTGAATGAAAGCTGAGTGAGAAACCTGGCTTGGTATTAGATGTGACTTGGAAAGCTATGCAGAGAAGCATAGGGGCTGGATCTGGGCTTGTGAGGAGGCTGCTGAATGAAGGACATCTGCGCAGAGTGTTGAAACTGTTCTTCCACGGCCCTGTGAGATGCAATGCTAGTTGACTGGGCTTTTAGCTGCTGGTGTCCAAAATTGACATCTACTTGGGATGGAGCTTCTGAAAGCTGGACATTAAACAAAGGCTCAGTAGAATGTGTCGGTATATCTAAGGTTGATGTTAAATGTGTTTTGTTGAAGAATTATTACCTTGAGCTTGTGTTAAACAGGCTTGTTGCTCACATGTATATGCTACATAAGGTAGTACTGAGTATAACTTCTGATCTTCAGAGTTTGTAATCTGTACTTTCTTGCTACTAGAAGGGTTTACAGTGTATAAGTGCTGGATTATAAAGGTTGCCTGCTCAGTTGTCTGGATGGTGTAAAGAGTTTGTCCTGAATAAGGGGCATGCTCAAAACAGTGCCTGTAAGCAGGCTGTTCCATAGGTTGCACAGAGTAAGCTACTTTGATCCTATATACTCCCTGGTCTGGAAACGAGGTTGCACTGGATAAGCAGGCTGCTCTTGGGCTGGGGCTGAATAAGCAGGCAGTACCAGTGGGTGGGACTGGATAAGAAGTCTGCAAAGAATGAGTTGGCTGTGATCCCAGGGGTTATACAGTGTAAAGAGGATGCTCTGGGGCTGGCAGTGAATAAACAGGCTGTGCTGGAGCCTGGATTGGGCATGTTGACTGTTATGGGTAACAGGCTTTTTCTAGGGGATGTATCACAAAGGGCAGCTGCTCAGGAGCCTTCAATCGGTAGGATGGAAGTTCTGTAGATGGTCCTGGATAAGTGTGTTCAACAGAATAAGAAGGCTGTTCCAAGGGCGGAATCACACTTTCTTTGTTTTTGTTTTAAACATATCTTTATTGATTTCAGAGAGAGGAAAGGAGGGGGAGAGAGAGGTAGAAACATCAATGATGAGAGAGTCATTGATCGAGCCCGCAACCCGGGCATGTGCCCTGACTGGGAATCAAACCCCAATCACCTGGATACCTAGGTCGATGCTCAACCGCTGAGCCACGCCCGGCAGGGCTGAATCACACTTTCAATACCACCCTTTGGCTGCCACTGATTTACATGAGCTTCAGACTCCTGCAGAATATAATTCTGCTGAACATTTTTCGGTTTAATGCCATAATCAGGTCGTAAAGTTAATGGCTGCTGCTGAATACAGGCTTGGAAACAAGGCTTCTTTAAATGCATAATCTGACTTGTGGCACTGAAGAACCTGGAGTTTTATACTCCTGATGTGTCACTGGGTAGGCTGGGATACTGAGTGTATCTTTTGTGAAGGCTGATGGGCCCCAGGATGGCCCTCGATGGAACTAGAAGGGAGCTGTGCTGTACCAGCAGCATTCTGTGCTCTGCTCACATATTGAGCAGAAGAATGATTTGACAAAGCTTGAGGGTGATTTCTCTTCCAATTATACAAGCAATGTCTCAAGATTCTAGTTACACAATGTTAGTTAAGGTACATCCTCAAGAAGAATGTCTTACGTGAAGGAAAGCAGAAACTTTTAGCTTTCAGTGACTTTTATATAAACTATGATGAATTTATGAAAGATAGCCTTTGCCTGTCAGAAAATCTAGGCAATGTTAGATATGATTAACTAAATATAGCGCCTCTAAAATGTATCTTACCTTTATCTGTGAGACCTTCTGAACAGTTAATGGGGACACCAGGGGTTGTGAGACAAATGGTGGTCCAAGGACATGTACAGGCAAAACAGTGGACTGACCTTGAGCCAAAGGCAAAATCTGAGGCTGAGTCAGCTTTGGCTGCTTCTGTAACAGTTAAATAAGAAAAATAAAAATTAGCCCGGCCAGGTGTGGCTCAGTGGTTGAGCATCGACCTATGATCCAGGAGATCACAGCTTGATTCCAGTCAGGGCACATGCCCTGGGTTTCGGGCTCAATCCCCAGTAGGGAGCGTGCCGATCAATGACTCGCATCATTGATGTTTCTCTCTCCCTCTCCCTTCCTCTCTCTGAAATAAAAAAAAAACATTTTAAAAAAAATAAAAAATAAATAAAAATAAACTCTTCCATTTACAGTAAATATACTGATTATATATTTAAAAATATAATAGATCATCTTACCCCTGAAATCTGCTGGTAATGTCCTACTAGCTGCTGGGGTGGATACATTTTCCCTGGAACATTTACTTCGGCCTGTGGGGTGTTTGAAACCATTTGCGAGCCCATCATCTGGTCTGAGGAATAGGCTGTACTGGGCTGACTTGTATCTGAGTGTATAACTGATCCAGCTCCTGTCTCACACAAATTGTCACCTAGGACAAAGAAAAGTAACAGGTAGAAGTGAAAGCTTGAAGCACCGGGTCCAAACAGCATGGGAAATGGTGTTTATTTAATATTTTTACACTGAAAACTTGAGACATCATCAAATAAAATATGTACAATGCAGAATTAATAAAAAAAAACACAAAACTATCAACGTAGCCCTGGCCGGTTTGGCTCAGTGGTTAGAGTGTCGGCCCTCGGACTGAAAGGTCTCGGGTTTGATACTGGTCAAGGGCATGTACCTCGGTTGCAGGCTCAATCCCCGGCCTGGTTGAGGCGCATGCGGGAGGCAACCAATCGATGTATCTCTCTCACCTCGATGTCTGTCTGTCTCTGTCTCTCTCTCCCCCACCCCGTCCACTCTCTCTGAAAAAGCAATGGAAAAAATATCCTCTGGTGAGGATTAAAAAGAACATTTTTTAAAAAACTATCAATGTAAACTCTCTGTGCTGACATGGTAGTGTGCCAAAATATTCTTAGTAAAGCAAAAGCTAAAAACATTTCACATATATCCCTAACTAATTTATACTTGCCAATTGGATTTCAGTAAAATTTAAATGTCATATTCTTTCTTAGTCTCCTAGAACCTAGCTAAAGAATAATAGTCTTTAAACAGCAATTAGTTATTACTATGAAAATACTGTGTCCTTCTAGAGAAGAGAATGCATTACAATAGAAAAGTTAGAGGCACTGTGTTAATTTTATACTTGAGTCCAAAATATAAAGGAAGTGCCTTAAAGTCTAGAAAATCCCTTCTAAAAGAATAAATCAGCCCAGCCGGGCATGGTTCAGCGGTTTAACATCAACCTAGGATCCATGAGATCGAGGTTCAATTCCCAGTCAGGGCACATGCCCGGGTTGTGAGCTCGATCCCCAGTCGGGGGCCTGCAGGAGGCAGCTGATCAATGACTCTCTCATCATTGATGTTTCTATCACTCTCTCTCCCTCTCCCTTTCCCGTCTCTGAAATCAATAAACATATATTTTAAAATATATACATATATCTTTAAAATATATATATCTTTTTATATTTTAAAATATGTATATATATATTTATTGATATATTTGAAAATATATATATCTTTAAAATATATATATATATCTTTTTACTGATTTCAAAGAGGGGAAAGGGAGAGGGAGAGAGAGAGAGAGAGAAACATCGATGTGAGAGAAAACATCGATTGGCTGCCTCCTGCACACCCCCTGCTAGGGATCAAGCCCACAACCCAGGTATGTGCCCTGACCAGAAATCAAACCAGTAAACTTTTGGTGCACGGGATGATGCCCAACCAACTAAGCCACACTGTCCAGGGCTTGTTTGCTTTTATAAGTTATAATTGTGTTACCTGTAATAGAGGAGCATTGCTGCTGTGGTTGTCTTTGTAGAAGCTGCTGTTGAACTTGTTGATCAACTTCAGTTTCTTCACATTCAGCCACGGTGTGCTGAGCAGGAGCAGGGGGCGAAGTTGTATTCTGGGGTTGAGGGAGAACATTCCCCACAGACTTGCACTGAGAATCCCTGCGTTCTTCTAAACAGCCAGCAGGCTTCTTCTCTCTTGTCTTCTTTATCAGGGTCACCCGGTCTCTAATGGACTTAGCAACAGCTTTGGAATCACTTTCATGGAAGAATCCTGACTTAACCTACAAATAAATATAATAAGCAAACTACATCTTTAACGTTTAAGATTTTAACCTTTTTTTTTTTAATAGTGGAGTTATTTTGTGCCCCCAAATTACAAATGCTATTAAAGAACAGTTTCTATGTTCCTTCTTAATTAGACATACGTAAATGTCAGAGCCTTTAATCAGCATAAGGAAAAACAATACTATCACCAAGCATTGTTGAAATAATTGTGGCCTTAAACCAAACAAGCAAATAACTTGATGTTTCAGTACATGTAGTCTTATTACAAGGCATTTATGACTGCCATTAAGTTTTGTGACTTTAAAAGGGTTTCCTCATTCAGAAACATTAAGTGCCTTACAATGGGCTCCAGAGACATATAGGTGACTAAGTGGGCCCTTTGCCCTATATAAGCACAAAATCTGGTGTTGAGGGATAGATACAAACTTAACTTAAAATGAAATAAGAGGTAGAAATGAGCTGCTGCAAAAGCCCTAAAGGAGCACAGGCCTTTCTGGAGGAAGTAGAGAAAGTATCACAGAGGAAGGTAAACTCTGACCTGGATTAAAATAAAAAAAAGGAACTCAGGCTTATTGAGTGTAGATGAAGTTTAGAGACCAACACTGTAAGCAGAGCGAAGTATGCTAACAGAAAAGTAGTACAGCTACCTAGGTGTTAGAGGAATGAGAAGAGAAGGTAAGGACTTGTTGTCTGAGAGGAACAGGGCTGAGTAGCAAAAAAGGCTTGAGGAGGTGTCATGGCTTATTCTCAGTCCTACAATCTGCTTTTTAAATCATATCTTGGAAGTCTGCAGACTTGGGGAAATTTCATGGTGGTTGAAAGATGATCAAAATGTTAACAGAATCCATATATTTAATTTCATTCCCCTCAAAACCTAAAAAAAAACAACACCCCATAGTAAATGTATTTTTAAGTTATAAACCCACAAGGACAGGGAGAATAAGAGAAGGACAACAGCAACAATATTTTGAACACTTTTGAATACAGAAAACAAAAGATAAGTAATAACTGACCTAGCAGACCTGAAAAAGGGGAACTAGGGAAAGCTGAGGCTCATTCCCATTTATGCTGAGTAATACTCATAAGGCGCAGAGATTGGCAGTATCACGTACTTCCAAAACTGGGTAAAATCAACAGATATGACTAAAAGAAGGAGGACTAAGTGAAAGGGCTTTGAAAAGCAGATATTTAGATCCCTGTGCCCCACCCTCCATTCCACACCTTTCAGTAACCGCTTCTCGCCTACCCAAGAACTCTACAGTTTTGTTCTCTGGAAAAGGTAAAAGAGAGGATCTCTGGACTATGGAACACCAGGCACAGTTGAGGATATGGCTACCAAGTGGAAGAAAAGAAGATTAAATGACCATATGCATGTGGAATGCCATATACAGAAACTTCCAGCCCTCTTCCCTACTTGGCTACCAAAATACCAGTAACCAGACCTTACCCTCCAGGAAGGACACTGAAAGATGCCTTTCTAGGGAATCTGACCAATCTAAGAAAGACCTACAAAGATTGATGTGAGAGATTTCCCAATTAATGGCCCACCCAGATACCCTACAGTAGAGGTCAGAATTAATAAGTTTGACACAGTAATCATATGGTCCAATTGGTTTGTTAGTCCCTGTGATAGGCAAAATTATGGCCCCTAATCCTCAAACCTGTGAATATGATGAGATGTCACTGTGCTATGCAAAGTTGACATTAAGGTAGGGAGATTATCTGGGTGAGCCTTTTAGCAGCTGGTCACACTAGAAGGATTTAACATGCCATTGCTAACTTTGAAGATGAAGTGGGGGGGCACGTGAAAGAACTGAAGAAGTGGCCCCTGGCTAACAGCCAGGAAGGAAATGGGGACCTTAGTCTTACAACCACATGGAATCACATTCTCTAACAACAACCTAGATGAGCCCGAAAGCAGATTCTGCCCTAGAGCCTTCAGATAAGAGCCTAGATGGCCAACACATTGACTTTAGCCTGTGAAACTCAAAGCAGAGAATCCAGCGAAGCCCACCAGGACTTATGACCTACAGAACTGAGATAATAAATGAATGTCATTTTAAGCCACTAAGTTTGTGATCATTTGTCGCATAGCAATAGAAAACTAATACACTCTCCCACTATTAATCATGAACAGCTGGCCAAAAATTACCAGAAATATGAGAAAAGCCTCTAATAGGAAGATGGAGCACAAAACTAACAAAGGAAAAAACAGCACGTTGGAGAAGAGAGACTATGCAAGAGGGAAAAAAAATGTCAAAAGCACTCCCTTTACTAATGTTAAAGAAGTGATAATATTGCTTTAACAAAACAAAGAACAAGATTTTTAATCTAAAAAGGAACAGACCAAAATATAAAGGAATTCTTGAAATTAAAAATATGACAGCAGAAATGAAAAACTCAATGGAAGGGTTAGAAGATAACACTGATATCATCTGCCAGAAAGGAGAATAAAAGACAAAAAGATGGAAAATGGAAAAGATAAGAAAATTGGAGAAACAGTTCAAGAGGTTCAACATCCAAATAATAACAGTTCCAGAAAGAGAAAACACGGGAGAAAAGAATCAATAAAATACTTCAAGAAATCTCCCAAAAGCTAAAGGGTATGAGTTGACAGATTGGAAGGGTCCACTGAATATCCAATGCAGTAAATGAAAATAGGCCCAAATCAAGACACACTGCTGTGAAATTTTAGAATACTGAAAAGAAAAGATATTACCAGCTTCCAGAGAGGGAAAAAATGGATCATATGCAAAAGATCCAGAAAACAGAATAACTTTGCACTTCGCAGTATTAATACTGAAAGCCAGAAAGGCATGGAGCAATGACTCCAATTTTTTAAATTGCCAACCTAAAATGCCTTAGCTGGCCAAATAATCAGTTAAATATGAAGAGAAAATAAAGACACTTTTTATACATGCAAGTCTCAAAGAATTTACATCCCATTACCTTTTCTTAAGAAGTTAACAGAGGAAGTATGGCACTAAAACGAGAGTAAGCCAAGAAAGAGAAAGACATAGGATTTAGGAACATGAAGTCCAATACAAGAAAGAGGCAGAGAAGTCTATGAAGACAGTAAAGGGAAATACAAGGATGAGAGATGTGCACCAGATGTCCAAGGCAACCAATCCAGATTAGAACAGTGTGACTAGAAAGACAGACATGTTAAAGTCTTTTGTCTCCAAGATGCCCACTGTCACTGTCCCATTCTTCTTTTTAACAGAAGGCCCAGGTGCGCCTGCGTCACTGCATCTGTACTTCACTAACCTGGACCATGTGCTGCCGAATGAAGCTCCCGCGAGCCCTCCCTTTAAGCACCGCAACAGCCCAGATCGGGGGTGGACACGCACTGCACCACGCAGAAGCTATCCGCTGTCATCTACTCTTGGGGGCCACGGGGCCATGGGGAGACTAAAAGTAGATAGAGGGGCCCACTCCCTCTCCAACCATTATTGTTACCAGACAGCTAATTTCTGGCCCACACGACAGTGCACTGACTGAGGGGAGCCGCGTGTTCGGTTCCCTGGACTCGCGCAGGGCCTCATCCACTGGCTTCCCCGGAAGCAGCTCTTGTAAAGCCTTCGGGAAGCTGAAGCCTGACAGTGACTGAGAGGCTCTGTTCAGCTCAGCCTCTCCTGGGCATCTTCACCTAAGAGTAACGTCAGTAACCGGCAGGGTGTGTGCTCGCCACTCAGGCTTCCAAAACAAAAGTATATATTACTTAGGTAAACTATAATGAAAAGCAAAGGAATGAACAACACAAAAGTCAGAATAGATATTGCCTGTGGTGATGAGGGAGTAGAATGCAACTTGGAGGGGCACACGGGTGGCTTCTAAGATACCAATTGTGTTGTTTCTTAACAAAGGTAGTAGATTGTCAGTCTTTATATTGTACATACAAATTTAATATACTCTGCTTGCTGTAGAGATACATTTCATAGTAAAATATCAATTTAAATAAAGAAAAAGAGAAAATAAAAAGAAGGAAAGCAATGAGAAAGAAAAAGGAAATCAATCCTGATACTGTAAGGGGGGGGGGGCGGGAAATAGCAATAGAATTCACTTACCATTTCATATGCTACTTCCTCAGGTGTATCTTTTTCTAAATTGAAACTGAATTCAATAGCTTCATTGTCTTTGTGCTTGCCTTTCAATTTTTTAGGGTCTTCAACCCAGAGTCTTAAAGCCAGGGATGAATTTGAGCAATCATCTTCCTCTGCTAACTCCACCCTCAGCCCTGTATCCTCAGCAAAAAATGCGTGGTTTAGTAGATTCCTGATAGACAACCTAATAAACAAAGTACATAGCTCATTATCAATCCTTCCAAACACAAGCAAGATATAGAACATTTAAAATTCATTGTATCGAAGTAACAATCTAGTTTAATTTTCTATTAATTAAACCTTTAATCTGCTTTGTCAAAAGCCCCCAAAATATTATATCTAACTTATTTTTACCAAGGATGCAAAAAAAAAAATTCCAATTAACATGTATCTGTAGTGACCTTAATTAAAGATTATTATGAGTAACATATCTAAGTACTGAAGTTTAACATACCTAAAAGTATGCCTTAGAGAGAGTTGGAGAAGTGCTGCAGTACATGTTATGTGGATTAGAGTAGTTTCCCTAAACCACTGGCCTAAGTTACTAAGACTCAAACAACAGATTCTCTGCAAAGGAAATGAAAATCTCTTCCAGATATATAAACTCTAAAGTAAATGAGAAGTTCAAACTCTTTACAAATGTTATAAACAGAACTCTTAGACTTTATTAGCAATAATCTAGTCAGTGTATGTCACACTACAGAGACTGCCACAGGTGAAGCTAACTTATAATTTAGTTCAGCAAAGTCCCATGGTTTTCTTACAGTATTTATGTCTGGTATTTTAGGCCAAAGTATACATACAACGGATACAAGACTAGCCTAATATCAGGGATTAACCATCTCTGAAGAGAAAAGAAAGTACGGGGGTTCAAAGATTCTTTTACAAGCTGGGGCAGTTAATTTCCTTTCCTTTGGCCAACTTCTAAAACAGATATATAATATCTAATCTATCTGTATTACAGGCCATGGAGAACTAAAACTGATATATTCTATGTCTCCATAGAAAGCCCCTCCTGTGCTATTTAAAACAGACAACGCATATTGACAACATGTTATCCTGTAAATTAAAGACTTACACCTTCTACATTTTTAGTGATCAAAAGACAAATACTTAACTAAGATAGTGTTATAAAAAGAATAATCTTGCTCAGACTAATTAGTTTTTAGGTTAAGGTGGGATGTTTTTAAGATGGCACAATCAAGTTAAGCCCTCTGTCTCTCAATGAAAATTTTGCCTAAGTATTTTACTAAGGAATAATTATAGCAATAGCAGCACCAATTACCATTCATTAAATACTTATTACTGTTAGGTATTTTATATGCATTCATTATCTTTTAATCACCAAAATAACACCCATTTTGAGTAACAACGGGTAACTTGCTCAATATCACACTGGCTAAGTGAGTCCAGTTTTGAATTTTAGTCTCACATTGAAGCCAGCACTCTTCCAACAAACTAATATGCCATGAATCCTTTTCAATATCCCAGTGTTCTTTGGGAATAAATCATAATTAAAATGCTGTACAAACAACAATCAGAATTCAAACTAAAATGGCTACTTCAACATAATATTTTAAGTCTTGCTCCTACAATTCAAAAAGAATAAAAATAAACAATCGAACTTTAAAAAGGGCAATGGGCCCAGCAGGCATGGCTCAGCGGTTGGGCGTCAACCTCGGATCCAGGAGATGGTGGTTCAATTCCTGGTCAGGGCACAGGCCCAGGTTGCGGGCTCGATCCCAAGTGGGGGACTTGCAGGAGGCAGCGGATCAATGACTCTCTCATCACTGATGTTTCCGTTTCTCTCTCTCCCCCTCTCCCTTCCTCTCTCTGAAATCAATAGATATATTTAATAAATAATTAAATTAAATTTAAATTTAAAAAAAAATTAAAAAGGGCAATAGTCTTGAATTTCCCCAAAGATGTGCAAGTGGCTAATAAGTACATGAAATATACTCAACATCATTAGTCATTAGGGAAATGCAAATCAAAACCACAATGAGATACCACTTCACACCTATTATGATGGCTATTACCAAAAAACAACAGAAAATGACAAGTGTTGGTGAGGATGTTGGGAAATTGCAACCTTCCTACATTGCTGGAGAGAATGCAAAATGATCCAGCCACTGTGGAAAAAGTTTGGTGGTTCTTCAAAAAATTAAATGTAGTATTACCATATGATCCAGTAATTGCACCAAAAAGAATGGAAAGCAGGGATTCAAGCAAATATTTGTACACCAATTTTCATGCAGCATTATTTATAATTAACAAAAAGTAGAAATAATTCAAGTGTCCATCAGCAGGTAAGTGAATAAAAATGTGGTGTGTGTGTGTGCATATCTATGAAATATTATTCAGCCTTAAAAAGGAAATTCTGATACATGCTATAACATGGATCAACCTTGAAAACTATGCTAAGTGAAATAAGCCAGTCACAAAAGGAGAAATATTGTATGATTCCACTCATATGAGGTAACTAGAATAAGCAAATTCATAGAGACAGAGAGCAGAACAGAGGTTAGCAAGGGTTGAGGGAAGGAGGGAGTGAGGAGCGTTTAGTGAGCACAGAGTTTCTGTGGGGACGATGGAAAGGTTCTGGAGATGGACAGTGGTGACAGCTGTACAACGTGAATGTACTTAATGCCACTGAACTGTAACACATAAAAATGACTAAAATGGTAAATCTTATGTTATATAAATTTTACCATAATGAAAATAAATATATACCTAGATATGGCCTGTTGGTACAAACACTAAGAAGGTTCTGAAATAAAGCTATAATTAAACAGGCCTTACCTTAATGGCTTTATGTATTCTCAGATAAGCAACACTAATCTTAGATAGAAAAATAATAAAAATAGGGGAAAGTCAATCAAACGCTGGTGAAAATAATTTCTATAAAGAACCTGTCACTTTTATTAACCATAATCAATAAGGAGGTAAAAATCAAATGACTAATCTTTCAATTTAAGTCAGCAACTGTCCAAAGCTCAAATTAAAGGACAATATAAGCTAAAGCTAAAGGGAGCCGTCCACAAGAAAAACACGAATTGTGATACAAATAATCTAGAATGCTAATTCTTGAACGAAAACAGCCCTATCAACTTTCCCATCATAATATAAGTACATATGGTCAAATAAAAAAAACCTGGTGAGTTGATGGTTAAATTTTTTTAAACTATCATAAAAAATGATTTAAGTACTTACCTGAAGATGACACTGCAGAAGATCTGTACTTAACTGTTAGAAGAAAGTTAACCTGGGGGGAGGGGACCCATTGACTTAAACTGATGCCTCAAGATGATGAAAGCTTGTCACAAGACATAAAGACAAACACAACCCAAATGCTGCTTCAAGGAAAATTTAGCAGATGATATCAAAGTCTAAAATGACAAGATGCACTGATACCCTTTACTAAAGACAGTGTGGTTTGGCTTCCACTCAAAAGTCATAACAAGTATGATTCAAAGGTCAGAAAATAACCTAGTGCAAGGTAAGAGAAAAACGCATCCACCAATCATGTCATTTCACTACACTTGCACCCACCTTTCAGATTTGTTTTGACGAATACAACCTTCGATGATTTCTTTCACTTCAGGATCAGTGACTTTATTGAAACTGGCTGGTTTTATGCCCTGGGAGAAGAAAAATGGTTTCTAGTCACAAATTAAGCAATTGAAAGCCCAAATCAACATGACATTTATTACAATGAGTTTTACCACTAAACTACATTCAAGTTTTAAATGAGATAAATATATACATACAGTATAAGTTTAACAACTTTTTAGACAAGGATTTTTTCATAGTTCTACAGATAACAGTGAAAATTATAAATAATCTAAATCAGTAACAATAGAGCCAAAATTACATGTTATGTAATGTATGTGCTAATATTATGTAGAAATTTAAAATGTTCTCAAAGTACCAAATAACACGAATAATTCTCATACTGCAACATTAGGTAGGGGAAAACAGGACTCCAAAATGTACATACAATATAACCCCAATTAGCAAAATATAATAAACAAGTATTCTTTGAAATCAGAAAAAATAAATGTTATTAAAAAAACACTTTTGAAAATTTCTAAGAAGGGCTTCCCTACTGCAAACATTCCAAATCAATATTATTTCAAAGTTTTCTAGAATGGCTAGAAGCAATAAACAATCAAATTGACTTGTTGGAGAAACTAGGTCATTTGTCCTATAGAATATCCCATATTCTGGATATTGGCTTATTTCTTTTTTTAACTGATTTTTTTAGAGAGAGGGAGGGAGGGAAAGAGGGAGGGAGGGAGGAAGAAAGAAACATCAATGTGAGAGAGAAACATCGATCGGTTGCCTCCCGCATGTACACCAACCAGGAATCAAATTGGCAACCTGGGTATATGCCCTGACTGGGAATCAAACCTGCCACCTTTTGGTGTATGGAACACTCCGACCAACTCAGCCACATCGGCCAAGGCTGGCCTTATTTCTTATTGTCTCCCTACATAAACTTCTGGAGTCAGACTTGGGGTCAAAATCCACCATTAGTAATAGCAGTGTGAACTTGGATAAGTCACACCTCTAATTCTCAGTCTTACCATTTATAAACTGAAGGTAGCACCATCTTGTAGGGATATAAAGGTGAAAGCATGTGGCATACAGCATACATTTAAAAACAGTACCTATTAGCATTAGATACCTGAAACACTCTAACAATCTCTTTCCTGCCTATCTTGAGCCACCCAATTGGATATGATGTAGATCTCTTTTGAACAATCTTAACCCTTTGCTTCTACCTCCCTCACATCCCTTACAATATTCCCACCCTCTGATTTTTATAGTTATTTGTAAATTTATATTACTGTCCTACTAAAAATGTAAGCTCTTTGTGGGTAGCAAACACTTATTCATCTTTGCATACTTTGCAATTTCTAAAAATTTACACATAGGAAGGATCACATACTGTATCTTTGAGCTATATTTTGAATGCCCTTTCATAATCAGCCTTTTAGAACTGAAAGAAACCTTCAAAACCATTTAGCAAATCCTTATTATTCAGCTTTGGAAAATAAGATCCATCCAATAAATATCTAAAAATTCTTCACAAACAAATAGATATAGATGATATATCTATGTTTTCCCAAAGATACTAATACAGAGCATTTTATATGACCCCGATAAAGTGTAGATATATAGCATAAATCTAAAGCTTGCTTCATTATAATTATGTTTAATTTAGCACTGTTATACAGAACTAAACCAAAGTTAGGTTTTAGTAAGCTGACTTAAACCGACTTCAACATGAAATATGGCAATTTGTGAAGTAAAGAGAATAACGTTATACCTACACTAGTTACTTTACGGTATATTTGAGCTGCATTTTGGCACTCAGAATAAGGGTACTCCGAAGTAGCCATTTCCAGCATACACATTCCAAAAGCATAGACATCTACAGATTCATCATAGTGCTCTTCATACATCTCTGGGGCCATAAACTCAGGAGTCCCTATGAAATAACACCACAACCACATTTTTAGTAAAGAGAAAAATGTATTCACAAAGATTACTTTCCCTTCGCCATAAGGATTACCTAAGTTAATCTCCGCTCCCTAAAAGAAACTTATAAATATAAAATTTGTTGAATACTTGCTATATCTATATAAAGCACTTAAAGAATTTCATTAACTTTCCGTACTGAAAAAGTACAATCTGTCATGCTCAGGATTAGGTAGTGATTACTAAAATTTGGTTTTATTTCTATCCTTTCTTTTTAGTTATTGAAATTTTTCATAATTAAATTAGTAAATTCTCTTTCTTAAATCCTCAGGAACTTTCAATAATCTTAAATATATCCCACAAAAGAAATACACTGGGATGTCTCCAAAATAAGGCAATATATAATAGGTATTTCAAAGTAAATTCACATTCTAGGCCAGGGGTCAGCAAAGGGCCAGATGATAAATATTTCAGGCTCTGCCATCCATATGGTCTCTGTCAAAACTACTCAACTCTGCCACTGTAGTACAAAAGCAGCCATAGACAATACACAAACAAGTGGGGATAGCTGTGTTCCGATAAAGCTTTATTTACAAAAATCAGCAGCAGGGCCAGATTTGGCCCATGTGCTATATAGTTTGCTGCTTCCTGTTCTAGACATATACAATTAACAACTCTTTTCCCCCAACCAATAAACTATAAAATGTTAATCACCAATGACACTCTTAGCAAATGATGTGCGCATTAGGGTAGCTAGGCCTAGATCACCAATCTTCACAGATCCAGTAGGTCCCGTGATGAAAATATTGTCACACTTCAGATCGCGGTGAATAATAGGAGGAGTCCTAGTGTGCAAGAACTGCAACCCCTTTAAAATTTGCCTGCACCAGCTCCTTAGGACCTTTGGTTTCATGACTTTAAATCGTTTTAAGTACCTACATAAAGAAACAAAAGACCACGTTAATAAGCATACCTAACTTATTGTATGAGCACTATTAGAGTAAATCATTTAAGCTAGAAGATACTGTATGTGCCATATTACGATTACCATCACTAAGTTGTTTTTTATTGTCTGTTATGGCAAGAAAACTTTATGAAGAAAATTTTAAATCTAAGGCCTCATTCTTAGAGAAGATATCCTACCAAGTTTAGTATTTTTAATCCAAAACAAGAATCATTTCAATCAGAGTGGCCTTTTGTGAAATGGCAGCACAATTTTCAAAAGAAAGTCCTTCTCTACTTCCTAATAACTGCTTATATAGAGTAACCAGAAGGTTTAACTATGTAAAATTTTAGTGCGAGTATGCTAGGAAACAGAAAAAGTATACCCCACATTTAACAATTACAAATAAGTGATTATACCACCAAATGAAAAACTATAGTCAGAAACAAAACAATAGACTATAATTACATAGTATACAGCTCACTAGATATGTGAATGTGGCCACACCCCCAACTTTTCAGTATCTTTTACAAAGTGACATTATATTATCTCTATAATGATTTCTAATTCTAAAATCCTATGATATCCCACAAATATTAATTTCTCAACATTATATTTTCTAACAAACTTCATTAACATCCTAATTTTTTAACCTGCCCTGAAACATAGTCACTAGATTCAGATTCTACAAATTCTTTAATCAAGTAGTGCTATTTTACAAGCAACTTTTATGACTTCTGAAAATTATTTTCAAAAAGAACTCCATTAGCACTATCAGGGTCAACTTACGTCTTTAATGTTCCGGATGTCATAAGTTCAGTCACTAACACAATACATTTCTTTCCTTTTAATATAGACTCCCAGGAATCATAAAATCGAACTATATTGGGATGCTGGAGACCCTTTAACATCTCTGCTTCTTCCTTAAACCTTTGCTGCTCAGCTTTGGTTAATTTCCGGTCCTGAAATGGAGGAACAAATTCCAAATTAAAGCTTAGAAATTCCATGCATACTTCTAATACCATTCAAATGAGTGCTTTACTTTATTGTTTTTACTTATATATGTATTTATTTTTGCCTGTCAATTCTTTTCTCAGGATCTATATAATCCCTGATATCCTCTGTCAGTGACTTTGACTCCTCCCATACAGCCGTTACTACATTTCATAACCTGCATGATAAACCAATACCTTGAAAAGCATATCTTGGAAATTAACTTTTTGTGGTAATCATTTTGTAATATATACATATATCAAATCATTATGTTGTACACCTTAAACTTATACATTGTTGTATGTCAATTACATCTCACTAAAACGGGGAAAATAAATAAAATTTCCTTTGCTGGAAAAGAAAAACAATATCTAAAAATGAGAAAGAGTAATAATCAAAACAAATAATAGAAAAGTATCCTTAAGAAATCCCTGAATTTCCACATCTAAAGGATCTATATATGTCTGGACAGGAATAATCAATTGTAAGACACCTAGACATTTATTCTGATCAAATATATGAATTGCCAACATATTTCCAGACAGAAATATAAGGTTACCAACTAATGAAAGGCCTTCAAACAGACTTTGGACCTCTAATCTGCTATATTAAATGCTAGAACTCAAAAGAGCAATTTTTACTGAATTCTGAGGGAAGACTATGGCCCTAAAATTCTGAACCCAGACAACATATCAATCAAGTTTATAATGGAAAACATGCACACATTTCCATGAAAAACCAGAAAGTATACATCACACCATAAACCCTTTCTGAAAATAGTACTCAAAGAATTTCAATTAAGCCCTGGCAGGGTAGCTCGGCTGGTTAGAGCATCATTCCTATACACCAAGGTTGCAGGTTCAATCCTTGGTCAGGGCACAAACAAGAATCAACCAGTGAATGCATAAGTAAATAGAACAACAAATCGATGTTTCTCTCCCTCTCCCTCTCTCTTTCTCTCTCTCCCTTCCTCTTTCTCTCAAAGTCAATAAATAAAAATTGAAAAAATTTTTCAATTAAATGTGGCCAAATAAAGTCACTAGAAAAGAAGGGTGTGGCATACAGTAAATAATAGTAAGACATTTCCAATAAGGCTTACTTAAGAGTTTAGCCTAGTAATCAGGGCTTATCTGGTTGGTAAATTTGAATGAATTTTCTAAACAGTAATTAAAATAGAAGATATATAATGCAAGCAGGACAGTCTGGGTTTGAAATTCCAGATTACTTCATTAAAATATAATAGACAAGGAAGAATAAAAATTTTTATCTTCTGCAAAGGAGAAGAGGAGAGAAGGGAGTGATGATAGAACTATTTAACTTTTGATGTTGATAGAAAAATGATCATGTTTTTTCTTCTGTAGTCTGTTTATATGTTAAATTACATTGATTTCCAAATGTTGAACAATCCTTGCATTCCAGGAAAACCCCACAGTCATCATGTTACCCTTTTTATATACTGCTGGATTTGATGTGCTAACGTTATGTCGAACATTTCTTCATCCATGTTCATAAGGGATACTGGTCTGGAGTTTTGTTTTCTTATAATGTCTTTATCTGTTTTTAGTTATCAAGTGGGTTGGCTCTGGCTTGATTCTTGCTGTGCTGTCTTGAGGCAATCACTTCTATTAAAAAGTTAGAGAAGGTGGCTTGGGCCCCCCCTTTGTCATCCTACACCTTCTAACTTTCTCCCCAGGGGTCTTCTAGAGAGGATGAGACAGATTTTCCAGTAATTACATTTTATCACTAGCAGGAAGATATAAAGTTATCTTTCTCAATGTTTGTACTGTTTTTTTTCTTATTTATTGATTTTTCTAAAACATCCACAACAATAATGGTGATCAAAAAAATAATGATGGTAACAGTCATCACTGTCCTTCATTGTATTTTAATAAAAATAGCTTTATCATCTCACAGCTTAGAATGTTTACTGAGGTTTTTTTGTTGTTGTTAATCCTCATCTGAGGATATTTTTTCCATTAATTTTTTAGAGAGAGAGTGAGGGGGACAGAGAGGGAAACACGTATGTGAGAGAGACACACAGATCGGTTGGGGCCAGGGATGCAGCCTGCAATGGGGGTACGCACCCTTGACCAGAATCAAACAGGTGACCCTTCAATCTGAGGGCTAATGCTCTAACCACTGAGCAAATGGGCTACGGCTGTTTAATGAGTTTTGTTTGTGTTTTTGAAAGCAGTTAGCACATGTTGAAGTCATTTCTTTATATTACTACTTTACTTTTATTTTTTAATGAGGAGTAACTGCTGAATTTTATCAAATGTTTGCTAAGCACCTACTGATGTGATCATATGATTTGTTGATAGGTAACCGATACAGAACTATTCTTAAAATCTTAAAACAAAGCCAACCTAGTTGCAGGATATTACTCTTTTGATACACTGATGAATTCTATTTGCTGACAGTTTACTCAGGATTTTAACAACTATATTTGTGAGATTCTTTTTGGTATGATATAAAGATTTGGTATTAAGATTATACTGGCTTTATGAAATTAATTGGGGTTAAGTAGTTTTAACATTGGAATCACTTGTCATTTAAAGCTTACCTGGAAATCAAGCTTTGAATCTACTTGTTCCTGATGGGTTTTTTCCTCTCTTTTTAAATTATAAAAAAATTCAGGCATAAAGAACAAGGTACTAACAGCTAGCTCTGTTGAATTTTGACATTTTGATAAATTTCCTTCCATCTTAACAAGGCATTACAAATATAGTTGAAGTCCCCCAGATATCCCTCCTTGATTCTATGTGTTCTTTTACAAGCTATTTTGCTCAATATTATATTTTTAATACTTACCTATTTATATGTACAGTTATTTATTTTAATTATCATTCTATTTTTATGCTTACAATTTTTTATTAATTTTAGTTATCTTTATTAATTCCCTCTTCCTTTATTTTGCTTTTGTTTCCTGTTATTTCCCTAATGTCATAAAAAGAATACTAAATTCCTCCTAGTTGTTATTAATTAATAATGGAGACATTTTAGGGGATACATTTTCTTCTGGGTAAAGCTTTTACAATGATCCACAAGTTTTGTTGTAATGTACTCTCTTTTTCAATTTTGATTTTTCTCCTTGATCCAAAATTTACCTAAGAGTATGACTTCTGATCTCCAATTAAGAATATTTTGGCCATTTGTTTCATTATTTCCAATTTTATTGAGAAATGTAGAATATAAAATTCCTTTTATTTAACTGAAGGTTTTCTTTGGGCCATATATTCAACCAACTTTTTTAGTCGATTGTAGACTAGAAAAATGTATATTCCCTATTTGAAAGATATAAGGTCATTATATTATCCAATTCCTCTGTATTTATTCACTTTTTGTCCACTATATCTGGCCTATTCTCAAAGGCAGGCATCTACTATAGCTACATATTTATCCATTTTCTCTAATCTATTAGAGGTTTTGAGTTTAAATTATTAGCCAAAATATTTTTGGTGCCTACAGTTCTCTGATATAATTTCTTAATCTGTGAAGTAAATAACTTCATAATATCCTGTTTGATGCTTTAACTTTTCTTCCTTCTGAGATAGATATTAATATTGCCATTCCTGCTTGCTCTTTGTTTGCTTATAACTTTACCTTAGCCTTTCTTGATCATTGTTTTAAGTATGTTTTTATAAACAACACATGTAGGCTTTGTCTTTTAACCTCATCTGACAGTCTTGAGTTTTTTTAACAAGCAAAGGCAATATGTCCACATTTGATATAGCAAATGATATATTTAATTTTACTCCTTCCATCTTATTTTGGGTTCTTTGTTTTTTCTTTATTCCTGTTAATTTAGAATTATATCATTTTTTTTTCCTTTTTACTAGCGTTTAGCTTCCTTTTCCTGACATTCAAAACCAAACACTAATAAACTAATTCAGCAAAGTTACAGGACACAAAATAAACACTCAATTCTTAAAAATCAGTTGTGTTTCTATAAAATGAAATAAATAATCCAAAAAGGAAATTAAGAAAACAACTCCATTTACAATAGCATCAAAAAGGAATAAACTTAATTAAGGAGATAGAAGACTTGTAACACAGAAAATTACAAAACATTGCTAAAATTAAAGAAGACAAATAAGTGGAAACACATCCTGTGTTTATGGATTGTAAGACTTAATACTGTTAAGATGTCAGTGCCAAAAGAGATCTGTAGATTCAATGCAATCTTTATCAAAATCCCAATGACATTTTTCCCACAAGTTAAAAAAAATCCTAAAATTCATATGGAATCTCAAGGACTATCAAACACCCCAAACAATCTTGAAAAAGAACAAACTTCAGCCCGGTCGAGCGTGACTCAGCGGTTGAGCATCGACCTGGGATCCAGGCGATCGGGGTTCGATTCCCCGTCAGGGCACATGCCCAGGTTGCAGGCTCCATCCCCAGTGGAGGGCGTGCAGGAGGCAGCTGATCAATGACTCTCTCATCATTGATGTTTCTCTCTCTCTCCCCCCCTCTCCTTTCCTCTCTCTGAAATCAATAAAGATATATTTAAAAAAAAAAAAAGAACAAACTTCAAGTTCCTGATTTCAAAAGTTACTACAAAGCTGCAGTAATCAAATGATACTGGCATACAGACAGACATAAAGATCAATGGAATAGACTATAGAGGCTCAAATAAACCTTTGCCTACATCATCAAATAAATTATTTTTGACAAGGGTACCAAGATCATGGCAAGGGTAGTCTCTTCAACAAATGGTGGGAGAAAGTGAACATCCACAAGCCAAAGAATGAAGTTGGCCCCTTACATTATACCATTTACAAAAATTAACTTGAAATACATCAAAGACCTAAATATAAGAGCTAAAATTATAAAACTTTTAGAAGAAAACATAGGGGAAAAGCTTCACGACACTGGGGTTTAGCAATGTATTTTTGGATATGATACCAAAAGCACACAGGTAAAAGAAAAAAATAAACTGAACTTAATCAAAATTAAAAACTTTTGTGCATCAAAGGCACTATTAAGAAAGTGAAAAGGTAATCCACAGAATGAGAGCAAATATTTGCAATTCATATCTGATAAGGGATTAATACTTAGAATATATAAAGAACTACTACAACTCAACAACAAAAAGACAAACAACCCAATTCAACAACTGGCAAAGGACTTGAATAAATATTTCTCCAAAGAACTAAAAGTGGCCAATAAACACACAAAAAGAGGTTCAACATCATTAGGCATTAGGTAAATGCAAATCAAAACCAGAGTGAGGTACCACTTCAAACGACTTGGGATGACTATTAAAAACAAAAAATAACAAGTGTTGACAAGGATGTGGAGAAACTGGAACTCTTGTATATTGTTGGTGGGAATGTAAAATGGTGCAGTCACTGTGGAAAAGTATGACAATTCCTAAAAAATCAAACATAGAAGTATCATACAATCTAGCAATTCCACTTCTAGATATATACAGAAAAAGAATTAAAAGGGACTTGAACAGATATTTGTGCACCAATGTTTATGGCAGCATTACTCACAATAGTCAAAAAGTGAAAATAAAACAAATGTCCATTAGTGGATGGATAAAACAAATGTAGTGTATACATACAATGGAATATTATTCAGCCTTAAAAAGGAATGGAATTTTGATACATGCTACAACCTGGATGAATCATGAAAATATTATGCTAAATGAAATAACCCAGAGATACAAAAGAACAAATACTTTATTATTCCACTTACATGAAATACCTAGAATAGGTAAATTCATAGAGACAGAAAGTAGAATAGTGGTTACCAGGGGCTGGAGGAGGGGGAACAGGGAGCTGTTGTTTAATGGGCACAGAATTTCCATTGGGGATGATGGAAAAAGTTCTGGAGATAGATGGTGATGATAGTTGTACAACACTGTGAATATACTGAATGTCACTGAACCATACACTTAAAATGGTTAAAATGGTAGTAAATTACATGATATATACATTTGACACAGTAAAAAGTTATTTTAAAAGAATTTAAGGAACTCATACAGTATTTGTCTTTGTCTGACTTATCTCATTTAGCAGGTCTTCAAGATCTATCCATGTTGTTGCAAATAGCAGGATTTCCTTCCTGCTCATAGCTGAATAATATTCGTGTGTGTGTGTGTGTGTGTGTGTGTGTGTGTGTGTGTGTGAGACATCTTCTTTATCTTAAGTTTCTTAAGTTGTTTCCATATCTTGGCTATTATGAATAATGCTACAATGAACATAGGTATGCAGATATATCTTTGAGATACAAATACCGTATGAATATTTATATGTGAAATCTTTAAAAACAGAAATTGTAAAAACAGAAAAATAGAATAGTGGTTACTAGGGGCTGGAGGGTAGGGGGATTTGGGAGATGTTGCTTAAGGGTACAAACTTATAACTAATAGGTAAGTAAGTTCTGGGATCTAATGTACCACCTAGTGATTATAGTCAACGATAATGTATTATAAACTTCAAAGTTGCTAAGAGACTAAATCTTAACTGTTCTCAACACAATAAAATGATAATTATGTGACAGAATGGAGGTGCTAGCTAATGCTATGGTGGTAATCATATTGCAATAGATAAATGTATCACATCAACACACTGTACACCTTAAACTTACACAATGCTATATGTCAATTGTATCTCTATAAAAAGGCTTAAGAAGAGTTAAGAAACTCAAAGAACAAAAACAAGGAATGCTAAACTTAAAAGAGATCTAAAAGCAAGTGTTTATGTTTTTCTATCTAACCTAAGATGACTAATAAGTCCTAAATGTCCCTATAACTAGCAAGTTTTTCCCTTGTGATAGATCAGCAGATCTGCTCTGAAGAAGAATCTCAGAGGGAAGGCAGGGGTGAGTGGGTGGGTGGGGAGAGATTAACCTAAGAACTTATATGCATATATGCATAACCCATGGACACAGACAATAGTGAAGGTGAAGGCCTAGAGGGAGTGCGGTGCAGAGTGGAGGGAATCAATGGTGGGGACATTTGGAATACTTTCAACAATAAAGAAAAATATATATATAAAGAATAATGAATAAATTTATTTGCCCTCTGATTAAATTAGTAAGTCTAGTCTTTCATGTGCCAAAATAAACTACTTCACTTTATACTTTGATCCTATGGATTAAAAGTAGCCAGCATTCAGAGTAAACAACATTACAGTTACAATTGCTGTCCCAGGCATATTGCTAGAGGTAAAAATCCACTAAAAAGGTATGACCAAGCCCTGACCAGTGTGGGTCAGTTGGTTGGGCATCATCCCATGCACCAAAAAGTTGCCAGTTGAATTTCTGGTCAGGGCACATGCCCAGGTCATGGGCTCCATCCCTGGTTGGTGGAGTGCAGGAGGTAGTCGATCAGTTGATGGATGCTACGCTCTCACATCAATGTTTCTCTCTCTCTCTTTCTGTCTCTCTCTCTCTAAAGATCAATAAAAAATTTCAGGTCTTAGTCTTCAAAAATCCACTCTAATTCAGTGAGTGGAAAGTAAGCCTATCAAAATAGCACCAAAATCCAGAGGAGAGCTTTCGGCTACTATAATAATTCTCCTTTAAACACAGACAGACAAACACACACACACACACACACACACACACTCTATTGTATTGATAACCACTTTGATAAGGTAACTCACACACTGCCAATGAAGAGTTTTAACACAAGAAAGGAATGATGAACCACAAATGGCAAACTAGAGAGCAGTGATAGCTAATGGAGTTGACATAGTCAGAAGCCAGGAAAATTATAGTATATACAAAAATGACCCTTTAATCTTACTGTCTCTAGGTAAGGTCACCCTCCCAAAAAAGCATCACATATCAATTTTTCAATGTTATAAATATTAATTTATATAGCTGATAAATATAATAGAGGTCAAATACAAATTTACCAAATAGGTTTCAACAACTTCAACACTACTTTAAAAAGAATTACTGTCCTTCTATGAATGTTAACTAAACACTTAATCCATTACAATATATGGCATGCTTAAAATGTACATAAAACCTTTCCTGACACCAGGCACAATACCAGCATGAGTAACCTGCATATGTATTTATTCAAGATAAGAAGCATTTCATTTCCAAAAGGTAAACTATGGCCTTATCAGCTATGTCTCTTAAAGCAAACACCAACAATGAAGTACAGAACCAGGTCAGAGGGTGCATGGATCTGTCTCTGCAATCGCAAAAGGAAGAAGAAATCAGCAATGTTATAAAAGCTGTATTATAAAATAACTTATTCAAATAAGGATGAACACTGTGAAGGCTTCAAAACAGTACTTACTTTATAAAGCAGTCTATTGTTGACTAGTCTGGATAAATATAACTTTGCTCAGTATTTTATCACTATCATTTAATGAACACTCAAACACATACCACGTGCTTTATAAGCATTATCTCTAATCCTCAACATTTCGTTTCTCGCATTGTGTTATTCTTTATTATTTTTTGTATATCAGAAATATTTATTATTTTTCAAGTGAAAAACTAAGGCTTCAAAATGTTAAGTAGCTTAGCTTGCCCAAGGTACCTAACCTGCACAGGCAACATTGGAACCCAGGTCTGCTGTATTCTGAAACCCAAGCACTCTCCAGTTCATCACTCTGCCTCTCAGAAACAATCTTCAGAGCAATGACTACAGATACCTCATGCACAAGCCACTTTCCACGAAGAGACTCTGTAGCACCTCAGAACTACAGTGAAATGAAATACACACACACCAGGGCAATGGCAATTTGTAAATGTTAACACCAAAGAACTAATCAAGAAATCAACATATAATGGTCATAGTCTGGCCATATTAGCATGTTAAAGGTTTTAGACAGCCATTATATTAATACCTAAAGAAAAATGCTCATCAGCAGTGGTCAAGATGAAAAGGGGAATGAAATACATACAGAAGCAGGTTCACGTGTCTTACAATACTGTTGAACAAAGATGCCCTCATCCAGTCAGGACCTAAGCATTCAGTTCATTTGGTCAGTCTATAGTCTTAGCAGAAGGACAAAGAGGAACATCTAGTTCCTATACTTACCAAGTCAGCTTCTGATTATAATTTAGCTTCCCATGTATCTAGCCTACAGAACAACTGGAACATTTGACCTAACAATTATATTCTCATTCTGAATTAATAAATTTATGTCCTAGGTTTAGGCATTTAAGTTAGCACGAGTCAGTCTCCCCAATGTCAGTCAACCACCTGTGAACACTGATAAAAGATGAAGGCCAGACTTTGAACCATGACAACACAACGATGAAACTGTTCCTCAAACCAGGGAGTGTCCTTAAATGACACTATTAATTAGTATCCCTTGAGCTTCAGGAGTTTAATGTTAAAAACATTATTTTAAACAGGGTCCATTCCCCAGCCAGTGTTGCTCAGTGGTTGAGTGTAAACCCATGAACCAAGAGGTCCCTGGTTCAATTGCTGGTCAGGGCACATGCCTGGGTTGTGGGCTCGATTCCCAGTAGGCGGTGTGCAGGAGGCAGCTGATCCATGTCTCTCTCTCATTGATGTTTCTATCTCTCTATCCCTCTCCCTTCCTCTCTAAAAAAAAAAAAAAAAATCAATAACCAGAGTCTATTTTAGAAATAATTTGATTGGAAATTGTTTAAAATCATAAAAGAAGTATCTGCCCAAATAACTAATAAGGGGGAAATTCTTAAGTCATCAATGCAAATGTTTTATATATAACTATTAGAATATCAATCCTTGCTCTGCCCCTTTGGCCAAGTTACTTAATGTATGTAAACTTCTTGCATCTGAAAACTAATATGCCTATCTCATGTAACTATTGCAAGGATTAAACAAAATATTCAAATTTAGTACCTATATAAGTGCTCAATTAATGTTAACTTTGATAAAAGGAAAGTGTACGATACCACTATTAATAACTTAAGATATACTAAAGCTTCTCAACCACAAATTCCCCAATTTGTGGGATTTTTCAGAAACTCAACAGTCATATTTAGAAAGAGACCACATAAAACTAAGAGGTAATTCCAATTAATAAATGTAGAAGCAATGTGGAAAATAGAAAGTCACTATTATAACATCACAATAATACTTACCATAGGCAAAATACACCAAAGGGTACCAAAACAATGGGGGAAAGTTTGAGGAGAAACAGATAACTGTAGTCTCAAAGCATCTACTCCCAAGATATTTATTAATAGTATAGAAAATCTATCAGATGTTACCCTAACCAAGTGATCAAGGTTATCATCACCAGTAATCCACACCGACATCATATAGCCCGTTATAGTGCACTGAGAAGGGTGCATCACTCTTGTGGTATCGGTGCCAAAATTCATAGCCTAAATCTAATCATGAGAAACTTTATAAGACAAACCTAAATTAAGGGACATTCTACAAAATAACTGAGCAGTACTCTTCAAAAGCTCAAGATCATGAACCACAAGGGAAGACTAAAGAACTAGTATGTTCTGGAAGAGACTAAGGGGACATAACTAAATGCAATGTGGGATCCTAGATTGAATCACAGTATTGAAAAAGGGCTTCAATGGAAAACCTGCTCAAATCCAAATAAGTTCTATACTTTATTAATAGTATTGTACTAACAATAATTTTTTAAGTTTTGATAAATAGTCTCTGGTTAAGATATTAACATAAAGGAAAACTGAGTTAAGGGCATACAGGAACTTTCTATACTATCTTTGCAATGCCTGTTAGTAGCAAATTATCTCAGAATAAAAAATTAAAAAGAGAAAACTAAGTAGTAACGGAATGGTATTCTGTTGCCTGCTACTCCCAACCCTACCATTTCCATCAAACAAACCTGTATCTTAAACAGCCCTTTCATCTGATTTTCAACTAATTCCAATCTCCAAACCTTCTTACTGACTATAAACTCCCTCTACTTATGCTTTATGAAAATGGGGCCTGTGCCTGCTTTTTCTCCATTATGTCCCTAGCACTTAGCATAGTGCTGGCACATTACAGACACTAAATATTTATTTGATGAATGAATGAACAAATGAATGAATGGCAGCTGCGTACACTATATTAATTTCCTATTGCTGCTGTTATAAATTACCACAAATTCGATGGCTTGAAACAAGAGAAATTTATTACCTTCCAGTTGTGTAGATCAGAAGTCCAAAATGAGTCTTACTAGGCTAAATGAGTCTCATTGGCAAGGTTGCATTTCTTCTGGACGCTTTAGGGAAGAATGAAATCAGTTTCCTTGTCTTTTCCAGCTTTTAGAGGTTGCCCACATTCCTTGGCTCATTGCCCACTTCCAACAATTGCATTGCTCCAACCTCTACATCCATCACCAGATCTTCTGACTATGGCCATCATTCTACTCTTATAAGGACCCTTGTGATTACACTGGGACAACCCAGATAATCCACGATAATCCACTAAAATCTTTAATTTAATCGCATCTCCAAAGTCCCTTTTGCAATGTAAGGTAACATGTTTATAGGTTCCAGGGATTAGAACACAGACATCTTTCAGGTGCAATTATTCAGCCTACTACACGTATCATTTTGTTATCTATCAAGCAAATAGCTCAAAATTAACCCTTTGAAGTAACTGAAAAAATGAATTTTTCGCAGACCAAGTCTGTTTCCTGCCGCTCTCACCCTGTCATTTTATGAGATCATCTGCCTTTGGCTTATACTGAATAAAGTTATTTGACTAGTTTTTAAACAGAAACTAGAACATAGGTATTTAAGCAAACTTTATCCCTCCTCCCCTCAATGTAATCATTTTCTGCCCATGAGAGTATTACACTTTGAAAGCTGGGTCTGATGAAGACCGTGGGAAATCAAACTGAATAACACTATATGGGGTGTGCCTATATGTAATGGAGCATTTTTGTGTGTGGCTCAAACAGAATCCGGAAACATTTCCAAGAGGGTCATAACAACGATGTTTTGAGAGCAAAAGTACCCCAGGGTGATTACTTTAGACAAGAATATTTATTCAAAAACAGAAATTCTAGCATATATATTTTTTAATTACTTTTCCCTTTATTGGAAACTAAGCTGTTTTCACATTACTATCTAATTTTAATTTCACAATTAAATGTGGGGTTGATGTCTAAAAATATACTTCTCCAACCCTGGCCGGTGTGGCTCAGTTGGTTGGTTATCATCCCAGGCACCAAAGGTTGCCAGTTCAATTTCTAGTTGGGGCATGTGCCTGGGCTGTGGGCTCCATCACCAGTAGGGGGCGGGCAGGAGACAGCCAATCCATGTTGCGGTCTCACACCAATGTTTTTCTCTCTCTCCCTTTCCCTTGTTCCTCTCCCTTCCCCTCTCTCTAAAAATCAATAGACTATTCTCTTAAAATTAAAAAAAAATACACTTCTCTACAAGTTTTTAAAATCTTCTCCTAAGGATATTTTGTATTTGTTTTGTTTTTTTAATTTGAGAGAGAGAGGGCGGGGGGGGGGGGAGAAACATTGATGTGAGAAAGAAACATTGATTGGTTGCCTCTCACACGCACACTGACCAGGGATTGAACTCAAAACCTGGGTATGTGTCCTGACTGGGAATTGGACACACAACCTTTTGGTGTACAGGACTATGCTCAACCAACTGAGCCACCCAGCCAGGGCTCCACAATTTTGATAGAAGCTTTTAGTGTTGAAGTATGGATTTTTAAACTGTTACTTCCATTGCATTGCTTTGAATATATTCACTACTATAATGAAAGTGTATTAGAAGGCTCACTCAACATGTCAACCTGCTAAAGTCGATTTTGTCTTTTCTTTAAATCTTTCTTTTCAGTGACATTTTGATTGAGTTCAGAGACTATAGCTAGACTTTTTGATATCTAGTTGTTAGATACTACTTAAAGGAGACCTGTTTAATTAGCCTGAGAAGCACACAATCACATGTGACCCCACAGTGAAGCTTTTGCAAGCATACTCAAATACATTTTAGAAACAAATAACAAAGATTTTCAGATAGCTATGATGTTCCTTCATTTGGAAAATAGCCCCATTATATGAAAACTCAGTTCCATCAAGAAAACAAATGACAAATGTACTAGTGGAAATAATTTTCCAAGTTATAGTAAAGGAAAAACAGGTTATGTTTCCATGTATAAAAGTAGAGTGCTGCTGATTCTGAAGTTGTTAGTGGAAGAGGAAACCATATTAAAAACAGTTGTGATTAACTCCTTCTAAGAGTTACTAAACAGGCCTTTCAGTAACATCTGATCAGGTCTTTCAACATTATGAACTAAAATAAAGTCTTCTATACAGAAATTATGACTTACAGTCCTCACAGTAAATTTCCAATTTACCAAGGAATTACCAAGTAATTTACCAAGTTCTTTACAAAGAATAATAGGTCAAAGTCTTTCCACTAATGCATAAAAAAATCAAGAATGGAAACCATAAAATATGACAAACTGTTGAAATGTATATGTTTATGACCTAATCCTAAATCTGACTTACATCATCACAGGGTTTGTTTGTTTGTTTGTTTGTTTGTTTGTTTTTAACATCCTCAAAGTCAAATATCAGCAGTAAAATCTCTCTCCTGCCATAAGGTCAATGTACTCTAAACAAATAGATACGGTGCTTTTAAGAACTGTTACACAACGTTCAAATATCCAAAATGGAGAGGAAATGCGATCCAGAGAAAAAGGTATAAACCTTTGGTTGAGCTGTGAATTTCAAACTAAACATGTAAAAAGTAAAATTTTTAAAAAGAACAGAATTGCCAAATTTTAGGAGAGAAGACTAAGCAAGAGGTGGTGTGAATGCAATATAGTTTACTATTTTAATGATGTTAATAGAATACATATCATATTATGTTTTTTGTTTGTTTATTTATCCTCACCCAAAGAGTGAGAATATTTTTTCAATTGATTTTTTTTTCTTAGAGAGAGAGCGGAAGGGAAGGGGGGAAGGGGAAAGAGAGAGGAGAGAGAAATATCAGTGTCACAGAGACACATGGATTGGTTGCCTCCCACAGGTGATTCCCAGAGGCCCTGCCTCTCCCTACCTGCAAGCTCATCCACGCCATTTCCAGAGGGAAGAGGGAAGGGGGGTGGAAGGTGGGAAAAGATTAACCAAAGAAGTTTTATGCATATATGTATAACCCATGGACACAGACAATAACGGGGTGAAGGCCTGGGGAGGGGGTGGGAGTGAGGTGGAGGCGGTCAATTGGGGGGGAAATGGGACACCTGTAATACTTTCAATAATAAAGATAATATAAAATAATAAGTTCCTGGACACTGGCTGCTGTGGCTCAGTTGGTTGAGCATCATCCCATGCGCCAAGAGGTCGCCTGTTGGATTCCAAGTCAGGGCACATGCCAGGGTTGAGGGTTCATCCCCAGTAGGGGTCATGAAGGGGGCGGCCAATTGATGTTTCTCTCTCTCTGATGTTTCAACCTCTTTCCCTATCCTTTCCTCTCTCTCTAAAGTCAATAAAAACATATTTTTAAAAAATAAGTTCCTGGGTCCCATCTCCTGGAGATTTTGATTTGGAAAGTCTGGAGTGAGTGCCAGGAATCTGTATTTATGATAAAATATAAAGCTCATATTAGTGTATTCAGGGATTTCCTCCTTTGTTTCAGCTAGTTCTTGGAACTGGTCCCTTATTTCAGGGCTTTTCAAACTCTGCTGTATATAGGAACCACCTGCAGATGTTACTAAGAAGGAGATTCTGATTCAGTAGGTCTGGAATGTGGCCTAGGAACATGCATTCCAACAAGCTTTGGTAGTAAGATCTTAAGGGATCTTTTAGTCTTTCCGCAGGCAAATGATAGGAGGCAGGTGCTACCGCTAGAATATTTTCTTCAACTTTTACCTAAACATCCTTTAGCATAGCTAGAGCGCACAATTTGCAAAATATTTGACCTATCTTTACTATGTAGCCTACTACCAAGGGAATGGAAATTACTTCCCCCATTTCCAGAATATCACTAAAAGATAAGTGTTACCAATGTCACCATGCAGAGGTGAAATTAAAGTTTACATAATTTCCAATATATATACAAGGATGTTGACCACAATCATAATTATAATGGTAAAATGTTGGGGAAAATCTAGATGTCCAATAATATAGGACTGATTAAATAACTTACAAAGGGATCTAGTAAAATAATGATGTAAATGTACAATTACTGGTAACAAAAAGATGTTAATGATAAGTTTTAAAAGGGTTTTGTAAAAACTTACAGTTCAATTCCATTTTGTGGGGAGAAAATATACAAAAAGTCATATATACATTTATGCAAAAGAAAGAGTCCGGAAAGATATACTAAATTGCTTAAAGCACCCTCAAAGCAGTAAAACTTCAGGTGGTTTTGATGTTTGTTTCCTTGCATTATCTAATATTTCTACTGTGACACGGGCCTTATAAAATTCTCAAAGGGTAAAAATGGGGTGAGAAGAAAATCAAGCAAACCCCATACCCGCACACACTTTTCTAGAACTAATAGAATGGATCTCCTGCTAAGTAATTTGCATTCCAAAGAGTCATTAAGGGACTTTCCATATTCAAAGCCCTTTGGTTTTTTGTTGTTGTTTTTTGTTAATCCTCACCCGAGGATATTTTTTCCATTGCTTTGAGAAAAAGAGAGAGAAACATGGATGCGTGAGAGACACATCAACTGGTTGCCTCCCAAACATGCCCAACCAGGGCTAAGAACCAGCAACCCAGGTACTTGCCCTTGACCGGGAATCAAAATTGCTGTCTGGCATCCCACCCAGACTTGCTGAATTTGAATCTCTGACAATAAACTCCAAAATCTGCATATGAAGCAAACACTGACTTTTACAGAGAATAGTTTCGAAACTTGGTGTTAAACAAAAAAGCTTCCTAGAAATGCAGGAACTTGCACTAAATTTCAAACCTATCTAACCAGCAACCTACAGTATATTCAGAATGGGTAAAAGAAGACATACCCACAGGCACATAGACCACTGGGATTTGAACAACCCATCTAGAACTACTGGCTTTATTCTATGCTAATTTTAAGCATCTCCTGTGAATACCGACCATTCTCTTGAGCTGATTGAGGTCACAAAGGTCTTCCTTATACAATATTTGACCTACTATTATAACTCATTCTATGATACTCAACCCCTATGTAGTCATTCATTAGTTAGAAGTCCACAAAAACATTTATTATGGAACCAAATATCTAGGTGATTCAACTACGGTCCTGTTGCTTTCATTTCTCCTTTCTAAACACATTTCATTTGACTAACCTCAGTAGATTCTGCTGCTTATTTCTTCCAGAGATCCTCTTCAAGGTAAACACAAAGGCATGGGGAAGTTTATATTAATAGAAGTCCTCAAAGAATCAAGAAAAGCATTTCCTGTTCTAAAAAAACTACATGAACCCCCAATATTTGTTGAAAGAAAAAGAGAAAAGGGAGATATGACACAATATATGTCTAACATATCACAGTCTCAAGTACTTATTATAAAAATCAACCCATGGGTGGGGGTGGGGAGAGATTAACCTAAGAACTTTAATGCATAACCCATGGACACAGACAATAGTGTGGTGAAGGACTGTAGAAGGCCTTAAGAGGGTACAGCGTGGAGGGAATCAATGGGGGGAAAGGGGACATCTGTAACACTTTCTACAATAAAGATAAAAAATAATAATTTAAAAAATCAACTCATAAGGCATAAATTTAGTAAAAGTTTTCAAAATGAGACGTTAAGAGTTTCAGGAATTTCCTAATGTTAATAAATTAAGAGCATTTTCCCAAAGAAAGCAACGATAGTTTTTCCCCTCTCAAACCAGAGGGGAAGACAACCGGAGAAAAAAAATTTGGCGTGAGGTCCTATGAGGATCTAGGAAAGGAGCGTAATTTCAGGGAGGTGGGGGACAAGCAATTAATTTTATTTTAATCTATGGTGCATTTTAATCTTGGATCACTCAGAAGACCGGGTCAACTAAAATTGGAATTTATTAAAACCAAGAATATTATATACCCACCTGCAGCTCACACCAAGCAACCTCAACCCATGTTTCGGTGTCCAGTCCTTTATATACTGTTTTAAATGCTCCTCTTCCCAGCTCTATATCGAATTTCAGGAACCTGCCACTAGGAGAAGTAGCTACAGCCTTCATTTCTGCTTCTTCTTCCATTTCCTTTTCATTTTTTTCCTTGAGACAATCTTTTGAGGATTCGGAAGTTGCCTTTGAACATTGTGCGAATTTAACTTCTTGTTCACCTTTTAGCACATTTGTAGGACGCTTTTCTACTCTTGGAATATTTGTTGCAGTCTTTGTTCTCTCATCTTTAGAGGAAGAATCAATAACTTTGTCATCAACACTCTTTCGGAAGAATCTCTTCCTTTCTATAGTTTCTCCAGAAGCAGAGAAGGTATTGTCTTTTTCCTTTATTCTAGCTTCCACTGTCAAAGTTGCTGCCATCTGATGAACCCTGTTTTCCAATGAAACTCCATCAGGTTTCTCAGAATCTTCTGTGCTAGCTGGCTCCCCTGAATCAGTAGCCATTGTAATTAAGGTTGGCACTAAAATTTTTCCTGTTCTACCCTTCAGTCCAGTTACATCTCAGGTATCCGAATGATCAGAATTGACTTCCTTTTTATGTGGTCATGTTTCCATAGTAACCTGAAGGGGGAAAAAGGATATTTTAAAATTACCCCACAAAGGAAATCATTAAGGATAAAACAAGTCACCTGATTGTTTAATCCATTTTTTCTTAATAAGAAGTTTGTTCTTTTTTCTGTCCAAGCTTAGCAACCAACAGACTCCAGGGACTATGTCTTATCTTGTTTACCACAGTAGCCCTCAGTGCCTAGCAGGCTACTTGGCATATAGCTCAATAAATCTTCGTACTGAATGAATGTTGGTTAGGAACTTAGTTCTCAGTCCCATTTATCATTCCATCGTATTTAAAACAAGATTCTAAACCCTCAGTTCACTTAGCTACAAGGTACACACACAATAATTAAAACAAGCACATTATATCTCAGTAAGTGGTTTTTGTCTAAAATTCTGGAATTAATCCGATGGTAGTTTTTTTCATTGTGGTAAAATATACTTAATATCAAATTTACTATTTTAACCATTTTTAAACATACAATTCAGTGGCTTTAAGTATATCTACAATGTTGTACAATCATCACCATGATCTATTTCCAGAACTCTTCATCATCCCAAACTGAAATTCTGTATCCATTAAACAATAACTCTTCATTTCCCCAGTCCCTAGTAATCTCTATCCCACTTTCTGTCTCTATGAATTTGTTTATTCTAGGTACATCATATAAGTGGAATCATACAGTATTTTCCCTTTCGTGCCTGGCTTATTTCACTCAACATAATGTTTGCAAGGTTCACTGATGTAGTAGCATGTATCAGAATTGCCTTTCTTTTTAAGGTTGAACAATATTACATTGTATGTATATACAACATTTTGTTTATCCATTCATCTGGTCAATGGATTGGGTTGTTTCCACCTTTTGACTACTATGAATAATGCTGCTATGAACCTCCAATTGTAGTTTTGAGTAACACAAATACTAGTTTATGAGCTTGCCTCAGATTTATCAGAAACTACTGTAAAATAGTAACATACTATACGAAAAAATTAACACGCTATACTAAATCTTTTAAGAAATACTTTAAAATATGCATCCTCTTGAGCCAGCAATTCTACTTATAGGAACTTGCCTTAGAAAATAGTCAATTTGTGCAAAGATTTAATTATAAAGACATTCATTATAGCACTTATAATTTGCAAAAACTGTAACTAAACGTAAGTATAACAGGTATTTAATTAAATATCTCAAAATGAGATAGGATACAATATTTTTAAAAAACACCAGTTTTTAGTGAGACGAAAAGACATTCCCAGATATTATATGGTTAAATGAAATACATACAACAAGCTTTCATATATACATACATACATACATACATACATACACACACACACAAATATTAATTCTGAGTGGTATAATTATGGACTTTCTTTTCTTTCTGCTTTTCTTGTATTTTCTAAAGCTTTCCACAAAGAACATGTGGAAATATGAGGAACATATAAGAAAAAAGTTGTTCTTTTTAAAAAAAAATTTTAATTTTATTTTTATTTTACAGTTTATATTCAAAGGAAAAAGTTTTTCAAATGAATGGTTGAACCAACAATAAGAAAATTTTCTCCTCTCACCACAAACATGCATCACAAAGTTAAGCCTGTATACCTATTATTATTCTATGCACCTTAGATGGCACATTTTGTCACATCAAAAAAATACACAGAAATATCAAATTTGAAAAACTGGGAATAACAACCTCCAAAACAAACAAAATGGGGAGGAATACCCCAAATTGTTCTACATATTCAACACAATTCCTATCAACATCCCAGCTAGTTTCTTTGCAGAAATGAACAAGCTGATCCTAAAACTCATAAAACTTCAAGGGACTCAGAATAGCCAAAGCCAAAACAATCTTGAAAAAGAACAAAGTTGGAGGACTCACCCTTCCCAATTTTAAAACCTACCACAAAGCTACAGTATTAAGACAGTATGGTACTGGCATAAGGATAGATGTATAAATAAATGGAATGAAAATAAGATAATCCAGAAATAAAACCCACATATTTATGGTCGACTGATTTTCAATAAGGGTGTCAAGACATTTCAATGGGGAAAGAACACTCTTTTCAACAAATGGTGCTGGGACAACTGGATATCTATATGCAAAAGAATGAAGTCAGACACTCTAACAAAGGTTTAATGGAAAAGATGCTGGAACTGAGTCTCAAAGAAAATTACCTGATACGACCAGAGGGAAGATTACAAGCAAAATCATGAAACAGCATGGATTAAGTGTATGAATGGTACCGTGAACAGTTTACTCACATATTAGAAGCAGGCAGATGAAAACAGAGAGGCAGTCACCAAGGAATTCTATGCCATACAATATAAAATAAGAAGACCAGTTAGAAATCTACTGCAGTAATCCAGGAAAGAGATGCTGAGGTTTGAATGAAAATATTGGCAAGAGGGATAGATTTAAGATACATTTAAAAAGTTCCAAATTCAAGGTTTGTTGCCTGAATAAATATGGTTGTTAGGGGAAAGGAAGAATCTATGATAACTCCTAGAAATTTGCCTATCAGATGACACTACTAGGACATAGCTGTGTTAATAATATGAGATAAGAATTACAGTCATGTACCACATAATGACATTTTGGTCAAAGATAGACCACATACACCATATAGTCTAGGGGTCTAGTAGGCTATACCATTTAGGTTTGTGTAGGTACACTCTATGATGTTCACATAGATGAAACTGCCTAACAACGCATTTCTTAGAACAAATCTCTGTTGTTAAACGGTGCATGACTGCAAACTAAGGACTCATGAACAGCTTTATGATGTTACATTGCCAAATCAGTATATTTCAAAAGTCACTGAATAAGACTAGTATTACCTGCAAGTCAGAAAAGGTAACTAACAACCCCTCACTTAGGTGGAGACTTTTTCTTTAACTTATTTTGACAAAATTTGGGCTTAGAAAAATGTCTACAAAGAATTGAATACACCCTTCATTCAAATTCTCTAAATGTTAACATTTTAGGTGAGATATTCTTAAGAATATTATTCACTTCACTTAACTAAAGGTCACTTATCCAGAAACCTCAAGAACAGAGATCCATAAGACAAAGGACTTGTAAAAAGACAAAAATAGGTTAGGTAAAATAAGAGATTTTAAGTAACTGCAGAACCACTTTTTAAAAAAAAAAAAAAAAAAGCAATTTTACTCAGAACCCTAATATAAAAACAGAGGGGCACCCGGCCGGGCATGGCTCAGCGGTTGAGCATTGACCTAGGATCCAGGAAATCAGGGTTCAATTCCCAGTCAGGGCACATGCCCAGCTTGCAGGCTCGATCCCAAGTCGGGGGCGTGCAGGCGGCAGCTGATCAATGACTCTCTCATCATTGATGTTTCTATCTCTCTCTCTCCCTCTCCTTTCCTCTCTCTGAAATCAATAAAGGTATTTTTAAAAAAATTAAAATAGAGGGGCAAGTAGTGCTGCTCTAGAGTAATTCTAACATGTTTGGTCACCTGGTTTTCCAAACTATAGGATAAGAAGCAGAAAATAAGAGGGATTGGGAAAGGAGTGATCCCTCAGTCTTTTAAAAACCAGCCTTAAGATAAAAAATGTTATAGAGACAAAGAGGGGATTTTTATAAGTATGGAAAGATTAATTCATCAGGACAATATAACAGTTATATACATCTAACAACAGAACCTCAAAATACATTAAATTAAAACTGAAAAGAGCCTGGCTGCAGTGGCTTAGTTGGTTGAGCATTGTCCCATGCACCAGGAGGTCACCAGCTGGATTCCAGGTCAGGGCACATGCCCAGGTTGTGGACTCAATCCCCCTGGAAGCATGCAAAAGGCAGCCAACCAATGTTTTCTCTCATTGATATTTCTCTCTCTCCCTCTCCCTTTCTCTTTCTGAAATCAACAGACACATATTTTTTTTTAAACTGACAAAATTGGAGAAATAGACAATTCAGTAATAACAGTAGAAGGTTTGAATACCCTACTCTCAATAATGGAGAGAACAACTAGATAGAAAACTAGCAAGAAATCTGGAAAACTTGGCCAATACTATCAACCAACTTGACCTAACTGCTACCTATAGAACACACCACCCAACGAAAGCAAAATACACATTCTTTTCAAGTACACATGGAAAAATCTCCAGCACAGATCATATACTATGCAAAATAAATCTCAATAAATTTAAAAGGATTGAAATCAAACAGAGTTTACTACCACAAAAAATTAAATTAGAAATGAAAAACAGAATAAGGATAAATATATAGATCACCGCAATAAAATTAAGAGTCTAGAAATAAACCTTAACATTTATGATAAATTGATTTTCAACAAAGATGCCAAGACTATTCAATCAGGAAAGAATAATCTTTTACAAAAGGTGCTGGGAAAGCTGCATATCCACATACAAAACAATGAAGTTGGACCCCTACCTCACACCATACAAGAAATATACTCAAAGTGGATCATAAACCTAAATGTAAGAGCTAAAACTATAAAGCTCTTAGAAGAAAACACTGAAGTAAATCTTCGTGACTTTGTGTTAAGCAATGATTTCCCAGATACAACAAAAATACAAATGATAAAACAGAAAATTGAGAAGCTGAACCTCATCAAAATTTAAAATTTTGTGCCTCAAAAGATGCCAAGAAAGTGAAAAGCAAAAAGACTTCGAGAAAATGTGTGCAAATCATATATCCGATAAGAGACTGGTATTCAGAACACATAAAAAATTCTTACAAGTCAATAATAAAAAGATAAATAATCCAATGGGCTGAAGATCTGAATATACATTTCTCTAAAGAAGATATATGGATGTTCCACATCATTACTCATTAGGGAAATGCAAATCAAACTAAAATGAAATACTTTATACTCATGAGGATGGTTACAATAAAAAAGATAAACAGTAACGAGTGTTGGTAAGGATGTAAAGAAAATGGACCCCTCATACATTGCTGCTGGGAATGTAAAATATTGCAGCTGCTTTGAAACATAATCTGACAGTTCCGAGTTACTATATGATACCATCTACCCAAGTGAAATGAAAATACATGTCCACACAAAAACTGTACATAAGTGTTCATAGCAGCTCTATTCATAATAGCCAAAAGGTGGAAATGATCCAAATGTATATAAATTGATGCTTAAACAAAATGTGTTATATCCATTCAATAGAACATTATTCACAATCAAAAGGAATGAACTATCAATGCCTGCTACAAGGATGAACCTGGAACATTATGCTAAGTGAAAGAAGCCAGAGGAAAAGACCATATACTGTATGGTTCCATTTATATGAAATGCCTAGAATATACCAATCTACAGAGACAGAAAATAGATTAGTTGTTGCCTGGGGCTGGGGTACAGGAATAGCACTGATGGCTAACCAGCTCAAGAGATCTTCTGGGGGTAATGGAAATGTTCTAAATTTAGATTATAATCAAGATTATATAACTCTATAAATTTACTAAAAATCACTGACATTTATATTGGTGAGTTTTATGGTGTGTAAATTATATCTCAATAAAATATGATATCCCTCTTTAACACCTTAAAATATTTTTACTAAAATCAAAGCTATCATCATATCAAATATGCCTTTTTAAAACCATACTGTCTACCCACACCTCTTCTGTCCACTCTCCTTATCTTCAGCCTGGCCTGCTGGGATGAGAATCACTATTCTGAAGGAAAAAGACCTGACAACAATAAAATGTAATAGCTGGTAGCCTAAGGGTAAATAACGAATAAGAAAAAAAAAAAATTTTAAAGTAGGCCAAGAACTTCACTAAGCATAGTATATCTGGGGCCTTTTCACTGTGGATCCACTAGCTTCTTAAACATAAAAGAGAGTTTCAGAACACAGGTTTTGGAGTGGGAGAAACCTGGAATCAAATCTTAGTTCTGCCGCTCACTCCTCAGAGTAGATTTGAAGCAAATTACTCAACTTCATTCATTCTTGATTTCATTTGTGAAATTTCACAGGACTGATATGAAAATATACATATAACCTACTTAGCATAGTGCTTGGCACAATATAATAATCAACAAATAGAAGTTTTTATTTTCTATTTCTTAATAACCCCTAGTGGCAGCACTATATTAAAGCACTATTCAACAATACTCAAGAAAATAAAAACTTATTTTCAGGAGATACTATTTAGTAAGGCCAAAAAGTATATAATACATTCTTTTAAAGCTTTCCAGTAATAAACCATGTTGGCATTGCTACAGAGGTATGCTTCAGTGACCACAATAATATCTCTTCTACATTCAGCAATGCAGAAACATAGCTCAGTGAAACAGTCTACAAAAATCAGGCCTCAAACCTGAAGTATCTGAGTTCAAAAGCTATATATCATAGCCTATGTGACTGTATTTTCCTGCAAAAAATGGTAACACACTGCTCTAAGCCCTAGGAATATGTACAAAGATAACTGCAAAAGCACTTCTATAGAGACTGAAATTATAGGAAAAACCTCACAAATTTATATCCCATATCCACTCCTTCAACATGTTTCATATATAAGCTTGGAGTTGAGTTAAAAATTTAAAATAATTTTCCCCCCTGTAGCTTATCATGGTTTTATTAATGGGAAATCCAGCATACAATCAGTACTTTGTCTAATCAATGGCACAAGAATTTCTTCAACTTTTGGAACCAGCAATTGAAAGAATGCATATTTAGTCAAAATTACACAGTAAATTATCATTAACAATCTTCGCTTTCTCTCATATATACATATTCACACCAATAAAAATTCACCAAGTGCCAAGCACTGTGTCAAGGTCTGGGGATAAAAGAACAAAAATCAGTCCTTGTCCTCAAGGAGCTTACAATTTATCCAAGCTGAAGCTATACAACTGTTGACTTCTGGTTCAAGAAGGTGAACTGAGCACTTACATCACTTATACAACTGTTGACTTCTGGTTCAAGAAGGTGAACTGAGCACTTACATCACTTTCCAAGACCCTGGAAAAGTGATGGTAAAAGAGTACAAAAGTATAAATCACAAGTCAGGGACACAAATGGAAAAAAATACAAGATTTCGACAATTTCCGACAAAGAGCAGAGAGGAAAGAACTGGCTGATAACACAAAACAAAGGATGCTATAACCTAAAGTATGTTAATAGAAAGGGTTCCAATGCAAGAAGGAGTGGACTTGCAGGACAAAACCCCAGAGGGGCTCTACATGCAAAGAAGACTGATGTCAAAGAGGACCAGAGTCCCTGGCTGCTGTAGCTCAGTTGGTTGGGCATAGTCCCATGCACCAAGAGGTTGCTGGTTCGATTCCCAGTCAGGGCACATGCCCAAGTTGTAGGGTCGACCCCCAGTAGGGGACGTGCAGGAGGCAGCCAATGGATGTTTCTCTCTCACTGATGTTTCTATATCTCTCTCCCTCTCCCTTCTTCTCTCTCTAAAATCAATTTTTTAAAAATTATTTTTAAAAAAGGCCAGAGTGAGAAAAAGGCTGAAAATAAGGATAAACTGAAGATCTGAATTATACAAAGTTGACAAAATCTCCCTCTGAAAGAAATTCCTGTATGCAGAATACGGAAATCAACATACCAAGAATAGGGCACCCAAGGGCAAAGCTCTCTGCCCTCTGGCATTTGAGTCCTCCAAACGTAATAGCCAGCTGCCCACCCATTACCCCCAAAATAAAGCCTTCCTAGGTATACAGAACTCTCAGTCAGCCCTTCTACTAGCTCATTTTAAATAAGAAAAGAATCAAGAGACAGCCATTTGAAGAAAACCTGTAACAGAAGAGAAAGAAAAAATGTCCTTGGAGGAGCTGAAATAATTCGAGAAACCATTTTTAATTTAATTTTTTAAAATATAGTAAGATTCACCCTGGCTGGTATGGCTCAGTTGAGTGGAGCCTTGTCCCAAGCACCAAAAGGTGGCGGGTTTGATTCTGAGTCGGGAAACATGCCCAGGTTGCAGGCTCGATCCCCAGTAGGGGGCGTGCTGGGGCTCCTGAGGTTTGACATCTGTTTTTCTGTCTGTCTCTCTGTGTCTCTTTCTCATTCTCATTCTCTCTCTCTCTCCTTTACTCTCTCTGAAATCAATAAAAAAGAAAATTAAATTATATATAAAATTCAAAAATCAAAGAAAGAGGTATATAATGGATAAGTTCACTCACAACCCTGTTTCCCATTCATTTAGTTCCTACCACTCCTACAGGTAACCTTATTAAATTCTTGTATAGCCCTCCAGAGTTCCTTTAGGCAAATAAACATAAATATAAATTCTTTCTCTCCCTTTCTACACAAAAAGTAGCATAGTATATACTAAGCTGTTTTTACAGTCACAATATTTTTTTAATTGATTGATTTGAGACAGACAGACACAGGCAGACATGGATTTGTTGTTCCACTTATTTATGCCTTCATTGGTTGACTGTTGTATGTGCCCTGAGAGGGGATGGAACCTGAAACCTTGGCACGTATAGGGATGACGCTCTAATCAACTGAGCTACCAAGCCAGGGCTATAGTTACAATATTTTAAGATATTTTTTTCCCTGTCTGTACACAGAGGTTCCTCATTCTTATTTTTATTACCTATATAGTATTCAATTATTTGCTATCACATAAAACACTGCATATTTCATTTTGCCTATATGTGTATACATATATGTAAATTCCCTAAAATGGGATTGCTGGATCAAAGGAAATTTATATATTTAACTTGTATTGAAGCATACTCATATATCCAGAAGAGTACACATAATACATATGTATCTTTATATAATACTGTCAAACTGCCTTCCACAGGCATTGTACCAATTTAAACTCCCACCTGCAATGTGTGAGGGTGTCTTTTACCCCATGGCCTTGACAACAAAAAGGTGTTATCAAACGTTTTGATTTTTAACACTCTGATGGGTTTAAAAAAGGAACTTCTGTATGGTTTCAATTAGCATTTATCTTATGAGTGAGGTTAAGTATCTTTCACATAAACAATAATTAAAGTCAGAAATAAGCCAGGAATTCCTATTATTACTGCTACCACTTAAGGAAATAAAACAAGACCTACAAATATTGGAAAGTAGGAGACAAAACTCAAAATTTACAGACTACATGATTATCTATCTAGAAAATACAAGCAAATCAACTAAAAAACTATAATAGGAACTACGTAAGAGAGCTCAGCAGATAGGTCAAAGACAAAATCAACAAACAGAAATCAACAGCTTTGCTAGACATTAACAATAATCAATTAGAAAATGTAATTTAAAAGACAACTATCCTAAGGTGAGGGCTTGGGCACGGCGAGTGGAGGGTGGGCAACCTCGGGAATGGGGCAGGAAGGGCTGGGTGTCCTAGAAGACGGGTGAGTCAGTGTGATTTTTTAAAAGATATTTTCAAAAAAACTATCCTATTCATAGGAGCAACAAAGCTATAAAATATTCATCTAGGGATAAACTCAAGAAGAAATATACAACATTTATATAAAGAAAATGATACATTTTCACTGAAGTACATGAAATACACTTTTCCTTGGTCAAAAGATCCAATATCAACATCTTCATACCCCTCCCAGATTATTCCAAAGTCAATGCAAACCCAATCAAAATCTCAAAGATATTTTTTGTCCAAAATTGAAAAGCTGATTCTAAAAGAATACAAGGAAATCCAAGAAAATCTTGAAAAAGAAGAACAATGAGAACTTGCCTTACCAGATATTACATATAACTATAGTAAATTAAACAGTTTCAGCACAGAAACAGACAAATGGACTAAGTAGTAGAAAAATCAGTACACTGCCTATTGTGAGGATACAGCAAGAAGATGGCTATTTACAGCCCGGCCGGGCGTGCGATCAGAGTTCGATTCCCGGTCAGGGCACATGCCCGGGTTGTGGGCTCGATCAATGACTCTCTCAACATTAATGTTTCTATCTCTCTCTCCCCCTCTCCTTTCCTCTCTTTAAAATCAATAAAGATATATTAAAAAAAAAAAAAAAAGAAAAAAGAAGATGGCTATCTACAAACCAGGACACAAGCCCTCACCAGAACTGAATTTTCTGGCACCTTGATATTGTACTTTTCTGCCTCCAGAACTGTGAGAAATAAATGTTTGTTTTTTAAGTTAAAAAAAAAAAAAATCAGTACAGAGCCCTAGCTGTGTGGCTCAGTTGGTTGGATGTTGTCCCATACACCAAAAGGTTGCTGGTTCGATCCCCAGCCAGGGCACGTATGAAAGGCAACCAATCGATGTTCTCTCTCACATTGATGTCTCTCTCTCAATCTCAATCTGTGTGTGTGTGTGTGTCCTTCTGTCTATTTCTGTCTCTCCCTTCCCTTCTCTCTAGGGTCAATGAACACATCCTCCAGTGAGGATTAAAAAAAAAAAGAATCAGTACAGAAACAGAGACGTTATGTATGGGGATATAGTCCATGATAAAGATAGCATTTCAAATTTGTGAAGAACATATAGCATACTAAACAGTATTAGAATAATGGCTATCTGTTTGGGGGGACAAGTTAAATACCTAGTTAAAACTCAGTCACAAAAATAAATTCCAGGTAAATTAAAGGGCTAAAAATAAAAAGTTAATATAGCCTGGCAGGGTGTGGCTCAGCAGTTGAGCATCAACCTAGGATTCAGGAGATCGTGGTTCAACTCCTGGTCAGGGCACCTGCCCGGGTTGCGGGCTCGATCTCCAGTTGGGGGGCGTGCAGGAGGCAGCCGATCAATGACTCTCTCATCATTGATGTTTCTCTTTCTCTCTCCCTCTCTCTCCTTTTCTCTCTCTGGAATCAATAAAGATATATTTTTTTAAAAAGTTAATATATATAACTATTAAAAGAAAATACAACAATATATTCCTAACCTGAAGAAACGCCTTCTTAAAAAAACAAAATGCAAAGGTCATTAACAAAAAAGCTAATACATTTTGCCATTCGACTATGGACAAGGTTAAAAGATAAGCAACAGACTGGGAGCCAGCATTTGCAACATGTATAGCAAAGCATTAATATCCAGAATATATAAAAAACTAAAAAAATCAGTAAGAAGAAATACAAATGGCTAATACATGTATGGCACAGGGATGGCTCAAACTTTTTATTAAGCAGGGAGATGCAAATTCAAATAATTCAATATCATTTTTGTCCATCGGATGAGCAAAATAATAAAATATGTTAATATCATGTTTTGAGAAGTGTGTGAGAAATCCTGCACTGTTAGCAAATAAACTGGAATAGCCTTTTCATATGGCAATTCCGAGTATCTAGAGCAAACTTGTCACCCAGCAATTCCCCTTCTTAGCATTTACCTGAAAAATATTCCTATATATGTACAAATATATATGTACAGGAATTTTTTAAATGAAGCACTGTTTGAAGTAGCAAAAAAACCTGGAAAAAACCCTTAAATATGTATCTTTAAGAGAATGGTGAAATAAACATGGTATATCTGTAATGTGTAATAATATGCAACTGTTAAAAAATGAGATGGATATATATTGATATATAAAAATCTCCTACACATATATACTAACGAAAAAAGCAAGTGGTAGTACAACAGATACATTACATCTATATATCATTTATGTAAAAAAAACACACAAAACTTTATAATTTCCATATGTACTCATATATATATACATGCACATAAAAAAACACTGAAAGGATACACTCTAAACTGATCCTTGTGGTTAAAGGAGCATGTAGTATGAAATGCTATGTATCCATTAAAAAGAATGAAGTGAGTATATACATATTGATATATGTATGTAAATACAGAGTAAAAGGACTCTACAAGTTCACAGTCAACTCTTAACAGTTACCCACTGGGAGGGCAGGAAATTGGGTAAAGGGGAACCTTAAAGTTTAATCTACTTCTATATTATTTTAATCCTTTAAAGAAGAACTGTCCATCAACAACCTGTACAAAAGAACCAGTTAAGGATATTGTAATTTCTTAAAATAACTGAAGGAAGGACAAAACTAATAATTATGTACAACATACATTCAAATGAATATCATCAGTTAACACGTATTGAGTGCTTTGTGCCAAGCACTGTAAGCATTTTCTCATGTAATCATCACAAGAATCTTGAGGTAAATATTTTTATTCTCATTTTACAAATGTAGAAACTAAGCTCGAAAAGTTAACTTGCCCAAGATCACACAGCTAGTAAAAACCAGGGCCAGAATTCAAGCCAGGCATTTGACTCCCAAGTCCAATCTTAACTACTCCTAATAGGGGGCCATGTATGATGTGGAGACAGATGCATACACTATACATCACCCTGAATTTTATAGATACATGTACTAAACAACCCCATCACAGTCCTTGGGAGTTTATAGCACTAAAGCTATCTTCTTCCTCACTTCCATCCTCCAGTTTTGATTTGGCAAGGTCATTTCCTCAATTAAAGATGCCTTTTTTTAAAAAATTTTTAATTTTCACCCGAGGATATTTTTTCTATTACTTTTCAGAAAGAGTAGGAGGGAGGGGAGAGGGAGGAGGGAAAGAGGGGAGAGGGAGAGGGAGAGGGAGAGGGAGAGGGAGAGGGAGAGGGAGAGGGAGAGGGAGAGGGAGAGGGAGAGGGGGAGGGGGAGGGGGAGGGGGAGGGGGAGGGGGAGGGGGAGGGGGGGAGGGGGGAGGGAGGGAGGGAGGGGGAGGGGGAGAGGGAGGGAGGGAGGGGGAGGGGGAGAGGGAGGGAGGGAGGGGGAGGGGGAGAGAGAGGGAGAGAGAGAGAGAGAGATCGATATGAGAGAGACATACCGACTGGTTGCCCCCCGCACTCAGGGGATTGAGCCTGCAACCGAGGTACATGCCTTTGACTGGAATAAAACCCAGGACCCTTCAGTCTGCAGGCTGACACTCTAACCACTGAGCCAAACCAGCCAGGGCTAAAGATGCCCATTTTATGTGAAAAAATGTCTGGGTCCAAATTAGAAAAGGGGTTGAAATCATCTCTATCTTCTTTCATCATCAAAATTAAACAATTTCTATTTACCAGTCACCTACCCTCAAATCATTAATTAACACCTCACTCTACCTAACCCTTTATAACAGTGGTGGCAAAATTACATACAGCACCCAGGCCAAACCCACCTCACTTCACTGCCTGTTTTTGTATAGTGGGTAAGCTGAGAATGATTTTTATACTTTTAAATGGTTGAAAAAATAAAAAGAATATTTTATGATACATGAACATTATTCAAAATTAATATTAAAGTGTTCATAAATAGTTGTATTGGAATATAGCCATACTCATTCATTTACATATTGCCTATGGCTGCTACAACAGTCACTGAGTCTGCAACAGAGACTCCATGGCCTGCATGGCCTAAAATAGTTACTATCTGGTCCTTCACAGAAGAAAGTTTATCAGACCTTGCTTTATAGTTCCCCAAAACACTTCATCTATTCAACTCAATTACTCTAACAAAAACCCTGACAACTACTTGGTATTAGCCTGAATTCTGAAAATTAGGAAAGCTCAGAAAAGTTTAGTGTCTTGCCAAATCACAGAGCTAGTAAGTGAAGGGGATAATTGTGGAACTCTGCTTTTCTAGTTCCAAATCCAATATACTTTCTACCACACTACCAACCTCTCCTGATTAATCAATGAGTTTAGACATTTGGTGCTAAAATTTACCAGATGGGTAGAGACAAAAAAGCTTTAAATTGGTGGGAAAACATTTATCAATTGAGAAACTTTGACTCCAAAAATATATTAATAGAATACAATGCATTTCATATGTAGTTCTATAATGTGCAAAGTATATTCCCATTTAATTAGCAAAGGAACCCTGCAAAATAGGTAGGGCTTTTGTTTTGTTTAATAAATATGGAAATAGATGCGTAGGGACTTGTGTGAGATTACACAAAGGCAAGATCAGAACCCAGGCTGACTCCTACTCCAGTGACATTTCCCCACAGGAACACGGTCTCTCCTCATAAGGATTGTACCTGTTTTTCCCCCTTAGAAACAAAAAGCAATAACTCACACATTTTCAATAAAAAGACACCTAAAATATTCTTTTTAGAAGGGATAAATTAACAATTTAACAAAATAATGATCAGAAGAGATACCAAAAATTGCTGGTCTCTTAACATTTTGATCTCTGTTCAAAGTCAACTCCTCAAACTGACCACCTGAGCTAAAGAGGCTCATCCTCAACATCCCAGCAGCCTTTTACAATTTTCTTCTTAGCATTTATTTTCTGAAATTGTTTATTTGTTGGCTGTCTGTCATCCTTCACTATAATGTAAGCTCAAACAGGGCAGGGTCATTGCCTGCTTTGCTTCCTTTGCATCTATCCCCAACACATCAACGCTGGCACACTGGAAGAAAGCAATAAATATTTGTTGAATGAATGGTAGAACCTACAAATACTTTGGGTAAATCATACTCCACAATTCACTTGGGCTAACAGCTTCAGACTAAGTTATTAGTGCATTTGAACGGTTCCTTAGCAAACGAACCGTATATCTTCAAGGGTTTTTTCCTTTAGCCAGAAACATTCAAAGGCTAACTCTGAATGGAAATGCCACAGTAGCACAGCAGCACAAAAATTATTCTCTGGGCAACAGTGAATATAATCAAAGCTGAACTATCACCTCCTATGTCTTGGGGCTGATCAAGCAGATTTCCCATTCTTATATTAAAATACATCCCCTAGATTTTGGGGTTTTTTTTAAATGTTTTTATTGATTATTCTAGAGAGAGAGAAAGGGAGAGGGATAGAAAGATAGAAATATGGTTGAGAGATGAACACCCATCAGCTGCCTCCTGCACGCCCCCTACTGGGGATCGAGCCCACAACCCGGGCCTGTGCCCTGACTGGGAATCAAACCAGGGACCTCTTGGTTCATGGGTTGATGCTCAAACACTGAGCAACACTGGCCGGGCACATCTCCCAGTTTTTAAAAATTTCAAATTAATGTTCTTATTTTAATTATGCTTAACTACCGGCTGAGATTTACCAACCAATTGTGCTGCACTAAATTTTAATTCTCATTTTTACAAGTAACCAAGTTAAAATAACCTTAAATAAATAGAATAATATATGGTTAATTATAGCCTAAGCTACAAATAAAAAGTCTCCACATTTTGGTCAAGAGGTGAGCTCACAATCATAAACTATATAACTCATAGATATGATTGCTTTTAGGATAAATCTAATACCAACTTCTGATTAATTATAGTCTAAATCTGCTTTTTGCCTAGTTTTGGTTTTTTTTAATCCTCACCCGAGGATATTTTTTCCATTGCTTTTCAGAGAGAGTGGAAGGGTGAGGGGTGAGAGAGAGACAGAAAAAAAACCCACATGTGCCCTGACCAGGTCAGGGATCGAGGGTCGAGCCTGCAACTGACGTACATGGCCTTGGCCAAAATCGAACCTGGGACCGTTCAGTCTGAGGGCTGACACTCTAACCACTGAGTCAAACCGGCTAGGGCTTCCTAGTTTTAAGCAAGGATTTCACCCTTCACAAACAATTTGAAAACAAAAATAATATTCTTTAAAAATCACTTCTGTAACTTTATGCCTGGCTGGGCATGGCTCAGCAGTTGAGCATTGACCTGAAATCCAGGAGATAGTGGTTTGATTCCCAGTCAGGGCACATGCCCAGGTTGCGGGCTTGATCCCTAGTCAGGGGCCTGCAGGAGGCAGCCGATCAATGACTCTCTCATCATTGATGTTTCTATCTCTCTCTCTCCCTCTCCCTTCCTCTCTCTGAAATCAATAAAGATATATTTTTTAAAATCACTTATGTAACTTTAGCATAAAAATTGTCTTGCTTGCCATACTGAAGTTTCTGATCATAAAAGTCTCACTGACTCATAAAGAGCTTTAGAATATCCCACACTTCAAATATAAGATGTGACCTGCAAAAATGCATGTCTCCCCCACAAATGCCCAAAGAGAGACTAAATATCACCACAGAAAGCTTCTTTTAACTAATATACACATATAGTATTGCATACTATATGTGTTCAATGAAGCTGAACCCTTACCACATAACCATATACAAAAACTAACTCAAAATGGATCAAATAACTGAATATTAAAGCTAAAACTATAAAGCTCTTCAAAGAAAACATAGGAGTAAGTCTTCATGATCTTGGATTTGGCAACAAGTTCTTAAATAACAATAAAAAGATGAACAACCAGATTAAAAACTGGGCAAATGATTTAAATAAACATTTCTCCAAAGCAGAAATTTAAATAGTCAACAAGCATGTGAAAAGATGCTGAATATCATTAGTCATTAGACAACTGCAAATCAAAACCACAATGAGATATTGCTTCACACCTACTAACATGGCCATAAAACACACACACACACACAAAGTAACAAATGTTCGTGAAGATGTGGAAAAAAATGGAACCGTTATATATTGCTGATGGCAAGGTAAAATGGTACCGCCACTGTGGAAAACAGTTTGGTGGTTCCTCAGCAAGTTAAACATAGAATTACTATATGAACCAGAAATTCCACTCCTAGGTACATACCCAACAGAGTTAAAAACAGGTTTTCAAACAAAACCTTATACAAATATTCATACCAGAATTATTTACAAAAGCCAAAAGAGAGGGCTTCCAGTCAAGATGGCAGGGTAGGTAAACACTATGCTTGCCTCCTCCCACAACCACATCAAAATTACAACTAAAATACAGAACCACCATCATTCTGAAGTCTAGCTGAATCAAAGTCCTATAACATATTGAGACTTATAGGATGGGTGAGATGAGGAGCAGGCTGGTCCCACACCCATGTGTGAAATTTAAAAATTGGAAGGGAGGTCCTGGCCGGGTGATTCAGTTGGTTGGAGCACTGTCCTGTGCACCAAAAAGGTTGCAGGTTCTATTCTGGTCAGGGAACATTCCTAGGTTTTGGGTTCAATCCCAGTTGGGGCATGCGTAGGAGGCAACCAATCAATGTTACTCTCTCACATTGATGTTTCTCTCCCCCGCCCCCCCCCCAAATAAATAAACATATCCTCAGGTGAGGATTAAAAAGAAAAAAATTAAAAATAAAAATCAGAGGGCTATCTCGGCTGTGGAGGTCCCCTCTGAGAAGCCAGGGGCCCCAGCCCCTTGCCAGGACCCCCAGACCAGGAAGAGAAGTCCCCATAATTTCTGGCTGTGAGATGGAGGGCTGCTGGAGTCCAGGCATTCCTCTTACAGGGCCTGCGCAAGGATGTACTCAGACTCGTAATAACTTGAAAGGTGCCAGGGACATACAGGGAGGAACTGAATTGTCCAGCAAGGACTGGAAGGGCAGCTTTCCCCCAGACATAAGTGCTGGCAGAAGCCATTGCCCCTTTGCTGAGCCCTCCCACCAACAGAGCTGGCAGACAGGTGCCATATCTGAGTCTCCATCAACCTGGCTAACACTGTTAGCCCTGCCCTGGTGGTTCCCTGAGACTCAACTTGGGGGCCCACCCAAACCATTCCCAGTGGCTTTTCCATATTAATGGCCTGTCTTGGCTCATGCTTCAGACTTCCCTAAAATCTCTCAAACAAGCAGCATCTGGGCTTGGCATGCCGGTACCTCTTGCTAAGTGGCCTCAGGCCTGGCACTAGCGAGTGGCCAGCCTTGATTAGGAGCTTGGCCTCTCCCAGGCAACTCCAAGCCCAGCACAAGTAGCAGCCATCTGCAGATTGCTTTGTAGCTCATGCCACGTGGCCCCAAGCAGAACACAGGTGGCAGCTGACCTTAGCCTGCACCTTCCAGGAGGCCCCAGAACCAGCGGACACAGTGGACAGCTTCAGACCATGCTGAAGCACCACCCAACCACCTCTACAAGTGGCACATTCAAGGGGTTGACTCAGCAGGCACCAGAGTCTCACTGAAGCCAGTCCTGCTTCATGGGGTTGACCTCTACATAGCAGATGATCCTTGGTGATCATGACCAGTTCTTGAAGCCAATCAGCCTGGGGATAAATCCCACCCATTGGTGCACCAACATCAATCAAGGCTCAACTACAGCAGAAGAGTGCACATGGACCACACTGGGGGGGAGGGGGAAACACCTGGAGCACCTAGATCAGGTAACCAGGGAGGCTGCACCACTGGGCCCTACAGGCCACTCTACCAAGACCAGGAGACATAGCAGTTCTACAGGGAGGCAGCAAAAATGAGGAGACAAAGAAACCTGTCCCAAATGAAAGAACAGAACAAAATTCCTGAAAAAGAACTAAATAAAATACACAAGCAATCTACCAAATGCAGAATTCAAAGCACTGGTTATATGGATGCTCAGTGATCTCAGTGAGAACTTCAACAGACAGGAAACATAAAAATGGAGATTAAAAAATATAAAAAAGAACCAGTCAGAAACAAAGAACACAAAAATGAAATGAAGAATACATTACAGGGAATCAACAGTAGAGTAGATGAAGCAGAGGACAAATGTGTGATTTGGAAGATAAGGAAACAGAAAACACCCACTCAGAACAGCAAAAGGAAAAAGGAATTAGAAAAAACGAGGATAGTTACAGGGTAGGGGGTGCAGGGGGGTATAGCGGGGATAAATGGTGATGGACAGAGACTTGACTTGGGGTGGTAAACACACAATACAGTGTATAGATGATGTGTTGGGGAATTGTACACCTGAAACCTGTATAATTTTGTTAACCAGTGTCACCCCAATAAATTCAATAAAGAGGAAAAAATTAGGGTAGTATAAATAAGAACCTCTGGGACAACTTCAAGCACACCAACATTCACATCATGGGGGTACCAGGATAAGAAAGAGAGCAAGGAATTGAAAACCTATCTGAGAAAAACGACAGAAAACTCCCTAATCTGGTTACTACAAGTCAAAATACAAAATAATTTTAAGTCAAATATACAAAATCCAATGAAAATGACATATTTCAAAAAAAGGAAAAGAAGCCCTAGCCAGTTTTTCTCAGTGGTTAGAGCACTGGCTCACGGACAGAAGGGTACTGGGTTCAATTCTGACCAAGGGTACACACCTCACTTGCAAGCTCAACCCCTGGCTCCAGTCGGAGCTCGTGTAGGAGGCAACCAATCAATGTGTCTCTCTCACATCGATGTTCCTCTCTCCCTCTCCCCCACCTTTCCATTCTCTCTGAAAAGCAATGGAAAAAATATCCTCAGGTGAGGATTAAAAAAAAGAAGAAGAAAAAAAGAAAATGGAATATTTCTATGCATTTTAATGATTTTTTTGCAAGTAACAGCTTAAAACTTTAAAAATTAAAATGATACTTGGAAACAAAAAAAGTCAAAAGATGGAAAGATCTCAAATGCCCATGAACTGATGAATAAGCAAAATGTAGTAGATACACACAATGCAATATTTAACAACAAAAAAGGAATAACGTATCAATATATGCCACCCTCAAAAACATGCAAAGTGCAAGAAGCCAAACACAACAAGCCATGTATTGTATGATTTCATTTATACAAAATATCCAGAATAGGCAAATCCATAGAGATAGTATATTAGTGGCTACCAGGGGCTGGGAGAAAAGGGCAACAGGGAGTGACTGCTTAATGGGTACAGGGTTTGATTTTGGGGTGATGAAAATGTTTGGGAACTAGATGTGCAACATCATGAAGGTACTTAATGCCACTGAACAGTACACTCTAAATGATAACTTTTATATTATGTGAATTTTATAACAATAAAGAAGTTACCAGGCAAAAACACAGAAAACAATGTTACTTCACTTCTATTTTTAAAAGGTCATGAACCCTGGCCACTGTGGTTCAGTTGGTTGGAGGGTCGTCCCGTACACCAAAAGGCTGAGAGTTGGATCCCCAGTAGGGGCACGTGTAGGAGGCAATCGATCAATCACATCGGTGTTTCTCTCCCTTCTTCTCTCTCTAAAAATCAATGGAAGCATATCCTCGGGTGAGAATTAAAAAGAAAAGATCATGAAAAAAATTACATATCCCTGGAAGAAAGGGACATTAAAGGTTCATTTCTGTAGTAAGTTAATCTCAACATGTTTCCAAACCAAATTATCTCATGATAAGCTCTAACAAAACAATTAAAAATGGTATCAGATTCTACTTTTGAAGCTTTAGGAATTTCTGAATGAATGCCTTATAGATGTCCTTTACAGTCATCAAATATCTCCTAACAGTGCTATATATTTTATGATTTCAAACCAAAATGGAAAAGATGCACCCTTCTGAAAGTATTCTGGCTTTTAGCCAACAGACACAATCAAGTATATCTGTGAACAGAGCTGGTTTACTTATACTAAGATGAGAGACTGAGAAAGGAAGGGTTTTTTCTTGTACACAACCTCCCCAAACATATACACAAAAATTTCGGCACTCCATTAATTATTTTTATGTAAATTATCTGATTAGAAATCTGACAGTAATGTAACAGTTTTCATTTTCGTTACTTCTATTTTTTTAAAATATATTTTTATTGATTTCAGAGAGAGGAAGGGAGAGGGAGAGAGAGAAAAACATCAATGATGAGAGAGATTCATTGATCGGCTGCTTCCTGCAAGCTCCCTGCTGGGGATCAAGCCCCCAACCCAGGCATGTGCCCTGACCAGGAATTGAACCATGATCTCCTAGATCACAGGTTGATGCTCAACCACTGAGCCACGCCAGCTGGACTTTCTTTCTTTTTTTATTAAGTTATTTATTGGTTTTTAGAGAGAGGAAGGGAGAGAGAAATATCGATTTGTTGTTCCGCTTATTTATGTATTCATTGGTGGATTCTTGTATGTGCCCTGACCGGGGATTGAACCCGCAACCTTGGCATATCGGGAAGATTCTCTAACCAACTGAGCTACCACCAGGGCCTCTGACTATTTTCTTTACTTCTGATTCTGGTTCAGTGCAACCATTGGCTTTATCATTTACTGGCTAAATGATGGGACATCTTAATGAAAAGAAATCTCTCTACTTTACAGAAGAAAGTTAAAGTACACTTACAGAAATTTAACTCCTAAACCACCACAGAATAATTACATCAACAAATGCAGACTTGTGATATGAGTATCAACATTGGTCTAGAAGTCAGAACTCCAGGGTCAATCACTTACATTACAAGTTTACTAGGGCAAGTCTTATTTTTCTTAGCTTTATTTTCTTTCTCAGGTATAAAAAGGAAAATAACTTTCCTGCTTGTCTCCCAACAGAAGTACAGTAATAAAAATATGTACGAGGTGTGTTGGGAGCACTAAAGAGGGGCACCTAACCTAGCTTGATGTAGGATGCTGAGAAAAGGGAATAAGATGGGAGTAGGAAAGACTTTCAGAAATAGTTAATGAGTTCAAATTCAAAGGGAAGGGGGGAGAGAGAGCATTCCAAATGGGGGGAAGGGGCATCAGAAACAAAGGAGGTGAGGTGAATACCACAAGTCTGTTGTTATTCCCCTTCTTAAAAGAGTCAAGGGCTCCTAACTCTTCAGAGTAGTCCTTCACCCAGGCCTCAATGTATGATTCCAGTCTTATTTCATTCCACTCCCCAAATATACAATGCTTATTCTTTCCCGCCTCAATACTTAAATGTTCTTCCACTCCAGGAACATGTAGTTCAAAATGGGGATACTACCTTGCCTGCCAGACTGAGTGCAACATTTCCAGGCTGCCACTTAATAACTAAGTAGTATTCATTTTAACCTAAGAGACTATGAACATTGTATTTAAACCCTGGGTAGCCAAAAACAAGGATTACTCTTTCCAACATCAAAGTAGAATGAAAGAATGTTCTCAAATTTGCAACATTTCCAAGATAAATGAATATATGTCAGTAAAATTCGTAAAAAGTAATCATGAAAAGTTAAAAATCCATAAACTACTAATCTTGACCCAGAACAGAATGAGACCATCACAAGACATCCTTACCAGATAAGTAATGTATTCTGAGAACAAAATGTTCAAGTAATCTGCTGTAATTTAAACTCATAAAAAAATCAAGTTCCAATTTTCCAAACAAGGTAAATTCAGAATTACAAAAAAATCATGTATAATCATTTTAGCACTCAAAATCAGCTTTAGTGTATTTTAGCTACTCTTTAATGCAAGGTAATTTTCCTTTGAACTGTTGAATTTAAACAATTTTTAAACTTGTCAATCCAGAGTATAGAGACTGTCTAAAAGACACCTGCTGCTCTGTGTCACACACTGAGACCTCTTCAGAAGTTCTCTTGGTGTTACAACTTACTATAGATGAAAAACAGGTAAGAATGCCTCCCAAAATTGGATGCAATCACTATTATACAGAAGACTTTCACAATTTTAAAGGCTATTATTCATATAACTGCTTCAGTCAACAGTAACTCTTAAGAAGGACTAGCCATACCATTCGCATCTGTTTAGAGGGTTCGATTTCATTTTAACAAGGTCTATCAACTCCCAAGATAGGGAAACACACACGTGCAGGATTTCCACCCATGCCCCACTACATAAATGTTTCACCACTCAAAACTAGTCAAACAAAACCTCTTTCAGTACAGTGAAGCCAGCTCACCACTTTTATCCTAACCCTCCTCATCCCCAACCTGTCAGTTACAGAACGCACCACCGGATCCCAAACACCTCTCAATCTCCTTGAATTTAACCCACTTACACAACGAGCCAGCAGTACCCCTCACCCCGATTCAGTTCTACCGACCTGCATACATCAACTGAATTTCTAAATTAAATCAACTTTCCCCCACCCCATAACCCACTGAAACCCAACTTCCCATACCCGAAGCGATCTTCCCTTTCAGTAGCCTCAGTCTAACTTAAATGATCACTCAGTCCTTTGTCAACCGTCTCCGGCCCCACCAACTATCCTCTGCACATTCCCGGTCCCCTAGTCTTCCATCAAGTCCTAAAGTTGCCACCTCCCAACAAAACCAAAAAAGACAAAAAAACGCACCTCAACCTCAAACCTGCCCTTCCCCACGTTCACCCTCTTAATTTTCCTCTCTGCCTGTTCGCTCATACCGACAACAGCTCCGACAGCCCCGAAGACCCGAGCCCGGCCTCGTCCCATACCTCTTGGGGACCGCAATCACCTCGCCTCGGTCAAACCGCCCCCCACTAGGGCGCTTACTCCTAACAGACTCTTGGTCGCCGCTGCCTCCCTCCATTCATCCCCGGCCCATTCATCTCTCAGCCGGATCCCAGACACGCCCCCCGGCCTCCTCCCTCTCTCCCAGCGCTCAGCCCGGCCCGGGACCCTCACCAGATTAGAGGCTCTAGCAGAGGGAGACTCTGACTCTTTTCGCTTCTCCTTCGTCCTCTTTCAAGCCTCCGCTCGCCCCTAGACTAGCCACACCATAAAACACACATACGCACACGCCGCCTCCTCCTCTAACGCCTCCTCCGATGCTTCTTACTCCCCTCCTCGAGGTCTCGCGCTCCGCTCCGCTTCGTGTGCGCGTGCGCGCGCGAGCGTCTCCCCGCGAGCCCACCGGGCCGGCTACCGCGGGTAGGTAAAGAGCGGGCGGGGTTCGGGGCAGCTGGGTGCGAGCCCAAGCTCGCGCTCGCCCGGGAGCTGAGCAAGCGCACGCGTACTCCAGCCAGGGAATTCAGATGGAGAGAAGAGAGGGGCGGAGGGGGCGGGGAAGGGAGGGGAGGAAAGTAGAGGGGGAGGGGCGGAGAAAGCCGAAGGAGCAGCCCCAACTCCGAACGGCCCCGAGCGCAGCGAGGTGCCGAGTGGCTGGCCAACTAGAGCGTGCGCGCTCCTCCCCCGCCCTTTTCGGCGCAGCTGGAGAGAGAGATGCGCGTCGAGGAGAAAGGCTCCGTTCCTTTCCAAGAAGAAAATCTCAGTAAGGAACCACGCGTGACATCTCCTGTATGCTCAAAAGCTCATTCTCCACGGCTGCTTTCAGAAAAAGTCCAAGGACACACAACTTCCTAGTCACCAACCATCCACTCAGTTTTTCACATGACTCTAAATGCGGTAGCTCTGCGAGATGTGGTACCCGCCCGCACCTTTCCAACTACCACCCCTAACTCCCTTTTTTCCAACTCCCGGCTTTTCTCGCGAGACCCATACCTGCCGGCTTCGGGATTAGAAGTCGAAGCACAGATTTACAAATACCGGTCTCCCGGTTACGTTGCGAGGGCAACAGCCACGGCATGTTCCCCTGACCCCCCGTGACTGCAGTGCGCGCGCGCGGGGGCTGAGCAACAACGAGTGCAAGGATGGGAAAGGGAAGCTATGAAAGGGATTTTTGACGGCATGTAACCGCTAGGCCTGGGCACGTGCCCTGCGCCTCACCGGCAGGTGCAGTGTACTCTGGGAATTGTAGTTTTTATTCCCACCTCCAGTTCCACTCCCACCCTCAGCCTTACTTAGGCCTCTGGCCGGGAGGGGGATTACTGACGCCATTTTGCCAGGAACAATGGCCCTCGGCCCTGGCAGAGACCGGTAGGGGAGGGAGTAAGTTTTTAAGGGTTCTGTTAACCTTCCCTGGCCCCTTGGTGCCATAGCAACCCTTTCAGAAACTTGGCCCCGCCCCCTCACCGCTCCACAGGGCTCCTAGACTGAGCGCACGCGGAAAGGCCACCTCCCCCTGAGACTGGGTATCAACATCTCCTACCGTCCACCTCTCAGATCCTCTAGTTAGTATGAATGCTACCTCCTTAGAGCATTCACTACATGTTAACCTCAGGACAGCAACTTTGTTTAAGAACTGGTTCCTACACTGTATCAGACGCAATACAGATTGTTTCTGTCATTCCTGTATTAACAATCCTGGCTCCACAGAAGAGGAAACCGAGGCTCAGGAGGGGAAAGTGGACATGACTTGCTCAAGTTCACACAACTATGTATTGAAGAGTCGGAACTTGAACCCAAGTGTGCTCAGTCCAGAACCCAGGCATTTTTCAACACTCCTCCCCACACACACCTCGGGTGAGTCTGGTGTCACAGCCCCAGAATGAAAGCTCCTTAAGGGCAGGATTTCTTTCCCAGTGCCCCTTAAGCCTTAGTAGGATGCCTTGAGGGAAAGAGGCTGGAAAATGCGAGGCTAATATTTTCAACTGCACAGCCTAACCCTATCGCTGAGTTATACCAACCTCTTACCTGCAACACTTTTTTTTTTCTTTTTCTTTTCATAGTGTAGGCCTCAGAGCCTCAGCCTTTTTCGGCTTTAAAAAACTATCAATAAATGTAACTTTCCAGAGTCCAAATGGAGTGGAATGGTGGCACTGTCTTGTCTCTGCACCTTTCTTCTCAGAGGTTGCTTTTTAATCCCAATATTGCCAGAAAATGCAAGGAAACCAGACCTTGCCCTTAATAAACTCAAGTCCCCATATCCCAATTTTAATAATGGAGTGGAACTCTGAGGGAACAAAATTCATAGTTATAAGGTCCAGCTATTACACCTGTGGAGATCTTCCTTTCTAGCTAAATTTGAAAGAACAAGTTTCTCCAGATAGTGCTACCACCCTACCTTAGAGGTCTCTGCTTTCCAAATTAGCGGTAGAATGAATGGGGTCTCCCCAAATCCTTCTTTCCTCACTGCCCCCCTGAAGATAGTCCCTTTCCCTGTTGAATTATTGACGACTGTGGGGAAAATGGGTAGCACAGCCAAATAGCCACTTAAGGACAATATCAAAGGTTACCAAGTTATTCCAAGTCTTTATAGGTCCTGACTCCCACTGAGATGGTAACTAAAAACTTGTATCCACCATTTTTATTTTTCAGTGACATTCTACTCCCACCACCACCACCACATACACCTCACCTTTAGGAAAAGCAAGAAGTACCTCCCTCAGTTGTCCCCTGTTCCTCTTTCTTTGTCTCTGAGCCTGATGATGTAATCAACACAGATCAATACTTGGAAGCATTAGCTTCTCAACCTGCTCAGATGTCAACCCATCCAAGAAGTCCCTCTTTGACAGTCAAACATTTGCTAAGTAAATCTAACGTAGTGTAACTTTTATAAACTTCAGAAATTAGAAAATCAAACAGTCTGCTTCTCATCTAAGTACAGGTCCTTCTCAATTTAGGCCTTTTATTGACATATGTGTTCTTCTGTTTGAAACAACCTGTCCATAACTCAGCACAAATGCCACTATAGGAAGAGAAGGGCATGGGCAGTTATATCTAGTCAACAACAAACATACAATAGAGAACATTCCCTTCTTACCCACTAGTTTCCAATGACTCTCAAGTGGAATTTGTGTGCTGTTTCTATTCATCAAATAGAAAATTTGACTTATATTAACCAGTTATATTTGGTTTTACATTATTCCAGGAAAACATCCTTCCAATAATCTACTTCAACTTATCTGAAGGGTCTGGTGCCAAGAGATTACAAAAACCTTCACTGGATCCATTTTTAGACCCCACATTCTGCAGGAATGGAGATGGGGAGTAGTTTCATGGCCTAGCTAGCTGTTGATCTTTTCCCTTCCACACAGGATAGTAACTCCTTCAATCAAGATGGAACCAAGATGAACCTCAAAGTTTACAATTAGCTGACTTCCACAGCCATGGGTAGAGTTGTGACCATTTCTAGAACTCAGTTTCTGACCTTGATCCCTCCTTTGACCAAGCTATTAGGAAAACAATATGTCGTTCTTTTTTTTTTTTTTTAATTGACTGGATAAAGAGAGAGAGAGAGACGTTAATTTGTTGTTCCACCTATATATGCATTCATTGGTTGATTCCTCTGTGAGCCCTGACCAGAGGTTGAACCCAAAACATTGGTGTATTGGAACAACACTCTAACCAAATAAAATACACAACCAGGGCACAATATAACTCATTCTTGATGTTCATTTTCCTTATCCCAGGTGATGCCGTATTTTGGGGATCTTATGTAGTGCTCAGGTATGTGGGTGAAGTAAAGATATCTGCTTGCAGGTCCTTAGATTCTGTCAGTTACTGCTGAGCCCTCTGCCCACATGGGTCGTTTCAAGTGTTGTGGTCCTATTTAACATATCTGCCACACTTAGGACATGGAACTCAATGCCAAGGTCACCTGTTGGTCCATCTACCTAAACATTCCACACAGCCCTTCCTCTCTCCTCTTCCTGCCAGCCAAGGTTTGCTTTGGGGAGTATATGCCACGTGAGCTCCCAAAGAGCTCTCTCATCCTCTTCTCCCAAAGGAGGGGGGAGTGAGAAAGAGAAGAATCTTTTCATAGGCTTGTGCAAATCTTTCTTCCTTTTAGTTTTCTGGCCCAGATACTGTGTCTCTGCCTCTGCACCCTAATCCCCCTTCCCTAAGGCTTATACTTTTGGAACACAAAAGCAAGAGAGACTGGCAGTGTATTTGTTTTCCTGACTTGCCACCTCCTTTCCCTGAGATATACCACAAAGCTGACTACTGTGGGGAGGGGGGGAAGAGAAAAGAGAAAAAGACAGGAAAGAAAAAAAATCTAAATCTCAAAATAATATTGCAGCCACATTCTCCCTCTATTAAATCTTAGCATCTCAGCAAAGAAAATTTACCTCTCATTCAGATTCCCCTGTTCAAGACAGTAACTCCCAGGGCTCAGATAAGATACCTGGGTGATCTTTTTTCCAGTCAAGCCTTGGCACTGGTTAAACTTCTACCTGTACCATCTAGGGGCTGATAATGTCTTCCCAGGAGGCTCTCTCCTCCCAGCACAAGTTGAGTGTCCCCTAGTAAGAATAAGCATCCCCTACCTCAGAAGTGAGCAGCTATCTTTGGTTTAGTGACTGACTTAGAAATACTCCACCTTTCAGATTGGACAGTGGAATTTCTCAAGCCTTACTATGGAGTGTGATCTCCTCTTCCTAGACACAGTCTTTCCTCATGTGCCACAGGTTATATATTAGGAGGTAACTGAATCTTGGAGAGCCTAAAAAGAGTAAGCCCATGCCCTGGCCATTGTGGCTCAGTCAGTTGAGCATTGTCCGGTCCACTGAAAGGTCACTGGTTCAATTCCCTGTCAGGGCACATGCCCAGGTTTTAGGTTCAGTCCCCAGTCAGGGTGGGTTTGGGAGGCAGCCGGTTGATATTTCTCTCTCACATCGATGTTTCTTTTTCTCCCTCTCTCTTCCTTTCTCTATAAAAAATTTAAAAATTGAAAGAGTAAGTGCACATCGTTTCTCTAAAACTTTCTAAGTGTATGGAATCTTAACTCCTGTTCCAAGTCCCCATGTGGACAGAATACAGAGCCTGAGTTGGGGTTGCTAGAACAGCCCTTTCCCTCTCCAGAAGATCAGTTCTTAAATAAATGTACAGTCTAACGTAGTATATTCTTCTGGAAATCTGAGAATTCAGTCACCTGGGAAAACTAACAAGGCTACATTTGCCTGCCTCCCTTTCCTTATCTCTCTTTCTCTCCCTCCCTTCCACTAACACCTCTGAATCTGTTCCAACATTCCATAATAATCTTTTAAAACAGTCTTGCTACAGATCCTTCATGCAGCGGGAATGAATCAGAGTCTACCACTAAGATGTATAATAATAAAAATAATAATAGCCAATAATTAAATAACATTTACTATATGCTTTATAGAAACTCATTGAATCCTGTGGGGTAAATGCCATTATTAACACCATTTTTCAAATTAGTAAATCAAGGCATAAAAAGGTTAAATAAGTTGTCCAGAGTAGCACAGCAACTACAAGGCAGAGCTAGATTTAAACCCAGTTAGTTTAGTTCAGAGTTCATGCTCTTAATCATTTTCCTATATCTTTATTGTCTATGATTCCATTTAACTTAATTAATTTATTTTTATTTTTATTTTCAATTACAGTTTGCATTCAGTATTATTTTGTATTAGTTCCAGGTGTACAGCATAGTGCTTAGACAATCATATACTTTACAGTGTCCCCCCGATAGTTCCAGTACCCACCTGGCACCATACATAGTTATTACAATATTATTGACTATATTCCCTGTGCTGTATTTTATATCCTTGTGACTTTGGTAATTACCAATTTGTACCTCTTAATCCCTTCATCTTTTTTCACCCAGTCCCCCAACCCCACTTCTCCTCTGGAAACTATCAGCCTGTTATCTGTGAGGGTGTTTCTGTTTTGTTTGTTTATTTTGTTCTTTAGATTCCACATATGAGTAAAATCATCAGGTATTTGTCTTTCTCTGTCTTACTTAGTTCACTGAGCATAATACCCTCTAGGTTCATTTAGGCTGTTGCAAATGGCAAGATTTCATTCTGCTTTAAGGTAGAGTAATATTCCATTGTATATATGTAACACATTTTTAAAAAATTTATTGATTTTAGAGAGAGTAAGGAAGGGAGACAGAGAAACATCAATTTGTTGTTCCACTTATTTATGCATTCATTGGTTGCTTCTGGTACGTGCCCTGACCAGGGATCAAATCCACAACCTTGGTGTACCAGAAGAATTCTCCAACAAACTGAGCCACATATTCTTTACCCAACAGTCTATCAATGGACTCTTAGGTTGCTTCCATATCCTAGTTGTTGTAAATAACACTGCAATGAACATAGGGGTAAATATCTCTGCCTATGTTCTAGTACCACCAGTCCATCACTCACATCAGCCATCACTGAATGATCTTTCTAACCCACAGATCCATCCATGTCATTTAACCTGCTTAAAACTCTTCAGTTGGCTTCCAGACACAATGGAATGACAGGGACCAGATTTACCCTCTGCCTAAAACAACTAAAAAACACACAAAATATATGAAAAAGTGTTTTTCAGATGATGGACATTAAGTGGTAAGCCCTGAGAAATGGGAAATGAATGAGGTGAGTTCTGCGATTGCCCCAGCTGACCCCTGAAGAGAGTGTCCAGGCCACAGTACAGGAAGAGCGAATTCAAGTGGAGCTTGATGTTCTTCCCCCAAGTTGAGGAGGTGGAGCTGAAGATTCAGGGAAGCAGGATGGCTAGAATTCCTAGAGCAAAATACCACAGAAAAAAGAACTGCATAGAGAGTAGAGAACTGCACAGAGGAGCAACTACAGAGATCTGCAGGGCATTCCTCTCTAATCTTCAGCTGAGCACTCGTCAGCACATGCATGTGAAGAAATTATCCAAGGCTGAGGAAAGAGTAGCCTGAAATGAGCATGGGGAAAAAATTCTTGGTGCTCATATAGAGCTGGAATCATTCACATGTCCAACAGTCAGAGCGGAGAAGACTTTAAATACATGGGGCATCAGGAAAAGTAGTAAGAGGCATATTGACACAATAGTAAGGCAAAATTAGCCCTAGACTAAAGACTATGCTGGTCCCATCTACAGTATTTGCAAGCAAGCCCCAAAAGGATAATATTGCTTCCAAGTAACTTATCTGTATCCTAGAACAAAGCTCAAAAACATTTAAAAGAATACAAAATAAAATCCAGAACCCAATATGGTAAAGTTCACAATGTTTGGGGTCCAGTAAAAAATCATCAGGCATGCACAATAGCAGAAAAATGCAACCAATAAGGAAAAAAAAAAATCAATCAACAGCAAGAGACCCAGAAATGACACAGAAGATAAAATTCATTGAAAAGAACATTAAGCCTGGCTGGGTGTGGCTCAGCAGTTGAGCATCGACCTAGGATCCAGGAGATCCGGGTTTGATTCCCGGTCAGGGCACATGGCCAGGTTTCGGGCTCCATCCCCAGTCAGGGGCGTGCAGGAGGCAGCCAATCAATGACTCTCTCGTCATTGATGTTTCTATCTCTCTTTCTCCCTCTCCCTTCCTCTCTCTGAAATCAATAAAGATATATTTTTTTTTAATGTTAAAAAAGAAAAAAGCATTAGAACAGCAATTATAAGTATATCTATATGTTGAAGAAGGTAAAGGAAACAGTGAGTATATTAAAGAGAAAGATGAAAGATATTTTTTAAAAATCCAAATTAAACTTCTACAGGTGAAAAATTAATTGTCTGAGATGAAAAGTACAGTAGATGAGATGAATAACCCCATTATTTTCCAACAAATATTTGCTGAGGTCCATAGGAGAGATAACACAGTTCTTGAAAATAGAATGCTTTTTAGTTGTACAGTTTACATTACATTGTTTTCAACCAGAAGTCTCCTGCTATCCTGCACATAAATATATTTTTTAAAAATAAGCTGCTTTAAGATTTGCTTGGACACTGGACATTGCAGAAGAAAAGATTGATGAACTTGGAAACAGTAATAGAAACTATCCAAAATTAAACACACTGAAAGACTGAAAAAAATGAAGAGTATTAGTGAGCTGTGATATACCTTCAAGGGACCTTAATATACATATAATTGTAGTCTCAGAAAGAGAGAGGAAGCATAAAAAAAATCTGAAGAACTATTGGCTGAAATTTTTCAAAATTTGTTGAAAATTAGGAAAACACAGATCCAGGAAGCTTGTTTTTAATTTTAATTTTAATTTTTTTATTTTTTTCAAACTATAAGAGAAAGTTTATTTAGAAAGTCACAGGGGTAGAAGTGAACAGTAGAAGAAATGGACGCAAGAAACAAGTTACAGAGGCAAAAGAAGGATTCTTGGAGCTTAAAGGTAAGGGGCCTGAGTGAAGAGGAGGGGGAAGGGAAAGGCCACAGTGTGCTCCAGGGAGGGAGAGGGCCCCTTGTTTTTTAACAGTGTTCTTTACATAAAGAACAATGATAAGGCTGACAGCAGACTTCTTGTTTAAAACAATATGACCTATTGGAAACAGAAGCTCCCTTCGCAAGTAAGCCTTACACTTTCTACTTTCAAGAACTGTGTTATCTCTTCTAAAGACCTCAGCAAATATTTGTTGGAAAATAATGAGGTTCATTTATTTATTACATTCATTAATTTAACACATTCTGTGATCAACTTCAGGTGAGAAGCCAGGGCAGAGGGCTAAGTTAGGCCAAGTCCCGACACTTGACCTTGTAGTTTAGTCAGGGGCCTCCCCGAAAGATCTATGGTTTTATAATTTTCTTTTTTTTTTTTTAAATATATTTTTATTGATTTCAGAGAGAGGAAGGGAGAAGGAGAGAGAGAGACAGAAACATCAATGATGAGTCATTTACCGAGCCCGCGACCCCGGCATGTGCCCTTACTGGGAATCGAACCCTGATCGCCTGGATCCTAGGTCGATGCTCAACCGCTGAGCCACGCCCGGCCGGATAATTTTCAATATATATGTATATGTGGATATGTGGATATTTTTTCCATTGCTTTTCAGAGAAAGTGGAAAAGAGAGAGAGAAAGAGAGGGAGAGAAAGAAACATCTACGTGAGAGAGACACATCCATTAGTTGCCTCCCACACACACCCTAACCAGGGCAGGGGACGGAGCCAGCAACTGAGGTACGTGCCCTTGGCTGGAATTGAACCCGGGACCCTTCATTCCACAGGCCAACACTAACCACTAAGCCAAACCAGCTAGGGCAATTTTCAACATATTTTGAAAAATTTTGGCCATTAGTTCTTCAAACATTTTTTTAAAAATATCTTTATTGATTTCAGAGAGAGGAAGAGAGAGATAGAACATCAATGATGAGAGAGTCATCATTGATCGGCTACCTCCTGCACTCCCCAGACTGGGAATCAAGCCCACAACCCGGGCACGTGCCCTGACCAGGAATCGAACCGCGATCTCCTAGATCCTAGGCCAATGCTCAACCACTGAGCCACCCTCGGCCGGGCTCCATTTGTATTTTTATAAAATAATTTTTAAAATGTAATAAAATTTGAATCACTGCAAAATCTGCTCTATCAAAATTGGTTTTTTTTGTAGGAACTGGAGGGTTGGCCAGCCAGCAACAGCTTGAAATGTTTGTTGTCTGATGAATTCAAGTAAAAATTCAGCCCAAAGAAGATGGTTTGGATATATTAATATGTAATATATGACTGTAGAGATTTTATAAGAGTCGAATGTATAAAAGCTGAAAACCTTCTGTAAAATCAAATAACCCTAATACAAAGTAGAAAATAATGTGTGTTATAGTATCTAACTTAGAAGAGCTAGGGAAGTTATGGGGGATCAGGTAGAGGCAACATTGATGTGGGCCCTGAAAGATTGGTTAGATTCAGACAGGCCAGGATGGTGGGAAAGGACATTCTAAGTGGAAGCAAAGACTTGGATATTGAAAGTTTGCAACTTACTTGGGTTAGTGGGAAGAGTTCATGTTTTCCTTATGCCCACCTGCTCCCAAAATGAACATCTTGTGATAAGATCCAAGGACACATAAGTGAATCACTCTCTTGGGAGTGGAGCTTTATGAGGTAAGAACTGAGCAGTTAAAAGATGTTGCTGTGGGGATCTCTCCTTTGGCATATCTCTATCTTGATCTTCCCCTTGTTTGGACATCTTTCTCTCTATAGTTAAGCTGTTGGATTATGCTTCTTTTCCTGTGCAGATGGTGGGGTAGAAATATTCATTCCTAGACCATTATCCTTCACTGAGCAGGCTAAGTGGGAACTCAGATGGATTCCAAAAGGTTGGAGGCCTGGAAATGGAGAGTGGAAGTGAGGCATGTTCTGTTCTAAACTGTCTAAGCTAGGGTTTCTCAACTTCAGTACTGTGGACATTTTTGTTGTTGTTGTAGGGACTGTTCTGTGCATTGTAGGATGTTTAGCAGCATCCCTGGCCGCTACCAAGTAGATGCCAGTAACACCTTCCTCGCACACAATTGTGACAACCAGAAATGTCTACAGGCATTGCCAAATGTTCTCTGGGCATGGAGGAGGGGACAAAATTGCCCCTGGTTGAGAACCACTGCTGTAAGCTTTCTAAAAGTTGTTTTATGCCTCCTATTGCTCATAGTCTGGTTAATAAGATTGAGAGGGACAGAACCCAGGGTATGAGTCCAGAGGGAAGGAACAAGGAGCTTAATTGGCCAGTCTCTAGTTTAGATTTTAAGCTGGAAAGAATCATCCCTTTTAGACTCCTTGTTGCTCATGCATACCCTAGTTCCTCTTGCGGGAATATCCTCTTGCTGGAGTAATATCTAGAGATCTTCCTGATCTTGCATTGCAAAGTTTCTTCTCATAGACCACAATTAACATCTAATGTGGCTCAGCCACCTGTGGTAAGTACATACACATGCAATGTGGTGATGCCAACACTTCTGCTTACTGTCTGGGAAATGGTAGTGAATGCCTCTCAGCATCCTGTGGAGGTTTACAGGGTGGGCAGAGATCATGGAAAGGAACTTAATGATCTCTAACTGGCCAGTTTGTGGATTTTGCCATCTGACACATCTCAGGGTGGGGAAGACCAGGGCAACCTTCAGCTTTATTTCAGCAAGAGCCAGACCCCTCCTCTTCCTGAGAACGTCTTCCCAAAGCCAAACAAAACAGCAACAGTGGACAAAAGCCCAGGCCAGAGCAACAGAACTAGGAATTCAGGCCCCCAAAAGGTTCCCAGGTGAGTTTCCTCTCAGTGGAAAAAAAAAATGAGAGAGATAAGAGATGTTTTGGATATATTTGGGCTTTAATTTTTCCTTGGGAAGAAAGTCTTTGCTTGCTATGGAAAGGACTTGATATTATTAAATTATGTTGAACATTGTATAGGTCACTGTAGTTACTTGATGCAGATTGTTAAATCTAATATGTAGAGCTGCTTTAGATAGCATGTCCATTGTTTTCAATTGCCCTCCCCTCATACTCGCTTCTCACAGAACTTTCCAACAACCCCACTGAGTAGGCAATAGGCCATTGTCACCTTATTTCCAAGCTGCAGCTGATTGGACTATGGTAGATAACTAACCTAAGCTGAGCTGATCAGCTTCTTGTCCCTAAGATTTTGGAAGGGAACTCAGACACTCCAGTTAGCTACCTACAGGTTCTGGACTGATTAGGATATACATTTGGAGTTTTACAGCCCACATTTGGGCTACATGAGCTGGCAGAGAAACTGAATCTTCATCCAGTCTGTTTATTATCTGTCTCCTCTACAAGATGATAAGGTTAAAGAGCACAGGAACCATGTCTCTTTTGCACACCACAGTAGTCCTGGAGTCTGGGAGTACCTGGTGCATAATAGAAATCAATAAATATTCATCAAGTGAAGTTATGACCAGCTTTACCACTTAAGAGCATAAATAATGGCTATTTGTCTTCTCTCTCAGGTAACTGTTTAAGCAATCATCTACCCTTATTAATAGGAAGTCTTCCTCCCCCCCCCCCCCCCAACTTGGTAAATAACCTAGGTACCTATTCATTCCCTGGTGATGAGTCCTATTTCAAAACTCTACGCAGAGGGAGAATGAACTGGAAATTCCAGTCAGTCCACTAGCCCCATAGCTCACTTGCCATCTTCTTTGGTCCTGCACAATGCAAGACTTCAGAGTACCAAGGTTATGGCCCTTTGAGTTAATTCTTTATGCTTAGCTGTTGACCCTCAAAACATACCACTGTGCCTGCCAGGTTCAATCGTGGGACTTTAAACCTTAGAACCAGCCCAACCCCCAAGAACCCTTAGGCTCTGGTGTTGAGCCCAGATAAGCTGTCCAGTTTCTTGCTGCCTTCCAGGTAATTTCTCCTTTGGGACCACTGACATCCTTTCTTGCCACTCCAACAGATTTTTAAAACTTAAAGTTTAAATCTAGGGAAGAAAGCATTGGATTCTTGGCCCCTTCCTTCTTAGAAATCCTCTTGTCTTCTTATGCAAATTGGTCTGTCCCTTCCCCAAGACTCTCCAGAACTCTGAACAACATTGCTAAAACACAGAAAAAAGATTTTGTTATTCCTTGGTTAAGAGTGCCTTCCTACCTTTCATTTATGTGACTTAGGGAATTAGCCGAATGATTTTTTTCTATAATAAAAAAATCTGCCCAGAGTGAGTCACAGTATTCATGACATCAAAGAGAGATTGTGGTAATTTTTTAAAATTTCACTTTATTAGGTACGTAGTTATAAAAGAACAAAGTTGCAGTTACCTGGAATGTGCTTTTAGCATAACTCTTTTAGGAACCTGCAGAGGTAGCAAGCCAAGGATTTTGGATCATCGGGGTTCTGACTGTTCTCTGACGTGCCTAACAACATGCCAGGGCAAGAGAGAGGAGCATCCAGTATGACCTCATCTTAACTTGAATACATGTGCTAACACCCTACTTCCAAATAAGGTCACATTTACAGGTACTGGGGGTTAGGACTTAAAATCATATTTTTAGGGGAATACAATTCAACTCACAACAGAGGCTAAGACGCGCCATGAGAACACCAACATCTGTGTTATGGGTTGTGTCTCTTGCTACTTCCAATCTTTGAGGTGCTAGAGAAAAATATGTTATTTTCTGCACAGAAGTAGGTATAAGTTCCATTTTCTGTTTCTGAATTAATCTCCAAAGTGGTTGTATTGAGTTATACTCCAACCATTAATATCTAAGTTCCTTTTTCTTCACGTTCTTACCAATACTTGATATCACTGTGCCTAATTAATTTTTAATTTAATTACTTTTGCTAACCTTATGGGCGTGAAATATTATCAACCAGATTGCACGGATGTGGGAATAAGTTCCATCTCTTTCACAGTGTCACTCTACTTTTTTTTTTTTAATATCAGAGAGAGGAAGGGAGAGGGAGAAATAGAAACATCAATAATGAGAGAGTAATTGATCAGCTGCCTCCTGCACGCCCCTGACCGGGAATCGAACCGCGGTCTCCTGGATCTTAGGTTGATGCTCAACCTCTGAGCCTCGAAGGCTGGGCTATGTCACTCTACTTTTAATTTTCCTGATTAGTAGTAATGTCTACCATCTTTTCATATGCTTATTGCCTCTTTTGTGCTTCATTCTGTGTGAATTGTCTTCATATTAGCTTCCCACTTTTTTTTTTTTTTTAATCCTCACCTGAGGATATTTTCTCCATTGCTTTTCAGAGAGAGCGAGAGTGAAAAATCAATGTGAGAAAGACACATCCATTGGTTGCCTCCCGTGCGCTCCTTGACCAGGATGGAGCCTGCAACTGAGGTACATGCCCTTGGCCGGAATCGAACCAGGGACCCTTCAGTCTGTAGGCTGACACTCTAACCATTGAGCCAAACCGGCCAGAGCTAGCTTCCCACTTTTTAATTGAGTTATTTTTTATTTATAAGAGTTCTTTATATATACTAGATATTAATCTTTTGCTGCTATATTTATAACAATTATCTTTTCCCAATTTGTGGCTTAAATGTTCATAAAATTATCTCTACTCGTTCACCGCCTATCTACTAATTTATATATCCTTCTTGCTGTTTGAATATATCCTATGTAGAAACTCACCAATCTGTTAACTCTGGTTATTCCTGGTTGCTGAGATTTGGGAGTATTTGTTGCCTTCTTCTTTGTCCTTTTTTCTATTGCTTAACTTTTCTTTAAAAAGCATACATGATTTTTGTAAAAGCAATAAAGTTCACTTCTCCTGTTTAGTTGAAAGTGTGAATTGAGAATCTGGAGAAGGAAAAAAAGAAAGATATTTGCAGTTTGCTTGGGGGAATGGGTGAGATTTGGTTTCAAGTAAAGTTGGACAAGTAGGTTCATGAGCTGCTGTCCCTCACTTCCAGCTGAGGTGGATATGGAGCAAGTTTGCCAGTGGGTGACAGCCCACCATATTTAATGAAAGCGTACACATGTGCTCAGATTACTTTATTCAGAATTTTAGTAACATAACCTATAGGAGAAATTTTGCTGAGCCCTCTCCGTTCCAGGAAAAGCTGCATAGGAGTATCACCAGGACAAGTGGAAAAGCAAAACTTAAGTCACATTTCAGTCTGGCCCTCAGACTTGCAGGTTCAATGTGGCTTGATAAATTTTAGGGGAAAGTTTTTAGGTAAATTTTATTGAAGTATTACATACATATTAAAAGCACACAGATCTTAAGTGTAAAGTTTATTGAATTTTCATGAAGAGAACACAGCTGTATAGCTAGCATGCAGATCCCAAAACAGAACATGACCAATCTCCTAGAAGCGCTCCTAATGTACCCTCCCAGTCACTACTCATCTCAAAGATAACCACTATCCTGATTTCTAAGGCCAAAGATTAATTTTGCCTCTTTTAGAACTTTATATAAATTGAATAATACAAAATATACTCATGCCTGGCTTCTTTCACTTAATGTTGCATTGACAAGAGTCTTCCATGTTGTTTCATGTAAAATTGCTTACTCTCATTGCTGTATGCTATTCCATAGTATGAATATACTATACCTTATCCATTTTATCATTGATGAGCATTTGGGTACTTTCCATTTGGGGCTATGGTAAGTAGTCCTGCCAAAAACATTCTTATATATATTGATGAACATATGTATGTATTTCTCTTGGCTATTTATCTAAAAGTGGAATTGCTGGGCCATTGGGTATGTGTGTGTTTAGCTTTAGTTGTTATTGCCAGTTTTCCAAAATAGTTGTACCATTTTATGTTTCCCATCAAGATATTCCACACTGCCCTAGCCAGTTTGGCTCAGTGGTTAGAGTGTCGGCAGGCACTGAAGGGTCTTGGGTTCAATTTCAGTCAAGAGCGTGTACCTCGGTTGCAGGCTGGATCCCTCGCCCCAGTCCTGGCATGTGCGGGAGGCAACCAATCAATGTGTCTTTCTCACATTGATGTTTCTGTCTCTCTGTCTCTCCCCTTCCCTTCCACCTACTCTTAAAAATCAATGGAAAAAATATCCTTGGATGAGGATTAACAACAACAACAAAATTATAATATTCCAAACCTTTGCCAACTTTTGGTGTTGTCAGTCTTTTCTGTGTTAACCATATGGGTAAGTATGTAGTGGTGTTGAGTTTTTATTGTGATTTGCATTTTCATGATGACTTATGAAGTTGAACAGTTTTTCATGTGTTTATTGGCCATTTGGATATCCTCTTTTGTGAAGTGCTGGTTTTAAGTCAATTTTCAAATGGATCGTCTGCATTTTTCTTACTGTTTATAAGACACTATATATTTTTAACATGTATCCACTGTTGGAAAGATGTATTTCAAATATCTAGGTTTTGTCTTGCCTTTTGACCTTTTTAACAGTATCTTTTGATAAACAAGAGTTCTTTATTTTAAGGAGTCAAATTTTTCCTTCTATAGTTAGCACTTTTGAGTCCTATTTTAAAAACCTTTGCTCATCTCTAGATAATATTTTGAAGTATTAAGATTTTTTTTCTCCCTGAATTTTACCCATTCCTTTTCTCCCTTTCTGGCAGATAGCAGACTCTGTGCTTCATTGCTTTCTAGGAAGTATGTGGCTGAGCTGAAGGCAGATAAGTTTGCAACATATTTGAGCTTTCTTTTCTAAAAGCCCAAGCACATTAAGGAGACTTGTGTTCTTCCACTAATTCAAAAGAAATGCCCCTTGACCTGCAGGGAGAGAAGGAAGGAGAAACCAGCTGGGACCTGGGCCTTGCTTCCCACAGCCTCCTGGTGAGGCCCTAGAGAGGAATCACTGCTTTAATAAATTGAGGGACAAGGATGCAAGACGTGGGGTTTCAAACATTATAAGATATTTCTGTGTCCAAAGGCTGCCACAGAGAGACTGCCAGTCTATAGATGTCAACTGGACAGTGTTCCTCAGTAATAACCTGTGAGAATCCTCCTTAATTCCTACCCAAGGTTTGGCATTGTGAAAGACCCCAGAACCAGTTAAGGAAGCCCCAAGAGTATAACTTAGACTGACTCCCCTCTAGCCCCAACAGAAGTACCTCTATCTACTTCCTTATATGGCAGTTTCTGAAGTTTGAGATTAATTTCAGAATGGAGAGCTTTAAGAACTATTTAAAGATGTAGATTCAGAACATGGATGGAAATTACTTGATGTGAACTGCAGGTGAGAGTATAATCTTCTTAATAAATTCCAGTTTTAGCCAGCATAGCTTCCTGAATGATCTAGGATTAAAATAATAACATGGCTTAAAATGGAAGATTTTTTTTTCTTTTTCTTTGAATTGTATTCCTTTTCTTGATCCTCTTAGGAGCTCACCAAACTTCTTCCTCCTGTATTTCTCCTTTCTATTAGAAAATGAACTTTGTTGCTTTCTTTAGATGTAAAAAAAAAATGCTCTTAATTTTCCATTATAAAAGATTAAAATACTAATTCATTTATAAAATATTTTAAGTGAAGTAATATTTGATGCATACAGAATAATATTTGTAACTTTATATGTTTGTTGTAAAGCTTAATAATAAAATAAATACCCATGAACCTACTACCCAACTTAAAAACTCGAACTTGTTAATAACTTGAATTTATCTGAATGTTTTTCTCTGTTCCATATTCTGCCTCTCTACAAAACTAACCACTATTTTGAATTTTATATTTATGATTTGTTTTAAAAAATTCTATTGCCTATGTATGTATTCATAAAAATTATATTGCTTAAGCCCTGGCTGGATACACCAAGGTTGCGGGTTCAGTCCCTGGTCAAGGCATGTACAAGAATCAACCATACAAGTGGAACAACAAATATCTTTCTCTGTGTGTCTCTCTTTCTGTCTCTCTCTCTGCTTGTCTCTCTCTCTCTTTTTCTCCCTTCCTCTCTCCCTCTATAAAATCAGTAAGTAAAAAATTAAAAATATACATTGCTTAATTTTTCCTTATTTTTAACTTTATAAATACAATATACTCTACATAAGTCTTCTGCATCTTGCTCTTGAAACTCAACATTATGTTTCTAAGATTCAACTATTTTGTTACATATAGTTGTAGTTCACTCATTTCCAAAGATATATAATAGTCTCTAGTGTGTACATATCACAATTTATTTTTCTTTCAATGGACATTTGAGTTGTTTCCATGTTTTTTCTGTTACCAAAAATGTTGCTGTGAACATGTCTCATAGTGCACATGTAAAAGACTTTCCCCAGCATATACCTAAGATTGGAATGTCCAGGTTGTAGGATATGGGTATGCTCAATTTTATTAGTTAGGAAATACAAAAGTGTTTCTGCAGTGACTGTCCCAGTTTACATCCCCACCAGCAGTATGTAAGCATTCCCCTTCCTGTAATTTTGTATTAGTGGACTTCTTAACTTTTGGCAATCTAATGAGTAAAAATGGTACCCCACTGAGTTCTAAATTTGCCTCTTTCTGATTATTAATGAGGTTGAGTAGTCTTTCATACTTTTATTTGACATTCCTGTTTCTCATTCTCTGAAATGCCTGTTCTTGTCTTTTGTCCATTTTTCTACAGGGTCATTTTTTTCCATTTGGATCTGTGGAAGTACTTGATTTATATTCTGGCTACCAGCCCTTTACCAAACATGTGTATGGCAAATATTCTCTTCACAATTGACAGTATTGTGATTTTACTTTAATTGCATGTCTTTTGATGAACTAAAGTTCTTAATTTTAATATGTTTCTGTATTAGTTATTTATCAATATGTAATAAATTACTTCAAAACTTAACAGTTTAAAACAACAAAATTTTATATCACATTTTCTGAGGGTCAGGAATTCAAACATGGTTTAGCCTCTGGCTAAGATCTCTCATGAGGTTGCGGTGAGGCCATCAAGTGGGGCTCATCTGAAGGATTGACTAAGTGAGGGTCCACTTCCAAACTCATTAACGGACCAAGGTGTCTTGTCATGAGTGTCTCTTCATAGAGTTGTCTCAGGACATAGTAACTGGCTTCTCTTAGGGTGGGCAATCATAGAGAGAAAGAGAGAGAGAGGGAGAGAGAGAGAGACTATCCAAGACAGAAGCCACAGTGTATTTATGACATAATCTCCTATCACTTCTGCCCTATTGTATTCATTAGAAACAAGTCACTACATCCAGCCCACTCCCAAGGAGGGGGTTTTACAAGAGTGTAAAAACCAGGAGGAGGGGATCATTGGGACCATCTCAGAGGCTGTCTACCACACACTCAAATTTATCAATTTTATCTTATATCCTTAGTGCTTTTTTGTTTTGCTTAAGAAATACTTTCCTACCCCAAAGTAAAAATATATTCTCCAATATTTTCTTCTAAATGTTTTTTAAAAAAATCCTCACCCAAGGATATGTTTTTATTGATTTGAGAGAGAGACGATGGGAGAGAGAGAAAGATTGGCCAGTTGCTTCCCATACATTCCCAACAGGGGATCGAAACCGTAACCTAGATATGTGCCCTGACCTGGAATCAAACCCACAACCTTTTGGTGCATGGGACAATGCTCCAACCAACAGAGCCACCCAGCCTGGCTCTTCTAAATGTTTTTAAGTTATCAATGCCCTCCAGCCAAAGACCATCAGTAATGCACCTGTAATTGAACAAGTTGAGTTCATTACTCATTGTACTAAGGAGAAAACATACCATGATGAACCAAGGGGTATCTCAGTAAGATTGTACTAGAAAAGACCTTTTATTGGAATTGAATCTTGGTTGAGTGATTTGGAGGAGGGTCTAAAAAATGGAAGTTTGGTCTAGATTGGGTGCCATCAGAAGTGGGGGCAATTCTATGATTGGATATCTCAATAAATCTTATTTATTGGGGAGGAGATAAAAGTATAAGGCTAAAGCTGCAATTGGTAAAGAAGTAGAAGTCACTCATTTTGGTACTTTGTGAGTGGCACAGTGCTTAGACAAAATTATGAAGTGACCTTGCTTTCTCTCGATTTATTTTGGCCTCAGAGTAACTTTGTCTGAGGTTGGTATTCTGTGTTTATGTCTAAATAAGAGAATAACATGGCCTAGCTGTGAGGGCCAGGTCAGCTTCTGAATGTCAGAGACTGCTCTTTTTTTTCTTTCTCAAAGTTTTGCCTTTATTTTTAAATGTCTAATAAACCTGGAGTTGGATTTTGTATATGGTATAGTATATAAGGTATAGTATAAGGCTCCAGTTTTATTTTTCTTATACATAACCAATTGTCTCACTGTTATTTACTGCCAGATTTCTGGTCTTTAACTCCCTGTTTTGAGAGCTTTTAGCAAATGTTGTTATGGGTTGATTGTTTTACTAATAACTTGAGTGTGATATGTTAGGGATATCACACTACTTAGCAACTGGCTGAGCCAGAACGAGACAGTCTGACTCTAAAGTCTCTCCCCTTAATCTATATGGTATTATACACTGCTTCCCAAGAAGAAACAACATCTTGGTTAATATGTACTGATCTCACATGGTGCCCTGCGGGATTGTAGAGCTCATGTCACATTTCTTTCCCTCCTCAACCCATTGTAAGTGTTTCACCTATCCAGTAAAATTGCCCTTGGCAAGGTCACTAGTGAACTGTAGGTTGCCAACTGAGTTCCATATTCCTTTATCTTCATTTTACTCAATAACTTACCAACTGTTATGGACTGAATGTTTGTGTCCTCCCAACATTCATATGTTGAAATCCTAATCCCCAATATGATGATATTAAGAGGTGGGCCTTTGGGAGGTGATCAGGTCATGAGGGTATAGCTCTCATAAGTGGGATTTGTGCCCTTGTAAAAGAGACCCCAGAGAACGCTCTTACCCTCTCAGTCATGCAAAGATATAAGGAGAAAAGAGCTATCTGCAACCTGGAAGAGGACCCTCACCAGAACCCAACTATGCTGGTGCCCTGATCTTGGACTTCTACTTCCAGGACTGTGAGAAACAAATTTCTGTTGTTTATAAGTCACCCAGTCTATGGCATTCTGTTATACCAGCTGGAACGAAAACACCAACATTCAACAGAGTTAATCTTTCTATTCTTACCATACTTTTTTCTTTTTTTTTTTTAGTCTTCATGACACTGAAAGCTCATAGTGTTCCTCTTATCTCACTGGCAGCTCCTTCACACTGTCTTATGCTGACTCCAGTTTTTTCCCCAGCCTCCAAACTTTAGAGTGATTCGGGCTCAGTCCTCAGACATTTCTCCAGATGATCTCATCTGGTCCTCATTCTTTAACTACCATCTATATACTAATTACTCCCAAACAGACATCTCTTGACTCATATCCTAAACTCCACACTTGGATATTCAACTGCCTACTTGAACTTTGCACTTGGGTGTCTCTAATTTAGCATGCCTAAAATAGAATTTTGGTTTTCCCACCACCACAAACCTGCTCTTCCTGCAGTCTTCTCCATCTTGGTTAATGATAACTACATTTTTCTTTTTTTTCCTTTTTTTAAAATATATTTTTATTGATTTCAGAAAGAGAGGAAGGGAGAGGAAGGGAGAGAGAAACATCAATGATGAGAGTCATTGATCAGCAGCCTCCTGCACACCCCCAACTGGGGATCAAGCCCAAAACCCAGTCATGTGCCCTGACCAGGAACTGAACCCTGACCTCTTGGATCCTAGTTGATGCTCAACCCCTGAGCCACGCCGGCCGGGTGATAACTCCATTTTTCCAGTGCTCTGACTAAAAACCTAAGAGACATCCTTGTTACCTCCCCTTCCTTCACACTCAACATCAAATCCATTATCAAGTCCTCTCAGCCCCATCCCCAAAATATATCATAAATATGTTCACTTCTCACCATCTACACTGAGAAATCTTAGGCATCATTGATTAAAAAAAAAAAAAAAAAAGTAAGAGAAAGAGCATTTGTATTTTCCTGTATCCATGCCAAATAAGCCATGGATGGGGAGTGAAAACCATCATAATGCTTTCTGCCATTAATCATAATTGAAGTCCACAGTGTGATAAGCTCACTATTAGCTTCTTTACCCACTTATTCAAAGGAATGTTTTGGTTTTTTTTCTGATTTTTTAATTTTATTTTTTCCATTACAGTTTACATTCAAGATCATTTTGTATTATTTTCAGATGTAGAGCATAGTGGTTAGACAATCATATGTTTTACAAAGTGTTCCCCTGATATTTCCAGTACACTCCTGGCACCATACATATATATGATAATATTATTGACTATATTCCCTATGCTGTACTTTACATCCCCATGTCGATATTGTAACTACCAATCTGTACTTCTCAATCCCTTCACCTTTTTCGCCCAGTCCCCCAGTCCCCCTCCCCTCTGGCAACTGTCAGTCTGCTCTCTGAGTCTATGAGTCTGTTTCTATTTGGTTGTTCCTTTATTTTGTTCTTTAGATTCCACATGTCAATGAAACCATATGGTATTCGTCTTTTTCTGACTGACTTATTTCACTTAGCATAATACACTCTAGATCCATCCATGCTGTGGCAAATGGCAAGATTCCATTTTTTATGGCCAAGTAATATTCCAATGTATATATGTACCACCTTTTCTTTATCCACTCATCTATCGATGGACACCTAGGCTGCTTCCATATTTTGGCTATTGTAAGTAATGCTGCAATGAGCATAAGGATGCATATCTGAATAATCTGAAAATTGGTGGATTGTATCAATGTCAATATCCTGAATGTGATATCTATAAGACTAGTGCAATTCCAATCGAACTCCTAGCAACATTTTTGTAGACATAGACCAGCTTATTTTAAAATGTATATGAAAAAGCACAAGCTAAACAATGGCTAAAAATATAGAAAAAGAAGACTAAAATGAGAGCAGTCAGTCTACCCAACTTCAAGGCTTATTATATAGCTACAGTAATCAAGACTCTGTAGTACTGGCAGAAGGATAGACACATAGATCAATGGAACAGAATAGAGAAACCAGAAATAGAACCACACAAATATGCCCAACTGATTTTTTATAAAGGAGCAAAAGTAATTCAATGGAGAGATAGTATTTCAACAAATGGTGCAGGAGAATTAGACATCCATAGACAAAAATACGAAGCTTGACTTAAATGTCACACCTTATATGAAAATTAACTCAAAATGAAACATAGATTTAAAAGTAAAACATAAAACTGTAACACTTTTAGGAAAAAAATCTATGGGACCTAAGCTTAAGAAGAGTTCTTAGACTTGCCATCAAAAGCACAATCCATAAAAGGAAAATGTGATAAATTAAATCATCTAAATTAAAAATGTTTGCTCTGTGAAAGTCTCTGGTAAGAGTATATGGAAGGGCCTGGCTGGTGTGGCTCAGCAGTTGAGCATTAGCCTATGATTCCAGCTGGAGATCGAGGTTCAATTCCCAGTCAGGGCACATGCCCAGGTTTTGGGCTCGACTCCCAGTAGGGAACATGCAAGAGGCAGCCATTCAATGACTCTCTCATCATTGATGCTTTTATTTCTCTCTCTCCCTCTCCCTTTCTCTATGAAATCAATAAAGATATATTAAAAAAAAAGAAAAGAAAAGAGTATATGGAAGGAAAACACACACACAAAAACCACACAACACAGCAGCAACAACAAAAAAGTATATGGAGGGAGACTAGACTTCAGGTGGTGAACATATAATAGAGTATACAGATATTGTATTATAAATTTGCACCTGAAATTTACATTATGTTATTAACCAATGTTACCCCAATAATATTAAAAACAATAAAAAGTGTGAAAAAATACTCTACAAACTGGAAAAAATATTGCCATCCACATATTCAACAAAGGACTAATATGTAGAATATAATAAAGAGCTCTCAAAATTCAATAGTTAAATAAACAACAACAAAAATTCAACTAGAAAATGGACAAAAGATGTGAGAAGACAGTTCATCTAAGAGGACATAGAAATGGCAAAGAAGCACATGAAAAGATGCTCAGTGTCATTAGATATTAGGGAAGTGCAAATTAAAACCACAATGAGGTTTCACTGCAGACTTACTAGAATGTCTAAAATACAAACTGTGGCAATACCAAGTGCGGTGCAAATGCAGAGAAGCTGGATCACTCTTACATTGCTGGTGGGAATGTGAAATGTTACAGCCACTCTGGAAAAGAGTTTGGCCATCTCTTAACAAAACTAAGTATACAATTACCATATGACCCAGCAGCTGTACTTCTGGGCATTTATCTGAGAGAAATGAAAATTTGTGTTCATACAAAAACCTGTACATGTTCATAGCAGTTTTATTTGAAATAGCCCAAATCTATAATTAGTCCAGATGTCTTTCAATAGATCAATGGTTACACTAACTGTGGAACAATAAAAAGGAATGAACCATTGATACATGCAACAACTTTGATGAATCTCCATGGAATTACGATAAGTGAAAATAGCCGATTCCCAAAGGTTACATACTGTATGATTTGATTAATATAACATTTTTCAAATGGCAACATTTTATAATTGAAGAACAGATTAGTGGTTGTTGGAGTGGAGAGGGGCACAATAGAGAGGTAGGGTGGTTATAAAAGAGCAACATGAGAGGTCCTGTGGTGATGGAACTGTTTTGTATCTTGACTGTGTTGGTGGACACATGAACCTACACAGGTAATGAGACTGTATAGAATTTAATGAGCACACACACACAAATGAGTATTAGCAAAACTGAGAAAATCTGAATAAAATCAGTGGATTGTATCAATGTCAATATCCTGAATGTGATATTATACTATAGTTTTGCAAAATATTACTTACCAATGGAGAAAGCTAGGCAAAGTGTATAAGGGATCTCTTTGTATTATTCCTCACAACTGCATGCGCATCTACAATGATGTAAAAACATTTTTCAATTTATTTTATTTTATTGTTTTAAACATATCTTTATTGATTTCAGAGAGAGGAAAGGAGAGGGAGAGGGAGAGAGAGAAACATCAATGATGAGAGAGTCATTGATCGGCTGCGTCCTACACGCCCCCGACCGGGGCATGTGCCCTGACCAGGAATCGAACCCCGATTGCCTGGATCTTAGGTCGACGCTCAACCGTTGAGCCACGCTAGGCCAGGCAACATTTTTCAATTTAAAAATATTTAAAATAAATTTTAAAATTTATCTTTATTGTTAAAAGTACTACAGATGTCCCCCCTTTCCCCCATTGACCCCCTCCACCCCACTCCCACCCACGCCCTAGTAAAATAAATTTAATAAGAATGCTGCTGCTATTTGTCATAAATTATGGAGTGATCTTTGACATGGCAATCACTTTTAACTTTTTCCCCCCATGAAAACAAGAAGACAAATATAAGCTTAGTTACATATGTAACAAATAGATCAGAGCTCCCACCGCTCATTTTGCTAGATGAGAGTGAGTGCTATGTCAAGAGAAAGTAGCTTCTTCAAACTTTTTGGATTGAATTCAGTTTACATCATGTCTTGTGCTGCTCAAATAAATGAAGTCTAAACCACTGATCCATTTACATCAGCAACAAGATTATTGAAACTTCATGTTTCAATTTTTAGGGCTATCTGGAAGAAATAACCATCAAAAACACTGATGGCTTTGGTGCTGTGTCTCAGTTAGTTGGAATGTAGTCCCATGCACCAAAAGGTCACGGGTTCAATCCCCGGTCGGGGCATTTACCAGAGGCAACCGAAAGATGTTTCTCACGTTGATGTTTCTCTCTCTCTCTACTCCTTCCCCTACCTTTAAAAGCCAGTGAACATATCTTCCAGTGAGGACTGGGAAGAAACCCCACTTATGTAACATTTCCAGGTAACTGTAAACTTTTGTAATCAGAGAAATAGACTGGACATTGCTACTCTCAACTCCAACCTACTCATCAACACTAGAAAGTTAGCAGGATTACAGATCTCAATCTGCTCTAAAACAAAGGGAATGGTGTGGTTCTTCTTGAAAACCCAAACTAACCGTAGGCTACAGATAGTGATGTAGGTAGTGGATATTAAAAATTAAAAGGGTCTTCTGAATGGCTCAAAAGAATCTTGAAAAAGAACAAAGTTGGAGGACTCACACTTCCTGATTTCAAAACTTACTACAAAACTACAGTAATCAGCCCTGGCCAGTGTGGCTCAGTTGTTTGGGCATCGTCCTGTGCACCAAAAGGTCGCTGGTTCAATTCCTAGTCGGGGCACATGCCGGGGTTGCAGGCTTGATCCCGAGTAGGGGGCGTGCAAGAGGCAGCCGATAGATGTTTCGTTCTCACATCTATGTTTCTCTCTCTCTCAATCTCCCTTCCTCTCTCTCTAAAAATCAATAAAATATTCTTTCAAAAAATTAAAATAAAAAACAAACAACCTAAAAACCCTCGTATATGTGCCAGGAACTGTTCTAAGTCCTTAACAAAATTAAACTCATGGTACCCTTATAACAACTTTATGAGGAAAATGTTATAATTATCTCATGTTGCAAGATGCCTGGATTGATGATGAAGCAGCTAACTAAGGAGTAGGATTTCATTCATTTTCTATTGTTGTGTAACAAATGACCATAAATTTAGTGGCTTAAAACAACACACACAGTTATTATCTTCCAGTGTTTGTAGGTCAAGAGCCTCAGCACAGCTAAACTGGGTTCTCTGTTTCAGAACCTCACCAGGCTGCACTGCAGTGCTGGCTTCTTCCCTCTTCTAAGGCAGAGTCATGAATAATATTTTCACATGAGTGACAAGTCATCCTCTTTGCCATGTCCTATTGATTAGAAGTAAGTTATGAGTTCTGCCTGAACACATGCACAGATATCAGGAGGTGGGAATTTGGGGGGATTATCCTTGAGTCTATCTGTCACAATGATTGAGTCAATCAATCCAATTCTGGGCCTCAGAGAGCCAATACTTAAAATGATTTTGAAGGTTTCTTAAAATTAAAAATTAAAAAAAAAAATTCTCCAGAGGAGATCCATCTTCAACTTGGTGAAAGGAGGATTCTGCAGGCCCATTGCTTCCTTGACCAATTTTGACACTTGCTCTGGTTCTGGCTTTGCATTTCCTACCAAGATGGCCATACCAGCCAGTGCCTATAAGGACCTCACCACCTCCCTTCCTCATGGCAATTATCAAGTGATTGCTTCAGACTGAGTTTCCTACGTCATTGCCTAAAAACATGACAGTTGTTGTTTTTAGGGCTATCCAGTTTCATACTTTCCACTGTGTGTAGTCTTGGCAGGAGGGGAATTCCCAACACCTGCTTCCCACTGCTGGCTCCTGTTACAAAAGCCAATGGGGCCAGATCTTTTTTTTTAACCTACCCCCAGTATAGACACCATGTAGGCACTTGACCCAAATTTGGCTCTCTTATAGGACTTTGAATCCTGAATGAGTAATACAATGATGGAGGAAACTTTGAAAGTGAGAGTGCTTGCTGCAATTCAAATGATATCATAAATCTTTTTCCTTCCCACTCCTCAGGATCAATAACCAAAATGCTTGTGTTCTGGGTACTAATGTGGGACTTATGGAATTGAGAGTATCCTAAGTCTGTTCCCTAAATATCAGCTTTGTTACCCTGTAGGGGTGAGTATATTATATGAGATCCTCTAGCTGAGGCTGTACTTTTGGTTGCCAGAGAAAAATAATAGATTAACTCATTCAACATACATTTATCTAGCATCTGCTTTGGGCCAGGCACTGTTCTAAATGCTAGAGATACAATGAAGCGCAAGGCAGACATGAGCTCGGCCCTAATTAGGTTGCTTACCAGGGGGGCAAGACAGATACTTAATAAACAAGATACGTTCTGAGAGTAATGAATTACATATTGAAAATAAAACAAAAAAATGTCCCCTGGTTGGGTAGCTTAGTTGGTTGGAGCATCATCCCGATGCACCAAGGTTACAGGTTGGATAGCCAGTTGGGGCACATACAGGAGGCAACCAGTGGATGCATGGATGGGTAGAACAACAGATTGATGTTTCTCCTCTCTCTCATTCTCCCTTCCTCTCTCTTTCAAGTCAGTGAATAAAATAAAAAAAATTTCCATCTGCATATTGAAAGAAAACAGAAAAATGTAATAAAGTGAGACTTGAGGTTGGAGTGGAAGGACCACGTCAGATAAGGTAGTGAGGAAAGGCCTCTTTAAGGAGATGAGATTTGAGCTGAGACCTGAAGGATGAGGAGTTGGTGATGTGGCTATCTGGAGGAAAAGAATTCCAAGCAAAGGGAAAAGCAAGTACAAAGACCCTGAGATGAGATGGGCTTGGTGTGTTTAAGAATCGGAAAGAAGTCCAGTGCAGCTGGGATAGAGTGACTGGGGAGAACGGGGTAGGAGTTAAGATTATAGTGACATTGGGAGGCCAAATCATGTAGAGCCTTCAAGGCCACTATAAGGACTTTGGTTTTGACTCTGAGTGAAGTAGGGGCTGTGGGGAGATTTTGAGCAGAGGAGGGATGTGATCAACTTAGATTTTCACAGGACTGCTTTGACTGTTGAGAGAATAAGATGAAGGAGGCAAGGATGGAAGTAATAACAGGTCACTGTTTGGGTGCTGTGTGCCTATCATTGTATGACTTTGAAAAAGTTGCCTCCTGCCCTAGCTGGTTTGGCTCAATGGTTAGAGTGCTGGCCCTCAGGCTGAAGGGTCCTGGGTTCAATTTCGGCCAAGGGAATGTACCTCAGTTGCAGGCTCAATCCTGGCCCTGGCTGGGGTGAGTGCGGGAAAAACCAATTCTTGTGTCTCTATCACATCGATGTTTCTCTCTGTCTCTCTCTCCCCCCTCCCTTCTTCCACTCTCTCTGAAAAGCAATGGAAAAAATATCCTCTAATGAGGATTAAAAAAAAAAAAAAAGAAAAAGAAAAAATTGCCTCCTCCAGGTGGACATAGCCCCATGTCACTTGACTTGGTAAAAAGGGTCTTTGTCTAAAGAGAAAGATGCCCATTCTTCCTGCAGACTCAGCCCCACACCAGAGTGCATGACAACACCAGAATTCAGTCTGGACTTCAGCCCCTATTGGGCCCCTCAGCCAGATACCCTTGTTCAGTGCACAAACCACACAACTGTCTACAGCCCTGATCAAAGAGACTGGGAGGAGGCTGTTGCAGTAATCCAGATGAGAGATGATGATAGCTTGGATCAGGGGATAGCAGGGTGGAGGGAGGAAAATGCACAAGGTATACACTGAGGAAATCCTTAGCCCTGGTTCCCAACCCTAGCCATAGAAAGAACTTGAGCAGCTCTAATGTCCACCAAACATGTGGGCTCAGACTCATTCCAGCTCTGACTGACTTCCCCAAGGGAAGGGTGGAGTGGTTACTCTGGGGGAGCAGTTGTGTATCTGTGCAAATTGTGAGAAATGAGGATATTAATTCCTATTTAATGTTATAAAGTTGTTGTGAGGATCCAATATATATTCAGAGCAGCTAAAATGGACCTGGCATTTAGTGGGAGCTAGGACAAAGTAGTCCTGAGGAATCTTAGACAAATTACTTCCCTTTCTAAAACTCAGTTCCTTCATTTGTGCAATTAATATAATATTCCCTGCAAAGGGGAAGTTGGTGGAGCTGACAGATAAAATCCTGCGTGTGAGGGAAGCTCTTGGAAAGCTGGCCATGTGGGAACTGGTGTCATCATGATGCTGCAGTCCTTTCTCTCCTCCCTCTCCCACTAGTCTAGTTCTTGTCCCTTTTGCCAGGACTTCTGAAAAAGCCTTCTAACTGGTTATGCCACCTTTGGCCTCCTTGCTGACCCATCCAGTTTCCCTGAATCTCAGTTCTAGGTATGTCTGCCCTTGTTCCAAACCTACATTGGCTCTCTAAAGCCCACCGGATTTGTAGGGGGAGGTGACATCTAGGTGTGCAGCAAGGACTTGGACACAACAGAAATGAGGTTGCCCTAAAAAATTTTAGTGGAGTGGTACTCAGAAAATGGTAATCATTACCCCAGGGGGGCTAGAGCGGCCGGTTCTACCCACTTTTCTTTACTCTTTCTGGTCTTCCTTTATTTCTGTCTCTCCTTCCCTTTGTCTACCTCAGACCTTTCCTCCTTCCTGGCCTCCTTTTGTGTTGCCCTTTTCTCTTTTCTGTGATTCAAATTTCTGCTTTTTGCTTTGATGTCTCTCTTCTCTTCAATAGGTTGCTCTTTGGATCAATCTAACTCTCCACCCCACCTCCTCATTCCCACTCCCACCCTCCCCACCCCCACCACCCCCACCCCACCCCCACCACCCCCACCCCACCCCCACCACTCCCACCACCCCTACCTCCCCCCACTTCCCCCACCCCCACCACCCCCACCTTCAGCTCCGGCTCCTGTGTCTGCCCCACCCCCACCCTACCCTTCCTCCCTCCTCCCGGGTTTAAGGATGAGCAACCTTTGAAAGTCAGGAGCTTCCGCAGCTGTTCTGAGCCACTGGGGCCTCCCACTTTCCAGGCCTGAAAAAGGCTGATCTTCAGGAAGGGCTGAGGGGGAGGGGTAACAGGAAAAAGGGGGCGTTGTTACACTTTTGGTCTCCTTTATTTGCCATTCATTTTGGAGGGGAAAGGTGAAAAAAACCGAGGAATTTAAAACTTCCCCTTTGTCTTGCCCCAGATGCAATTTGTGATGGTCTAAGTAGAGCTTGGTTTGACTTTCTAGGAAAGAAAACTCCTCTAAGAAACCACATCGTTTAAACACTAGGTTTGCCTGGACCACAGCATCTGATAAGACAATGAAAACAGAAAAGGCTTTTAAAACCAATTTAACCCACACACAAATGTAATTCTAATGAAGAATCAATAGTCTGGTGGATCATTTTCCCTGTGACTCCTTGGAGAAGCTTAAAGAGATTTTCAGTCAATGGGGTGGATAGTGAATAAAATGTTCTTTTTGAAATAAATTGAGTTGATTTAACCATGAAGATTAAGTAAATAATAGCCAAGGTGGTACTTGGTCTTGCCAAACATTCTAAGGTGGTTCTTGGTGGCTGCTGTTTAGGAAACACTGATCTAGTGAAATCAATATATAATGGAAGGTGGCCAAATGCTTACACAAATGCATCAGGGCTATGAGCACGTCTGAAGGAAGAATGGTTCCACTGACAAGTGTGCCCAGACTTCAAAAGGAGAGACACCGAATTGGGAGAGTGTGGCTAGTCATGCCCAAGGAAGAGAGATTTGAGGATATTGCTTGTTGATTTCTGGTTGCCCAGGCCCACCTCTTCCCTTCCTTTCTTGTCTTTGGGAATTCCCTCTGACCTGCTGTACCAAGCCTTGTAAGTTGCCTCCCTTATTTCAAGCTGTCAGGGCTCTGCTTTGGTTCCAGGGCCCACTCTTCCCCTATGCGACTCAGCACTGAGTCCTGATTGACTTAAGCCAGTGGTTCTCAAAGTGCGATCTGGAACTCGGGGGAAGGAGAATCTCCAAGGCCCTTTCCGACCGCAAGGTCAAAACTCTTTTCATGATGTTATTTTCCTTTTTCACTCTCATTATTTCGCAAGAACATGGTGGAGTTTTCTGGAGGTTACATGCCATATCATGTCATCACTCTGGTTAATAGAATCTGTGTTTGTGTATTCTTGTATTTTATAGAGCTTTTTAAGGTTTAATGTACAAGTAATGTGTTTCTACAGATTAACTCCATTTGATCACAGTACCTTTTATTGAGTTGTTACTGGCCATCTTCAGTAGATGTTATAATCCCTATAACCTTATTATCATCCAAATACCTCACTACTTTTAAATCCCAAAGTTTTCCTTGCATCTACATGGAAGCATACAGGTTAGTACATTTTGTTGTTTTGTTTTTAATCATATTTTTTAAATTTCTCAGTCTTAATTTTTAATATTATAAAAACTGGCACCTTTTGCTCACATAAACAAAAGCTCTTTGATGTCCTCAATAATTTTTAAAAGTATGAGGATGTCCTTAGACCAAGAAGTTTGAGAACTATTGGTTTAAGCCCATCATAGGGGTCTCATTACTCTTTTGAGCAATTAGCTAAAGAAGATGTGACACTGTCCTGATTCATGAGACAGAAAAGGAGGTCACTGTAAAGTGGTATTACGGGAAAGGTTTCGTTGATCTGAAAAGGAAACACACAAGGAAGCAACCATTCCTTTTGATACTGATGTGTCTGGAGGTGATGCTGAGGCTCAGCAGCCAACAAGGCAAGATAGCTTCTAAAAACAAAGTCGCCCGACTGGCGTGGCTCAGCTGTTGAGCATCAACCTATGATCCAGGAGATCGTGGTTCCAATCCCTGTCAGAGCACATGCTGGGATTTGGGCTCTGATCCCCAGCAGGGGGCGTGCAAGAAGCAACCAGTCAATGACTCTCTGACCATTGATGTTTCTCTCTCTCTCCCTCTCCCTTCCTCTCTCTGAAATCAATAAAAGAAATTTTTGAAAAAAAAGTCAAAACAAAAATAAAAACAAAGACTGTACTGAATTAATCAACCCAGAAGCCCCCTTGCTTTACGACTTTGTGTTTTGTAAAATGATAAATATATTTCTTTGTTATTTAAGCCAGTTGAGTATGGCTTGAAGTTACTTGCCGCTAATTAATTAATTAATTAATTAATTAATATACCCATTGTATGTAATCTTGGTGGGACAGTAAAATCCATTGTGAAAACCTGAATGGGCTGGATATTACCTAAGCTCAGCCAACCAGATGCTGTCTTTAAACTACGAGCAAAGCCCGGCCGGGCGTGGCTCAGCAGTTGAGCATCGACCTAGGATTCAGGTGATCGGGGTTTGATTTCAGGTCAGGGCACATGCCCGGGTTGCGGGCTCGATCGATGGCTCTCTCATCATTGATGTTTCTGTCTCTCTCTCTCCCCCTTCCCTTTCTCTCTCTGAAATCAATAAAGATATGTTTAAAAAAATAAAAATAAAAAAATAAACTACGAGCAAAGAACATAAGGATGAGGGAAAGGCATCTAACTGTTCACTCCCCAGCACTCCTGTGGCTCCATAATTTTCCACCTTATCCTCAGCCTGCTCCTCCAGTCACACAATGGCTGTACAAGCACAGAGTTTATTTCTTTTGTTTACAGCCAACAACTTTAACAGAGATACAAGGTCAGAGAGAGAAAATGCCATTCACTAAGAGGTGCTCTCTCTTTGTTTTGTTTTCTCAGGCAAATATCACTCAAGACTCTCCATCTCTCTTGGCACTGGTTCTCTGCTCAACCAGGCAGCCACTCCATAAATTAATTAAATGGCATCTGTTTTGTGGAGTAATTGAGTGTCCTATTTGCTTGTGTCATCCAGTTCTGAGTTGGATCAGCTCTCTGTGTTCTTCAAAGTCAGGTTTCTAGACCCACATGTCTGAGGTTCACAGACCTTAAACTGTAGAAAGTGAGGAACTTGAATCAGTAATGAGTGGGTCATTCATTCAGACAGCAAATGTTTAATGAATATCTAACTGTTCTAGGATAGGGATACAGCAGTAAACAAAATAGACACTCTTTGATTGGAGCAGAACACATGTCCTTGTGGAACTGACATCATAATTGGAGACACAAACATTAAACAATGTATTGTACAGGTATTTAACTGTAATCAACACTAGGAAGGAAAAGTGCAGGTTGCCTTGAGGATGTGCACTTGGGCCTCAGGCTGGCCTGTAGTGTCAGGGAAGGTTTGCCTTGAGAAAAGGACACTGAACATTAGGCAGAAGAATGGGGAAGTGTTTTCCAGGCAGAGAGAGCAACATCTTGTCAAGGCCCACGTTGGTATGCTAGGGGAACGGAAAGAAATTCCTGGGTATTAGAGCACAAAGTGAGAAGAATAAGGCCAAATGATCAAGCCCCAAACCTGGGCATGTACCCAGACCAGAATTGATCCCCGACCTCCTGATTCATGAGTTGACACTCAACCACTGAGCCACACCAGCCAGACACAAAATTTACCATCTTAACCACTAAGTTAAGTGTACAGTTCAGTGGCATTAAGTATACTCACAGTGTTGTGCAACCATCACCACCATCCATCTCCAGAACTTTCTCATCATGCAAAAGTGAAACTCTGTAGCCCCTGGCACTCACATTCTACTTCCTGTCTCTATGAATTTATCTATCTTATGTGCCTCATATAAGTGAAATTATACAGTATTTGTCTTTCTGTGACTGGCTTATTTCACTTAGCGTAATGTCCTCAGAGTTCATCCATGCTATAGTATGTGTCAGAATTTCTTTGGGCAACCCTTCTTAAACTGTAATTCTGCTACTTCTTGGACCCACTTTGAACAGCAAGGTTTCAGGCCATGCTAAATATCTCAGGATAAGATCTTGAAATCTTAATCTTTCTGCTTTTCTTATTTGCCTTACATATCCTCTTAGGGCTGTCATAACAAAATATCATAAACTGGATGGCTGAAGACAACAGAAATTTATCCCCTCACAATTCAGGAGGCCAGAAGTCCAAAATCAAGGTGTCTGTAAGTTAGTTCCTTCAGGATTCTTTGAGGGAGAGTCTGATCCATGCTTCTCTCTGAGGATTACTGGCAATCCTTGATGTTTCTTGGCTTGTAAATCCTACACTCCAATCTTCACCTGCATCTTCACATGGCCTTGTGTGTCTGTCTCTGTGTCTAAAGTTCCTTCTTCTTATAAGGACATCAGTCATTGAATTTAGGACCTATCCTAATCCAGTCTGAACTCTTCTTAACTTGATTACATCTGCAAAGACCATATTTTCAAATAAGGTCACATTCATAGGTTCTATATGAACATAAATTTTGGGGGAGGACACTGTTCAATCCAGTACATTGTCTCTAAGGGAATTTAAAATTAAGATTGTTAGAGAAGAAACATAAAGAGAAAGAAGCACATAATGTTTTGTTTTGTTTCTAATTTACACTTCTGTACAAAGTTAATGCACTTCAACTGTGCAAAAGAGGAATCCTTGATTGGAGCATAACATTTTATAATAAAGATTGGAAAGAGAGACCCTGAATTAATAATTACATAAAAATATATGTAAACTGTATAAATAACTTTACAACCTTTTTTGTGACAGATCCTGCCTCAGGTTCGTTTGTATAAATAGCACAGGAGGAAATCAGCCCCGTGCAGACAGCAGCCCAGGTGTCACATCAGTCCTTCCATCCCCACATCAGCAGACATAGGCCTCTACTCTGGAGCCTCCGTGGGGGCCTGGGCACCTTTGGGAGCCTGAGCCTAAGCTGCAACCTGAGCCAGAGCTGTAGCCGCAATCACAGCCTGGGTCTTGATTTGAGCCTTGGCCTTGGACTTTGGTCAGCAGAACCCAAGATGAGACCCCTGGCTATCTGCACAAGCACATTTCCCAAACCTGGGGTGAGCAATGTAGGCAATTAGACTGTGCATATGGCTGCTGCCCTTTGGAGTCTTGGGGTTGACCTCTTTGGACTTTCTGAGAGCCTTGATAGCCTCAGCACTCACACCCATGGCCTTAGCATTGTTAGTTTGCATTTTCTTCAGGTCCTTCTGGTTGTGCTTCTTGGCAAAGTGCCTGTTGCTCAGGAAAGTGGGGTCTACCCCCTTAAGAGATTCGTATCTTTGTGATCAGGGTTTCTTGATGCCATTTCTATGCCATTTGGGGGACTGGGTAAGCCTGGTGTGGTTCTTGGACTTGGCCATGTCTGCACTGAAGCCCGTGGCTCCCAAAGTGCCTGGGACTGGAAGAGAAGAGAGAGGCTGCAGTGCAGCAGGGGAAATACGGTGGTCAACTTTACAACTCTTGAAGTGCAAGTACAGATACATCTTTTGTATTTCTCCAAATTGAATCAAAAGTGGTTTGAACCTTCATATGCCAGATTAGCAAGACATTCAATACCACCCTCTTGGCTCTTCTCTTTCTCTGGAGTATCCAGGCACTTACCTAGTCCACAAAGGAGGTTGGCCTGATGTCCGCACCTCAGTAAAGAAAAGCCTCTACTGCCCCGCCGGGCGTGGCTCAGCGGTTGAGCGTCGACCTGGGATCCAGGCGATCGGGGTTCGATTCCCAGTCAGGGCACATGCCCGGGTTGTGGGCTCGATCAATGACTCTCTCATCATTGATGTTTCTACCTCTCTCTCTCCCTCTCCTTTCCTCTCTCTGAAATCAATAAAGATATATTTAAAAAAAGAAAAGAAAAGCCTCTACTTACATGCCTGCTCTTGTGTTTCATTGCCACAATGTGTCACTATTGAACACTGGCCTGCTTCCATCTGGCACTGCTGATCTACTCCAGGGCAAAGCTTTTCTGACTCCACCTTCCAGCATGTGTCAGCATGGTCCTTTAAAGGTTTCCTAAATTGCAGCTCTAAGTGACCAGTGTTTTTGGGCACACACTCAGCTCTTCTCCTTTGAGACTTCACTGCCTCAGCACTGGGTTCAAACTGAATCAGGTGTTTGCCCATCACGGACCCTCCTTCTTTCCATTCCTTAGGGATTTATCCCAGAATTTGAGAGGCTTGTTTGTTTGGTTTTTGTTTTTGTTTTTTTGAGCCCCTGAAATTCCCTTTCATGGGAAAAATAACTCCATTGCCTCAAAGAAGGGTCCAGATCTAATGAATACACAAAGCTTTGTTAACCCTTCCTGGGGGAAAATACCTTCCAAACCTCACCTTTCCAAAGATGACAAAGGGTAGAAGTGGTTATGTATTTGAAAGTTGGCCACCCAGTATTCATTCCCCATTCTTTTGGTAATAGCATCTGATTTAGGAGATTTGAATGATCACTTCCCCCATTGGATATAGTCTGGCAGGACTGTCAATGGTTGTATCATAACTCCTCTAGTCAAGGGATGGGCACATGAGCCAAACTAGACCAGCTGGATCTTGAATAAGGCAGTGCTTCTCTGCACTCTAATGTGCGTATGTGTGAATCACCTGGGAGTCTTGTTACAATGCAGATTCTGAGTCAGTAAGGTCTGAAATCTTGTATTTCTAAAAAAAAAAACAAAGCAACACTCCTGGACAATGCCAATGCTGTTGGTCCACAGACCACCACCCTCTGAGTAGAAAAGGAATAGAGTGAGCAAACAGCTGGAGTACTTTTATCCAGATGACACAATCTTAAAAGACCATCAGTCCAGAGTTGCTCTGGATCCTGTCCTCTCTGACCAGACTAGAATCTTTAGCCTTTCCTTCCATTCTGCAAGTTCCCTATATCCTTACAATAAATTATTTTTTGCATGCAAGATGACAGATTTGATTTCTATTGCTTGCAACTAGAAGAAGGTAGGAGGAGAGGGAGGGAAAAAGGGAGAAAGGAAGAGAGGGAGGGAGGGAAGGCTGGGGGAAAAAGGAAATTGCCCTTCAGCATACAACTGGGTCAAAGTACTATTGTCTCTTCATATAGCCAGCACCTAGTTTTCAGCCTTTATGTGCTGCTGATGTCATCAAAGACTTTCTGTTCTGTGAGCCCCTTTGTGGGACTAATAAGGCTCTTGGGCATCTTTTTTTAAAAAAGATAAATGTTGTGTTTAGTGGTAAAGCTTAGCATGCTCCAGCACCGGGCATGGCCTGCAGTCAAAGCAGCAGAGATGGGTAGGTGACTCCCATGGAGCCTCACATGAGGAAGAAGATGAGGAAGGTGACCATCAAACAGAAAAGCCCCACGGCCTCAGATGGGGCAAAGCCCAGAATGGCATAGGAGAAGGGCTGCTGCTGGACAGACGGGTTCCTGGCATAGCCAATGATCAAACTGCCAAACACCGTTCCAATTCCAGCCCCTGAACCAGCCGTACCCACTAAACCACCAATAAACTTGGCTCCTATGTCAATGTCCTGGGAGACAACACTGGCCTGGAACTCCATGTGGCCACCTGGAGTGGAGAACTGTTGTAGGAAGGCTGTTCAGATGGAATCCCTGGCTGACTCAGGAAGGAGGCAGACACAGGCCTGGTTAGACCCCTGGTACAACAGTGGATCAGAGCCGGGAGGAATGAATAGTGCCCAGGTGGTCTGCATTTTTTCAGTCTCTCAGCTTTAGCTCTAGGTTTCCGGCCTTTGGGCATCTTCAAAGTGATGGAAAGTTTCTTTGTTCAGCAACAACTGGAAGAAAACTTTGGGGAACTATAGGCATAGACGCTTGACTGTTCATCTAGTTTTATTACTTTCATAAAGAGAGAAAGTCTGCACATCCTGTGATTCTTTGCACTGATGTCAAAGTCTCCTTTAATAATTATTCTGGTTCATCCAGTTGCTGGAAGGCCATGTTCAAAAGGTTTGGCATTACAAATGCAGAACCTTATTAAAGGCTGTGAAGCAGGAGGGAGATATGGTTATAGGGTGATCTGAGCTTGATGTCCCAAACTCACTGTTCTCACAATTACACATGCAACACAAAGTACAAGTTTCTCTGTGTGCCGAGAGATTTTATCAAGCCAGTAAGGACAGTTTGGAAAGTTCCTCCTAAAAAATAGATTAAAAAAAAAGACAATATTTCTGTAAGGGTTAATCTTTTTTTAAAAAAAATTATGTTTTTATTGATTTCAGAGAGAGGAAGTGAGAGGGAGAGAGAAAGAGAGAAACATCAATGATGAGAGTCATTGATCGGCTGCCTCCTCCACGCCTCCAACTGGGGATCAAGCCCGCAACCCGGGCATGTGCCCTGACCGGGAATCAAATCTCGATCTCCTGGATCATAAGTCAATGCTCAACCTCTGAGCCACGCCGGTCAGGCTGTGAGGGTTAATCTTTGAATAATGTCCTCATATGAAGCCCTGGTTCCCAGAGATGGAATGAACGCCTGAGGACATAGACATTATTGTGGATGAGGCCCAGCAGCTGGGAATTTCAGGAACTATTCAGCTCTGGTTTCTCCCAGGCAAGGTAATGAAACACTCTTATAGGATTTCCAGCCAGGGTCATATTTGGTATGGAGCAGATTCCACAGTGGAGGGAGCAAAAATTTGAGTGCACTTTGCTTGTCCACACCATTCTCACAAGCGATGGTCTCAGCCTGCTCAACATTTTGACAGAATGACTGTCTCCAAGGCTCCAGAAATTTTCCAACAGCAAGTAGTCTGAGGTATTATGTTCACTCACACTTTGGTTTACAATAGGCTTATTATCACATATCACGTAGTAATTTTATTAGAGCTTTCCTATAGAAAGCAAAACTTGAATCCCTAAGACTTCATTCATTAGTATTCAGAATGCTATTTGAGGGTCTCCCTTCAAAATCATTCTTATAACGTTGGCAGAAGGCCAGCTCAACCTCACCTCTTCACTTATAACTGTGGGTTTTGATTAGGATTCTTTGGTTGCAAGTAACAGAAAGTGGTCCTGGCTACCTTAAACAAAAATGGAATTATTTGAAGGCTGGGGGAGAATTTACAGGATTGAAAGGAAGGCTGGACAGACAGAAGTTCTTCAGCTCCCAAGGGAACTTGATAAAAGCAGAAATTTATTAACAGATTCTCCCAGATACTACTCCTGGAATGAATGAATGAATGAATGAATGAATGAACAAATATGAATCATTATTACTGTTTTTGCCTCATTGAATACAAAGCCCTGACACCCCAATAAAAAAATTAGCATGGGACGATTCACAGAAAAGAAAATACAGCCCTGCCTGGCTTGGCTCAGGGGTTGAGCGTCGACCTAGGATCCAGGTGATCGGGGTTCGATTCCCGGTCAGGGCACATGCCCGGGTTGCGGGCTCGATCCCCAGTCGGGGGCGTGCAGGAGGCAGCCGATCAATGATTCTCTCACCATTGATGTTTCTATCTCTCTGTCTCTCTCCCTTCCTCTCTCTGAAATCAATAAAGATATATTTTTAAAAAAAAAGAAGAGAAAAGAAAAGAAAATACAGTGGAAGAATGAGTGTTACAGTAGACTGTGAGAGGTACTAGATGAACAGAGGAGGTCCCTGCCCACAGGGGGGCACATACACTATCAGGCTGACTCTTCCCTAAGGCAGGACCCAGGTCCCACTTTCCTCTTCAGGGGACCCCATCAAATGATTTGCATAAATTAGCTCCTCACAACAACTCTGTAAAATAGGTATGATTATGCCACATTTGTCCAACAAAGAAACTGAGAGGGGAGGTGGCTGGCCCTGGGTTGTCTAGCTAGGAGGTGGCAGAGCTGAGGCTGACCTCATACTGGTTATTTTCCCTACATATGCTGCCTTGGCTGCTGTAAATGGTTGTTTAGAGGATGAGTGTGAACTGAGCTGAAATCTAGCCTGTGATCCACTCAACAAGCCTATTGCCCCTTTGTGAACCTGTGCCTATCCAAAAGAAGGGGCTCATTTTTAAAAAGTTGTCCACCCGAAGGAGTGCCTTTTGCACTACATTCAGAGAATGGCACTGTATGGGCTAGTAGCAGCCTAATCTGCTGCATCTCCCAGAGGTAGGCATGTGGAAGAGGCAGGTAGGGGTGGCTGGTTAAGGAAGAGACAACATAGGATGAAAGGCTGTTAGCTTGACAGAGGTGGAGGGAAACAGGTGAAAGATTGCAGGAGGGAAAAAGGCATGCTAGGGGTATAGCCTCTCCCTGGGAATTTCCTCAGGCCTATGTGAGCTTCTTGGTTCAATCTGAGGGCTTGATTTGGGGGGCAGAGAATCTTAGGGTCTCAGTTTTGAGATCTCAATTTAGGGGGGCTCAGTTTATGAGGCTCTCTTGGATGGCTAGTTCTTGGATGTAGATGACTCCAATGTATTGGCCTCTGAGTTCTCTGGCCTCCTCACCTCAAACCTTGTCCTCTAGCAGCCTCAGCCTCCCACTTCCATGGTCACAGCCTAGCCCTTGAATGTAGCAACCACAGAACCTCTTGCCCTGGCATTTGTGGCTCAGTTGGTTAGAGTGTCCTCCCATGCTCTGAAGGGTTGCTGGTTCAATTCCTGGTCAGAGTGCCTACAGGAGGCAACCAATCAATGTTTCTCACATCAATGTATCTCTCTCTCTCTCTCTCCAAAATAAACACACACACACACACACACACACACACACACACACACACACACACATATATATATATATATATATATATATATATATATATATATATATATATATATATATATACTTTAAAATGGACCTCCTCCCCAAAACTCAAATTCAAACATACCACTTTCTAATCATTTCCTGGTCCTCTAGCTGAGTTACTCTCATACTTACTCTGCATAAGAATTTTTCAACCATGCCTCAACCTCGAATTTTTTCACCGCACTACCTTTCACTGCCCCTTACTCCCCTCATGATCTCACGTCTCTCCTTACCTAGTGTGGCACACAGAATTCTAGAAAGGACCCCATGATCTAACCCCTCGTGTTATGCCCTGTATAATCCCCTTCCCTGGAGTATGGGCAGGACTTTTTACTTGCTTTTAACTACCAGAATATACCAAAGGTGATGGGAGATTATCTATCTATCTATCTGGCTCCATCTTGCTAGCACACAAAGAACTTAACTACTAGCCTTGAGGAGGCAAGCTGCTATGCTGGGAGCCGCCTATGGAGAGGGCCACATGGTAGGGACCTTGAGGGAAATCCTAGGATCTAAGAGCCTCAGTTTTACAATCACAAAGAACTAAATTCTGCCAACAACCCCATGGCTTGGAAGAGAGTGTGAAATAATATGTGGTCTCATATGAGACTGCAGTCCAGGCCAACATCTCTATTGCAGCCTATGAGCCTCTGAACAGAGAACCCAGCTAAGCTGTGCTTGAACTTCGAATACATGGACACTGAAATAATAAAACATTGTTGCTTTAAGTTGCTAAGTTTGTGATAATTTGTTACGTAGCAATAGAAAATGAATACACCCAGCTTAGATTTCATTATACATCATTATAATTATTCCTTTGCAAACATCCTTACTGTTCTAGCCTTTGTAGCTGACAGAACCTAAAGTGACCCTCAGTGACTCCCACCACCTGGTGTTCATGCCCCTTGTGATCCCCTCCCCTTAAGCATGAGTGGGAGCTGTGACTTTCTTCTAGCCAACAGAATATGACAAGAGTGATGGCATGCCACTCTCTCTCTTTTTTTAAATATATTTTTATTGATTTCAGAGAGAGGAAAGAAGAGGGAGAGAGAGAGATAGAAACATCAGTGATGAGAGAGTCATTGATCGGCTGCCTCCTGCACGCCCCCGACTGGGGATCGAGCCTGCAACCAGGGCATGTGCTCTGACCAGGAATGGAATCGCCATGTGCTGGATCCTAGGTCGATCTTCAACCGCTGAACCATGCACGGCCAGGCAGCATGCCACTCTCTTAAGACTCCATCTTAGCAGACTAGAGTTAGAGAGATTCTTTCTTGCTGGCTTTGAAGAAATAAGTTGCGATTTTGTGAAAGGGCCTATGGAGAGGGCCATGTGGCAAGGAACTTGGCTCCCAGCAGCTGAGGGTCATCCTTGCCTGAAAGCTAGCAAGAAAATGAGGAGCTCAGTGCAACAGCTTCAAGGAGAAGACTTCTTCCAACACCCCGAGGGAGCTTGGAAGTGGACATTTCACCTAGCCAAGACTCTGATGAGATTGCAGCCCCAGCTGACATATTGAAACCTGATGACACCCTGAAGGAAAAGACCCAGCTAATTTGTTCCCAAACTTCTCATAGAAACTGTGAGATAATAAATGCAAGTTGCCCAGCCAGTGTGGCTCAGTGGTTGAGCATCGACCTAGGATGAAGGTGATCGGGGTTCGATTCCCAGTCAGGGCACAGGCCCAGGTTGCGGGCTCGATCCCCAGTTGGGGGCGTGCAGGAGGCAGCCGATCAATGACTCTCTCATCATTGATGTTTCTACCTCTCTCTCCCCCTTCCTCTCTCTGAAATCAATAAAAAAAAAAAAAAAAAAAAAAGATATATTTTAAAAAACTCCAACAAGTTGTTTTAACCCTCTAAGTTTGTGGTAATTTGTTATATAGTATAGAAATCTAATACAGCCCACTATCTTGTCTTTCTACTGGCCTGGCCAAGCATAGCTCAGGTTAGCCACATGCCCTGCCTACGCCACATGTATATCAGAGTAACTGAATGTTATTAGAGAAAGCAAAAGACCACATGAGTCAATTGATTTCACTCTAAGTTATTGATTTTGAATTTCATGAACTCTTCCTGCTACTGCCTATTTCAAGACATAGGTTACACATTTCTTTCTCCACTTCACCTCCCAGTCACTTTTCAACCAACTTCAGTCTAGTTTCGTACAACTCCATGCAACCTGATCTTGCTAAAGTCATCAGACCTCATGTTGTCAAATCCAACAGACCGGTACTTTTCTTTTCTCATCCTACTTGTCCTCTCAGTGGCATCTGACACAATCAACCAGTCCCTCCTTCTTGAAACATGTCTAGTTCTTCTCATTTTCCTTTGTTGACCTCTAAATGTAGGCATTCTCTAAACTTGTAGACTCATTTGCCCCCTTTCATCTCCACTTTAATATCTCACAGGCACCTCAAGTTGAACATGTCTAAAACAGAAATCCTGATATTTCCCCGAAGTCTGTCCTCCTGCCACCATCCTCTGTAGCAATTTCTAAACTAGAAAGCTGAGCCTGGCCTGTGTGGCTCAGTTACTGAGCTTCAACCCATGCACCAAGACGTTGCTGGTTTCACTCCCGGTAAAGGCAGCCAATAGATGTTTCGATCTCTCTTTCCCTCTCTCTTCCCCTCTCTTTAAAATAAATAAAAAACTGCCCGGCTGGGCATGGCTCAGTGGTTGAGCATCGACCTAGGATCTAGGTGATCAGGGTTCGATTCCCGGTCAGGGCACATGTCCGGGTTGCGGGCTCGATCAATGACTCTCTCATCATTGATGTTTCTATCTTTCTCTCTCCCTCGCCTTTCCTCTCTCTGAAATCAATAAAAGATATATTTAATAAATAAATAAATAAATAAACAAACAAACAAATAAATAAAAAACATTTTTTAAAAAACTTAAACCAGCCCGGCCAGGCGTGGCTCAGCGATTGAGCATCGACCTAGGATCCAGGCGATCAGGGTTCGATTCTTGGTCAGGGCGCATGCCCGGGTTGCGGGCTGCAGTTGATCAATGACTCTCTCATCACTGATGTTTCTATCTCTCTCTCCCTCTCCCTTCCTCTCTCTGAAATCAATAAAGATATATTAAAAAAAAAAACACAAAAAAACCTAAACCAGAAAGCTGAGAATCATCCCTTTCGCTCACTTCTTCCACACTCAGTAGTAGTACTTATTACACAGTACTATTGCTTTTATCTCTAAAATTTATCTCAAATTTGTTTATATCTCCCTGTCTCCAGTATTACTAACCTACACCAAACCACCATTGTCTCTTGTCTGAACTCTTATAATAGCTCCCCAATGGTCTCTGCTTGCACTTTTGCCCCTCTATATTTCCTTTTCCACACAGTAGCCAGAGTGCTCTTTCACAAAAATGAATCACATCATTTCATTCCCCTGCATAGAACATTTTCCACTGTATTTCAAATAAAATTTAAGCTTCTTGCCATAACTAATAAGGCCCTTGTCTGTGTCACACACATCATCTCCTGTAGCTCTTTTCCTCTCATAATAAGTTCCGTTACCCTGGCCTTTGTGTTTGTTGTTCCCTTTTCTTGGAACCCTCCTCCTCTGGCCCTCCATTATCCTCCTTATGAGTACAGCTTAAATGTTACATCCTTAGAAGCACTTTCCCTGGCCACCCTATTAAAAACTGTTCCTCTCTCCCCTGTTATGTTTACTCAAATGTAAGCCCTGTGAAAGTAGAGCCATTTGTCTGTCTCATTAGCTCCTTAGTGCTTAGCGCAGCGCCTGGCACATATTCAGCACTCCATCAATATTTGGTGAATGAGTGAGTGAATGAATGAAAGAGGCAGTTCCTCTGAGGATCTGAGGTCAGTGTTCATCGATGAGAGGACTGAGATTGGTGTGAAAGACAAAATGCACTAGACAATTAAGGGGATGATTTTATTCAAGCCATTGCAATAGAAAGATTGTACACTAATAAGAAATATCTCAAAGAAAAAGAAGGGAGAGTGGGCTTTTATGGAGGCAAGTAGATAAGGGTAGACAATTTCAGAGTCTTATGATGTGATGAGGAAAGATAGAGGCAAGTTTTATCTGAGTTTTGAAGACAGGTGGAGCTGAGTGTTTTTTAAAATTTATTTATAGTTTTTAAAAGAATGGTTTATTGATTTTTTAGAGAGAGAGGAAGGGAGAAAGACAAACATGGATGTGAGAACCTCCTGTACATCCTCTACAAGGGATTGATTGAGCCTGCAACCTTGGCACATGCCCTTGACAGGGAATCGAACCAGCAACCTTTTGGTGCACTGGATGAAGCCCAACCAACTGAGCCACTCTGGCCAGGGCTGGAGCTGCATTTTATCTTGGAATATGCGGCAGCAGGGAGGTCCTTTGCAGTTAGCCTTTTCTCAGAACACAAAAGGATGGGAGGATTTTTTACCATGGCTGTTTTCCAAGAGCACAGGGCTCAGAAAAGTTTCAAAACTGTTACTGGTAGCCCTAGCCAGTATGTCTCAGTGGTTAGAGGATCAACCCACAGCCTGGGGGTTCAATTCTTGGTCAGGGGCACATACCTGGATTACAGGTTCAATCCCCGGCCCCAGGCCAATCGATGTCTCTCACATTGATATTTCTCTCTCTCCCCTGCTCCCTCATCCTCTCTCTCTAAAAATTAATGGAAGAAATATCCTCAGGTGAGGATTAGCAAAATTTGTCACTGGTAATCTCAGTTTCAGTATAAGGGTTTGAACTGAAGATTTCAATCTGAGGAATCAGTTTGGAGGCCTGGTCTATATGTGTGTTCAATTTGAACAAACAGAATGGGTCACACACCTATGGCTGTCACTGCAGGTAAGTTAGTCTGGAGTCTTAGCCCGAGGGACTCAATCTCAGGACCTCTATTTGGTAGATCAGTTTCAGGAAGCTCCAGCTATGAATTTGACTCTGGAGAACTCAGCTGGGGACCTCCAGTGTGTGTCTGTCTACTAAGCACAGTTGAAGGGCTCACCCTGGATGTGACAGGCTGGTGCTTCATCTAGGGATTCATTGTGAGGGTGGTACCATGAGTTTCCCTTGGGGAGGCTCAGAGTATGGAGATCTGAAATTTCATTGTGCAAATGGAGTCTCTTGTACACAGCCTGGAGAGCTTCTTCAGGGGGCTCAGGCAGGGTATTTGTTCTGGGGGTATCATTTTGGGAGTTTGGTCTAGAAATTGGACCATGTACTTCATGGTTGTCTTCTAGGGGCTCAGGCACTGTTATCTTTTTTTTTTTTTTTTAATATATCTTTATTGATTTCAGAGAGAGGAAAGGAGAGGGAGAGAGAGAGTTAGAAACATCAATGATGAGAGAGTCATTGATTGGCTGCAGCCCGCAACCCGGGCATGTGCCCTGACCGGGAATCAAACCCTGATCTCCTGGATCCTAGGGCGACGCTTAACCGCTGAGCCACTCCCTGCCGGGCAGTTATCTTTTTTTAAAATATGTTTTTATTGATTTCAGAGAGAGAAAGGGAGAGAGAGAGAGAGAGAGGTAGAAACATCGATCGGCTGCCTTCTGCATGCCCCTTACTGAGGATCAAGCCAGCAACCAGGCATGTACCCTGACCGGGAATGGAACCTGCATCTTCCTGGTGTATGGGACAATGCTCAACCAAGGGAGCCACACCGGCTGGGCACACACTGCCATTTTAGTACTGGGGATCAATCTCCCTGTATTGGTTAGTCAGGAGCTCTGTCTGGATCATTCACTGCTGGATGCTCAGCATCAGGATTCAGGCTTAAAGTACTGAATCACTGGCTCAAACATCAGCCCACCCAAGAGGGCTCAGCTGGCATCAGATATGATTGCATGTAACCAAAGCCCATCAAGCAACATGATTTAAACAAGACAGGAAACTTTATTTCTCTCATGTAAAAATAGTCCCAAGGAACTGCTCCTCTATTTAAATCTCATTGGCCAAGGATTATATCACTTGGCTGTACCCAGTTGCAAGGGAAACTGGGAAATGTAGTCTTGCAGCTAGACTTAGATCTACCAGGCTAGAAATATGAATTTTGTTCCAAAGAAGGAAAGGGAGAATGGAGGTTGTAGTGTGGGGCTAACAACTTTGTCACACAAGTGTCTTCGCCTGAGCCCATGATTCTGTGGATACCATTCTGAATACTCATTTTGAGGTATGCATTTAGCATCTGAGAGGTTGGAAGTTCAATTTGTAGGAATCAGTTTTATGATCAGAATTGGGAGGGGCGGGGACCTTGATCCAGAAGCTGACTCTAGAAGATTCAGTTCAGTTTCTGAGTCTGTGGACAGTCTGGTAAATTCAGTCTACAGATTCTTATTCTTGGTGTTCTGTTTATAGAAGACTCAGTCTGGATGTGCTCAGACTGGGGGATCATTCTAGTGTTTCAGTATGAGAATTCTGTCTGGGAGCCTGATTCTTGGGGTTCTATCTGGAGGCTCAGTGCAGGGTCTGCCTGAGCCTCTATATTGCCAGTCTAGTGTTTCAGTCTGGCCTTTGGGTTTGTGGGCCCAGATTTTGGATTCTCAGTCTAAGGGAACTAGCTCATTTGGAAGACTGGCCTTCAGTCATCATTTTTGGGATTCAGTGTGGCATTCTTAGTCTGGATTGTCAAGGACCTCCTCTCCCGGGATGCCTATCTGGGGATTCATTTTTGGCATAATATCTTGGGAGCTCAGTCTAGGGGCTTAGTGCGAGAACTTCCTCTGGGAGTCAGTTAAATGGATAACCTAGGGGCTCATTCTGGGACACTTAGACTGGGGGTTAGTCTTGACCACTAATTCTCTGAAAATAAACCTAAGGTTCTGAGAGTATGAGTTCAATCTGATTTCACTTGGGTTGCTCCCTTTTCTATAAAATCTGAAGAATCAGATTGGGGTATTAGTTTGAGGCTGAGATCTTGGAAGCTCATATGGGAGCACTCTGACTCCTGATCTCAATCTGTAAGCTCATTCTGAAAATGAGAAATGAGAGTTAAGGGTCTCAGACATTGGAAGCTCAGTCTGGAGCAAATAACCTCACAGGAGCCTATGTTAGTCCTTCAAAGCAGACACCAAGATGGGATTAAGTGAGCAAGAATTTTATCAGGGAAAATTCCCATGAAAGAAAATGGGGTGGGTGCCATGGAAGGTTGGGAGGGCCATCAGAACACGAAACAGTCTGACCCAAACTAAGGAGAGAAGAGGGACGGGTAAGCTGAAGAGTTCTAGATTGCTGGGCAGTGCAAGAAAGGTTGGGCAAGGCTGTCTGGGAATCCTTGAGCCAAAGTCACCAAAGTATCTCTACCACACTCAGTAACTGGCCAGCAGTAGCTAGCAGGAAGCATGATCTCTGCACAAAGGCAGAGATGAATTTCAGAACACAGCAGCTGGGGCCTTTGATCAATTATGCTCCCTGAAGTCTAAAGTCTATGAGATGCATTCTTATGGCTACCATGAGATGCATACCTGTGGTTCCCTCTGGGAATTCCCTCTAGTGCTTACTTTGGGCATGTTACTTGGGGGCTCAGACATTAGGCTTTCAGTCTGTTTCAGAACATGGGCTCAGCCCATACTTCCACGGGAGAGATGTATCTGTGGCCACAATGTGAACTCAGTTCCCTTCTGGGAACTCAGCTTGGTACCACTTCCAAGATGTTGTCCCCGTCCTCTTTCAAGGAGATAAGTTTGGGGTCTCAGATCAGTGGCTCTGCTCAGAGGCTCATTATTGGGACATGACTTCGAGGGTCTAGACATTGACAGTTCAGTTTTGAGACACCTGAGGATTCAGTAAGGGAGCCTGACTTGTGGTCTAAGATATGACTAAGGCCTCTCACCAAGTGAGTGCGGTGCTCAGGGCTCAGAATGGGTGGCTGGGTCTGGCATGCTTTGGGAAGCTTAGATATTGGTAACAGTCTAGGGTTTTGTAGCCTGTGGAGCCAAGCCTAGGGGGTCTGGATGTGATAACCTCACCTGGGATCTCTGGTGGGCTCTGTCTTGGCAGCCTGAGATGGGTCCTTGCCTGAAAGTTTCCATCTAGAAACACCCTATGCATTTAGACATCAGCAGTTCAGTTTGGCGGTTCAATCTGCATTTCAGTCTTGAAGTTCGGCCTGAGTCCTCATGCTGAGGACTGAGTTTGGGTTTTGAGAGTTCAGTCTTCGACCTGTCAATCTAGTCATCTTCATCTGATGGCTTAATTTAGCCTGAGACGTTCACTCTAGAGTAGGCTCTAGAGTAGTAGTACGTAATCTTGGATCCATGGACTTATAAAGTGTCATTCATGTGTAGAATTCGACTGTCTGTGTACTTGAATGCGAAAAAAAAAAGAATATCTTGTTTTCACTAACCTCCAATGAAATCTAAGATTTCTTTCAATAATGAATGTAGGCAACCAACCACAGTAATATTAGCAGTACCTATGACTTTATCACCAATACACAGATATTTTTCACAGCAGATTTGTTAAAATATTGTTTACATTCATCATTAATTTGAATTTTCAGTACTGTAGTCATTTAACCTGCTAGTGCATCATAGTATTTAATGCATTAATAAAGAAACACATATATTACAATTTATTTTTGTAACATTTCGATAACTGCATTTTAATTAAATTGGTTTCCTTTGTAATCCCATATTTTATTTTATGCATTTAAAAACATTATTCTGGGCCCCTGGCCAGGTAGATCAGTTGGTTAGAGCATCATCCCAACACACCAAGTTTGTGGGTTTAATCTCCATTCAGGGCAAATACAGTAATCAACCAATGAACACATAAATAAGTGCAACAACAAATTGATGTTTCTCTCTCTTCCCCCTCTCTCTTTGTCTCTCTCCCTTCCCTCCTCTCTCTAAAATCAATAAAGAAAAAAATAAAGAAAAAATAAAAACATTATTATGGGAAGGGATGTATTGGCTTCACCAGATTGCCATATGTGTTCAAGGCACAGAATAAGTGGAGAAATCTGTCACTTAGTATACTCAGCCTGAAATTAGGAGGCCTTGGTTTGTTGGAGCCCAAAAGGGGGCTCCATGTGTGGGGATTTCTAGCAGGCCTACTGTGAAATGTGAATATGATAAGATATATGTATTTGGATATTTGGTCTTCCACCACTTTTCTAGCACAGAGCCCCTAATTCCCCTTTAGAATTTCCTAAGCTGTGACAAGGGTAAAAGGTGTCTTTTGTTATGTTAATGAGGCGACTTTGGGAAATTCCCTTGGTAAGAATAGGTTGCCTGTGGGCCCAATCCTGTGATTAGAGGGTTGGAATGTTCATTCTCATTCCAGGACCTCCTGGGAGGGGAGAGAGGCTGGAAATTGAGTTCAAGCACCGTAGTCAATGATTTGTTCAATTATGCCTATGATGAAGCCTCCATGAAAACCCAAAGGACAGGCAGGGTTCAGAGAGCTTTTGGGTTGATAAACACATGGAAATGTGGGGAGAGTGGTGCCTCCAGAGAGCATGGAAGCTCTGTACCTCTTCCCTGTACCTTGCCCTATGCCTCTCTTCCATCTGGCTGTTCCCATTATGTCCTTTTTTTAATAAACCGGTGATCTAGTGAGTAAAATGGTTCTCTGTGTTTTGTGGGCCTCTCTGGCAAATTAATAGAATTCAAGGAGGGGGTGGTTGGAACCTCTGATCTACAGCTGGTTGGTCAGAAGCACAGGTGACAGCCTGAATTTGTGATTGGAGTCTGAAGTGTGTGTCTGCGGGGGAGTCTTGTAGGACTGAGCCCTTAACCTATGGGATTTGATGCTACCTCCTGGCTGATAGTGTCAGAATTGAGTTGACTTGTAGGACACCCAGTGGATGTCAGAGAATTGCCTGGAAAACCCCCACACGCATTGGAACTGGTGACTCCCTCCCTAGGGCCTCAGACCCTAGGAAGTCAGGCAGAGTTGCTTCATCTCGGTTTCTGCATTTGGGCCTCTTTAAACGCAATCTAAATTGCTGCGTTTACATTGATACATCTGCCAGAATGTATCAAAGGAGCCTTTGGACTCTGGGAGGAGTTTATGCCTCCTGAGTTTAACAGTCTGGGAATGCTCATGAAGCTCATCACATACCATGTTGTTTCTTGTTTCTGAGTCTTTGTATATACATTGTTTCCTCAGCATGATAGGTTCTTTCTTTTAGTAACACTCCCACCCTCATACACACGAACTCCGCATTGCCTTGCAAAATTCAACTCAAACTTTGTATCACGTCTGGCATCATCTCTGAGAGGTCATAACCCCCAAGGCTGGGTCAGGAACCCCCCTCCCCCAGACTCCCCTGTTCTCCTTTCTCCTATGGCACTGCACAGAGCTGGAGAACTAATCAAGCTTAAGCCTCAGTGCCTTGCACCCACACAGGCCAGTTCCAAGTCCCTGGTTGTTTTATTGAGCACAGTCAATTTGAAGCGTATTGAAGATTTGTCTCTGCACAAGAACAGTTAAAATACTCTGAAATTTTAGCTCACATGCAAACGAAACTAGATAAGAGGTTTTCCCAAATTGGACAACAGTCTTAAAATTTACATTACTAATAGCGAGTTGCGAAGTTGAAACTTTCCTAAACTACCAATAATAAAAGAGATTTTATCAATTGAATGGAATTGAATTCTTTTTATTCTCTCTAGCAAATGTTATCTTAAAATAATTGTCCTATTTATTTACAAGAGGATATAAAAAATGGAAATATTAATAGAGGGGTGAGTCAGGCAATTCATAAGAATTTTATTTTTCTGGATTTGAGGATGCTTGTGGCATTTGTCAGTTTAAAAATTATAGTTTGTAAAATTTGTGATTTCTTTTGCAAATCTATCTTACCTAAATTTGTACTATTTTTCTTTTAAAAAACTTCTAAAAATGTTTTTATTGATTTTTATTTTTATTTTTATTTTTTTTAATATATCTTTATTGATTTCAGAGAGAGGAAAGGAGAGGGAGAGAGAGAGACAGAAACATCAATGATGAGAGTCATTGATCAAGCCCACAACCGGGCATGTGCCCCCACCTGGAATCAAACCCTGATCGCCTGGATCCCAGGTAGATGCTCAACTGCTGAGCCACGCCCGGGTGGGCTTTATTGATTTTTAGAGAGAGGTAGGGAGAGGGAAAGAGAAACATCTATGGGCTGCTTCCTCGAGGCCCCCTGCATGTGCCTGACGAGGAATTGAACTGGTGACCTCTTGGTCCTTGGGGTGATGCTCAATCAACTGAGCAACACCAGCCAGGGCTGTCCTATTTTTCTTAAAGAGAGCTTGCAAAATTCTATCTGCTTCAGGCCCTTCAAAACCTAGATTCACCCTGAGCACTGATCATACTCTATGGTCCTTGGACAAATCTTGCTTGCCAGACTTTGAGCTCCTTGAGCATCTGATCAAACTCCATGACCCAACAGCTTTCAGCACAGGGCCAGGCACAGAATCATCAGTCCTGTTTGTTAACAACGGTCTAGTCCAAAGTTTGCAAACTGCTGTTTGAGAAAGTCATCTACAATACTTTTCCAAGAACAGCTTTATTAAAATATTATTTATAAATTTTACTCATTTCAAGTGTTCAATTCAATGGTTTTTAGTGTATTCAGAGTTGTGCAACTGTATCAGTTTCCTAGGGTTACTACAAAATATCACACACTCGTGGCTTTAATAACAAAAATGTATTCTCTCTAAAGTCTAGAAGCTAGAGGTTCGAGATCAAGGTGTTGGCAGGTTTGGTTTCTGCTGAGGCCTTTCTCCTTGGCTTGCAGATGTCTACTTTCTCTCCCTGTTCATATAGTCATCTCTCCCTGCATGCATGTGTGTGGTGTCTCTCTCTGTGTCCTGTTCTCCTCTTCTCACAAGCACACCAGTCATTCTGGACTAAGATGTACCAATATGGCCTGAGAACCCATGGACCGCCCCGTCCTCCACTTCTGGCTTCCTTTGATTGAATTCTTGCACCCGAGTAAGTGTGGTGCTATCATCCGTTCCTCTCACAGACTTCTCTATTGCTCTAGTCTTGGTGCCAGGTCAGCGGAAAGATGAATCTGAGTTCTCAGGCTCGGCTTTCGATTCATCCTGCCTGGGCAGTGCTGCCCGGGGATTGGGCGGCCGGAGGCCCAGGTGCTCCGGCCCGATGATGGCGGGCGCTGGGGGAGATTTGAGAGCGCTCTTCGGGGTTGGTGTCCGCGCGGCTCTGGAGGCCTGGCCCGCCTTGCAGGTGAGTGGGGCTGGACCGGGAATGGTTACGGCCTGGAACAGAATAGGAGGTGGCGGGGATTGGCCCTTGCGGCTCGGCCACATAGGCGGCGGACTCCTACGTCACGTCCAGCGGGCAGCCGGGCTGACGGGCTGACGGGCTGACTGGCTGACGGGCTGACGGGCTGACGGGCTGACGGGCTGACGGGCTGACGTGTTGGGCTGGGGCCTGTGCTTGCAGATCGCCGTGGAGAATGGCTTCGGGGGCGTGCACAGCCAGGAGAAGGCCGAGTGGCTGGGAGGTGCCGTGGAGGAGTACTTCTTCCGCAATGGTGAGTGAATGTGAGGTGCTGCGGCCGGTTGGGGGGGGGGGGGGAAGGTGTGGTGAGGGGACAGGGAGGCGGAGGGTGGGCAGCCGGAGGCAGCGGTTGGCGAGTCTGCCCGGCCTCTTGAGTAATCGTCGGTCGGTACCTGAGGGCGAGGTGGAATGAATGCAGGCTTTGGAGTCAGAATCCTGAGTTCAGATGCCTTACCGTCGGGTATTACTCATGATATCACTCTGGACAAGTCATTTTACCTCCCTGACACTTAGTTTCCTAATTCCGGAAATGGGCGTCAAAGTAGCCACCCCAGCACTGTGCAATAGAAATATAATGCGAGTCACATCACCTTCAACTGTTTTCTGCAGTTGTTTTACATCTTCTCTTAGCATTAAGTTTTCAAAATCTGCCGGGTATTTGACAGTTTTAGCAAATGTCAGTTTGACCTAGCCACATTTTAAGTGCTCAATAACCACATTTGGCTATTTCAACAAGTCATCTACACCTTTGATGTGTCTTGAGGATCATATAAGAATAAGGGGCCCTGCAGAGGGCTTTTTGCATAGTATGACTTTTACAAAATTCTTCATTCAGATTTTCAGTCTTGGAGATGACATTAAGCAAAGACCTTTCTCTCACGGAAGTTTGCAATCTAGTGAGGGATCCAGATAAGTAAATAGGCATTTACACACAGGGTGGTAGGTGTTCTATTAAAGAGGAGCTCAGGGTGCTTGGGTAACATGAAACTAGGGAGGAGGCTTCTTTGGTAGTGATTGAGCTGAGTCTTAAGGAGTTAACTTGGTGGAGGAGGCAACACTCAAATAAGTTCTGTGGTATGAGGAGATTATGTATTATTATATTTGGAAAGTGGTAGAGTGCTCAGTATTGGAGAGAGAGAGAGAGAGAGAGAGAGAGAGAGAGAGAGAGAGTGTGTGTGTGTGTGTGTGTGTGTGGCCTGTGTGGGTTCTTGCTGTGTGGAAGAGAGGACTGGTAGAGAGTAAAGCTGGGGGCTGGGGAGGCCCTGGAAAAGGGTAGAACAAGGAAGGCCTTACATGCCTTTGATTTTGTCCTTCAGGCTAGCATTTGCCAAAATGCACACTATGGAAGAGTAGTTTTGTTAGATGTTCAGTGAAGAAAAGCCTTCTCCAGTCAAATTATGGAAGAAAAGCTCTTTTCTTCAGTTCTTACTTAAGAGTCACAATAATACCATAGTAAAGGCATGGAAGGATAAGAACTGCTAAAAAGAAGCCCGTTTCCCATTAGCTTTCTACAGTAGATTCCTTTAAAACCCAGCAGGATAGTTATTTCTCAAATGCACAATATGAACACTGCAGTAGGTGAGAAAAAATCATTCACAGGTTCTAAGGTGAGTAATAGGATGGGATTTGCTGGCTAGAAAGTTAAGAAAGTAATCAGCATGGAGTATGGCCCAGAGAGGGAAAGACTGATAAGGAGGCTTTTTCTCTCTAGAAAATCTTGAGGCCTGAACTAGGGCAGTGGTGATGATAGGCATGGAAAAGAAGGGGTGGATTAGGGATCTGGAGATTGTTTGGCTGTGGTGGGGGAAGGAAAAGGAGGCAGGTTTCTGGTATGAGTGGCCTGGTGGATTAGGTGCCTTTCATGATACAGAGGAACCCTGGAGGATGAGGAGTAGGTTTGAAGGGTAAGGTGATGAGTCTGGCTTTGGATATGGAGAGTCTGAGGCACCTATGAAACAGGTGAAGCAGTCTGGGTTGGAGGAAGATTTGGGGGATATTTGGTTAGAGTGGTTGGGAAAGCCAAAGGGGTGCATGAGGTCTCCCACAGGGAAGAGAGAGTGAGGAGCTTTGTGGAAGACGTTCTTAATTCTCCAATTCAGAAAAAGTGGATGGGCCTATAAGGTAACTGAAACCCAGAGAGGGGCACTTAGCCAAAGTCCCACAATAGGATGTTGATGTCAAGGCTATGATATTTCATCATTGCAAGTACTTATATCCATTTCTTCTTACCTGTCCCATTGGTCTGTGACCTCCTGTATCAGTAGAGTCACAGTTACAAAGGGTCTCTCCATTAAAAAAAAGTGATGTTCAAACCTGGAATGCAGAGCACTTCAGCAAATAAAAAGGCTCACTCTTTGGACCCTTCCCACCTACCAGATGTGGACCCAGCAAGTAGGTATATGAAGAATAGCAGGCAGGAGTGATAAAGTTGGCTGGTCTTTGACCAAACGGCCCTATCCTTTCCTACTCAGCGGACTTGGAGCTAGATGAGGTGGAGGACTTCCTTGGGGAGCTCATGACCAACGAGTTTGATACAGTTGTGGAGGATGGGAGTCTGCCTCAGGTGAGCATGTCATGGACACAACTGCCATCTCCTTGCCTGCAGTCTGTCTTCTCTCCAACTGTCTATTTTAGGCTAAGACCCTTGGCTCTAACCATTCTTTTCTTGAATCTTGCACAAGAACCTTTTATGACTCACTATTGCCTAATAGAAAAGTCTAGTCTTCCAAGGCCTTTCCAAACCCTGCCTCTTCTCTTTTCTCTTGAGACATCATTCTCAGCCAGGTCTGTTCCTCACCGCCATCCCAAGGGCAGGGCAGGCCAGGTGCATTTTCACCCCTGCTCTGGTTAGCGTCACTCCCCCTGCTAGGATTGCCTCCCTTTACATCTTCCATCTTTCAAAGCCAGTTTTTGAGCCTTCCCTGCTAGGTGGCCTCTGTTCAGTGCTTCAGGCCTTTACCTGAGCCCTTCATATGTGGTTCCTTCATTAGTCAACTCCTTGGGGGAGGAAAGAGCCCCATTCTCTTCTGGAAAAATTCCAAATCTTTCCCCACTCTTGCTGCAAACGGGCTATTGTATTGTAGGTTTTCTAGAAAATCCAAGCTGGTTGAATGTTTTCTTGGTAGGTCAGCCAGCAGCTGAAGACCATGTTCCACCACTTCCAGAGGGGTGATGGGGCCGCTCTGAAGGAGATGACCTCCCACATCACCCAAAGAAAGTGCAGGGTTAGAGCCACCGCACTTGCGACAGCCAGAGAGACGGATGAGGATGATGTGGACAGCGTGGAGGAGATGGAGGTGAAAGGGGTGCCCTTGGGTGGGGAGATGTAGATATTTTAAATTTTCTGGGAGATCAGCTAGTTTCATAGGGAAGTGGTGGGGTGGTAATGGTTGTATTATTCAGAGAGGGCAAGTAACTTCCCTAAGGTCACAAAGCTGGGAGGAGGGCCTGGGTCTCCCAATGGCCACAGCTGGAAGGTGTATTTAGCTCTCTCTTGTATTTCTCCTCCAGGTCACAGCTACAAATGATGTAGCAGCTACCGATGGGGTCTGCCCCCAGCCTGAACCCTCTGGTCCAGACTCCCAGGCTATTAAGGAAGAAGATATAGTGGAGGATGGCTGGACCATTGTCCGGAGAAAGAAATGAGTGGAGCTGGAAATGGCTTGGGCCCTTGTTTACCAGTTGTTTTGAGATTTTTTTGGAGGACTGTGGACCTTTGGACTGGTTATCCCATCTCTACCTGCTCCCTGTTCCCCTGTCTAGCTCCCTCCATGGGAAGAAGAGCCCTAGGGTTCTTGGTCTTGGGGTGGTAGGACCTGCTTCACCACACCCCCTTGGGCCATAAGTTACTATCTGAACGATGAGGACTGGTTTCCCAGCACAGTGCCTTGGGTGCAGTCAGTGTGAGGAGAGTAGGATGAGTGGCTGTGGTTGGAGAAGCTGAATGCTGGCTGACAGTGGACAGGTGGAGGACCAGCAGAACCAGTACTCATGCTGGGTCAGGAATGGTGAGATGAACTTGCAACTGGAAGATTCATTGACGATGTGAATGAAAGTAGCTGTGCTACTTCTCCCACTTCCCCGCTGCCCGTGTACGTACACACACACACACACACACACACACACAAAACCAGCTCTGTACCCATCCAGAAATTGGAACCTCCCAGGAACACTCCATCCTGCAGCCCAGCCTCCAGCCCTGGGTTCCTTCAGGAAATCTAGACCTTGGCAAGGTGGTAAGCTTAGGTGATCTGGGCTTTGTTTTCTGTTTCCTCCAACCTCTTTCCAAACTCTTCATCCAATTCTATCCAAGTCCAGAGATGAGGCTTAAGACTTGAATAAATAATACCTTAATGTTTAATCTGTTGCTTGACCTGTTGTAAGTAGCCTTGAAATCATCTTTCTGGGAGCTGAGATTCAGAGCTCGGCAAGGGAGTATGTTCTAGGCCCACCTACCTGGGCCCACCAACCCAGGCCCACCCACCCTAGCAGTCTGGTACTTTGGACAAACAGATGGACAAATGGAGCACAGCAGTGCACTCAGTTTCCGTAAGCCTGAAATAAACTGTATTTTTCTTTAAAAAACAAAACAAAACCAAGAGTATCCATTGTTCTTCCCCGTTCCCCTGTCCTGCCCGGTGGCCCTGCCATGGGTCTGGACGATAAAATACTGGGTAGCCTTGGGGCTGGGTAGAAGCTGTAAGCCATGGAGAGGCAGGAAGGATCTGGTCACCACCCCACTAGCATCATACATGTGAAGACACTGGATGAGGGGGCAGAGGTGGGCCAGGGCCATGGACTCAGTGAAAGAATTGGCACTTGAATCCAGGTCTCCTGCCTCTGGTGCTTTTGGGGAAACTGGGCGGAGGCAGGATCTGTAGGGTAAGGAGGGGATGGGGGGGGAAACTGCCTAGTTCAGGCAGGTCTAGCAACAGCCCACCCTCCCTGGGAACAGGGATTAAGAAAAATTAACATCACTGTAGGAATATTTCTTTTAAAAGCCCACGTTTTGTGAAAAGATGAATTAAAAAACCCAAGACCCAGCATTCGGGATTGAAAGTGCCCATGATGGGAGTTCAAGTATTGACTGAGCTGGGAGGGAGGGGGCTGGGGCCCCCAGTTGGACATGGGCAGCTAGAGTGTGGGGCAGGGGGCCCCAGTTCCCCCCAAACCCTCTAGGTCTTGTCTCGGGCCTGGGGGGCTTCAGAGGGTTCAGCAGTGGCTCCTGAAGCTGCCACCTGGGCCTCCTCCATCTCCCTGTCCTCAGACAGTGTGGGCCCTGGGCAGAACGTGTCCCCACGGCCTGCCCGGCCGAGCACGGCCATCCAGCGCCGCTGCAGCTCCTCTGTCTCAGGGCTGAAGTACCAGCTCAGGTGGCTCTGGGTGATCTTGAAGACATGCCGTCTGTCAGGCCGCTCCCCTGCCTCAGGAGGCCCCACCTCAAAGCCAATGAGGGGCAGGCTGCGCTGGGCTTTCACATCCTGGGGAACGGACAGAGCTAGGGTCACCGTGGGCTGGGCTTCTCACTGGTTTTTCATCTGCTAACTCCCTCTTTCTTTTCCCTGATCAAGAACCTTCCAAGGCTCCACTGATAGCAACAGGAAAATGTTGGGCTAGGATGCAAGCTTGGTTCAAATACCCGTTTCCTCCTACACCCAAAACCAGCTGGGCTAATCTCCTCACTATATACCAAATAATGTTTTCAAGCCTTTGTCTAGGCTGTTGCCCCCATTTACATGTTGTTCCCCATCCAAATTGGATCTAGTAGTACCTTCTCCACTCTGGCTTCCTCCCCAACTCACCCTAATTTCCCCTACGTACATTGGCCCACAGTCACTCCTTTCTAGCCAGTCCTTGTCTCATAAGGGTGGGGGTTCTGATTTCAGCTTAGGCTCACCCAACCCCCTAAGGCCAAGGAGAGGTCAAGGACTGAAGGGGGAGGAGGATAGCCTGGTTTTGCCAGGTGGCTGAAAGGACCCAAAGGAGTAGGATGCACACCTGAGGGGCTCCATAGATGTACAGCACCAAGGGTTCATTTTCAGGGACCACAAACCATGCCTTGTGCCAGCCTTTTCCACCTTTCTCCATGTAGTGCAGGAAGCTGCAGATGACGCTGTTCTCTGCAGCCACTGAGGCCTGTTTCTGTGGCCAGAGACAGAGAGGGCATCATTGTTGATAGAAAGCCTAGCCTGGCTCCTCTGGGTTTCAGTACCCCTCGGTGTTGGTATTGCTATGCTCATACTTCAGATGAGGACACTGTAGCTCAGGTAGCAGTAGTGATCTGCCCAATGTCCCCCAGTGAGTCAGACAGGCCATGGCTGGTAAGAGTTGGTGGGAGGGTTGTACAGCTCTTGGCAGGGTCACCTAAATGCCAGTCAGGCATTCTTCCATCAGTCCATTTATTCTGCAAGTCATTTATACATTTGTACCTCACCTTTTCTTCATCTTTAATCACATATCCATTCCCTATACTCAGCAAGAGGCAACCTGGCATTGTGGTTAAGGGGATGGGGGAGTGGGTAAGGCAGAATGGCTCAGAATCCCAGCTCTAGGTGAGAATGTATTGACTTAGAAGGAAAGCATATAGAGCTATCGTAAGGATTAAATGAATTAATAGATGCAAAGCACTTAGAATAGTGCAGGCAGAGTAAGAGTTCTTTAAATGTTAAATAAAATAAATACCTCGATTTGGTTAAGAAACAAAACCAAAATGTGCACGCGCCTAGAAAGATAGGAAGCATAAGTGTTAGTGGTAATCTAGTGGGTAGAAGAAATAGGGTGTTTTTATTATTTTTGTTTATATTGTCTAATTTTCTTCAGTGCACATATCCTACTTTATAATAAGAAAAGATAATTTGTTAATTAAAAAAACATGCAAGCTCTGCCAGTCACTGGCTGTGTAACTTGGGTAAATAACCTCCTTAGGCCTCAGTTTCCTCATTTGGAAAACAAGGATAGTAATAGTACATATAGACTCATTACTGTGAAGATTAAATGTCTAAAGCACTGGCTTTCTATTCCCTATTGCATTCATTTTACTCACTCCAAGCCTGGGTCACTTGTTCAGCGGATGCACGTAGCACCATACGGTTTCAGAGATAGTCAGGCCTCAGGAACACTGGGTGAGTGGCTGGGGCCCATGTGGTTGGTGTGTAAGGCTTAGTGATCATAGGCCTGGTTCTTACCTCCAGGATGGACCTCCGGCGCTGGGGTGTATGTTGGCTGCAGGCCGGGCTACTCCCAGGCACCCCGTGCAAGGCCACGTAGCAGTCAGTGCACACACGGTTGGAGCGGTTGTTGTCATAGATGAGGCGGGCCCGGAACTCGGAGCACTTCCCACAAACCACCTGGAGTGGCAAGTGGGCAAGAGATGCCTGATTCCAGAAGGCCTTCCCCTTCAGTGTACCAAATCCCACAGTGGACTCATGGCCTTTCCCCACTTGCACCGAGCCCTCTCAGAAGTGGGCCTTCAGGCTGCCAGCCTGTCCCCTCCCTAGCTCTTGCCCCTGTCTCCCAACACTCACATGGCCACAGGCCTTGCAGTGGTGCCTGCGCTTGGTGATGGAATTGAAGGGTTCCTGGCAGCGCATGCACATGGTGACTTCCTTTTCTCGGATGGGTGTAGGTGCCCGCTTCCCAAGATCCACGTTCTGGAGAGAGGGCCAGGTCCCAGGTCAGCGACAGCTACTCCCCAGCCCAGTTCAGCCAACCCTTACCCCTGCCCCAAGGCTTGGATCATCATTGGGATGCAGCAGACACATTCAGAAGACCTGTCTTTGAGTCCTGGCTCTATCCCTACCTCATTGTGCTACTGAAGACAAGTCACGTCTACTTTCTGGGTCTCCATTTCCCCAGTGATTTCTCTGCAGCCCTACCAACAGAAGACTGTGCTCCTGAAGTCATGCACTGCCTCTCTGGTCTTTCCTCTCTGGGAAGGAGAGAGGGGCATCTCCAGGTAAGGTGGGGACTTAGAGGCCCAGTGTAGAGGGAGGGGGTGTAGACTCTTACTGGAGAGTTAGGGGGTGTGTCTTCATCTTCCCTGTTTGTTGAGTTCAACAGTTTGAAGGTCTCCAGCGTCTGTTCATGCTTCAGAAGGGTGGAGTTGATGGCCTGGGTAGGAGGTGTAAAAAATGAGAGGTCAGATCACCTCACTTTCCTATGACCTAGCCTGAGGTCAGAAAAGTTGGGTCCTAGGCACAGCTCTGCCCCTTGCTAGGTGTATGGCCTTGAGCAAGTCCTTTCCTATATCCAGGTCTCAGTTCTTATATTTGTGAAATGGGGGAGGGGGATCAGTGGCTGAAAAACCTCAGAAGGCCTTCCTAGCCACTGTCTGGGCTTAAGGTTTTACAGGGCTTAACTCACTGGGCTTATACTCTCAGAGGAACCAGGTCTCTAAAGTAATAATTTGTGAGTTTCTGCTTAACCTCTGGACCTCAGTGAGCTTATCTGTAAAATGGGGATGGGAAAGTTTCTTGTCCAGGCCAATACTGGTCAGAAGTGAGTTTTAGGGGAGAGTTCACCAACCCCTGGGAGAACTGTTAATACTCCTCCATCCCCCTACCACAAAGACTTCTTGGTTACCTGGACCCAGTCTTTCTTCTCCTCCTCAGTCCTTGGGGGCAAAAAAGAAAGATGTTGGGTTAGGCAGGCCAAGCAAAAGCAATTGGAGTGGTAAAGAGCAGGTGTTTTGGAGTCAGACAGACCTGGGTTTGACCCTCTACTTCTTCACTTATAATTCACGTGACCTTAGGCACATCATTTAACCTATCTAAGTGACTTTATTCAATAGTTACTAATACTTTCCAGATTCAGCACTAGGAACTTGGGCCCCAGAGAGGACCCTATCCTCAAGGAGCTAGTGGTGAGGGCTGGGAGAGACAGGGACAACACAGGGATATTAGTGCTGTGACAGAGTGAAAATTGGGCTGAGTCCAGAAGACGAGACCTATCCCAGCCTGGAGTTTGGGTGGGGGCTGCTAAGGGTTTCCTCAAGGAGGCTCCTGTCTGCCCTGCAGTTTCCAAGGTCTCTGCCCTGGTTGCAGCTCCATCAAGTGATCACTAGGAATTGGACCCAGCCTCTTGACTGATTCCCTCCTACTCTTTTCTAATCCCCTTCCACATCCACACATCAAAAGTAGTTTTCTAGTGTGAATTCTGATTATATTCTTAGAACCACTTCATGAAAAATTAAGGATGTGAGCCAATGTTAAGCTACGAGTATGTCCACTGCAATGCTGTTTATTCTAGTGAAAAACTGGAAGCAGCCTAAGTGTCTGACAACAGGGAATCAGGTAAGAAAAATGGTACATCACTACAGAATGGTACATCACATTCACAACATGAATGAAGTACAAAGCTGTTTATAATGTGTTAAGTGAAAACCACATATGTAAAATACACATAACATTCCATTTTTGCTTACAAAATGTATATGACACAAGTGTTTACATTTGTCAAAACTCATCTACAGTACACTTAAGGCTGATGCATTTCACTCTGAAAATTTTGCCCCACGAAAAGGATGAGACCTAAAACAAATACTAAACTTTAGTTGATTATATGCAGACCAAAGTCTTTAGGGTTGAGGTATAGCAATGTCTGCAACTGACTTTGAAATGCATTTAAAAAAAATAAGATGGGGAGAGATTAAAGCTGGCAGTGGACTGAGTGGAAGCTACACTGACACTCTCCCGGGACCAAACTGGAATTACAACTAAAATATAGAAAAACCATCCTGAATAATCAACTGAAGACTAGCTGGAGAGCACCCTCATAACCAAGGAGAAAAAGTGGAGACCACATAGAGACTGCTGAGAAGTGCTGGTTTCGGGGTCCATCCCCAGTATGGGGCGTGCAGGAGGCAGCTGCTAAATGACTCTCATGATTGATGTTTTTATCTCTCTCCTTCTCCCTCCCTCTCTGTAAAATCAATAAAAACATACTTTAAAAAAAAAAAAGGTTCAGTAAAAGATAAATGTGGCAAAATGTCAATAGTTGTTGATTTCTAAGTCAGTGATTCTAACCCCTGTTGCACACATTAATATCACCTGGGAGCTGTTAAAACTCCTCATGTTCAGGTTATACCCCACACAAATTAAATCGGGGTCTCCGGGGGTGGGTCCCAAACATCAGGTTTTTTCAAAGCTCCCCAGCTGAGGTTGTGACCAAGGTTGAGAACCAGTTGTCTAAGTGATGGGCATATGGGTGTTTGTTGTATTTCTACTTTTCTCGATATTTGAATTTTTCATTAAAATATATATTTTTAAGAGCAGTAAAAACAATTGCAAAGCAAACCCTCCAAGCCTTCCTTCAGCTAGGAGAAAACCCTACACTGGTCGGGGCACCCTTCGGCGTCCAGCATCGCTCAGCGGCCCCCTCTCTCATCCTCCCAGCAGAGGACCTGTCCCAGTCATGTGGCTTGTCACTCAGGCTCTTCTTAGGCCCTACTGGACCCTACACCTGCCCTTCCCCTGGGTGTGCCAGTAGGCTTTGTTCTCCCTTTCCTGGCCATAAGCCTCCAGGATGCTCTCTGTCCCAGAACTTCAATCACCCTCTAGCCCGTATTCATCTCTCTCCTGCCTCTATGCAGTCCCAGCAATGAGGCTTCTGATTCTCATGTCTCACTTCCTCGCAGCCTGTCAGAAGCGGATCAGCTAGCTATGTGCACCCATTCTCCAGCCCAGACCATGACCTTGATACCTATCACCTGGGCCCTCAGAAGGCAGCATGAGCTCCCATCACAGCTCTGCTCCTTTCTAGCTGTGGGATCTTGGGCAAGTGTGCCTCAGTTTCCTTATCTGTAAAATGGAGTAGATGGTGACAGCAGCTACTTTAAGGGTTGTTTTAAGGATTGAACAATTTACACTTAAATTGTTGAAGTTAAAATTAAGTTAAAACAGTATCTGGCATAAGAGCAAGTATACAACTTCATTAAATGTGAGCTACTATTATAACCATCCAAGTAGAGGATAGATAAGAAAGAAGCCTCTTTGTTAAAAGGCCAGGCATTACTTTTAAATTTGTGATTATTTAAATTTTTTTCTTATGAAAAATTTCAAAACTCATGGACACAAACAACAGTGGGGATTGGGGGGAGAGAGGAGGTGTGGGGAAGTGGAGGAGGGTACAGCGGGGATAAATGGTAATGGAAGGAGACTTGACTTGGGGTGGTGAAGACACAATACAGTGTACAGATGATGTGTTGTGGAACTGTGCACCTGAAGCCTGTATAATTTTGTTAACCAGTGTCACCCCAATAAATACAATAAAAAGGAAAAAAAAAAGAATAATTTCAACCATACAGAAAAGCAGACAGTATAGCACAAGTACATTAAATATATACCCACTATATAGATGCAAAATTTTTAAATATTTTGCTATATTTACTTCATATATATTATATTATTAATATATATTTCATATGTATATGTGTGTGTATATATGTATGTATTTTTGGTTGATAAATCATTTAAAAATAAATCAAGGATATGATACTAACTCCTCAGCAGGTGTCATCAGAAAACAAGACCATTCTCCTACATAGCCACTATCAGAGGAAACTAGCAGTAATTCACATTTAGATTTTCCCTATTGTCTTGCAAATATCTTTTAGGGCTATTTTTCTTCTTCTTTTTCTCTTTTAATATATTTTTATGATTTCAGAGACAGGAAGGAAGAGGGAGAGAGAGAGACAGAAACATCAGTGATAAGAGAGTAATTGACCGGCTGCCTCCTGCAGGCCCCCAACTGGGGATCGAGCCCGCAACCCGGGCCTGTGCCCTGACCGGGAATCGAACCCCGATCACCTGGATCCTAGGTCGATGCTCAACCGCTGAGCCACGCTGGCAATGCTAGGGCTGTTTTTCTCAAACCAGCCTCAATCAGGGATGAAGCTTTGCATTTGGTATTTCTATTAAATCTCTTAATCTACAATAAACTATTTGTGTTGTTGTTATTCAAACCCACCAGAAGAACAAGCCATTATCTTTGGGGAAAGGCGCCCACCCTTTCTCTGGAACAATCTCTCCCAAAGGAAGGTAGCCTGTTGAGCACGGCCCTAGGCATAGAATGCCTCAGCCTATCTGAAGAGAAGGTATGGGCAAGGGCAGGTACCTGGCCTGGAGCTCCAGGGAACGCTGCTTTCCTGACACCAGGAAGGTCCGAGGCAGATTGAGGTTGGAGCTTTCCTTTAGCTGAAATGGAGGGAGAAAGATGATTGAGTTCCACAGGGCCCATCCTCTGCACACATGCACACAGACTTGGGGTCAGTCAGAACATCTCTGTTGCAGCCTCCCAGCATCAAGGCCCCACTTCGGGTTTCCATTTCCCACCTCCTGGTGCTTACCTCCATGCCATCTACATCAATGCGTGCCCGCACGCTAAACTTCTGGCCAAGGAGCCGCAGCCTGGGCACGCAGTAAAGGAGGCGGTCATTGAACTAGGAGGGAAAAGGTTTGGAATGTATGTGCGGAGGACCCGGGAGAGCTGCTGCCCAGCTCCCTACTCTTATAGGACTCCCGACGCTTTATTACTGGGGACTCAAGGCAATAGGTGGAGAAAACAGCCCAGACAGAGCACAGAGGTCGCAAGGAAAGAGCCTAGGCATGGGAGTCACTTCCTAGTCGGGTGACCTTGAGCAAGTCACTTCTCTCTCAGTCTTAGTTACATCATCTGTGAAGTGGAGGGAAAAACATTCCTAGTGTAGGTAGTGAAAGTACATTTGAGTTAATGGAGGAAGGACTGACTAGCAGGAGGTCTAGTCTGGAGTGAGAATCAGGTCAACATGTGGGGTGGGGGGGAGGGTGTGGCCCACCTACAATCCCACACCTGGCACTTACTAATATGAGGTATCGGTCTTGAGTGGTCCCATTCTTCGCTGACAGCTTAAGGATGTGGCCTTCTTTTATGAGCTCTTTGGTGGGGCTGACAATGTCTTCCTCACCCCCTAGCAGCTCATATACTTTCAACAGCTTGTGCATTCGCTCCTGGCAAGAGACAGTGAGCAAAAGGCAGGGTTGGGGTGCTGGCCTCCCCTCAAATGTCCACGAGTCGCAAGTCCTCCAAGACAGAGACACCACATGTGGGTGACCAAGGAAGGGCAGGGCTACAAGGGCCACTCACCATTTTGCGGATGGCAGCGTTAGAGTGCTCTGCTGCTGTGGCTATCAGCTCCAGAGACTCTGCGGGCAGAGTGGGAAGTCAGATGTAGGGCTAGCAGGGAAGAGCCTCTTGGGGGCTCCTTTGCTTCCTGAATACCTCCTCCTGGCCTGACTACAGACCCTTTCCACCCTAGAAAGCACCAGCCTCAAAGATGTCCATAGCAACATCACGTAAAATCAGAAACAGTATCAATGAATGCAACAATAGTAGAATCGTAACACATGGAATTGCTGGTGGCCAATACAATGCAAGCTTAACAAGATTATTATTACCATTAAAAATAACAATAACAGTTACAAATGTAACTGGAAGGAAACATACCCATGTTTTGTAAGTTGCCTCTAGATGGTGGGACTATGGGGGGTGGTTTTTATTGTCTTCTTTAGATTTCTCTGTATTTTTCATAATTTTGACAAAGAACATGTATTACATTTATAATCACAAAGTCATATAAAGAAACAAAGAGATGATCCTATTCTTTGTCTCAATAATTCTGATTATAAGAACTATACTAAGAAAATACATGTTCTAAGTACAAATATACTTTGTTTTTCTTCTGTTTTTTAAATATATTTTTATTGATTTCAGAGAGAGGGGAGGGAGAGGGAGAGAGAGAGATAGAGACATCAATGAGGAATCATTGATCGGCTGCCTCCTGCACGCCCCCGACTGGGGATGGAGCCCGCAACCCGGGCATGTGCCCTGACTGGGAATCGAAATGTGGTCTCCTGGATCCTAGGTGGATGCTCAACCGCTGAGCCACACTGGCCGGGCCAAATACATTTTGATTGCACTGGTGTTTATAACAGTGCCAAATTGGAAATAAAAATGTCCAACTGTAGGGGTTCAGTTACATAAATTAATGTGCATTCATATAATGGTCTGCTAAACAACCTTTACAAATGATGCTTATGTAGGGGTTTTCATAAGTTGGGAAATGCTCAGGATGTTTTAAGAAAAGGATACAAACTTGTATATACTGAAACTTCTTGATTTCGCAAGTAGAGGTGTATAAACACAACAGGAAGAACATGTCAAAATGTGCCTTGTGCTTAGTCTCTGGGAGCTTGTATCACAGGTGAGTTTCCCCTACCTCTTTCATCTTTGCTGTAACTCCCATATTTCCTGTAGTAAACAGGTATCATCAGGGGGAAAAAACTGACATAAGTCCTTAGAGATTTCCATACACTAATCCCGTCCATGCTTGAGGCCCAGCTGCACTGCACCCCACTTGCACTACACCCCACTCTTGTCTGTACGGTGCTGTATTTCACCACTCAGAAAATATATCTGTAATGGAGGAGCGCAGTTGCTTCTGAAGAGGGTACATGTGGTAGGCAAACTAAGTCTTGATTTCCTGAGAGGCCCTCCGTCCATGACCAGGTCTTGGTGCTCAAGATCTGTAGCCTCTGTCCCAGTTCAGGCCTTTCAGGTACCAGGCTCCAACCGCCAACCCCTCTTCTTCCCGAGCTCCCAGAGAGAGCTTTCTTATACATGCCTGGCTGTTACTCCTCTGCTCAAATCTGCCAATGGCTCCCCTACACCTGCAGCATACGGACCCAGCCTTTTGGTCTGGCATGCAAAGCCCTTGGTGATTGGCTTCTGCTGACGTCTCCAGTTTTCTCTGCTTTCCTCTTAACACGACCTGTATTGCCTCACCTGGCCAACTGCTACTGAGTCTTCTGGATTCAGTTTACCTCCTCCAGTAAGCCCACCCTGAATTCCCAGGCTGGGTTAGGACCCTGTTTGGGTTCCCACATTCTCCTTATCTCCACTCTGTCCCACTGGTCATACTGTGTTCACTGTGTGTTTACATAGCCACATCTGTATCCCGCGGTAGACAAGGAGCTCCCTAGGACAGAGTTAAGGCCCCACCACCCTCTCCACGGCTCCCCTTCAGATGCTTTGCATAAATTAGCTTCTTCAATCCTCACAGCCCGATAAGATAGGTGTGATTGTGTTGTTTGTCCTATGGGGAAACAGACTCAGAGAAAAGAGGTGGCGGCCCTAGGTTGTCTACCTGGGAGGCAGCAGAGTTGACATCAGAGCTGTGGCTGCTCTCTTCAGTTGCCCTTTTCCTACGCATTCTGCATCTCCTCCATCCCAGGGAAGGGGGCATGCTGGGTGGTGGAGGTAGGAGGTACCCAGAGAAGGGGACAGGAAAAAGAGTGGCAAGCTGTGGGCATACAAGCTCAGGGCTGCAGAGGCTACCGTGTAGGCAGGCTTTGCTATCAGGAGCTCTGTATGCAGATGTCTTGTGTGGGAAACAGACTGGCATTTCCAGGGGTCCAGTGTACACAGGCTCCTTCTGGAGGTTCAGTGTGGGGATGTCAGTCCAGGAATTCATTTGGGGGTTTAGGCTAAGGAGCACATTTTGGGGAGCTTGGTATTGGGGCTTTGGTAAGGCCTGGTCTGGGCTTGGCAGTCTAGGATCTTTATTTGGAGTTCAGCCTTGAGCTCAGTGTAAGCAGTTCAGGCTAGGAGTTCCAGCTGACCTGGTTTGGGGAGCCCAGTCTAGGGTCCAGGCTGCAGAATTCAGTCTGGGAATTAGAAAGTGGGGGAGTCAGGGTGGGGAACCAGAGATATGATTCAGTGGGTCTCAGACCTGGAGGCACTTTCTGGGGCTCCGCCTGGGGATTCTAGTCTGAGGGGTAAAACATAAGGAGGTCAGTTTAAGTTTTTGGCCTAGGGAACTTAGTGAGCATGTATCGGGCTGGCTCTCATTAAGAGATTCTCATTCTGAGAAGCTCAGGAAACTGGATTGGGAAGTTCTTTTGTGGGGATTCATCTTTGGGCTCAGTGTGGGGAGCTCAGTCGGCCAAGCTCAAGCTCTGAGGTTCATTCTGGGGACACAGATAGGGTTGAGATTGGTGTAAAAGATGAACTCAACCTGGGGATTCATTTTAGGGGTACTTAGTATGGACGACATCAGCCAGGGGATTCAGTAATAAAAACAGCTAACATTTGTTGAGCCTTTACCATGCGTCAGGCACTATGCTAAAAGCTTTACCCGGATTATCTCTTTTTCCCTCAAGACAGCTCTTTAAGAAAGGTATCATCACCCTCATTGTACCAGAAAACAGGCGAGAGACTCAGCAGCTTGCTCAGGGACACACAGGTGGAAAAAAGGACTCAATCTAGAGCATAGTCTAGGGAGCTGCACTGGCAGCTCACTTTGGGGGTCCAGTCCGGGGAGCTCATTTGGAGAATTTTGGTTTGGAAATATCAGGCTACGGATCCAGTATGGAAGTTATGTTGCAAAACTCAGTCCTGGAAGCTCAATATGGACATGTGATTCTATAGAATTCATGGGTTCTGAGTAGAGAAATGAAGACAAGAGGCTTCTTGTGGGGACCCCAGTGGCAGTGAGGTGTCCTCAGTTCTCAGAGTGGGGTCCGATCTGGAGACTGCAATCTGCTGGACTCAACATGGGAATCTCAATCCGTAAATCTAAGTCTGGGAGGTAGAAAATGGAGGCTTGGTCTGGGGGAAGTCAGTCTGGGAGTTGAGACTGGGAATATTAGACTTGGAGCTTGGCATGGGTAGCTTAATTTGGGGGACCTGGGCTAGGGCGAACAGAGCCTGGAGTTTCTGTCTGGAGCTCAGTCTAGGCAGCTCCATCTCAGCGTTCTTTCTCTCGGGGCTCACACTGGGGAACTCTGGGAATCCAGTCTGAGGGCTCAGTGGTCTCAGTCTGTGGGATGGATCTTGAGTGTCAGTCTTTTGGGCTCAGGCTAGAAGTATCTGTCTAAGGGACAGAAAATGGAGGGATTAATCTAGGGTGTTCAGTTTGGCAATCCCTGTCTATAGAATGGTGGCCAAGGAGATCAGACTGGGAGGTTCTTTTGGGGGAAACTCACTTTGGGACCTCAGACTGAGGGCTCTTACTGGGAACCCATTCTCAGAGCTCAGGGTAGGGAGACCATTCTGGAGGCCCAGTCTGGGGATCTCTGGGACCTTAGACCAGGTTCAGCCCGAAGGCTTAGGTTAGAGATGTCAGTCCATGGGAATCAGTGTGGATGGCTTTTTCTAGAGGTTTAGGTTATGTAGCTCATCCTGGTACCTCAGAGGGGGCTCTCATTTGGGGAGAGGAATATAGTACTTAGTCTGCAGATGTCTGTCTGTAGAGCTCAGCTACCAAACTTTCTCAGGTTCTGGTTCTTTCTAGAGGTCCAAGCTTAGTAGAAAAGTACCCTGTCTGGTGGGGTGGAGGGGGGCTCAGTTTAGGGAGTGGACACAATGGTCTGTTCCCTTGTGGCTTCCAGGACCCCCCATTTTCCTGGTTTTCCTCCTACTTTCCTGCTACTTTCTAAGTCTCCTCTGCTGATTCCACCTCCTTTAGCTTTGTCCTTGGCTCCCTTTTCTTCTTCATTTACACTCACTCCCTTGGTGACTGTGTCCAGCCCCATGGCTTTGCATACTGTATATGTGCCAGTGACATCCAGATCTCTCTCCCTAGGATTCTAGACTCATCTTTGGCATGAGTCTAACTGGCAGCTCACTTTGAACAAGTCCAAAATCAAACTCCTAAGCGCATCTCAGGAACCATTACCTCCAGCCCCCAAATTTGCAAGTCATTCTTGACTCTTTCTCCCAATCCCCACAACCATTGCACTCTAGTTCTTTCAAATACAGCTGACCCTGAACAACATGGGTTTGAACTGCGTGGGCCCACTTATACATTGATTTTATTCAATAAATTCTATAAATGTATTTTTTGTTATGTTTTTCTTAATGACATTTTCTTTTCTCTAGTTTACTTTATTGTAAAAATACTGTATGTAATACATATAACATGTGTTAATTGACTATTTATGCTATCAGTAAGGCTTCCAGTCAATAGTAAGCTATTTGTTGTTAAGTTTTTGGAGAGTCAAAACCTATATGTGAATTTCTGACTGCATGGGGGCTGGTGCCCTGAACCCTGTGTTGTTCAAGGCCAACTGTATATCTTGAATTCAACCATTTCTCACTACTTTCACCACTACCATCCTCATCTAAGCCAACTTTTCTCACTTAAATTATTATTATTATTATTAGTTTTAAATATATATTTATTGATTTCAGAGAGAGGAAGGGAGAGGGAGAGAGAGAGGTAGAAACATCAATGATGAGAGAGTCATTGATCAGCTGCAGCCCGCAACCCAGGCATGTGCCCTGACCGGGAACCGAACCCCAATCGCCTGGATCCTAGGTCGACGCTCAACTGCTGAGCCACGCCCGGCCGGGCATCACTTAAATTATTGCAAAGAGGCTTCTAAGTGGTGTCATGGTTCCCTCTCTCAATACCTTCCCATGACTACCCCCTGCACTCGGAATAAAACCCGTCTACTTATCTCTGCCTTCAAAGTCTTGCTCTTCTCTCCAATCCTACTTCTATAATTCTACACTCACTTGTCATGCTCAGGTCACACTGGTCCTCTTGTTGGTCTAGAGATAAGCAAGCTGCCACCCCTCTACTAACCTCCCCCTTAGGAGCTCTGCACCTGCTGTTGCCTCTTCCTGGAACATGTGACTCCTGAATCAGTGCTCTTCCCCAACTGACACATGGCTCCCTTCTTCCTGTTATTCGGGTTTGATTCAATTATCTTCTATTCAGAGAAGCCACCCAATCTAGAGTAGGCTCCCCAGTCAGGTGCATCACCCTCTTATTCTCTGAATTACACATAGCACCTATCTAATATTTTCCTGTGTATTTATTATAGTAAGTCCTCAAGGTCATTGGTTCTTGTAACTGTGGAGAAATGATGTGTAATGAAACCAGTTTTAGCATAGGCTAATTGATATAGGCAAGAGCTAAGTTCCCATGGCATCTCACCAATGTTCTAATGAAATGGCATTGAAGGAAGTGATGTTATTTGAGAACCTGCTGTACTTTTGTTTATTATCTATTTTTCTGACTAGGATATATGCTTCCTGCGATCAAGGACCATGTCTGTCTTGTTCATCTTCATATTCCCTATGCCTAAGACAATGCACAGAACATGCAGTGTTCGGTAAAGACCTGTTGTGTTAATGAAGGAATGAATGGAAATGACAGTCAGGGGGAGAGAAAGTTGGGGAGACTCTGGGGATCACTTTTTTGGGTGATCCTGGGGGGTGGGTCTCATACTGGAGGAATCAGAATTAAACACTTTTCTAGTGGTTCAGTGTGGGGAGGTGGCATCTCAGCCTAGAGATATAAATCTTGGAGGCAGAAAATACCAAGTCCAGCCCGGCCGGGCGTGGCTCAGCGGTTGAGCATTGACCTAGGATCCAGGTGATCGGGGTTCGATTCCCGGTCAGGGCACATGCCTGGGTTGTGGCTCGATCCCCAGTTGGGGGTGTGACTCTCTAATCACTGATGTTTCTATCTTTCTCTCTCCCTCTCCTTTCCTCTCTGAAATCAATAAAGATATGTTAAAAAGAAAAAAAAGAAAATACCAAGTCCAACAGACAGCAATGTGGTAGTTGCCAGAAGGAAGGGGGTGGGAGGTTGGGGGGTGAAAGGGGTCTTATGGTAATAGGAGAAGGTATGACTTTGGGTGGTGGGCACACGGAACAATATACACCTCTTGTAACATAGAAGCACACGCCTGAAACCTATGTGTTCATATTGACTATTGTCACCCCAATAAGTTTAATAAAAATAAATAAATAAATAATAAATAAAATAAAATAAATAAAAACATATTTTTAAAAAAGAAAAGAAAATGTCTAGTTCAGTCTGGGGTGCTCAGTTCTGGAGAGCTTATTCTGTGGGGCTCTGATTAGACTTGGAGGCTCTTTTGGGAGGTTCATTCTGGGTAGGGGCTGGCAGGTAGGGAGTGGAGCTCTAAATGTGGAGGATGTAAAATCAGAGGCTTGATGAGATAAATCTCTTTCTGGGAACTCAGCTGTGGAAACTTGACTGAGGGGTCAGTCTGGGCTCTCAGCCTGGTAGCTCAGTCCCTTTGGACTTGAGACAACTACATTTGAGGACAAGCCTAAGGGTGAGCCTTGTGGTCTTGTCCTAGAAAACAGGTAGCTTCCTTTAGGGAATCATTCTGGGCAAGTGCCTCCAACTCTGGCATTGCAGTCGGGAACTTCAGATTGGGGGACTCAGGCAGAGTTCTCAACCTGGAGGTTCATCCAGGGTCTTACTTCAGAACCTCAATGTGGGCCTTTCAGTTTGGAGATCCTATTCTGGGATTTTAACTATGTGGCAAATGAAGGCTGACCCCGTGCGTGAAGTTTTGGCGGGGGGCTGGGCCCGAGTGTGTGTACTCACTTTGGGCGTCCTTGCTGTCTGGGGAGCCATGGGGCAGCTTTAACAGATAGTCCTTGAGAAGCAGCTCATAGCGGGGGATGCGCTGTACGGGCTCCAGCATGTGGTGCTGCAGTGTCAGGTTGCCACAGGCTTCCTCCTTCTGTGACAGGCACAGGTAGAGGGGCTCAAAACTGTCCACAGACCCCGACCTGGTCCCTGCAGACCTCTCCTCCCCAGTCTGCCCCATCCATCTTTGCAGCTTACCTGCACCTCATGAATGATCACTTTAAACTGGGTGGAGCGCTCTGTCCAGGTGTTGACCAGCTCCACGGCCCGGTCAAAGTTTTTCACATACTCGCCATACATCTTGAGGAAGGGTGCCAGCTTCTGCAGGATGTCTCCGATGCGTGGGTAGCGGTCCCTGGGGCGGAAGCAGAAGCTGACATGTTCCTGTTGATACTTGTCCTCCAGTCCCCCTATCCCCTTCCTGCCCCAGGCAGAGACCTATGGGGTCTCTTAGTTCTGGAAATCTACTTCTCAGCCAGTCAGCTCCTTCAGAAATTCTGCTTATCTAATAGGCCAATTAGGCCAAGAGGCTCAGCTTGACCTGAGACTATGGCCTGGGCTGCCACCTGCCCCTACTCTGCCCTGCTCGAGCAGCAGGAATGACATGTCCTGGAATGCCTGCCCTGACCTAACTGCAAGGGCCACTTCAAACACCGATTATTGATTCTGCACCCAGTCCTGTGCTGGGTGATTCTGGGGACACAAATGAATCACACTTAGTGGAGCCCCAAGAGGGTAACAGTCTGGTAGGGTAGGCAAAGTGACCAGGCCTGATCATACTCCTCAGGAGTCTCAGTCACCTAGGGGACACACAGGACCATGCCTGGTCCAGCCTTCAAGGGTCATAGTCAATTGGAGAAATGTAGGAATTGGCTTCATGCCAGCCCTCTCTGTTCATTGTCTGGTGAGGGGGACATATTTTATCCTGTGGGTATGGGGAGTGTAGAGATGATTTTAAGCAGGAAGTGACATGGTCTGATTATTGTTCAGAAAGACCATTACGGAAGGTGGTGTAGACTCTAAAGCAGGGGTGGGGAATGTCCAGACCATGGGCCATATAATCATTTGGTCTGGCCCTTCCAAGGCCTAACCAAAGAGAAGCAGTTCCAGCCATCACATTAGGGGTGAGTTAATTAAATGTTTGACCAAATATAGAAGGCTAATTTTTAAGTTGATAATTTTGTATGGCCCGCGAATGATGTTATAAATATCCAAATGGCCCTTGGCAGAAAAGAGGTTCCCCACCCCTGCTCTAAAAGATGGATTGCAAGAGGAGAGCCTGGAGGTTGGGAGACTGCCTATCACCCCTGCCCTTCTACTTCAGGCCTCGGCTCAGACATCACCTCCTCCTTGGATCCTTCTCTAACCCCCCAGGCTTGGTTTGGTCCATTTATCTGGATTTTCACAGCCTCCCATTCTGAGCTCTGTCATAGCACTGGTAAAAAAATAACAACAGCTCACATTCATTGAGCATTTGTTATATATCAGGTACTGTTCTAAGCTCTCTATATGAATCGACTAATTTAATACTTAAAACAACCCTACAAGGTAGGCTATTCTTTTTTAAAATATGTTTTTATTGATTTCAGAGAGAAGAAGGGAGAAAGAGAGAGAAACATCAATGATGAGAGAGGGCCATTGATTAGCTGTCTCCTGCACGCCCCCTATTGGGGGTGAAGCCTGCATTGCATGTGCCCTGACCAGGAATTGAACCATGATCTCCTGGTCAATGTTCAACTACTGAGCCACACTGGCTGGGAGAGGTAAGCTACTCTTACTACCTTTATTTCATAGAGAGGAAACTGAAGCATAGTAATTTAAGAAACTTAAGATCACAAAACTACAAATGGCAGAGCTAGAATTTGAACCCAGTCTTAAGCTCATACTCTTTTTATTTTATGTTTTTATTGATTTTAGGGAGAGAGGAAGGGAGAGGGGTAGAGAGACAGAAAATCAATCATCTGCCTCCTGCATGCCCCCTAGTGGGGATTGAGCCCACAACCTGGGCATGTGCATGACCAGGAATCAAATCGGTGACATCTTGGTTCATGGGTTGATGTTCAACCAGAGCCACACCGGCCGGGCTTAACCTTGTACTCTTATAATTTTCTGAGTCCTGGACTGTGTTTCCTTTTAGTCTAGGAGGGCCTAGAAGGCAGAGCTTGGGCCTGATTCTTTTTGTGACAGATAGTAAGAGGAGAGGGCAGGCAGGAATGAACTTGTGCACACATCTGGCCTGGGCTCGACAGGCAAGTGGACAGGAGGGTGAGAAGCCTAGATCTGGGGCCCCTCACCATTCTTCCATACGCTTCTCTAGCTCAGGCAGCAGGAATTGTTGGTGGAAGCAATAGATGGAGCAGATGTTAGAGAAGATGCCGTGGACAACGTCGGCCGGGAAGGAACTGCGGTTCCGAGCTTCTTCGAGCAGCCGGGCACAGAACACCTGTAGGGCAGGGCAGGAGTGCTCAGCCCAGCTGGGCCTGGGGTTTGGCTAGGGAAGGGGCAGCTTGCAGGCGAGGGCAGTGTTTGTGGGCAGCACTGTGGACCTTTTGGTATGAGCATGGTCTTGAGACTGAGGAGAGAGGGAATGGAGTTAGGTTTATATGTGGGGTTGGATTTCAGGTTCTCAAGGTTAGGACCTTGAGGTAGGCACTGGAACAACGAGAAGTCAAAATCAGGGTTAAGGTCAGAATTAGATTCAGAGTCAGAGAGAAGGTTGGAATTAGATCCGTTCAATTAGCAAATATTTTTGAGTGCCTACTATGTGCCAGGAAGTGAAGAAAGCAGATAAAAATCCCTACCTTTAGGGATTCTAGTGGATTTGGGGTCAGGGTTAGAATGAGGTTCAAGGTCTGGTTTATAGCTAGGGGTAAATTCAGGATCTGGGTCAGAGCTGCAGTCAGGGCTGGTGTACCCGCCCAGGGTTAAGAATGAGGGTTGGTACAAAGATCAAGTTTGGGGGTCATAATCAAAGTTTACTTTAGGGACAGGATGGGGGTCAAGGTCAGAGAGGAGCCTTACTACCTCTAGATTTTGGCCCAATGGTAGGGTTGGGCTCAGGTCCCATCACTTCCTCCTTGGAATCCACCTACCAGATTCTAGGGCCCCAGGACCCCTGAGGGGCTATTCACCTGATCCAGGAGATGGAGCCTGGAAACGTAGGCCTTCTCTGTTTGCAGGAGCTCATTAGCAATGTGGAACACCTTCTGCTGCACGGTCAACTGGAAAGGAGAAGAGGCAACCACTGATCCATCATCTTGTACCCCAGCCCTCACACAAGCCCCCCAAATTCTCAGAATAGCTCAAGTGCTACTCTAAGTCTAATGCCACTCAGAGACAATCCTACCTCCCATTTCTAGACCTATAAGCCCTCTAGCTTCATCCCTGACTCTTCAGTGTATACTAAAAGCCACTCGTCAATTCAGATGCCTTGAACTCCTTCACTAGGCCACTCGTTCACCCAGCGATCTGCTCTCTATTCATTCAGCATTGTGCAGTGGTTAGGCATGTGGGTGGGGAAGTCAGACTTGCTGGGTTCAAATCCTAGCTCTGCCATTCATTAGCTTGCATGAATTGTGCTCTGTATTTAAGTCTCCTTATCTATATATACAGATAATAATAGGGCCTATGTTCATTTGTAATTGAGACAATTAAAAGATTTAATATAAATGAAACATAGCAGACTACAGATTAAGTCATCTATAAATGTTATTTATTCACCCACTCAGTTCACTGTCAGCAAAGGCTTTGCTGAGCACCTGGGGTGGGAGGAAAACACAAAAGTCTAAAAATATATAAAATTCATTGCCTGTTGGCCCAGTTTCCTATTCATTGGACATATATTTGGTGAGTCCCTGGCCTCAGCTCCCACATTTAAGCTGGGTTCTAGTGGAGCAAGCATTCTGGCTGCGACCTAAGGATGCCTTTGGAAGCAGTGTCAGGCTGCCAGGGCCCAGAAAGAGGTTCCTGTGGCTAAGAGCCTTTATCCTTAGGGCCTCAGGTACTTGGGCAACTCTAGCTCTTGTGCCCCTCCAGAGGCCAGCTGTCAAGAAGTCCCTCTGGATGTGAGAGGCTTTCTATTTTACAAATAAAGAAACTGAGGCTTGTGGTGGGGGAGCAGAGACTTGCCCAATATCACAAAGCTATTAAGTCATCGGGTTTTCCAGCCAGAACAGGACTGTAAAGGTCACCAACCAGGATGTCCATCTTCAAGATGGAAAAACTGAGGCCCAGCTAGTGGTTCTCTGATGAGGGTAGAACAACTTTCCAGGTGGGCATTTGGAACTGTGTGTGGTCATTTTGGTAGTCACACTGATGGAGGGGGGGTGGGCAGGGGTTTGCTACTCCTATTTAGTACCAGGGAACCAGGGAAGCCCAGCATCCAAAGTGAAATATGCTTTCCTTCGAGAAGCACTGGTTTCTCCACATGGCCCTGTCACTCAGCAAACATGGGTCAGTACCTCCACAGACTCCTGTCTCTCCATCAGGGGCACTGGGATTTCTCTGTCCTTCTCTTCCTCCTCCTCGTCCTCCTCCTCCTCCAGGTCACTATCAACCTCCTGGGAGCTGGGCCGGTGGGGGTCGGCAAAAGCCACAGGGACACTGGCCAGGGCAGGGGGCCCGGGGCAGAGGCTGTGGCTGGGGGGCCCATCATCACTGACGAAGCAGGTCTCCTCGCTGTTGGATGGCGAACTGATGCTGTCAATGCCGCTGTCCCGGTTGGGCACCTTCTCGCCTTCCCGGGGTCCAGGAGCCAGCAGGAACAGGCAGCGGGAGGCCTCGCCCTCGGGGAGCTGGGGCACTGGTGGCTGCAGGGGTGGCTGTGGCAACATGGCCGGCTCTGTGGGACCTGGGCTGGGGCCAGGGGCTGGCCTATCCGAGGCGACAATCACAGGCTCTCTGAGGCGGGTGGTGGACACACATGGAGGCAGGGTGTGAGCTTGGCTGAGAGGCCTGTCTTATAACTGTCCTTCCACCCTCGTCCCTATAGGGTTCCCCCGGGACCAGACTCACCTTTCGAATTTCTCGATCAGTGAGGATACTGCTGCAGAACTGGGGCTGGCTTCTGCCCTGGGAGCCAGGCCCTTGGCCACTCGGGGGTCTGCAGGCAGCGGGCGTGATGGTGGAGGGGGGATGGGCTCAGGTGGAGGGGGCATCCGGGGCATCTGCAGGTAGCTGGGCTTTGGGGGCACTGGAGAGATGGACAGGGAAAAGAGAGAGGAGGTCCCAGTAAGCTGGGTTTGGATGGGGCTGTCGTGGCCAGGCCACAAGCCCTTCCACAAACCCCGAGTCTGCACCTTTGCTGAAGTCGGCACAGAGCAGGCCTGAGGCGAGGTCCCAGTGTACACACGTTAGCTCCAAGCCACAGCCTCTGCCCTGAGACCATGGTGCTCCTGTTCTTCCAATGTGCCTCTCCTCTGCCAATGGCCAAACTTTCCCTTCCTCTGTCCCTTCTCCTGTGCTATTTCTCTGCCATTCTCTGAAACAACTTACCCTGTGGCTTTGGACCCGGTGCCCGCTTCAGTGGCGAAGGACGCTGGCTGGGGGCTTCAGTGGGGGGGCCGGGGTCTGAGCGAAGCCGCTGGGGACCTTCTGGATGAGGCTCAATACTCTGGCCAGGGTCAAGGGACAAACTTTTCACCAGGATCCGGTTTCCCTGGTGCAGCCCTGAGGAGAGGAAGAAACTGGGTGTGAAACAACTGATGTTACTGCAAAGGGGACTGGGGAGTAGCACATCTTAGTAGGTATCTGGGGTGTCAGGTTTGCCTGATCCCCTTTCCTGGCCACACTGCCTTTCTGGGAAGCCCCTATCCCGGCGGTCAGATGAAGAGCCAGACTCAGGGCTGTGGCTGGCAGTTTTCACCACTAGAGAAGACCTTTGACAACATGATAAGAGTTCTTTGTGATCAATACATTGATTCCTCACATGTCAGTAGGCGTTATGTACTTGGGAGTTTAACCAGGTGGGGTGGGAGTGAGTGCTCTGTAGTTTGCTTATGTGTTTGCAGGCCTGGTTTAGATAGCCAAAGTGGGTCCTGAGGACACGTAGACTTCCTTATCTACAATTTTGCATAGCCAAGTTTCTGGCAAATGATAAAACTGTATTTCATGAGCAAAAATTTTGCTTCTTAAAATCCCAACTTCTCACTAATCTTCACTACTCTACTTACACACACACACACACACACACACACACACACACACACTCCACACCCAGCACCAGAGTTCAGGTCACATGAACAGCTTTAAGACAGCAACACATTAAGAAAATGGGAGGCCTTTTTGCACTCTGCCTCTTGCCTCACTGTGTGCTCCCTAAACCCACCTCTGGCTTTGGCCCTGGGGGAGATGATAGTCACACTTGAGAGAGAATATCTGGTCTGGCTGGCAGTAAGGGACACCTCCCGGAGGATGACATGACCTCAGGGAAGGAATGTGAGGCTCAGGCAGGCTTGGCTGAGCAGAGAGCTGAGTGTGGGGGTCTCAGATGAGCAAGAAGTCCACGTAGGCTAGAGCACAGAGGGCAAGGCCCGGAGGGCAGGCTGAGGAGGAGGGTGACCATCCTGTAGGCAGAAAGGTGCAGGCACACAGGTTTGAGGACGAGAGAATGAGCAGCAGTGAAGAGCTCCCACCTGCATGTGGCCTCTCACAGCCACGGAGCGTCTGTTACCCTGTGTCACACTGTCTCCATCACAAATGGGCCCCCTCACAGAGACACATAGCACTATTTACTGCTTCACACAACTGCAGAGCCACATAAATTCACACAACCAATCACATGCCATCAGGCTCCTGGTCACATACAGTCACAAAAACCCACCATCACAACCTCGCATATTATCACACAGCCTCACAGTGTTACACATACTGGCAAACACAGCCACGTACAGTCAAGAAGATGCAGCCACACAATGCAAGCCTCCCTTTCACACACAGCCATCCAACCATCTATCATCATATACTCATGTTTATATGCCTCCAACATGGTTCCACTGAGTCACAAAAATGTGCAGTGTCATTTATACTGCGTCTCACAATTGCAGGACCAGAGCATACTGTCATATGGTGTTGCAGGTTCCCATGGTCACAAAGACTAAAGCCACACAGGCTCATTATCCCATGTCATATACAACCTCAGCACAAAGTCAACACTGCTCAGTACCCAGAAACACAGACACAATCACAGACACATGGCATCACTTACTAGGTTATGCATATGAAACAAACATGTTCATGATGTCCCTGGCTTTTAGAGGCTCTCACACACACACACACACACACACCACTTGCTTCCTGGTCTAATTGGTCATGTGGCTTCTGTTACAAAAACATAGCTAAATACACATAGAGACACCTTACAGGGTCACATTGGCAAAAAAGAGTCACAGAGAATTTTAGGTCTCCCAGTCCTGGAAGGTAGTAGCCCAACCCCCAGGGTTCCAACAGCTTCCCTGAGTTCCTGACACTACCTTGGCCACAGTCCAGCCAGATAGGCCCCAGGGGACTCAGGCCATGGTTCCCTCCCAGTCCTGAGGGAACATGGTGCCCCAGGCCCCAGATTGAACCCCTCTCCCCCACCCTGTACCTTGGTCTGGGTGCAGTTTCTTCACTTCCTTTCCCACCTGAGCAGGCAGGGCCCTGGCTGGTAGGGAGGAGGTGCTCCTTTCCGCTCAGCTGGGCTGCTCACCCTGCCCTGCTCAGCACATCCTGGCCTGGTCCTGCCCTGCCCTCCCCCTGGGTGTGGGGTTGAAGAGGATGAATCACCTGGAGGGTGGCATACGCAGAAATGCAGTTGGAGAGACACATGGCCAGAGAAAGTGAGAGACAGAGAGTAGCTGACAGTGCCAGAGATCCAGAGAATAGAGCCAGGAGCTCCACCATACAGAGACCCTGCTTGGAGACACACACACAGATGCTGGACTCCCAGGTGCCCCTTGTCTGCCTCCTCTCGCTTGGAGGAGACAACCTGGCCCTGTCTCCACCTCAAAGCAGGCAGGCATCCCTGGGCAAGCCTTCCCCACCCAGTCTGTACAGGGCAGTGGGGGCCCTGGCTGGGGCTTTTCTTCCTTTGCCCCACTGCTTGTCCTGGGGCTAGGGTGATCACACCACCCTCCACAGCCCTGCTGTGGCCCAGCCCCTGTTCCTGCCTCACCCACACATGGGCCTGCCTCTCCTTTCTCTCTGCCTCTGTGCAGGCAGCCCTGCAGAATGGGAAGTTGAATGAAATTCAGATATTCTGCCCTAGCCGGTTTGGCTCAGTGGTTAAAGCGTCGGCCCGTGGACTGAAGGGTCCTGGGTTCGATACCGGCCAAGGGCATGTACCTCAGTTGCAGGCTTGATCCCCGGCCCTGGTTGGGGTGAGTGCGGAGGCAACCAGTCGATGGGTCTCTCTCACATCGATGTTTCTCTCTCTCTTTCTCTCTCCCTTCCACTCTCTCTGAAAAGCAATGGAAAAAATATCCTCGGGTGAGGATAAAAAAAAGAAAAGAAAGAAATTCAGATATTCTTGGACACCTTGAATGCCCAGGCCCAGGTGAGAGGGGCAGGAATTTTCAGCCCACTTTCTAATGAGGAGATGAAGACAAAGAGAGGGGCAATGACTTGTCCAAGATCACACAGCAAGTCAATGCAGACTTTCAGCAGACTAGTCCTGGACTGGATCCTTCCTTATGCATGTTCTCCAAGGTGAGGTTGGAAGAGAAGATCCAGGAAGAGCAGGGGTGTTCCTCAGTGCCTTAGAGAGTGGCACCTCGAGCCCACCCATATGGAGATAAACAGGGTAACAACTCAGGAACCTCGGCCTGGACAAGAACCAGGCAAGTGAGGCTCCACAGAGGGAAAGAAGGTTCACGATCCTTCCCTCTCCTATTTCAGTGCCCCCCGCTGTCCCTCTGCCCACATTTCCCTGTTTCCTATATTTTTCCTCAGTGGACCCTTGGCCCCAGGTCTTGCTCCCTCCAGGTGGCTACAGGAACCTTCAGCTCAGGTCTTGTCACTTACTGCACAAAAACCTTCTGTGGCTCCCATGGGGAAAACAGGAACGTCTCAGCTAGGCCTCCAGGGCTCCTCGTGACCTTCTGGACTTTCTGGCTTCCCTTGGGTTCATTTAATCCCCCAAATATTTCTGAGCTCTGCTCTGCGCCTGGTGGACTCTGTGCTAGAGGATATAAAAATCCCATCCCTGCTCTGTGGGAGCTCCCAGGGGAGGCCCTCCCCTTCCTAGATACCACAGACCTTCCCACTGCCCCATGTCCTCCCCACCCAGCTAGGATCTGCATTGGTTTTCTCCAGCCCATTTTTTATGGTTGATAATCCACAATGTTCTCTCACACACACGCAAGCACACCCACATCTACATACCTGACAATTTCCTTCACCAGCACTGTCCCTCCACCACTGGGTTCACCAGAGTCCCCAGAGCCCCTTGGAGCAGAGGCCAAAAAGGCCCCCCTACACACAAAGTCACATCACCAAACCTCATAATGCTTTGTGAAAATGTACCCAGCCATACACCAACTGTGCACAGTCCTCGAAGACCTAGTGAGAACCTCAGAGCTGTTCACATGTCCGTGTGTAATAGGCTTCGCACAATGTACACACAGCCAATGCTGCCACTAGGGCATCTCTCGTCATGCACAGGAAGCACACCCTGGGCACTGCCCAGGCACTGCCGTGGGGTGGAGGTGTGGGTCTGCACCCGGACAGGCCCTCAGCAGGCAGGAGGGCAATCTTGACCCTGACCTTCTGGGAGCTCCTAATCTCAAAGACAAGAGACTCTCATTCAGAAGCTCAGTGTGGCTCAGGAAGTGCAAGGGAGTCAGCCTGTCAGGACCAGGGAAGCTCAGGGGGAGGAGAGGCCAGCCACAGGGTAGCCAGATAAAATGCAGGCTGCCCAGTTGAACTTGAATTTCAGAAAAACAATGAATAATTTCTTAGTATAAACATTGCTCATGCATACTTATACTGAAAACTTCCTATGCTATACTAAAAATTATTTGTTGTATATCTGAAATTAAAATATAACAGTATTTTTTGGGGTGAATTCCAGCAACCCTAGTGAAGGAGGGCTTTGAGTGAATGAGCACAGCCAGGCCTCCAAGGTGGTACCTGGACGTTTGTCCACTTAACCTGAATGCTTGTGACAGCGCCATTATTTCAAGGATCATTTTGAATCTCATGTTATTTATTAAAAAGCAAAGTCAATAATGAAAAACCTGTGGTAATTGGCTATTCCAAAGAAGGGTGCTGATCACGATCGCTGACTGCACTACATGGGTTAAGGTGTTGTGGCACCTTCATTAGGAACAGCTGGCTCAGGAGTAAGAGGGCAGTTAAATCCCAGCACCCCATTTACTAGCTGTGTGACCCCAGGCAAGCCTCTCCCGCGATCTGAGCCTCAGTTTCCTTGTCTGGAAAATAGGATAATAATCACAGCTCCCTGGCTCCCTGGTTTGGGGACTCCGTGAGACAATGAAGGGAAAGGGCATAGAGTCCCCCATGCACAGAGCAATGTGGGTGGGTTGGACTTAAAGCCAACAGAACTGCACATCCACAAAGGCATGAAACTATGTACACAGATACACTCACACAGATATGTAAACCCACAGGCCATGACCTAGCACAAAGCTATGGACACACTGAGAAACACAAGCAAACCACCCAGAGACAGCACTGAATCCAGCTCCCCCTCCACAGGCAGCTCTTCAGATCAGGGCGGCATTCCAACTAGAGGCAGGGGGCAATGAATAGACATTGATGTCCCATCCCCACTCCATTCAAATTCAATTCAAGCTATAAACCATTGCGAAGTGTTAGAACGGAATTTTGAATTTTCTTATGACACGTTATTGTTATTGAAATAGCAAAATCACTTCAAAAATTGTTTCTGGTTGCTGCAAGTCCGCGCTTGGTAGGTGCCCTGAGCACTCGCTTCTGGGCTTACTGGCAGATCAGGTCTACCCTCTAGCTGAGTTTGAGGACAAGGACTCCTCCAGTTGCCCATTCCCAAGGGAAACAGCCCTTGCTTCTCCCTCAGGGAATTTCAGCTCCCAGCTTTCCCCCTCCCAGGCCAGAAGCATCCCCTCTCCCTTTTCCCAGCTATAGCCTTGGCTTAATCTCAAGACAACTAACAGGGCCTCAGACTGGACCTCGGCCAGGCCATTAACTCCCTGGTGAACTGGGGAGCCACTTCACAGCTCTGGACTCCAATTCCCCCGTTTGCAAAATGTTGAGAATATGTGTTTGCTGCTCACTGTGAGGAACTGGTGAGATGCTAGAGTGGGATGAAGTCAGCCCCAGCACTTAGGCCTCCTCACCCCCAGTGCAGGCTCAGTTCTCTGCCTCTCCAGGCTGAGAGGTAGGCCCCAGGGACTGCTGGAATTCCTGGGGGTGGGGAAGGGTGGGAGAGAGGGAACAGAAGGAGTGGAGAACAGCAGTAAATAAGAAAGTGCCTTTTGGGAAGCTAGCTCCATGAGGGGCAGAGGAACCCCTCAGCTTGAGAAAAAAGGGATGAAGGCACAGCTCCCCACCTCTTCCCACTGGCCCTTGGAACAGGAGGCCCAGCCCAGCTGTGCTGCTCCACCTTAGTGGCCAGACCGCACCCAGGCCTCGCTTGACCTGGCGGATGGTTCTCTGACAGTTCAAACACAAAGCTCTGTCAAGTGAGAAGTGCCAGGGGAACCCTGTGGGTAGCTGGAAGGATCCTTCCCTGAAGCAGACTAGTCTTCTGAAACATAAGGACTCTACAGAAAAATGGGGACACCTTCTACAGAGTGAAGGCACTTTTGGAAAGGGGGAGCCATTTGGGCAAGTAAGGAGCTTCTCAGAGTGTTCCCACCTGCAAAATGGAGACATTTTCTTTAAGATGGAGGTCTGTTTAATAAAAAGGTCCTTTCTGGAAAGGGAAGGAGTTTCTACAAAATGGAAGCACTTTCCTCAAAGTAGAGGGACATTCTGTAAAATGAGGAAGAGTTCTATAAAGACCCTTTTGTAAAATGGATGTTCTGTCTGTAAATGACTCTGACAAAATAGAAAACTCTTCTGTAAAATGGAGGAACTCTTTTTTTACAAAGTGAGACACCTTCTGTAAAGTGAAGGATGTTTCCGTAAAGTGCGGGCCCTTGTGTAAAGTGAGGACCTTTATGTCAAATGGGACAGTCTAAGGCAATAGGGAATGGTGAGGACTAGGGTAAATTGGAGGGCACATGCCTCTCCTAAAATAGGGACTGCAGCTCTTCTCCTTCATCTAATTGTTGTGTTGAAGTAACGGGGCCCTGTATTTATTTTCAGATCTTCCAATATTTTGGGAGAATCAGAAATCTAATCCTTTATGTGAAATCCCCCAATTTTAAAAACAGTGAATAGGCCAAATGAAACTCATCAGTCAAATTCTACTTGTGGGCCACCACTTGGCAATATCTCAGTTAGATGGTCCTTAAAGCCCCTTCCATCTCTGCCATTTACCTCCTGCCCTATTGTATGTGCTGTGGCTCTTGGGTGGCTGCCTTGGAGGTGCCCTCTTCCAGCCCCTGGAAGGCCCAGTCTCCTCTGGACCTGAGAAGGCTTAGGACACTGGCTCATGTAATACTTGTCAGCAGTTCCCTGAACTAGAATCTGCCTTTTGTTCTGTCTGGTCCAGTTCACATTCTGCCCTAGGCAGGACACCTGGAGAAAAGAGCAGGGAATTACAAGTACTTTCAGAACTCTCTGGAACTTAACGTGTTCATTTTTAGTGGAGGATATAAGGTATGGGGATTCAAATTGTTTGTTGAGCATCTACTCTGGGCCAGGCATTGTGTTGATGTTCCCTGTGTGGCACTCTCCTAACAAGCCTGTGTGCTATTAGTTCCATTTTACAGATGAGGAAAACTAAGGCACGGAGAAGCAAAATAACTTGCCTGAGGATACACACAGCTAGAAGTAGTTGAGCTGGGACTTGATCCCAAGTGTGCCTATGTCCAGAGACACAGAGTACATCCTCGGTCAATGTTTGCTGAGTTGGGAAAGAAATCACATTTGGAGGGGGAGGGGAGAGGACTTTCTAAAGGAGGTGGTTTTTGAGTTCAGCCATCCAGGATGGGTGTGTTTTTACAGGTATAGAAAGACTGGGCATGGTCCTGCAGGCAGGGGAAGAAAAGTGAGCAAAGGTGTGGATACTAGAGCGGGGGAGGTGAAGAGTGTGTTTGAGGGCACAGTGAACAGAGAGGCTGGGTTTGCAAGAAGGTTCCAGAGAGGAAGAAGGGTCAGGAAAGGTCAAAAGACAGGCAGCCCCCCACCCCCATCAACCACCACCACCAAGATACTAGGGGGCATACAGAGATGGACAACAGCACTGAAAGACACACACACGGATCTACATACAGAGAGCCACATGCAGATGCATCTAGAAACCCTCAGGGGCTTAGACAGCCAAGGTGACATACACCCAGGCATACAGGAACATACAGCATTTACAGACTCAAAGACACACATGGATATATAGACACACACTCAAATATACACAGGGACAAACAGAAACAAGAACATTAAGATATACAAAAAACAGACCCATGGGGGATAAAACAGCCAGGCAGCTAGGCACGTGCATGCATGCACGTGCGTGCATGCACGCATGCGTACACACACACACACACACACACACACACACACACACACCACAACCACATGGGAATACAGGCATCCCTTCCCTCTTCCAGTTCCTTGATTGCTGTGAGGGCCTGGCTACCTCCTCCCAGTGTTTCTGGACCTAAGGCCAGAGAAGGATGGGGGTGGTTGCTCCACCCTCCGGGAGCGGCTGGGGACTTCAGAGGACAGGAAGGGAAGGGAGTGGAGCTGCAGCTGGGAGCACTGGGGGCAGTAATTACCCAGTGCTGGGGCTGCCACGCTGGCTGGGATTTCCCTCCCAGTGAGGACAAAGCCACTAGGGGATGGCCCCTGTGACCCCTGCTGTGTGTGACCCCAGGGGCCCCAACACCTACCCATCACCCCTCCCCTCTCACCAGAGGCCTGGTCAAAATTGAGACTTGGCAAAACAGAGATTAAGAAGGAAAAAGACAGAGAGAGAGACTGGGACAAAGACAAGGGAGGAGAAGACAGGAAAACGACAGAGACCCAGAGTACGGGACAGCAAGAGAGGGAGACAGAAAACGCAGGGGCAAGTGGGAGGGAGTCAGAGACAGTGAGGGATGCAGGCCCAGAGGCAAAGGGGCAGGGACAGAAAGGGAAGGCCTGGGCCATTTGTTGAAATGGCTACAGTGTGCCAGGACGGGGGCTGAGGACTTGCCCTGTGGCATTTCATCCTTACAACACCCTAAGTGGTGGGGATGATAACCCCATTTTCTAGATGAGAAAACCAAGGCTCAGAGAGGTGAGGTGACGACGGGCAAGGTCACATGAAGCTAGAAAGAAAGTGGCAGGGCGAGATCTGGGGGGCTCTCACCGCTGCCTGACCCTGCCAGAGCCACGGGGCACAGACAGAGATCTCTGAAGGGATTCTCCAGAGACAGCAGTCAGTCTGTAGGCTGGAGCCCCTGAGGGATGCACAGAGAGACCCACACGGTCCCTGCCCCCTCCCAGCTGCCCCGGGGTGGGGGAGGGGCCGGGTCCACACCTGGAATGCATTAGGCGGAGGCCCCGCCTAGGGGAGCCTGCAAAGCTGGAGGGGGAGCAGGGAAGGTGAAGGTAGAGGCGAAGGCGGCGGCGGCAGGCGGCAGCGTGGGCGGCGGCGCGGGCCTAGCAGGCCCGGGCGGAAGGGCTTCCATGCCAGCTGCGGCTCCGTGGGGCCAGCCCTGCCAGTCCTTCCTTTCCCGCTTTCTCCAGGCGCCTTCCGTCCAAGACTTAACCCCTTCCAAGCTCGGGCCACGGGGAAGCGCCCCGAGGGCTAGAAGCTTCCAGCACCCAGCAGAACCTGCTGCTCCCTCTCTGGGCCTCGGCCACACACCTGTGCCCCTCGCACCCCTCCCCGCCTTACTCTGGGCCCGGATGGGCACAGCTGATGCCTACCGGGCACTGACACCTACATGCAATGCCTTCAGGCTACTCAGACTCCGCACCCTAAACCACACCCCTGGATGGCTTCTCCTCCTGCCTTCCCCGTCCTAGGAATGGCACCTCCAAGCACCCCGCTCCCCAGGCCAGGGGCTGGGCTTTCTCCGTGACTCCTCCCTCTCCCTCAACTCACACATCCAGCCAGGCCCCAATCCTGCAGACTCGACTTCTCAGTAGCTCTACAATCCACACATATTTTTTTTCCACTCCAGCCTAACTAACTTTTCCCTCCCATCCTAAGAGCCCTCTACAAGGCACTCAACACCACAGCCAGCTTGTGAAAACAGTCCCCTTCGATTCCTGCAGTGCTGTGAAGGGCTCCCTTTGCCCTGCCACCAGGGTGAACTCCAAACTCCTGAGCCTGGGGACAAGTAAGGCTCAGCTCAGGCACACTTCCCCACCCCCACCCTCCAGCCACAATGGCCTCTTGTCTGTTCCTCGAAAGTGCTCTCTTCCGCCTGGGGCTTTGGCACATGTCGTATGAACGGTTTTCTGCTTCTCTTTACCTCTGGACTCCTAATTTTCTTTCAGGTCTCAATGCAAGTGTCCTCGTTTCCTTGTCCGCCCCCTCCTCATATGTTTCTGCAGCATTTGCACTTGGAATTAGTTCTCGTGGCTGTCTTCCCTGCTAGAAAGGAGCTCCACCAGGGTAGGGATCACGACTGCCTCGTGGCCCATCCATTACCTCTCACAGGGCCAAGCAAATAGTAGGTACTGAATAAACACTTGTTAAATGAAGAAATGCCCTCCTTTCTCTCCTTGGTCATTCTTGCTTAACCACTCACCAAGTATTTATACACTCTATTATGCCAGACAAATGCAATGACCAGGTCCACAACTTATAAATGGGGAAACTAAGGCCCTGAGGGGAGAAGGGAAGCCTGGGGATGCAGTGAACCAATGGCAGAGCCAGGAGTGCTGAAGCTTTTTCCCTGCCCCCCTGCAGCCCTGTGTGTGTTTTGAGGCACCTTTTGGAGGTGTGATACCTTCTAGGTCCAAGGAGCTCGGTAGTGGAGACCGGAGAGGCTGGACTCACTGCTGCAAGGATATCTGCTCTCTTCAGATGAGGGAACTTAACTCTGTGGGGCTGGCCAGTGGCAGATTGTGCTTCCTGCCCCCATTCCAGACAGGTCTTAGCCCCACCCAGCCAGCGTCTGGCCAGCTACACATCTGCCTAAGGCATTTAGCAAACTGGCCCCCAGAAAAGCTTGGTTTGAGTCTGTCTGGGGAACTGTTAGCTGCCACTCCCCCTTGAGGCAGCAGGTAGCACCAGCTGGGCCCTGCACCAGGGACAGAGGCACCTAAAAGGGTGGAGGAATGGGGGTGCCAGCTATCTGCAACTTGGAAACTTCTATTCTTTTACTCCTGTCTGGTGAAGTCTTTTTCCCACCTACCCAGAGTCTACATTTTGTTGTGTTTGTTTGGAAGACCCCAGCTGACTAGGAACCAAATTTGGGTCTTTTCTCAAACACTCCCCTGGGATCTCAAACTGCCGCTCTCCAAAAATCCCCAGCAGAGCCCACCACCCCCTCCTGTTATGAGTCCCCTCTCCTCACCACAAGCAGCCTCCCTCTATGGCCTCTCAGGATGCCCTCCACAGGGAGGACATCTAGAGAGCCACAGGAAGTTACCTTACCAATGCGTGACTTGGTTTTCAGGAGTACTCCCTCAGTTCTTTGCAGTAGCCACTACCCTAGGTATATGTGAAATGGGTCTCTGCTTTATGCAAATATGCTTAAAAAATGGCCCCATAAAGGCATTTCTAAGGCAAAGTTTGGGCAGGTAATGAATGATCCACCCAAGTAAGTGTGACCGCTACCTCACTATCCATGTCTTCAAGGATGAAATGGCCCCAAGAACCATGCGCATTCTCCCCATGAGCAGCTCTGTGGTCTGTGTAAATGCTGGTGGTGAGATCTCCCAAATATCTCTGGCCAACACCTCTCTTCTGAGCTTTCCAACCCTATTGGCCACCTCCACCTGGATGTCCCCCCAGGCCTCTCAAAATTCAACATGTCTCAAACACAACTCAGATTCTTCCTCCAAACCTGCTCCTGCTCTTACATGTAGATGGTCCCACCACCACCCACCGGACCAATTCTGGACTTCTCCCTCTTTCTCTGCCTCTATATCCAAGTCACCACCAAGGCCTGCCCATGTTAGCACCTAAACATCTCTCAGATCTTACCCTCCTCACCTCTTGCACCCCTACCATCCACTCTCCACATGCAGCTATGGGGATCTCTCGAACACTCCCATCTAAGCACATCATTCCTCCACTTGATAAACCCTTCAAGGGTTTCCCCTTGCCCTCAGCATAAAGTCCCTTTGCCAGCCTTATTTCTCCACTCCTCCCAACACCAGCCCCAGTCCCCAGGATGCCCCATGGCTCAGTGCCTTTGCTCCCATTGAACTTCCTACCTAAACTGCCCTCCATGTTCCAACTAGCTCTACAAACCTTGCTAACACTCCTCCAGAGCCCTTTCTTAGGACTAGGCCCTGGGCTGGGCAGTGCTGATGCTGGGATTTCCTCTGCCTAGAGACCCAGAACTGCCAAATGGTAGGCATTCATGAGAGCTGGGCATAGAAGGTAAATGGAGGCAGCTAGTATTTGTGTGTATGTGGGTGAGGGGTTGACTCACTTTCTGTAGCTTAGATACTATGCCTCCTTTTTTAAAAATATGTTTTTATTGACTTTCAGAGAGAGGGAGAGGGAGAGAGAGAGGGAGGGAGAGAGAGAGAAACATTGATGTGAGAGAGAAACACTGATGAGTTGCCTCTGGCATGCACCCGACCTGGACATGTGCCCCGACCTGGAATCGAAACGGCGGCCTTCCAGTGTACAGGATGATGATTACAACTGAGCCACACCAGCCAGGGCCCATGCCTCCTTCTGGGGTTGGGAGGAGTGAGCGAAGCTCACAGAGGGCCCTAGGAAGAGGGCCTCAGAGGGGAGCCTGATGCATTCTCCTGGTCCTAATGACGCTGACTCACTTTAGGACCACAGGTAAACTGCCTCTCAGTCTCCACTGCTCCAACTGAGAAATGGGCTTGACCAGTGGTTCCTACTCTAGGCCATGCATCAGAATCACCTGAGGAGCTTTGAAAATATATTCCTGGGTTGCAACCCTGAGATTCTGGAGCTCTGAGAATCACATTTATTTTTTCAAAGTAAACAAGGGATTCTGATGATCACCTAGTTTGGGAAACCCAGGCCAGAAGGTATCTAGGGCCTTTCTAGTTCCAATTCTAAGTCCTGGAGTCTCTGAGGATGCCCCAGGATCCAAATCAGAAAGAGCCAGCCCCTCTTGCTGCCTCCTTCAATTGGCTCGGTCCTTCCACTACCCACGAAAAAACATCAGGTGCAACTTTTTTATCGAGGTAGAGTCAGCCCAGGCCCCAAGTGACGCCCCCACCCAACATCTGGAAGGATATTCTGAGCCTCAACCCTGAGAAATAGGGTAGGGTTCCCCCCCAAATCTCTAAGAGCAAACCTACACCTGGGAACTCCTTTCTGACTCTCTGTGGCATCTCATTGGGTTATCTCAGTAACCCAATTAGGCCATAGGTTTTATCAATCTGGGAAGTGGGCACATAAACAATGGCCCCACCCCCACTAGGCATCAGGGTAACTAAAAGAGAAAGCACTTTGAAGCAATTCAAGACTCTTCACATGGATAAGATATAAATATTTTTTAAAAGCCCCTCTGCCCAGGATGGGCCACTGGATCCTAAGGATGGCAATTCAATAAAGGCCTCTGCAGTTTGAGAGAGGAAGTCAGCAGGCACATAGAAATCTTAACATGTGGACTAAAATGTTTCAAGGCTTTACTTGAAGCTCAGGTCTCTCTCTGTCTCTCTCTCTCTCACACACACACACCTTACAACCATCAACCCTGTCCTCTCTGGGCCAATTATAGGCGAGTGCTGTGGAAAGAGAAGCAAGTCACTTGTGCCTACCCCTGGGCCGGCTGGGCAGTGGGGGAGGCGGGCCTCTCACGCCCCATGCTGCTGTGAATCACATGGCCCAGCACCCTCCTTGCCAGGGCCTGAGTAATTCCTCCGCCTCCTCTTCAGAAGGTTTTTCTCATTTAAAAAATTTTATTCTGCAGGCTTTGCAACCAGTACCTCATAGCTGCCTCATGGCATTCTCTAGATGAAGAAATTCAGACTCAGACAAAGGAAGTCACTCACCCAGGGTCACATAGTGAGTCAGTTATGAATGGTTGGATGGGAGGCCAGGTCGTTCCCTGACACCCTTGTTAGTCCCAATCCTCATCTTGGAGTTAAAGAAAAAAGACACCCACCAATTACAGAGGCAGGGACTTCATTGGGAAAAGGATCCTGGAAACTTTTGGGGGGGAGGAGGGGAGCAGTTCAGGGTGGGTACTATGATGGTAATTTGGAAGGATTGGTGGAGTGGGAAGGCAACTCAGAATCACCACTGTGTATTGATCAGAGGCCAGGGACCAGTGTTCTAGACGCTGCCCAGCTACTGACTTGCAGACCAAGAATATCTGGAAGGCAGGAGTTCAGTTGTACTTCTCTTAGACAATAGTTACTGAGGTTCTACCATGTGCTCCCTTTCAATTTGTTCAGTCATTTGTTCAACATGGATTTATTGAGCACCTACTTTGTGCCAGGCACTGCACTAGTCTTGGGGATACAAAAGTGAACAAAGCAGATCCAATCCCCTTGCCCTCACGGAGCTCACATTCTAGTGGAGGGAGATGGGCAATAAACAAGTAGACACGTATAATGAGATCACTGCAGACTGTACTAAGTACAAGGGTGTGGAAGCACACTGGCAACTGCAATGGAGACTCACAAGTGGCCCTACCTAAAGTGGTCAAAGAAGGTCTCTTGGAGGAGGTGACATCTGAGCTGAGACCTGAAAGATGAGGAACATGCCAGGTGGAAAGCAGGAGGAAGAGCTGCCAGGCAGAGGGAAAAAGCAGATGCAAAGGTCCTGAGGTGGCATGTTTTGGGATCTGAAAGAAGGTACTGTAGTAAAGTGCAGGAGTAGCTGCTCCATACAGTGTCTATCGGGGGAGTCTGGAAAGTGGCAGGAGCAACCTGTAGGGCAGGTGGTTAAAGGCCTGCTGCCAGCAGGATATCTCTACCCCACACCGAGGGAGCTCCTGAAAACTACCAGAGGTTCCATGACTAGCCCAAGGTCATAACAGTAGCAAGGGGTGCATCTTGCCAGCATTGTATGCTTCGCTACTGCTACCTGGTGCTGGGCCACAATCCAAAAGACCTGTGGATCCTGGGAGCTCAGGTTCACATGGGGATGTCCCCAGATGGGGGAGGCCCTGCTGGACTCCTCAGACACTCAGGTCTGTGTAGTGCAAAGGCCTCTCCAGGTAGTGGCCTGTGACCTGACCAAGAGCCGCTCCATTTCTGCAAATCCAAGTTCAAGTATCCTGATTTCTCCCCACAAACCTCGTAGCCCTGCAGCTCTCCAGCTCTGCTACAATTGGCTTATGCTTGCCTTTACCTTTCTGCTGTCTCCCTACCCACCAGCCTCTTCCGCCCTCCCCTCCAGCTTGACCCCAAGGCTCACCTCTTCCACCTTTCTCTCTCATCAGCACCTTCTATTCCCTCCTTTCCTTGTCCTCTGGCCACACACACCTGGCAAAACCCCAACCTTGGATCAATCCGCCATCCCTCTCTCTCTTTTTTTTTTTTCCACTCATACTCCAGAGCTGCTAAACAGAACAGAAGAAAATCACATAAGCAGAAGGCTTGGCATTACTTACATGGTCTCCAGCCTCAGTTTGGGGGAAGCAGAAAGACCAGACTTTGGACTCAAACAGATCTGGTTTTGAATCCTGGCTCCATACTAGCTGTGTGACCTTGGGCAAGTTACTTAACTTCTCTGAGCCTCAGTTTCCTCCCGTAGGAAATAGGGCTAATGATACCCACTCCACAGGAGGCTCCTGAAGATGAAATGAGAACCCATGTAAAGCACCCAGCCCAGTGCCTGGCACAATGTAGGTGCTTGGCAAATGGGAGACTCCTTTTCCCTTAGTCCCCCAAACAAACCCTGGTTTCCCAACCAAATCCCCCTTACTGCCTTGCAATCCTGTCCCTTTTTCTTGGAGTACTCCCTCTTCCATTAAGCTCATCAGATAGAATAGAAGGGGGTCGGAGGGGTTGAGGGGGCATAGGGGACAGAGAAAATACGGGGACAGAGGTTGAAAGGACTGGATAAGGCCTAGGAAGGACGGAAGGGGTTGGAGGTTGAGAAGACTCCAAGGGCTAGGGTGTGCGGGCCGGCCCCGAGGTGGAGCTTGGAGAGCCAGAGAACAAGAACACCCTCCCAGTACCAGGCCCGTGGCCGGGCTCCCATGCTCTCTCGATCACTCACCAGGCCGGGGCTGCGAGCCCTCCAGGTGGTAGGAGAAGCGCAGGGCCCGGTGGTGCTGTGGACTGGGGCCGCAGGGCAAGACCCGGGGGCCTGGAGTAGCGCCGAGGCTGGCGTCCGAGGGTCCGGCGAACTGGGGATCCGGGGGTCCGCCGAGAGCCAAACCTGGGTCCCTGGGTCCCGGCGGTCCCGGCTCCAAGACTCCGGAGTCTGAGTCCGCACAGGCCGGTGGAGCGGCGCCGGGTGGGTTCACTGTAGGATGTTCGGGCTCAGAAGGCCCGGGGCCCCCCGGGGCTCGGTGGCCATGCATGGTCCGGGCCTGGGCGCGGGGCCCGGGCTCCCCGCCTGGCTCCAGCTCTTGGGGTAGAGGCGCGGGCGGAGGAGGCCCGGCGCCCGGCAAAGCAGCGGCTTCAGGCTCGGGGGGCGGGGCTGCGGGCTCAGCCCCACTGCGGAGCCTCGAGTCCCCAGCCCGGGCCCGGGCCAGCAGCCGTGGCAGCGGTGGCAGTACTAGCAGCAGCCGCGGCCACCGCCGCTGCCGTGCCAGGCATCGCCGGCCCGGGCCCCGCGCGGGGAGTGGGCTCGGCGGGGCCGGGGGCCCGCTGGGGAGCGCTGTCTATGCGGCAGCGGTCGGGTGAGGGTCGGGGGCTGCGCGGGGCGCGGGCTCTCCTGCAGGCGGCGAGCCACTTCCGAGGCCCCGGGGCGAGTCGGTCTTTTTTGGAGAGCGGGGTCTCTTCTTTCCCCGCTAGTGGGAATCGATCTGGGCTCCTCTGGCTGGTCGGAAAGGTTCTTCCTCCCGCCGCAGCGGAGGCTGGGGGGCGGAGGAGAGGGCAGGGGAGGGGAGGGAGCGAGAAGAGGACGACGGTGGCGGGGGGCGCGCGTGTGCGCCTCGCGCTTGGGCTGCGGGGCTCGCCCTCAGCCAATCCCTCTGGACGAAGCTCCAGCAGCGGGTGCAGGGGAGAGGCCAGGGCCTGGCTCTACCTTCCTCCCCAGCCTCGGCCTGGGTCTCCGCGGCAGCGGGCGGGAAGGAGTCCGGGGAAGGGGGGGTGGGGAGGCGGGAGCAGTCTCTGAGGCAGCCGCAGGCACAGCGGCACTGGGACCCAGTTACCCGGACCCCGCCCCCTCGCTGGGATTGGCTCTTGGCCACGCCCCCTCACTGAGGGCCGCCTCCCTTCTCCTTGCGACCGCCTCCAAGTCCCTCTCCACCCCCTTGAAAATTCCCCCTCAGGCTGCTTTCCCCATCCGTTCCTGGTCCCACACAGGCAAGTCTCCTGGCTCAACCCCCCACATCTGCCTTTCTGTCCCATCTCAGGTCTTTCTCCCACCACTTGTCCTTCAATCTCTTTTCCACATGCTCCAGAGGTTCCCTATGGCTTGGCGCATAGAGGACTTGTCTTTGATGCTCTCAACTCTGCAGACCAGACCTCAGTCCTTTACTTCGCCCCTTTCTTGTCAATAGCCTCAGTTCCCAGGACTGTCGCATATGCCTGGCAACATCCCAACCTTGGATCAGTCCAACTATCCGCCTTTTCCATGCCTGTGCCCAGGCAGCTAAACGTTACTGGAGAAACTATCCAACCTCACGGATTTGTGCCACTATAAACTCTTGTCCCTAGCGTCTACCAGGCCCTTGGTGCTGACCTACAACTCTACTATGTGCCCCTAGGCAGCTTTCTCTCCCATGTTCTACAGCAGCCATTTCAAACCTGCCCTCTCCTCAAACGCCCAACTTCATCTGCCCCCTCACCCTCAGCAGATGAAACAGAAGTCACCAAAAAGGAAGTTTTTGACTTTTTGCCACCAAACCTACCTAGTTTGTCCCTTGCTCCTTCCCATAAGCATCTACACATACTCAGGTCTCTTCCATCTCAAAACAAATAAACAATTACCAAAAAGTCTCCCTCTCCAACCACCTCCCTCTCTTTCTATAAACTTCTCAAAAGAGTCGCCTACACTTAACTGTCTTAATTTTCCCACTTCCCACTTATCTTTCAACCCACTCCAATCTGCCTCCATGAGGTGCCTGATACTGCTCTCTCATCAAGGTCCGCGTGGCCTGTGTCACTGAATCCAACAGAATCTTTTCAGAGGTAATCCTACTTGGCTTTTTGGGAGCACTTGACCCTGGTGGCCACTTCCTCCTCCCTCAGCCACACCCACGACACCACACTCGTTTTTCTGCTACTTTCTTGGCAATTCCTTTTTACTTTCCAGACTCTTCTTTGACCAACCTTTATTTTTTTCTTTTCTTTGTCCAACCTTTAAATGTCAGTGCTCTTTAGGGCTTTGGCTTGAGCTCTCTTGTCTTCCTTCTCTATGCTCTTTCCTTGGATTATCACATTCACTTCCATGGCTTCAATTATCATCCCTTTGCTGACGACTCCCAAATTGATGCCCCAAGTTCAGACATTTCTCTTGACCTATGCATTCAGCTGGTTACTAGACAGCTCTACTTGATACCCCAGAGGCACCCCAAACCTCAGTTTCTCCCCAATTCAAGGCATTCTCCTCCCAACCTGTTTGTCCTTCTTTGTACTTTATCTTACTGACTGACCCCACTGAAAGCAAAAACCTGAGCTACACTCAATTCTTCTCTCTACTCCACCCCCCTACTATCACCAAGTCCTGTCATTTTTACCTCCTGAATATCTCCCTAATTTATGTAGCCTCTTCATTTCTGCTGCCACTTCCCTAGTCTAGGCCAGCATCATTTCTAACCTGTGATGCTGTCACTGCCTTCCCATCTCACTCTTGCTCCCTGGAATCTATTCTCTACACTGCAGGCAGTTGATATTTTGAAAAGGTAAGTCAAATCATATCACTTTCATGTTGAGAACCCTTCAATGAATCAATCCCCTTTGGCTCAAAAGAAAAGTTACCTTCTGCAATAGGGAAGGTTAAGCAGGGCCTTGCATGATCTGGCCCCTGCCAGGTTGTCCACACAAGTGAAAGCTGAAATTCTTAGATTGTCCTTAGTCACTGTAGCCTCTGAGTCTTTCTATATGCTGTTGTTTTTGCATGAAACTCTCCACATCTCCCCTACTCCACTTCATTTGTTCTTCAGATCTCCACTCTTTTTTTTTTTTTTTTAAATCCTCACTAGAGGATATTTTTTCAATTGCTTTTCAGAGAGAGTGGGAGGGGGAGAGAGAGATAGAGAGAAACATTGATGTGAGAGAGACACATCGATTGGTTGCCTCCTGCACACACTCTGACTGGGGCCAAGGATCAAGCCTGCAACCGAGGTACGCGTGCCCTTGGCTGGAATCCAACCCAGGACCCTTCAGTCCAAGGGCCGATGCTCTAACCACTAAGCCACACCGGCCAGGACCAGATCTCCATTCATTTTATGAATGTCTTTTGAGCACACACTATGGGCCAGGAACCATGTGAAGCACTAGTTACGCAGTAGTGAATAAGACAGACATCAACAAGACTGTGGTAAATAGCCCTGGTTGGGTAGCTCAGTTGGTTAGAGCATCGTCCCAATACAAGGTTGTGGGTTCGATCCCTGGTCGAGGCACATACAAGAATCAACCAACGAATGCAGAAATAAGTGGAACAACAAGTTGATCTTTCTTTCTCTCTCTCTCCCTTCATCTCTCTCTCTCAAATCAATAAATAAAATTTAAGAAAAAGACTGGTGAACAAACTTGGCCCTCGCATTTTACAGTCTTGTGCTGAAGGGACCATGAAGCAAACACACATAATTACAACACATAAACATGCATAATTAGAAATTGTGATAAGGCTATAAAGGGACAGAGCAGTATTACAGGAAAGAGAATAACGGGTGGGGGCAATTTAACTAGAGAGGTCAGACAAGGCCTGATATCTAAGCTGAGACATGATGAGTGGAGGCAAAAGTGTTTCAGGCAGGGACACAGTAAGCTCGAAGGCCTGAGGAATAGTGTACTTAGGAACTGTATGAAGGCCAGTGTGGCTGGAGCATATTGAACTGAGGGCAAGAAGGGTGGGATATGAGGCTGAAGAGGGAGGCGGAAGCCATATTACATAGGGCTTTATTGGCATGATAAAGACAATGGGTCTTATTCTATGAGCAACAAAAAGCTTTTAAATGTGGGCCAATTTGCAGGAGGTACTTAAATCAGTTTGAGAAAAGAACAGAAAATATCAAAACATATCATAGGCTCAGCAGGAAGGATGTTTCAAGAAACTTTTGTTTCAGGTTGTATCACAGATGAACTGAATCATGGTGAAATAGTAGTTGTCTTTTGTAGATAAATGCTGAATACAGTATACTGAAAGGTTTTAAGCTTGGGATTGACATGGTATAGTTAATGTTTTAAAAAATTACTTTGGCTGCTGTGGATTGCATGGTAGGTGGACAAGATTAGGAGCCTACTGCAATTAGATGATGGTGAGAGGATTAAGATGGTGGTGGTGGAGATGGAGAGAGGTAAACAGATTTGAGAGATATTTAGAATTGAAAGGGCTTGGTGTGGTGGCTTGGGGGTGGGAGAGAAAGGGAGAAATCAAGGATGCTACTCAGGATTCTGGTCATGTGGGTTTGGGTCATTCACTGAGATGAGGAAGAAAGAAAGAGGGACAGGTTTTCAGGGAAGATCAAGGATTTAGTTCTACACACCCCTGAGATAGCCAGGTGGAGAAGCCAAGCCAGTCATAGTACATCCTAGGGGAGAGGGCAAATAAATGAGCATTGTCCGTATAGAGATGGCATTAAAAGCTGTGAGAGAAGAGGTTAACCTGGAACACAGCAAAGAGAAAGGAAGAGGATCCTTGACTGACCTCCAAGGAACTCAAATGTTAGAGGCTGAGTGAAGAAGCAGGAGGTGGCAAAGAAGAGACTGAGGAAGCAGCAGAGAGACAGGACATGCTGAGGGTGTGTTGGTGATGTTTCAGGAGTGCTGAGAAGACAAGAGGAGGACTAAAAAGGGTCCACTGGATATGGCAATATGGATATTGGTAGTGACCTTGATAGAAGTGGTTTTGGAGGAGTGGTGGGGTAAACACCAGAATGAATGAAGAGTGAACAGATACACCAGTGATGGGAGTGGAAATTGATACAACCACTCTAGAAAAAGTTGGGCATTTTCTGTAAAGGTGAATGATGCATGTATTCTATGACCCAGCAATTATAGGTATATATCCCAGAGCAGTGGTCCTCACAGCGTGGTCTGGGGATCCTGAGGGCAGGGTGGGGGTGATAGGGTGTGGAGTCAACCATAATACCAGCACAATGCTATTTGCTTTACTCTCATTCTCTTAAGAATGCAGAGTGGAGTTTTCCAGAGGCTATATGACATGTGATAGCACAATAGATTGAATGCAGAAGCAGATATAAGGATCCAGCTGTCTTCTATTAAGCCATAGAGTAAAGAGATTTGCAAAAATGTAAAACAGTGCCACTCTTGTCACTAAATTTTCAATTTGAAAAATATAGTCATTTTTCATAAAAATGTTATTTGTGTTAAATGTAATAGTTTTTTATTGTTATTTTAAAATGAATATATTTAAGCTTTTCTCAATTTTTATTTCTAATACAGCAAGTATCAATTGATCTAATCCATAAACCCAACCTCGTTGGGGTCTGCAATGATTTTTAAGAATGTCCTTAAAGGAAGCCCTGAGATCAAAAAGTCTGAGAATTACTTCCCTAGAGAAATCCTTGCTCATGTGTACTGGGAGATGCTATAAGAATGTTCACCAAAACCTGTTTTTAACTGCAAGAAATGGAAACAAGAGTATGGGATGAATAAATTGAGACATACGTGGAATAATGTATGGAAATAATAAATGAATGAACTTTAGCTACATGTATCAACATGGATGAAACTCAGGAAACCTAACATTGATGCAAAAAAAAATCATAACAATGTTTATATAAAGTGGAAAAATGTGTAAAATTACACAATATGTGGATGCAGTCATATGTTGTAAAACCATAGAGTAAAGCAAGGAATGAAAAAGAAAATATTCAGGATAGTGGGTACCTCGGGAAGGGGAAGGAGATGCAACTGGGGAGAGCTGGCTACATAGGGGGTTTTGCCATTCGGAAATGATCAGTTTTTGCAGCTGGGCGATGGGTACACAGGCTATTTATTATTTATTCAAACTTTACATATATGTACATTCTAAAATTTATAATGTACATCATGAAAAAGAAATAAAATTAATTTTAAAAACAGGACTAATTGGATAGAGTGCTGTGGGGAGTGTAGTTTGTTACAGGACCCTCCCCGAAGTCAGAGGTAACCCCCACCTCCCCCCACACCACTGAAGTGCAGTTAGGTCTGTGGGCAATGCCCTTGAGAAACTTGGCTGTAAATGGGCACAGGGCTTAGATAAGGTGATGGTAGGAGGATGGTCAAAGAATAATTTTTTAAAAGATGAGGGATACTAGACTATGCTTGCTTGCTGCTTGCAACGATCTAGTAGAGAGGTGTAAGATGAAGGCACAGAGGAGAAAGGGAATAATGCAGGGGAAAGGAAGGGCTGGGATCTAGGGCACTGGGCCTCAGGGAGGAGGAGAGGTCCTTGGGCCTCTCACTGGAACAGGAAGGAAAGAGGCAAGGCTGAACACAGATAGTGGGAGGTTTAGAGATCCAGTGGTGAGAAGATGAGGGCTCTGTAACAATTCTCAATGTGTAAAGGCTTCTATTTTGTCATTGAAGCATGAGGTAAGGTCATTTTCTATAGAGAGAACAGAAATATTACTCAGCCTTTCCTAATAGCATGGTTATAGAAATTTTTTACTACCGATAGTTTAGAATAAAGTTCCAGCTTCACAATAACATACATTTTTAGTACTGTTGACAAATTTGGGGAAATCTGTTTATTTTCTTTCATATAGGAGCTGTAAGATGTCCAGGCAGTCCAATTTTCTTGTAGAGTGGCAAATCTCCAGTACTCTTTGATTGTTCACTGTTCATTAACCAGGGGCTTGGAAGACATCCGTGCAAATGAGGGACCCTGAAGCTTTAATGACTTCTACGAAAATCTTCCTGTGGCCTCTTTGAACTACCTCCTCCTCCAGGAAGCATTCTGATTTTCCCAAGCCGAGGTTCTCCCACAGGGCTTTATTCCTGCCACTCACTGGACTTTCCCCCAGTCTCTCTGAGCTAGCTAGGTCAGCCTCCTTCACCAGATGGAGAGTGCTCTGGGGGGTAAGGAGTCAGGGCACACTTACCTTGGCCAGGCAGACTGGGATTTGGTATTTTGCACCTCAAGTGAAGAGACAGGACAGGGTTTATCCTAATCCTTGGTTCATGATATACTCTCACCATTGGTCCAGGCTAGAGCTTCACTCCTAGCTCTTCTGTGTGACCTTCAGCAAGTTTCTCATCACTCAGAGTCTCAGTTTCCCCATCTGTAAACTGGGGATGATGCTAATACCTATTAGATCAGAGTTGTGAGGGTTCAATGATATAATCCATATAATGCATGCACAGTCCCTGGTACCTAATGTTTAATAAAAGATAGCCTTCCTTCCACGTTATTGAGACTGTACTGTCAGTGTAGGGTACAGTAGCCAAGGCCCAGGACCTGCTTTTTGTGCTCAGACAGTGGGCAGCACACAGACCAGTACAGCCCTGATATATCAAAATGATTTCATCCTTTGTCTTTATTTCTCCTTATTTTTCACTGTCTCTTCTTCCCTGTTCGCCATCACTGTCGCCACCTCTCAGACATTCATCTCTGTCTCTATTTTGCTTTCTCTTGTCTTTCTGTTTACATCTCTCTGGTGGTTTCTCTTTCCTGTCTCTAATCTCCCTTCATTTCTTGCTCTTGCCCTTCCTCTCACTATGTTGCCTGTGTTTGAGGGGGGTCACCTTTTTTCCATTTTGTTTCCAGCTAACTTACAATTCTCATTTGGTCTGTTTCCGTCCTCACATATAGAACACCACATTACCTAATTTGTTTCTGTACTTCTGTGTTACAGAATTTCTTTTTTGTTTCTCTTTCAATTTCCTCTGGCTCTTTGACCTCTTTTCTGTCCGCCTTTCTGTCCCTATCATTCTACCCTTATTTGTCTGATCTCTGGCTGTCTCCCAGGCCTCATCTATCTGCTGCTGCGTCCATCTGCCTCTGTTCTCCACCTATCTTTCTCTATTCTCACTTTTCTGTTCTAATCTCAGTCTTCACCACCCCCCAACATTTACATTCTTTGTCTCTGTTTCTGTCTATCTCTCGCACACACACACCTTGTTGGTCTTCTCACTCCCCTTTCCCTTTTTGATTCTCATTTCTCTATTATGCCTCTCCTTTTCTTTTTCTTTTTAAGCGAAAGCAAAAGTTTATTGAAGGAGAGACAACAGCTCCCACTGCAGCGAGAGGGGTCCTGAACGGGTAGCCCTCACCCCTTTTCCATCTCTGTTACCATCTTGTTGGGTTGCTCTCCTCATGTGCCTGTTTCTTGTCTTCATCTCTCTGTCCTTCTGTGTATTTCATCTGTTTGCTATCTTGTCCCCAGATCCCTGTCACTGTCTCTATCTCTGTCACTGACTGTGTAGTCAAGGGTATGGTTGCTTGTGCTAGATGGTTTGGATGCCAATCCTAGTTGTGCTGCTGACATGCAGTGCCTCAGTGTCCTCATCTGGAAAACGGGGCTGATGACAGTGCCTGCTTCACAGTATTGCTATGAGTATTCCATAAGCTAACACAAGTGCAGCTCGAAGAACCAGGCCTCAGACATAACAAACGCTCAAGTGTTAGTTTCTACACCATTAACCTCTTCTTCCTAATCTCCATCACCTTCCTTTCTGCCTTTGTCTGTCAAGTCCTAGTCACCTCCTCCCTACCTACTTGGCTGTTAATCATCTGTCCCTCTCTCCTCATCTTTCATGTAGCTGCCTCTCTGGCCCCATCTCTCTGTTTCTGTCCCCATCTCTCCCCCCACCTCTGCCTGCCTCTTCCTCCCTACGTTCTCGCCTTATTTCTGTCAGCCCCTCTTTCCCCACACTGTCCACTCTGTCTTTCTGTATACCTCTCTGTCCCATCCTTCTTTGTTTCTTTACCCCCACTTCTGACTGTCTGCTCCCACTTTTTACACCCTATTTCTCTGTCTCTGTCTTCTCATTTCTCTGTCCTCGTATCTTTACTTATCTATTTCCTTTAAAAAATCTTATTCTGTTTCTTTGTCCTCATCTCCTGTGTCTTCCTCTGGCCTCTTTGGACAAGTTGGATTGGAATTGGTCTGGTAGATAATGCGGAGCTATAAAAAGGTTAGGAGGAAGAAGTGGGCCTGGCAAGAAGCGAGTGGCAGGGTGTGGAATTTCATGGCTCTGCCAATTCCTCCTGAAAGACGTGGCCTCTGAGGTCAAGGTTAACATAAACCCCCTCCACTCAGACTCCTGAAGAAAGACAAAGAATGCTGCAGTTATTGGGAGGGCCAGGAAGGGGTATTTTTCTGAGTGAAATTCCATCCGGAAGCTGGAATCCAGAGCATTTCCTGTTGTAATGCTTCTTCCAGACTTGGAAAGTCTGAACTTGCCACGTAGCATGTGCAGTCTATGCATATATTTCTACAGTGAAACAGACATGCATGCAGAATCTTCTGTCCTTAGAGATGCAGACATGTGCAGAGACCTAAGGATACAAAGAGAATCACAAATCCTCACAGTTGCAGATACTCCAAGACATGAAAAAGCACACAGAACAAATCACCCCTGGCAGATATGCAAACGTACACAGGGACATTGAACGACCCGTGGAATTACCCCCTCATAGCTCAGGGGCCCAGGCAAACAGATACAGAAAAAATAGCTACACAGAGAATCATCCAGCTAATTCCTCTTTGAGAAACTGTTCTTTTTCAGTCTATTTTTGTATAAACAGAAACATACCAGAACATCATGTATAAACACATATTTATAGAACTGTACACATTCATATACAATCACAAATATCCAAAGCAACAGAGAATCACACATAGCCATTGCTTTGCTGGAAGTTCAAAGGTAGCTGATCTCCCTCTGGCCCCCAAATGACAGACATGCCGTTGTCCCCCTGCACCCCTCTCTGTGAAGGCACCACCAAGTACTCAAGCTAGAAACTTGACTGTTAGGACCTAGACTGAAATAATTGGAAAATCTAGTAAAATTTTTTTCCTAGAAAATATAAAATGACAAAAATAGTATAGGAAGAAGTAGAGAACTTGAACAGAATACTAAGTATTCGTGAAAGTGAAATGGTAGGCAAGGACCTCACTTCCCCCAAAATCCGGGCCCAGATGGGTTTATAGTGTATTTTGCCAGGCTCTCAAGGAACAGTTACTTTTTTCCTCATAAAAGTTATTGCAGAAAATAGAAAAGGAGGGATAACTGCTCAGCTCATTTTATTAGTCTACTATAATCTTGAAATCTCGATTCTAAAACCAGATAAGGACAATGAAAGATAAGAAAATTATAGGCTTATTTCACTTACTAATATAGATATATAAATCTTAAAAAAAAAAAAAGCTAATCAAATCCAACAGTATGTTAAAAATACATCACAGTCAAATGGAGTGTATTCCAAGAATGCAAGGATAATTTGTTTAACCTCAGAAAAATCTATCAACATAATTTATGACATTAATAGACTTAAGGAGAGTAATCATATGATTATCTCAATTAATGTAGAGAAAGCATGTTACATGTCTACTGATGATAAAAACTCTTAGCAAACTAGGAGTAGAAGGCAAATTTCTTAACTTGGTGAAATTGACATACCCAAACTTTACAGCATATCTTATACTAAACGGGGAAACTTAAGATGCATTTCCTTGAAGATTGAGAATGAAACTAGATATTTACTCTCACCAACCACTGTTTAATATACAGCTAGAAGTCTTGGTCAATACTATAAAGGGGGAAAAAGAAATGAGAGGTGTAAGGGTTAGAAGAGAAGAGATAAAACAAACAGATTAAACAGACACTCTATTGGAATTAAAGAATTCAGTAAGGTTGCCAGGTACATAATCAACTTATAAGAATCAACAGTATTTCTTTACATTAGCAATAAACAAGTAGAAAAAGGTAACAAAAACCAAAATACCTAAAATTAATCACTAGAACAAAATAAAAACTTCTCTAAATGTCAGGGTAACTAAAAACAAAACAAACAAAAAACCCAGACTACATAGTAAAATGCTTTTAATATATAAACATATAACTATAAAAGAAAACCACAAAAATATAACTAAATTAACACTAAAACATCTTTTGTGTCAAAAAATATAAATGGTCTTACCTCACCTATTTAAAGAAAAACATTTCCACTGGATCACTGAGCAAAACCCAACTGCTGTATTCAAGGGAGTCAACTAAAACAAATTTATTCAGAAAGGTTAAAAATATAAGAAAAAGCAAAGGTATACCAGTCAAATGCAAATAAAGCAAGTAGAAGTTGCAATCTTAATTATCAGACAAGTTAAAACCTTAGAATGAAAGGCATTAATTGTCAAGGTCCTTAAAAACAAGGAAAGACTGAGTAACTGTCACAGATTGGAGGAGATATGGTAACTAAATGCAATGTGGGATCCTGGGTTGAAGCCCGGAACAGAGAAAAAAAAAAGGTAAAATATGAATAAAGTCTGATGTTTAGTTAATAGCAATATACCAATGCTAATCTCTTAGTTTTGACAAATGAAGTTATATATTTACATGAGGGGCAACTAGGTGAAGGGTATATCTTTATGACTGTTCTGTAAATCTAAAATTATTCAAAAATAGTTTATTATAAAAAAGCATTAATCAAGGCAAAAAGGCCATGATTCATTTTTGTACCAAATAACAGCAACTTTAGCAAAGCTGAAATGTGAAAAGGTACAAGGAGGGATTGAGCAAGAAAGAAAAAAAAGAGAGAACTCATAGATGTGGATAACGGATGTGGGACTGAAGAGGGAGTGGGGTGGGTAGAGGTAGAAGAGGGCATAGAGGGGATAAATGGTGATGGAAAAAATAAAATAAAAACAAATAAAAAGGTACAAGGAGAAATAGAGAATAGACTGAAACACACTAAAAACAGGAGAAATTTAACTCGCCTTTCTCATTTCAAGACAGGTCAAATCAACAACAACAACAAACCACTAAGAATATAGAAAACCTAAACAACGAAATCAATATTAGGACAGAAGAAAATCTCAGTAAATTAGAAAAACTGAACCTAATAAAATGTTCTCTGATCACGATTGTATAAAACTAGAAATTAGTGTAAAATGGATCTTCCCCCTGAATATGTTTAAAAGTCTCTATCAAATAACTCTTGGGTCGAAGGGGAAACTCAAACCCAAATTGCTGAATTTCTAGACAATAATGATAATGACAATAGTACATGTCTGAATCTATGGATACAGCTAAAGCAGCGGTCAGAAGAAAGTTCACAGCCTTAAAATACTGACATAAAAATGAGGGGAAATTTATATAAATAAGCATCAGACTTGGAAAGTTAGAGAAAGAAAAACAAAATAAATTTAAGGGGAATAGAAGGAAAGCATTAACAAAGAGAAAGGTTCAAATAAAGGAATTAGAAAACATAACAATAGAACTAATAAAGAGAGGAGCCAATTTTGTGAAAAAGAAACATATAAGCCATTAAATAACATAATCAAGAAAAGGAGAAAGCACAAATATATGAATTCAGAAATGAAAAGTTGGACACAGCCAAAATAAGAGGATATTTTAAACACCATAAAAGACTTCCTGGTACAACTCTATGCAAATTGTTTTAAAGATCTGGAAGAAATGGAAAACTTCCTAGGAAAATATAATATACCAAAACTGATTCTAAAAGAGAAAAGTTCATACAGACCAATTTCCAAGGAAGAAATAGAGATAGCTATAAAGAGCTACTTCCCTCCCAAAACACCATACCATGCTTTTGCAGGGGAAGTCTACTAACACTAAAAAGCAGACCTTCTGAATGCTATTTTCATTCTCCTAAGCCTGGACAAAGAAGAAAACACTTTCAAATTCTTTTTATGAAATGAGTATAACATTGATACTGAGATCTCACAAACATTCCACAAGAAAGTGATCTAGACCAATCTTCACTTATAGTATTAATGCAAAATCCTACATAAAATATTAGCAAACAGAATCCATGACTGTGTGGGGTTTATTCCAAAAATGTAAGAATCATTCAACATTGAAACTAATATAAAATAATATTCAATGTTAACTATAATCGGAAAAAAAAAAAATCCCCCCAGCCCTAGCCAGTTTTGCTCAGTGGTTAGACTGTCGGTCTGCAGACTGAAGGGTCCTGGGTGCAATTCCAGCCAAGGGCATGTACCTTGGTTGCAGGTTTGATCCCAGGGCCCCGATTGGGGCACGTGTGGGAGGCAACCAATTGATGTGTCTCTCTCACATCAGTGTTTCTCTCTTTCTCTTCCTTCCACTCTCTCTGAAAAGCAATGGGAAAAATATCATCAGGAGAGGATTAAAAAGTAATAATAATAATAATAATGAATCAAATAAAATAAAATCCCCCAAAAGAATCATTCATGGCTCAGTGGTTGAGCATCAACCTGATCCAGGAGATTGCAGTTCGATTCCCGGTCAGGGCACATGCCCGGGTTGTGGGCTCCATCCCCAGCAGGGGGCGTGCAGGAGGCAACAAGCTGATCAATGACTCTCATCATTGATGTTTCTATCTCTCTCTCCCTCTCTCTTCCTCCCTCTGAAATCAATAAATATATATATATGTATTTAAAAAGAATCATTCAATGTTAGGAAATTCATTAATAAAATCTAACATGTTATTAAATGTGAAAAATCTTATTTTCAGAGGTGAGAGTTATTTGACAAAATTCAACACCCAATTATTTAAAAAACATGCAATAAAAGAGGAATATAGCCCGGCTGGGCGTGGCTCAGCAGTTGAGCACCAACCTAGGATCCAGGAGATTGCAGTTCAATTCCCAGTCAGGGCACATGCCTGGGTTGCGGGCTCGATCCCCAGTCGGGGGCGTGCAGGAGGCAGCCGATCAATGACTCTCTCATCATTTATGTTTCTGTCTCTCTCTCTCCCTCTCCTTTCCTCTCTCTGAAATCAATAAAGATATATTTTAAATAAATAAATAAATAAATAAATAAATAAATAAATAAATAAAATAGGAATATATGGTTTCCCCCTTAATATAATTACATGCATGTTTTTATGTCTTCAAATCCAGCTATCCAGCATTTCATTTAACCAGGAAACACTAGCAGCATTCATATGCTAAAATCAGACCCAGGTAAGGGTATATATTCTCTCCACTAAAATTTAACATTCGTATTGGAGTTAGCAAGCATTATAATGAGAAAGAACAAAAAAATGAGAAGTATTAGGAGGAGGTAAAGCTATCATTATTTATAGATAAGACTGTATAGCCAGAAAACCCAAGCAAACTAATTGAACAATTACTACAAACAAGATAATTCAGTAAGGTAGCAGGATATAAAATTAATATATATAAATCATGGAAGAGAAGGCTCCATTTATTAAAGCAACAAAAAAGATAAAATATTGTCTTAGTCTACTGGGGCTGCTGTAACAGCATACCATAGACTGCGTGGCTTATAAACAACAGAAATTTATTTCTCATAGTTCTATAGGCTGGGAAGTCCAAGAACAAGGAATGGGCAGATTCAATGTCTGTTGAGAGCCTGCTTCCTGGTTCATAGACCGCTTTCTTTTAGCTGTGTCCTCCCATGACCTAATCACCTAATTGCAAACATTCAGTCTACAGCAACCACCTAGAAACAAACTTAACAAGAAATGTCCAAAATCTTTGAGAAAACATTTATAAAACTCTGGAGGAACAAATGGAAAGGCATCCCACATTCTTAAATAGGAAGACTCAAAATTATGAAGATGGCAAAATAATTTATAAATTTAATATAAGTTCATTAAAAATATAATTTTTTTCTTTTTCTGAAACTAGACAAGTTGAAATCAAGTTCAAATGGAAACATAAGTAGCAATCACAGCCAGGGTATCTCTGAAAAGGAAGGACAGTGATAGGGGACTATTGCCACAATAAGCTGTGTAAAAAAACAAAGTTAATATTTATGTACCAAAACTTAGAGTTTATGGGTCACCTGGAGGTTCTACACTCTGGGTCAGGCTCTGTTGACCTCAAGTGGGCTAGCTCATGAGTTGGTGGCTTGGCTGGAGGTCGGCTGCTATAGGATGCCTTGGCTGAGAGGGCCAGGCTCATTTCTACATGTGTCTCACATCCCTCCAGCAGGCTAACCTGAGTATCTTCTCATAGCAGTGGCAGGGGTCCAAGAGAGGAAGCAGAACATGCAAGAGCTTTTTCAAGTCTCTGCTTATATCAAGTTTGATACTATTTTGTTGGTTAAAGCAAGTTATATGGTCAAACTCAGAGTCACTATGGGAGGGAATTACCAAAGGGTGTGGATACAGAGACACATGAAAAACTGGGGCTATTAATGCAATCATCACAAAACTACTCCTCAAAATCTAGAATTCATAAAAGAAAACATAAATTTGTTTACATAAAAATAAAATTTGTGCCCTGGCCGGTGTGGTTCAGTGGCTAGAGCATTGGCCTTTGTACTGAACAGTCAAGGGTTCGATTCCAGGTCAAGAGCAGGTACCTGGGTTGTGGGTTCACTCCCCACACCCTGGTCAGGGTGCATGCAGGAGGCAACCAGTCAATGTGTCTTTCTCACATCAATGTTTCTCTTTCCTTCCTTCCTTCCTTCCTTCCTTCCTTCCTTCCTTCCTTCCTTCCTTCCTTCCTTCCTTCCTCCCTCCCTCCCTCCCTCCCTCCCTCCCTTTCTTCCTTCGAAATAAACTAATAAAATTGGTAACTGTGGAGGGGGTGGTGACAACTGGGTAGAATGAACAAGAGTGGTTGACACTTCTCAAAGTATAATTTTTATATAGTTTTGATATTCAAAATGTATGTGCATTATCTATTGAAAAAGAAATAAAAACAAAATATTCACAATAGTAACAAAAACTATAAAGCAACTAGGAATTAAATTAGTAAAAACACACAATTCCAAAGAGAAACTTGAAACTCTTAATAAAGAACATGGACAGGAGGTGAACTGAACAAATGAAGAGCTATTCCATGCTCTAGATGGGATGTGTTAATATTCTGATGATGTCAAATCCCCCAAATTAATCTATAAATGCAGTGCAATCCTAACCAATATTCCAGTTGGACTTTTGAAGAGCTTGATAATTTTCTCAAATTTATGTGGAGATGTCACTAAGATAACGCTAAAAGATGAAAGAGGAGGGACTTGCCCTATCAGATGTTACGATACATTACAAAGTAAAAACAAGGTGATGTTAGTGCAAGAACACAAATAGTCCTATGTGTGTGTGTTTCATAATATATGATAAAGGTGGCATGGAAAACCAACAAAAAAGGAAGAATTGTTTAGCATTTGATGGTGGGAAATGTGGCTCAGTATGGAAAAAATAAAATTGCATCCCTACCTATCACCACATATGAGAGTGGATTCTAGATGGATTAAAAGACTTAAATGTAAGGCACGAAACCATAAAAATCCTGGAAGAAAACATAGGCAGTAAAGTCACAGACATTCCACGCAGCGCACTTTTCACTGATACAACTCCTAGGGCAAGAGAAACAAAGGAAAAAATAAACATATGGGACTACATCAAACTAAAAAGCTTCTGCACAGCAAAAGAAAACAGCCTCAAAATACAAAGGAACCCCACGGTCTGGGAAAACATATTTGCCAAGGATGAATCTGATAAAGGGTTAATTTCCAAAGTGTACAAAGAACTCATAGTACTCAGCAAGAGGAAGACAAACAACCCAATTAAGAAATGGGCAAAGGACTTAAATAGACATTTCTCCAAAGAGGACATACGGATGGCCAAGAGACACATGAGAAAATGCTTGACGTCGCTAATCATCAGAGAGATGCAAATTAAAACCACAATGAGGTATCACTTCACACCTGCCAGAATGGCTGCCATCAACAAATCAACAAACGACATGTGCTGGCGAGGGTGTGGAGAAAGGGGAACCCTGGTACACTGCTGGTGGGAATGCAGACTGGTGCAACCACTATGGAAAACAGTATGGAGGTTCCTCAAAAAATTAAAAATGGAGCTGCCATTTGACCCAGTGATTCCGCTCCTAGGAATGTATCCTAAGAATCCTGAAACATTCATCAGAAAGGATTTATGCACCCCTATGTTCATAGCAGCACAGTTTACAATAGCTAAGATCTGGAAACAGCCCAAGTGCCCATCAGTAGATGAGTGGATGAAAAAGCTGTGGGACATTTACACCATGGAATTCTACGCAGCTGTAAAGAAGAAGCAGCTCGTACCCTTTGGGACAGTATGGATGGTCCTGGAGAATATTATACTAAGTGAAATAAGCCAGGCAGCAAAAGAAAAATATCACATGATCTCGCTTATACGTGGAATCTAAAGAACTTAATAAATTGACCAGCAGAATAGATTCAATGACATGGAAGCATAGGTGAGACTGACCAAATGTCAGAGGGATGGAGGGGGGCGGGGGGATGGAGGGGGAGAGAGTAACCAAAGAATTTATGTGCATATATACACAACCCAAGGACACGGACAATGGTGGGGAGAGTGACTTGGGAGGGGGAAGGAACGGGGGGGGGGATGGGTCATTGGGGAGAAAAAGGGACATTTGTAATACTTTAAACAAAAATAAAAATTATAAAAAGTTAAAAAAAAAACCCCAAAAACCCGAAAAAACCCCCCAAAAAACCTTAAGGTGAAAAGTAAACTCTAAAGTTAAGAGAAAAAAGTAGGTGAACATCTTTGTGACCCAGGAGGAGGGAACTACTTTTTATTTATTTATTTTTAAAATATGTCTTTATTGATTTCAGAGAGAGGAACGGAGAGGGAGAGAGATATAGAAACATCAATGATGAGAGAGTCATCATTGACTGGCTGCCTCCTGCATGACCCCTGCTGGGGATCAAGCCCGCAACCTGGGCACTTGCCCTGACCAGGAATCGAACCGTGATCTCCTGGATCCTAGGTAGATGCTCAACTGCTGAGCCATGCCTGGCCAGGGAGGGAACTACTTTTTAAACACCCCCAACCCCAACCCCAAAACCATAAGGAAAAATTTTATGAATTTGATTACAATAAAATTAACAATTTCTTTTCTCCCCCTCCCCTTAATTTATTTTCAAAGAAGGCTATCATGGACAAAGTTAAAAGAAGGAGAGAATATTCACAATGTCTGAGACTGACAGGGGACTAATAGCTAGACTATATAAGGAACTCTAGCAGATCAACAGGAAAGAGGGACCCCCGATAAAAAAAAATGGGCCAACTATACAAGCAGGCAATTTACACGAGGCGTTTAACACACATATGAAGAGATGCTCAAAAATTCATGAGTAATTAGAGAAAGCAAACTAAAACAAAATATTACTTTATACCTGTTAAATTGCGAAAAAACTAAAAATTGGGAAATATCAAGTGTAAGTGAAAATGTAAGGATATAGGAATCCTTGTACACTGATGGTAAAAGTGGACTGGTGTAGCCATCTCAGAGAACCATCTGGCAATATTAGTGTTCTTACTCAAACTTAGTCACATAAAGTATGTGCACACTTTATGATGCAATCATTCTCCTGGGTGTATGTTCCAAAGGAAATTCTCATATAGGCAACCAAGGGGACATGCAAAAGGCTGTGCATCACAGTATTATTTGTGGCATCTGGGAGCTGGAAGCAATCCTGCTGTCCATCATTATGGTAATATTCAGCAAAAAATGTGGTGAAGGCACACTGTGGTTAGCACGAGCAGTAAGCAATACATTAGATGTATACACGGCAACGTAGATGGACTTTGAAAACATGTGGCTGAATGAAAAAAGAAACATAATGAGATACCATTTATATAAAATAAAACTGCACACACACAAAGCATCCTTCATTGTGGGACACCTGATGTTATGTGTCTCCTGAGGTGATACAGTATGAAGTAAATAACATCTCCTATGTACTGTTATTGCTAAGAATATTTAACCTGAATCTAATCTTGTGGAAAGAGTAGATAAATCCAGAATGTGGGAGAGTTTACAAGAAACTTGTCAAAAATATCAGTGTAATATAAAACACAAAAAAAATACAGGGGTAGCCCTGACTGAGTATCTCAGTTGGTTACAGTGTTGTCCCAATACGCCAAGGTTGATGGGTTCGATCCCTGGTCAGGGCACATACAAGAAGCAACCAATGAATGCATAAATAAGTGGAACAACAAATAGATGTTTTTCTCTCTCTGTCTCTCCTTCTCTCTCTAAAATCAATAAATAAAAAAATAAAAAAACATACAGGGGTACTGTTCTAGATTAGAAGAGATTTAAAGCTACCCAAAGGACACAGACAATAGTGTGGCATGGCAAAGGCGCAGGGGGGGAGGGGGCAGGGTGGAGGAGGTCAATAGGGAAAAAAAGGGGACATCTGTAATATTTGCAACAATAAAGATTTTTAAAAAAGAGATTAAAGCAAGCCCTGGCTGGGTATCTCAGTTGGTTAGAGTGTCATCCTGTACACAGAAAGGTTGCAGGTTTGATTCCCGGTCAGGGCACATGCCTAGATTGCGAGTTCAATCCCTGACCAGCCCTGGTCAGGGTGCATGTGAGAGGCAACTGATCTCACATTGATGTTCCTCTCTCTCTCTCTCCCTCTCTTTCCCTCCCCCTCTCTCCTTCATCCCCTCTCTCTAAAAATCAATGAAAAATGTCCTTGGGTGAGGATAAAAAAAAAAAGAGGTTAATGCAATACAACAACCATACATAATGCATAAACCTGGATTAGATCCTGGGATTAAAAAATAAGAGAGGTCTAAAAACAGTTTGGACACAATTGGAAAATATGAATATAGGGCATTTTTGATAATATTATTGTTGTTAAATTTTCTTAGGTGTAATAATAATATTGTGGTTATGTAGGAAAATGTCCTTATTCTTAAAGATGTGTGAAGAATTTTGGGGTGAAGTATTATACTGCAACTTTTGATTGGTTCATTAAAAAAGGGGATGCATACATACATATATAAATAGAAGTAGAGCAAATTTGGCAAAATATTAAGGGTAAATGGGCTTTCATTGTACTATTCTTTCAACTGTTCTGAATTTTGAAAAATTGAAAAATAAAAATTTGGGGGAAATACACATAAAACAACTGCATATTTTGCAAGAATACATATGAACAAAAGAGATATATACTTTAGAATGGTTGTGTACATGAGGGAAATAAGAGCAGCAAGTAGAAATAAAAGTGAATTTAAAGAAATAGCAAAAACCTCCCTAAAGGAATACATATTCATTGAATATGTGAAAACACAGAAAAGCACAATGAAAAAAATCCCCAAATTCACTGATATTCTCATTTTCTCTGTTAGTTCTCAAAATGCAGCACCTGTACTAGCAGCAGCAGCGTTATCACATCAGCACCATCACCACCACCATCATCATCATCACCACCACCACCACGTGGGGACTTGATAGAAATGCAAATGCCTGGGCCCTATACCAGGCTTACTGAAACACAACTCTGGGTATGGGGCCCAGCAATCGGTATTTTCACAAGCCCAGTGATTCTGATGCTGGCCAAAGTTGTAGAAATAGTGATCTAGATTTAACCACTGTTAATTTTGCTGTGGATCCTTGCAGTCTCCATGAAAATATTATGAAATCTTTTGGGCATACAAATAAGTACAGAGAACAATATAAAACAACCCCCTGTACCTACTGCCCAGATAAACTGTTAGACAAACAGTTGAAATCCCCTGTGTATCTCTCACTCTGCTCCCTTGTTTTCTTCCCTAGAGGTAATTGCCATTCTGCTTTTGGTATTTACTTCCCTTGTTTTAAAAGTATTGTTTATATATTTATGTAATCTATAAACATAGTGCACTGTTTTCTAGATTTAAAAAGTCTATATGAATAAGTGGTCTCATACTTCCTGTATCCTTTTACAACTTTTATCTCAGCATTGTGTTTTTGAAATTTCTCTGGGTTGATACATGCAACTCTGGTTCGTTTTTTTTCCCACTGCCATATAGTATTCCATCGTAGGCTGTACCATTATTTATTTTTTCATTCTCCTTTTGGTGAACTTTTAAATTGTTCATATATTTTCTCTATTACAAACAGTTCTGCAATGAATATTCTTGCACATTCCTCCTTGTGCATTTGTATAAGAATTTCTCTAGGACTTAAAGTCTAAAGGATGGATATACATATATACACATACATATATACATCTATGACAATAGAATTGCTGTGTCCCAGGGCCATTTTCAACTATTCTGGATACTTCCTAATTGTTTTCCAAAGTAGTAAAACCAATTTTCACTTCTATCAAATATTTCATTATAATTTTTCCCTTATAGTTTGTGCATTTCAGACTTTGTTTAAAAAGTCCATAGCTGGGCCTGGCCGGGCGTGGCTCAGAAGCAGAGCAAAGACCTAGGATCCAGGAGATCATGGTTTGATTCCCAGTCAGGGCACATGCCCAGGTTGTGGGCTCGATTCCTAGTCGGGGGCGTGCAGGAGGCAGCTGATCAATGACAACTCTCTCATCATTGATGTTTCTCTCTCTCTCTTCCCCTCTCCCTTCCTCTCTCTGAAATTAATAAAGATATATATTTTTTAAAAAGTCCATAGCTGGGCCTTGGCCAGATAGCTCACTTGGTGTCATCTCCAGATGCACCAAGGTTGCAGGTTTCATCTCAGGTCAGGGCACATACAACCATCAACCAATGAATGCATAAATAAATGTAACAACAAATTGATGTTTTTTTTCTCTCTCCCTTCCTATCTCTCTGTAGAATCAATAAGTAAAAATTTTTTAAAAAGTCTGTACCTGTCCTAGGTTACAAAAATATTCTCTACCCTCTTATGTGGAAATAAGTAGGGATCCAGTTTTGTTTTTCTCCTTATCGTGAGCCAAATTACCCAATGCTATCTACCAAAATGTCCATTTCCCATTGATTTGTGGTGCAGCCTAAAATTTCACCCATTTAACAAACATTTGCTGAAGCCTGCCTTCTACCAGTCTTGTTGAAGGTTCGAAGATATACGGCCCTTAGTGTTAAGGATTTCACTCTCCTGCGGAGATACAGCCATGTAAAGGATTATAGTATCAAGTGATAAGCGCGACAAAGTGCCTGGGTTTCTAACTCAGCTGGGTTAGGTATTAAAGAAACATTAAGGATTTGCTAATGCTGGAGTAAAGACGGTGACTAGGGCTGGTCTGGGGTCCAGAGGAGTCTTTTGTGTGTCCAGGTTGAGAGATCAGCATCCTTCCATGATGCAGGGGCAGGGAGTCCTGTGTATGAAGCGGTAGGACTAGGCAGAGGGTGTCATTTTCTGCCTGGACTTGGTGGAGGTGGAGGGACATACTCTCGGGGTAGAGGGGCTCGGCCTCACCCCAAAGTTTAGGCTAGAGGAAGAGAAGGGGCTGGAATTAAATTGTAAGGAATAAGACATTTTCAGACTCACATTTACGGTTTTTAGGGGGCTACCTCTCTCTCCAGCCAGGTCAGGAGCTCCTCGAGATAGTTTCTGAAGAAACCCTAACTTGCCCCTACTCCAGAGATATAAATTCATTCCCTTCTGCAGACACTGCTCCGGGGCCTGAGGGAAGAGGGGGAGGAGGGAAGAAGGCAAACGAGTGGGAGAGGCTTCCACTGGTTCGGCTCTTGGGCCTGGCCTTGGATCGTAGCTTTTGCAGAAAGAACTGGGAGTGGCTGCCTACGGGTTTGTCTGGCGCCCTACAAGCCGGGATGGTTGCTGGAAACAGCTAACCAAGTCCCTTCAGGTGGGGAATACTCGGCAAGACATGTGACTCAGGCGGCCATTTTCTCACACGCTGCCCGTCGCCATCTTCCACTGTAGACAAAGGCACTGACCCCCCCCTCGTCTGATGCGGTCGTGGTTATCGCCTGGTTTTTACGTTTCGGGAACATGCGTATTTAGGCCGAGGCAGAGGACCGCAGAGAAGACCTCGGCTTATAAGTAGGTTATATGACCAAACCAGTAAGCCGCCGCTAACCCCTCCCGCATCTCCACCTACCCGCTTGACTATTTCCTCACCTTACGGGGCAGCCGGGAGGCGGGGCCATTGCGGCCACGGGGAAGGGACGGGCAGGCGCGAGCTGTCAATCCGAAGCCCCGCCCCTCAGAGCGCTAGGCGGGTGGAGCTGGAGCCCGGAGGCTGGGTTCCGGAAGCCGGAACCCTGCGGCGCGAGCGCGGCCTTTTTGGGCCCCAGCGTGTTTTGTCTTCCTCTTCTCTCAGATCCCCGCCGGAAGTGGAGGTAAGACACAACTCTCTTTTTTTAATGGTGAGCACTTACCAGCCGGCCGCGCGGTAAGGGTCGTCTACACGAGGTAAAACAAGAGGCGCCCTCCACCCAGGAATAGAGAGGTAAAGAGCCGGCTTCCTTCCAGGTTAAAGGGCCCAGATGAAGGGCAGGGATCGCTCCGCACGTGGACACGCGCGCAAATGCACTCTTGCCGGGTAGAGGGGCACAGCCCCACCCCATTTAGACAGCTGTAGACCCGGTACACACTATGTAGTCATAGACTCCGCTTGTCTGGAGAAGCGTTTAGTGCCCGCCTCCCTTCATTATAGTGAGGCTACATTCCGCACTCTCCGGGTGTAGACAGGCGTCGACTCCCCTGCCCGAAGACGTGGCGACATCGACCCCACTCGTCTGGATACCTATCCCCAACCCCACCAGGCTGACCAGCACAGATCTCTACGGGCGCCAAGGCACACTGGTCTGCCTCGGCGCTTTGATGTATTTCCCCCTCCCCCGCCTGACCACCAGTATAGTGGAGCTAATATTCAGAGGGAGGGAGCATCCTTCCGTTCGTGTTAAGACCTAGAGACCTAGCCTCGCTCTGGTGTAACTAATTAACTGAAGCCCCGCCCCGGCTCCTGCAAAGATGGTAGATCACCCCTCCCCAAGTGACTGGAGGCACAAGCCTCAGCCTAAGGTGAACTATGCAGATTTCCCCATCCTAGGCTAGAGTGAATACCCATTGTGGAAAATCATTCCACTCTTTAGGGAGGTGTTGGTTTACTGAATTTGTAAGGGCTTGCCCCGAAAATGCCCCACAGCAAACAAACTGCAAAAGAAATTAACCCACAAAGAAATGGTCAGATATGCCTCTTGTGGAGCTCCCTGGGTAGAGAGGTTTAGATTTGCTCTTCTTTGAGGTAGATAGAGATCACCCCCCTCCAAAGATTTAGAATCATCAAATGTAGCAAAGAAGAGACTCCAAGGGAACAGAGAGCTCCCCCTCTCTGCAGTGTTGAGAGGCAATGACATCACTGATCACCCACAGTTCATGCATATGGGCTCCCCATTTACCCAAGGTAGAGGAGCTTACATCTCTTTCTCTCTACCCAGGGTAAAAACACAAGACTCCCACCCCCCAAGTGTAAAACACAGGATCCCCCAAGTGTAAGGGCCAGCCCATTGAATTTATAGCTGGGTTGCCACCTCCACTGCTGCAGAGAATCAGAGGTCCTGTTCCCTTCAATGTTGGTATACTATTGACTTCAACTCATATAAAAGATAGATTTTTTTCCCCCATCCCACCATCCAATAGACTACAGCAGGCAAGGTGCAGACCCCATGCAAAGCTGCATAAGTTCCCCCTTTGTTAGTGTGGCACTAATGTTACCTTGTAGTAAAGACAGGCATATCAGTCCCACCCCCCACCCCCACCCCAGGGTAAAAAGACCCAGAACCACCCTCTGTACAACTTAGAGATCTACAGACCCACCCTTCTCTCCCATGCAGCAGAGATGCACGCAGCCACTGTACCAGTTTCCCCAGTTCCTCTGCACCCCAGAGAATAGGGACAGAAGGCATTTTGTCCCCCCCAATCACCAAGGAACAGACCCCAGCCACACATGCAGGCACATATTTTCTCTCCTCCCCCATTTTGCACTAACCTCAGCCCACTTAGACGCAGATAAAAACCCTGTTCTGAGGTCCCTTTTCCTGGGATTTGTCTTTACCCCCTTTTAGGGTAGATGAGACACAGAACCCCATACTTGGGAAAAGAAGTACTATTAACACCTAATGTAGAAAGTTGTCTTTGCATACTCCCTCCCCTCAGTGTAGAGAGGTTTAGTGCTATTCCCTTACCTATAGGGTGGAGAATTGAGGACCAAGGACCCCATCTGATACATTGTGGCATTGACTCCACCCAGGAAGAGAGGTTCAGACCCAGCCTCCCTTTGGGTAGTGTGATGCTGCCTTCCCTGTGTAGACTCAACTATACCAGGCCCCAGCTTCAGTATAGTCCCTTCTCCCAGTTCCTCTAATTGTTAGGGCTTCTTTATGTTCAACATTTTATTTTGTCTTTTGGAGGCTCAGAGGAAGCTTGTGGCATTGTGGTTCCCCACTCCTGTCTTCATATTGGTTCTTCTTCCATTCCGACAGGAAGAAAGGCTGCAGATTTGAACCTATCTCCTTTTAAGTTGCTCATCATGATGAAACTTAGACACAGTGAGTTTATTTTACCACCCCATCCAATTATAAAATTGTAATGAATATTCATAGTATTTCATGGTAACTTTAAAAAATTGCCCAGAATGTACAAGATTGCTCTGTCTTTTATATATGGTATTATTGTTGTCTTCCCAACTTCCTTGTGAGGCAATGCTCCCCTTATTTCCCATTCCCATTTTACAGGTGAGAAACAGACTCAGCAAGGTTAAGTGACTTGATATGAGGTGAATAGCAGTAAATACCATATCACACTGCCTGGAACCCTAACATGCCCTAATATATATATTTTTAAGTTGTACCTTAAGTTGGTATCATAAATTGTACCCATGGCTAAGGGAATGGACTCTGGAGCCAGACTGAGTTTGAATCTTAGCTCTACCACTTACTAGCTGTGTGGTCTTGGGCAAGATACTTAACTTCAGTCTCTTTATTTACAAAATGGGGTATTTATAGTATTTACCTAATAGCGTAATAGTATCTACCTAGCCCTGGCCGGTGTGAGTCAGTTGGTTGGAGCGTTGTCCTGTACACTAAAGGGTGGTGGTTTTGATTCCCGGTCAGGGCACATACCCAGGTTGCGGTTTGATCCCTAGTCAGGGTGTGTATGAGAAGCAAGCGATAGTTGCTTCTCTTTCACATCGCTGTCTCCCTCTCCCTCTACCCCCTCCCCCTCCCTCTCCTTAAATCAATAAAACATATCCTCAGGTGAGGATTAAAAAGATAGTATCCATCTAATAGTGTTATGAGGATTTAATGAGTTAAAATAGGTGAGATACTTAGAACAGTGCCAGGCACTGTGGATGGCACAGTGGGTAGACTGGATGAGAATTGTACAACCCCAATAGCCCTGTATTCTGTGTGAATGGTCACCCTGCCTATATAGGGCTTGATGAAAAAAAATTCAATGCATTTGCTTTATATAATCATAAAAAATGTCACTATGAATAAGACTTTGGTATGTTATTACCAAAAGCAAATAATCATTTTTTTTCAAGTAACACAAGAAAAATGAACAAAATTAACTGTATTTAAGAACATCAAATACCAGAAGATAATAAAATTATTGATAGCTATAAAGAAAACCATAGTCAGCTGGTTAAATAGAGTATTTGCATACAAAAGAACCCTGGTGCCCTAGCCTGTTTGGCTCAGTGGTTAGAGTGTCGGCCTGAGGACTGAAGGGTCCCAGGTTCGACTCTGGCCAAGGGCATGTACCTTGTTTCAGGCTCCATCCCTGGTGCGTGCCGGAGGCAACCAATCGATGTGTCTCTTTCACATTGATGTTTCTCTCTCTCTCCCCTCCCCCCTCCCCCCTCCCTCCTCCCCCTCTCTCTCCCACTCTCTCTGAAAAACAGTGGAAAAAAATCCTCCAGTGAGGATTAAAAAAAAAAAGAACCCTCGCAGTTGAAAATAATGAGGAATACCCAGCCAGTGTGGCTTAGCGGTTGAGCATCAACCTATGAACCAGGAGATTGAGGTTCAATTCCAGTCAGGGCACATGCCCAGGTTGCGGGCTTGATCCCCAGTGGGGGGGGGGGTGCAGGAAGCAGCTGATCAATGACTCTCTCATCACTGATGTTTCCATCTCTCTCTCTCCCCTTTCCTCTCTCTGAAATCAATAAAGATACTTTTAAAAAAATAAAATAATGAGGAAGTGTTATATGGGAATATTATGTGGAAAGACTAGTATATGGAAAAACTATTAGATGGAAAGATCTCCAGGATTTGTTAAGTGAAAAAAGCAAGTTGCTGACAAGAGTACATAGTATGGTACCTTTTGTGGGAGAAAGTAGGGGGAACTAAGAATATATGTTTGCATAAAGAAACTGAATGATGTACGATAAACTAATAAAGTGGTTTCTTAGTGCAGTGAGGGGTCCACGGTGGCTAGGGACAAGTGTGGGAAGGAGACCTCTTAAAGTACACTTTTTCATTTTGGAACTTTATGACCTGTTTAAGAGCAATCATACACACTTATATTAGTGGGAGAAATGGTAAACATTAAATTGAATAGAAAATCTTTACATGTACATACAAAACAAAGATTTTCACTGATGAATTGCAGTTAAAGTATGTAATGAATAACTGGGAAGATTATTGCAGTGGTAGATGGGAGCAATGCTGAGTGGTGCAGCTAGAGATACTTTGGACCCAAATGGTAACGATAGTGATTAAATCTGGGAATGTTATTGGGGAGCTCTATAAAAAGTGTTCAAATACGGTTTCAACTGTTGTACATTTTTTTGTTTTTGTGTTTATGTTTTGTTTCTGTTGTACATTTTTGAATGGTTAATAAAAAGGAGGGTATGTTTTATCACTTAAAAGATTTACAATCCACTGTAATGACAGACTGCACAGGGAGGAAAGCGGGTGGCTGATGAATGAGGAACAGAATGGAGGTTTCAGTGTTTTAAAAGTCTCTAGGAGGTTGAACAAGTGAGCTGGAGGATAGTCCGGAGGGGTGTCTGAGACTTACTTTCTGAAGTACAGGCAGTTAAAGATGATGATCATAGATGTCACCCTAGCAGTGGGTTGGCAGGTGGCTGCATGGATTAGGGGTCTCTGGAGGTGAGGATGTTGAGGAAGTGGGAAACTGGATTGTTGGAAGAGGCCCAGAGGTCGCCAAAGTTACCTGGATTGATGGTGGCAGTAGGGTTGAAAGTAAAGCTCTGAGCCATGTGCTTCCATAAATGAGAAAAAGTGACTCATAGATGACAGGCATAGCAGCAGTCTCAAAAAGGAGCAGGATTTTCCTCCCTCTTTATTTTTCTTTTTTTAACAAGAGGGAGAAATAGTCTTGGTTTGGCGATGTTGAGTCCAGAAAACACCTCCTCTACCTACTGGCCCCAAGGTATTCATGTGCCAGAGAAAACAGCAGCCATTTTTCCAGAGGCCTGCAGGTGAAACAGTGTCCTCAGACCTGAGTCTCTATTAAGGCAAGAGCTTGGGGGAATTGTTCCTGAGGAAAGATGGAAGAATTAGGGGAGTTTTAGAGGGCACAGTGGGAAATTTGAAGCAGGGTCAGAGGGAGAATGTAGGTGCTGGAGTCAGTGCCAGGCTGGGTATACTGGGATGTAGTGGGGCGATGATGGGTGAATGGAGAGCTCTGCCTTTGAATATTGATTGATGTCAGAGTTGGTGGGTGGAGACATTTAAGCTCAGAGAGATTTGAGAAAATTCTTTAAGGTCATATAGATAGGCAGTTATTGAGCCAGAATAGGAATTTATGTGTGGCTGGCTACAAAATAGTAGCTGTTTTCTCTCTCAAGCTGTTAAGAAGCAGCAACAGATTAACAGTGACTCCTGGGTGCTGAAGTACTGTGAGTGATGGCTGCACCCTTCCGCTCTTCTCTTCTTCTCCCTTTCTCCTCTCTCTTTCTGAAACAGATGTTTTTCCCCTCTCTATGTGATGTATTTTCTTTCATTGTGTGCCTGAATCCAGTGCAGGCTCTCAGGCAGATGGAAATTGTTGAGTAAAATGGCCAGACCTGGTTCATTCCAAACCTCACATTCTTTTCATTGCAACATGAGTACTTTGCAAGAAAAGGAGACTTGGGGGTCTGGTTTTTTTGTTGTTATTGTTGTTACAGGGAAATTCGACCCATTCACATTCGTTGTGGTAACTAATATGTTTGATCTAATTTCTCCCATGTTACTACTATATATATTTTTGTTCGTTTCTTCTTATTCCCTTATTTATTTACTTTGAAAAAATTGATTGTTTAAAAAAATCCTCCACCAGTAATTAAAGTTATGTTGGTAATTGCATTTTTATTGATAGTGGACATAATTAAACTTAAATTTCTCTTACCACTTTACCAAAGTTAAATAATGACTATTTTGTTTTTTAGGGGTTTTTTGTTAATCCTCATCTGAGGATATTTTTTTCCATTGATTTTTAGAAAGAGTAGAAGGGAGCGAAGGAGGGAGGGGGAGAGAGAAACAGAGAGAGAGAGAGAAAGAGAAAGAGAGAGGGAAACATCGATGTGAGAGAGACACATCGATTGGTTGCCTCCTGCATGCACCCGACCAGGACCAGGGATCAAACCTGCAACCCAGGGAATCAAACCCATGACCCCCGCAATGCACAGGCCCATGCTCTAGCCACTGAACAATACCAGCCAGAGCAAATAATGACTGTTTTTATTTTACTCTTTCAAAGTGAGGCAAAAGCATGCTTTCTTGCTTTTGGTTTTCCAACTCCTATTGCTTGATTCCTGGATTTTGCTGAAATAATTTGGTATTTTAGTTCTGAGCTGTTATGATATGCTTCCTGAATTTTAAGAATCCTTTTTTGCCTGGCTGGGCGTGGCTCAGCGGTTGAGCATCGACCTAGGATCCAGGCGATTGGGGTTCGATTCCTTGTCAGGGCACATGCCCGGGTTGTGGGCTCTATCCCAGGTCGGGGGCGTGCGGGAGGCTGCCGATCAATGACTCTCTCATTGATGTTTCTATCTCTCTCTCTCCCTCTCCTTTCCGCTCTCTGAAATCAATAAAAAGATATATTTTGAAAAAAGAACCCTTTCTTAATATGTATCATAGTTCCTAGCTACATTACTACCATTTTAAAAAGATTTAATGGTAAGTTTTAATAGATTTCCTGCCCACCATTATTTGTTTCCTTTAGCTTGAGATTTTTATTCTGATTTAATTTGTATTTTTGCTGGTATGCTTCCTCAAGTAGTTTTACCAGAAAGGGAATAGAGATGGTACCCTAGCCAGGTACCTCAGTTGGTTAGAGCATCATCCCGATGTGCCAAGGTTGTGAATTTGATCCCCAGTAAGGGCACATACAAGAATCAATCAATGAATGTAGAAATAAATGGTACAACAAATCAATCTCTTTCTCTCTCTCAAATCAATTAAAATTTTTTAAAAAGAGAAAAAAGAAGCCTGGCCGGGTGTGGCTCAGTGGTTGAGCATCGACCTAGGATCCAGGAGATCACGATTCAACTTCCCGGTCAGGGCACATGCCGGGGTTGCGGGCTCGATCCCCAGTTGGGGGTGTGCAGGAGGCAGCCGATCAATGACTCTCTCATCACTGATGTTTCTATCTCTCTCCCTCTCTCTCCCTCTCTCTGAAATCAATAAAGATACATTTAAAGAAAAAACGAGAAAAAAGAAAAAAAGGGAATCGAGGTGATAATCTTCACACATCTGTCTTTCTTTTGTAAACTTCACATAAGAGTGATCTATTGGTCCTGTATAGGAATTTAGCTTGGAACACAGCCCCTTGTCTCGGAACTTGTGATGGTTATTCTTCTGTCGTCAGAGTTCAGAGTTGTAGATTTGAGAAGGCTATCTACTGCTCTTGCCTTTGTTGGAAACTTGTTCTCTTTGGAAGTTTATAAGATTTTCTCTTGATCCTTGGAGTTCAGAAATTTCACCAGCATCCGCCCAGGATATGTCTTTTGTGTTAATCTTGGTGCTACATGAGCCTTTCTAATCTGAAACCTCAAGCCTGCTTACGACTAAAGGAACTTTTATCTATTATTTTTAAAAATGCTTCTCCATTTGTACCTTTTTCTCTTTCAGGAAATCCTAGTATTTTTTATTGACACACGGGGTGGGGGGGCATCAATTTATTGTTCCACTTATTCATGCATTCATTGGTTGCTTCTTGTATGTGCCCCGACCGGGGATTGAACATGCAACCTCAGTGTATCTGATGATGCTCCATGCAGTTGAGCCACCCAGCCAGGGCAGAAACTCCTGTTATTTATATAATAGCTCTCCTGGATCTATTCTCCATATTCTAATTTTACTCATAATATCCATTTCTTCGGATTTTTGTTCTGTTTTAAGTAAGCACGTCCCTCGATTTTTCAGCTTATTAATTTTATTGTTAGTGATGTCTGTTTTGTTCTTACTACATCTATTGAATTTTTATTCAATATCAGGTTTTGGGAATCTTTTTCTCATGCAGTTCCTTTGAAGTATGTTGAACCTTCTCAAGAATTTGCAATCTAGTAGTCCTCTTTTATCCGCCGTTTCACTTTCTGTAGTTTCAGTTACCAGCAGTCAACTGCAGTCTGAAATAATAAATGGAAAATTCCAGAAATAAACAATTTATAAGTTTTAAATTGCACACCATTTTGAGTAGCACCATGAAATCTTGTGCCATCCTGTTTTGTCCCACCTGGGACATGAATCATCCTTTTGTCCAAAGCATCCACACTGTAGACGTTCCCTGCCTGTTAGTCACTTCTTAGCTGTCACTGTTACCAGATCGACTGTCCTGGTATCACAGTGCTTGTGTTTAAGTAACCGTTATTTTACTTAAGAATGACCCCAAAAGTGTTTCCTTTAAGAGAAAGAGTATGTATGTATAAAAAAAAAAAACATAGTATATATGTGATTCGATACTATTTGTGGCTTCAGGCATCCACTGGGGTTCTTGGAACAAATATCTTGCAGATAAGGGGGGACTACTGTAGTGTATAATTCTCATTTCCTGCATTAACTGTGCTTCAGTGTGGACCACCGGATGTGGTCAGGGAGCCTGTTCTGGTAATCTCAAGCTGTTCCTTTATTTGTTTATACCCGGAACTTCCAGAATCTCCCCCTCTAGGAATTCCTTAGCCCCCTTGCAGGTGGTGAGAATTAAGGAAAGCCACTCTTCCCTAGAGGCCAGAGGTGAATGGGATGACAGGTGGGACTTTCCCATTGAAGGTGGAGAGGCCTCTTAAATTCCTGGGCTTTGTTAAGGTGTGATTGGGGCAAGTGAGCTCTCTCCTCCTTCTATCTAAGGGAGGCTGCAGTTTAGCTGAATAGGGCAAGTCCCTTTGGAGGCAATGGGCTGAGCAGGGTTGGCAGGAAGGGGTTGTTCTCTCCCCATGTGCTTAGGGCATCTATCCTGGCTTAGCCAACTGGGACTCCTCAGATCATTTTCCCAGGGTGCCAGCCCCCTACCTTAGCTAGGTGCTGAAATTGTTGAGTTGCCTCCTGCCAGAAGTTGGGGGAGAGAGAGGAGTTACAAGCAGATATTCAGGTCATTCTTTTCACAGGATTCCTTAACAGTTGTTTCAGTTTGCATTGAAATAATGCCCCAACCATCATATTCAGTACTTCTTACAATGTTGATGCTATCTCCCTGTCTGTCTTGTCCTGGGCCTAGACATACGTGGTGTCAGAGGCGTCCTTAGCTCCCAGTGTGGCCTGGCCTTGATAAGGTACCAACGAATGTTGGGTAGATGAGTGATAGCTCTTTTTTTTTTTTTTTTTGTAGAAAATAAGAAGCCAGGTAAAGGTTCCAAAGGCTGTAAGAAGGTAAGTTGGCCCTACCCTCAGGTAAGGTATGCCCATTGTTGGGGTAAGGCTAGGAACAGGCTGCCTGCCCTAGAAGGAACCCACAAAACCCAATAGATGTTGGGTGAGTCTAGACAGAGTACCACATTGAACTCAGTGGATCTGGCTTTCCTTCCTTCTCTGAGTGGCCGCAGCAGAGAATCCGCAGCATTTATTAAGTTTACACCACAAACCATATGCTGCTTAGTGCTTGATTTACCTTGGTAGGGATGGTCATCGTCCCATTTTTTAGATGAGGAAACTGAGCCTCAGTGAGAAAGTTCCTAGGTTCAAGGTAGTACAGCTGGGACTTGAGTCTGTCTGAGTCCCAGTGCCTATCACTCATGGATAGGAGAAAGGTCAAAACATAATCTTTGGCCCCAGCTCCTACATCTCCTGGCCCTGCTAGGAAAGGTATGGACAAGTAAGACTTGGATCGGAGCAGTGTTTCTCAAATTTTAGCATTGTTTAAGTTCTCACAGTTTAACCAGGGCTCCAGAGTTACCTGGAGGGCTAATTAAAACACGAATTGCGCCCTGGCTGGTGCAGCTCAGTGGTTAGAGCATTGCCTTGTATACTGAAGGGTCACGGGTGTGGTTCCCGGTCAAGGGCACATACCTGGGTTGCGGGTTCACTCCCCGTCCTCGTTGGGGTGTGTATGGGAGGCAACCAATTGATGTGTGTCTCTCTCACATCAATGTTTCTCCCTTTCTTTCTCCCCCTCCCTCCCTCTCCCTCTCTCCAAAAAATCAAAGGAAAAAAAATATCCTTGGGTGAGGATTCCAAAAAAAACAACACAGATAGCTGGGCCCCACCCGAGTTTCTGATTCAGTTGTTGTAGCATTCGAGAATTTGTATTTTTAACAAGTTGCCAGATGCTGCTACTGCTGGTGCTGGTCCAAGGACCACACTTTGAGAACTACTTAGCTTTTCCCTTGGCCTTTACTTGGGACACCTTCCCAGTTGCACCCCCCCCTTTCCTGGGGTTCTTCAGTCAGTCCCTGCCTGGCTAGGGGAGTCAGGGTTTCTTTTTAGCCAAATGGGCATACCTCTGGGGCAGAGCCCTTCTCTTTTTTGTTAATCCTCACCTGAGAACGTATTTTCCATTGAATTTTAGACAGGGTGGAAGAGATGGAGAGAGAGAGAGGGAGGGGGGAGGGGGGAGGGAGGGAGGGAGGGGGGAGAGAGAGAGAGAAGAACATCGATGTGAGAGACACATCGATTGGTTGCCTCCTGCATGCGTCCTGACCAGGGCTGGGGATTGAACCTGCAACCCAGGTATGTGCCCTTGATCAGGAATCAAACCCGCAACCCTCTAGTGCACAGGCTGATTCTCTAACCACTTATCCACACAGGCCAGGGCCAGAGCCCTTCCTTTTGCTTGCTGTTCTCGTCCCTTTCCCCTGACAACTACACTTCTGAGAAGCTTTAACCCCCCTGGGAGGGGTGATTTCCATGGATTCACTTAGCTCTGTTTGATTTTTTTCCACCTGTGTGGTGACCATCCTGCAAAGCAGAATGGGAAGAAAGCAGCCTTCAAGGTGGTCTCCACTCCCCAGTCTGTGCATCCCAATGATCATGCCAACCGGGAGGCTGGATTAAAGAAGAAGAGGGTAAGGCCTTTACTATGGGGGAGGGAAGGGCTTGCCTTGACTGTCTGGTCTACAAGGGAGGTAAATGGAAGGGCAAAGGCTAGAATGGTTAGGGTTGTAGAGGCAGGAAGGGGCAAGGGAGGATGTTACTTTGTTACTTGATTTAGTGTCTCCGTTGCTCACCTCCCGGCCCATTGCTGTTTGGCTTATGTTCCCACTGCTCCACTGAAATGGCCTCTACCAGCCTCACCAGTGTGTTCTCTGACATCAGACTGGCAGATAGTTTTCATCTCATCTGATCCAAATTCTCTGCATTGGCGACATGCTTTCTTTGAAATACTCTCATTTTGACTTTCTTGTCATCTCCCTCTCCTAGGTGTCCTCCTTCCCCTTTTCCAGCCTCTCTCCCTGCTCTCTAAATGGTGGGACACTCCATGACTCTGTCCTCTTTTCCCTCTGTTCTTAAAGGGACCCTCTGCCAGAAACACAGTCCCTCTCTGCTTCCCATGCCCTTTATTGTTCTCTGCCCTGCTTTCCCGTCCTGCATCTCTCTGTCTTTTTCTTTCTCTCAAACCCCTTATCTCCTGTTTTCATTTATGCTTTCGTCCTGTACCCCTGCTCCTCCTACCTGGCCATGTCGCACTGTTTCCTCCTTCTGGCATCCTCTCCCTGTTCCTCTCGGTCTCCCATCCCTTTCTCAGGCTGCAGACCTAGTCAGCTGCAGTCCTGGTGTGTGTACACTTGTTAGGTTGAGGAGCTGAGGGAGAAGCAGCAGGCTGCCCGGGAGCAGGAGAGACACAGACGCAGAACCATGGAGAGCTATTGTCAGGATGTCCTGCGACGCCAGGAGGAGTTTGAGTCCAAGGTAAGAGAGCAGTCTTTGCCCCTGGCTAGGACTGGTGTGGGTTTGCTCAAGAGCATCTTTTGCCATTGCTCTTTGAAAGGAGAAGAGAAGGTGTAAGATGGTTGGAAGGGGGGTGGGGAATCAGTGAAGAGAGGATGGGAAAACAGTGAGGAGGGAGGGAGGGAGGGAGGGTGAGAGGGAGGTAAAGGGCCACCTTGAGCCTTAGGTGTGACTAGACAACCCTGGATAGGTCCTTTCTCCCAAGCTGGAACCCAAAGATGGGTTGGGAGTGGGGGTAGGGAGATGTAGGAATAAGGGAAGGGGTGGGGGGGAGGGACAGAGTATGAGGGGAGGTTTGGGAGAGAAGTGTATGTGAGGGATGTCCCCTTCTAGGGCTTCTTACTGCCTTTCTGGCATACGTGCTTATCTCACAGAATGTGCACTTTCCAACTCATAGTCCCTTTTCTAGCATAAAGTACAGATTTTGCCTTCCCCATACCATGTCCCCCATAGTTTGTTTTTCTCACACCTTCCTCTCACATTTCTCCCTTACACACCCATGTGCACACTTAGGCCTCTAACTGGTGCTTGAACACACACGCAGGCACACATAGGTACCATGTGGGCCTGTCTGTCCTTCCGGTTCCCAGCTTTGTTGGCTAGTCAGAGCTACTCTTTGGTGGGCTGGGACTCACCTGGTTCCCCCAGCCTCACATGGTTTCCAAAGCCCTGGTTCTTACCCTGTTTCCTCCCCTGGACCATTCTCTTGTTTTTTCCTTTAGGAGGAAGTTTTGCAGGAATTAAATATGTTTCCTCAGCTGGATGATGAGGCCACGAGGAAGGCTTATTACAAGGAGTTCCGTAAGGTCTGGGGATCCATTTCTTAAGACCCTTTAGGGAGGGCACCAATCCACTCCCATCTCCTCTCCATTTCTGTTGTTCTTGACTGAGATGGAGATCTTTTCATTCACGGGCCTGTGTGATTGCTACCCTGTCCTTTCTTTGCCTCCATCCCTTGTCCTCTGCCCTGCAGGTGGTGGAATATTCTGATGTGATTCTGGAAGTTCTAGATGCCAGGGACCCATTGGGCTGCCGCTGTTTCCAGATGGAGGAGGCTGTCCTGCGGGCAGAAGGCAACAAGAAGCTGGTCCTGGTCTTGAACAAGATTGGTGGGTATTGAGAAGGATTGGGTAAGACAGGGCAGGGGGCAGGCCTTCTTAAAAGACCAGCTCTGACTAGACCCTGAAGCCCAGCAACTCAATGGTATTCCTAACAGTTGTGCAAGGTAGGAATTCTTGTTCCAATTTTTAAAGCCAGGAATCTGAGGAGAAATCATTTGTCTAAAGACACACACACAGTGCAGCAGAAGTTGGGAATGGAATCCACGCCTGTCTGCCTTTGATTCCCCCGTTCTTTCTGTTTTGAGCCTTATCTGTGACTGGCTAATCCTGGAGAGTTTCTTTCTTTTCCAAGGTGGAACCCAAAGACTAGGGCACAAAAGCAAATCGGCTCAGGAGTCACTCAGGGCTGGGTCCCATCCCAGTTGTGCTATTTGGTCTGGGATCTTGGACAAGTTATGTCTCCCGAGAGCTTCCATTTCTCTAGCTGTAAAATGGGCTGCAATTGTCCCAACCTCACAGGGGTGTTGTGAGAATTAATAATAATGTGCTTGGTATATGTGTGGTCAGTGTCTCACAAATGGTAGACATTTTTATCCACATTATTCTTGACATTTGATCCAGAGAGAGGATGGGAAACACAGTCTTTGGGAGGTCTCAGGCTCCCTGTGCACCCTGGCTTAGAAGACAGGCACATGGGACCAAACAGTTTTCCCATTCTTCCTGAGGGAATAGAGGTCCCTTCTGGGAGGGCCAACTGGTCCCTTAGAATATAATGTCCTTTCTAACTCTAACCTGGGGACTGGACAGGGCCTGACAGGGCTGGGGTGGAACCTGTTGGCAGGAGGTGGGCCTAGCCTTGGATATGGGTAGATGCATCTTTGGAGTGAGCTGTCTAGGTCATGTTCCCCTTACCAGTTCTATCTGTTCCTATTTCCTCCAGACCTGGTCCCCAAGGAGATTATAGAGAAGTGGCTAGATTACCTTCGGAATGAGCTGCCAACCGTGGCTTTCAAGGCCAGCACCCAACATCAGGTCAAAAACCTGGTAAGCGTGGGCCAGGGGCCTCTAGACTCTTTAAGGGTAGCCCGAGGTCAGGGATAGGGGATCATGACTTGGACTGGGGCCTCCAGCTCTTTGGTAATTGAACTGGGCCTTCTACTTTGAGCTCTTGGCTTTACTGGATGACTTAATATTAGTTTCATTTCATTTCTTCCTATATTGTTGCTCTTCAGGAAGCATTTTTTCCAGCTGTAAGGGTAATACATATTGGTAAATAGTTAACTGTTAAATTTTATTTTATTTTTTAAAAATATATCTTTATTGATTTCAGAGAGAGGAAGGGAGAGGGAGAGAGAGATAGAAATATCAATGATGAGAGAGTCATTGATCAGCTGCAGCCTGCAACCCGGGCATGTGCCCTGGCCGGGAATCGAACCCCGATCTCCTGGATCCTAGGTCAATGCTCAACCGCTGAGCCACACCTGGCTGGGCAACTGTTAAATTTTAAAATATATGCCTTCATTTGTTTTTCTCTTTAAAACATCACACTACTTTCTAATTGTATCATTAACACAGAAATACATTTTCATTGTAAAATATTAAAAGTATACAGAAACATTGATTGCTTCTAGGGAGAGAAACTGGGTGCTGGGGACGTTTTTTCAGTTTTGCCCCAGATGTAAAACTTATTATTTATTAAAAAATAAAGTAGAAAAAATAAAAACAATTACAGATAAAGCTTAAATACCCTTTCACCAATACCCTTAATCCCACTATCCTTTATCCATATATAACCAGAAATAACCACCACTGTCAGTATGGAAGAATCCAGATGTTTTTCTGTACTTTATATATGCAGGGAAGTATATATAAAGAGAAAATAGTGTTTGTGAGTATCATATATGTCATCCTGTGGCTTGCTTTTTTTTTCCTGGAGACCTTTTTATAGAGATCTACCTTTTGATGTTAAGTAAAATTAGTTTCCAATTTTTTATCATCATAACCAGTACTTCAACATACACCCTTGCACATGTTTATGTAAGTTAGCTATTGAAAGGTGAAGTGGCTGGGTCATAGGCATTACCCATTTAATATTTTCCTAGAAACTGACAAATCGCATCCCACTGCCTGCAAGTGGCTGTACCATTTATCTTCTTGCCAATGCAGTAGATAAATGTGTGAGAGGGCCTATTTCCTTTCACCCTTGCCAACATTCATATATAAATATTTTAATCTTTGCTAATCTGGAAGACACAATATATCATTTAAAATTGCAGTGGTGTGGTGGGAAGTAAGGAAAGAGGAAAAGACAGAAGGGCATTCTGGGCAGAAGAGGTGGGATGAGGACTAAAGAGATGGAGGCTGGAATGGCCTTGTCCTGTGTGAGGAATCAAGGGAAGGTAGGTTGTGTGTGGGCCAGGCATTTTCTTTTCCCTTTGCAGGTGTCCCTGTTGTGCAGACGAGAGCACCAAGGCCCTGAGAAGGGAAGCAGGATTTGCCGGGCACACACCTATGAGAGGAAGAGTTGGAAGTCCAGTCTGGCCTGTTTTGAGGCTAGGATGCCATCCTGTCCCTGCTGAGGGAGGCAAGAGACGTGTGTAGGCAGGGGCAGGGACAAAGAAGACTGGAGATACAAAGACAGTGGGAAAACAGAACTGTGGGTTTCTGAGGGGAGCAGCGAGATGGCAGGTGTTCAGAGCCTGTGGAAAAGTCTTCCACTTTGGGCTGAGGATCTCTATGATCACAGGCAGGCCCTGAAAATTTCTCTGAAAGTTGAAAATATGGGCTGAGATCACGTCTCCTACCTGATGCCTCTTCTGTAATGTCCCTCATTTTCTAGAATCGTTGCAGTGTGCCAGTGGAGCAGGCCTCTGAGTCACTGCTGAAGAGCAAAGCCTGCTTTGGAGCTGAAAACCTCATGAGGGTTCTGGGGAACTATTGCCGCCTTGGGGAAGTGCGCACCCATATCCGTGTGGGTGTTGTGGGTAAGATGCCTGGGAGGAGGTCCCAGGGCCCAGCCTCTTCCTTGGGCAGGGGCTTCATTGTGGGAAAGGATCCTGTGAACTTCATGTCACCTTCTTTGTGGGAAGAGAGAAGCAGTTCAGGAAGGGTTTTGTGATTTGTAATTTGGATTGGTGGATGTGGGAATGCATACTCAGAATCACCACTGCGTGCTGCATTTTAGAACCATGGGTCAAATGCACAGGGCTACGCTTGGAGTTGGCACCATCTCATCCTGCCAGAGCTGTGGGAAGGAATGGTGAACATCTCCCTTTTATAGATAAGAACACTAAGGCCCAGAGATGGGAAAGGGACTAGAGGGGCTCATTTCTGTGTGAGATAAGGCAGAGCTGAGGCTCAATCCTGGGCCCCTGTGGATCCCAGGGCACCAAGGGAAGGATGGTGAGTTTGGAATAGGGAACTGGAGAGAGGCAGAGGTAGACCATCAGGGAGAGGAAGTGAGCCAGCAGAGAAGGACATTGAGAGAAAGCTGTACACTAAGAAAAAGGTATAGATATGCATACCTGAATAGACACAGAAAAGGAACAGGGAAGCCAAGTGGTGGGGTTGGTGGGCAATGGAAAGGGGACACATTTAAATGACAGAAGCATACAGAGAGACGGAGATATGATTAGAAAGAAATACCAAATGGACATAGAGACAAATGTGCACGGAGTCCTGTAGAGAGGAACGTAAGAAGGCTGGAGACACCCAATTTGTATGGAGAGGCAGACCTGTATACATAACCCGAAGGGAGAACGAGAGAGAGATAAACAGGGATGGAGAGGCAGATTTAGAGAGAGCCACATAGAACACACACACAGAGGCCTATGCACACATACAGATCCATAAACACAAGTGCAGATCTGCATGTATGGAGACATGTATAGACCCAGAGGAAGTACCTCTAGAGACAAACCCAGGGGCAAAACACATGCAAACCAAGCCCCTTCTATACACTCACCTTAACTCTGCTTCTTTCAAGCAAATAGAGCCAGAGAGACACACATGTGCCCAGATACACTAGGCCCTCAGATACAGCCACATACCGTGATTCACAGAGAGACAGCTACATGGACACGTCTATGATGAGATAGATATATATGCATGGGGGGAGGAGGGGGTTTGGGAGACACAGATAGGGAAAGAGAAAAAGACACAGTGAAACATATACAGGGGGGCCCACTGGGGGAAGGAATATGAGCTGAATTGACAAAGAGGCAGAACTGGTGGGGTCGGGAGAAAAAGAAAGGACAATGGCTAGAATGAGAGACAGTGAGGCAAACCAGCAAAGAAAGAGGTGCTTAGATACAGAGATGTACAGAGAAAGAGAGATGTAATCAGAGAAAAAGACTGAGTGGAAGAGAGTGAAAAATGGAAAAAGCAGTAATATTTAGAATGAGAACAACCAAGACAGGCAGGCAGGCAGGTAGACACACACACACACAGCTGTATAGAGACTTACACACACACACAGGCACATCTGTGAAAGAGCAGTAGATGTGTAACTTCTAGGACACAGAAGGAGATTGGTAATAATGAGAGAACCAGGGAGGGAGAAACACAAAGACATCCACAGGCCCAGAGGTGCCCTAATAGAAAAACACCACAAGCAGACAGCTGCTCAGAGAAAGGGACATCTGGAGATGAACCCTCACACCCGCCCCACCCACACCTTGGTCAATTACACACCAGGACAGATGGTTTTCTGTTTTACGGACACTTCCCAATGTCTGACTTCTGTTGGATCATGTCACAGAGACCTTGCATTGAGCACCTTTCCCAGGCTGGTTGTAGGTAGGAGGTGAGTGTCATGTCTAGAGAGAGGGGCACATCTAGCCAGTGTGCTTACAAATGGAGGGGAGGGGTAAAAAGGCCATGTAGGGACTTGGTCAGGGCCTGGTGTGGGAAGGCAAGAGGGCAGGCTCTGATTTTGGTCACTGCTCCTGCCTGGGCACAACAGGGTGGCCCATATGTTCCTAAGGGCCCTTCCTGCCCTGAACCAGCTGCTGCTCTTTTGTAGGCCTTCCCAATGTTGGGAAGAGCAGCTTGATCAACAGTCTGAAGCGCAGCCGTGCTTGCAGTGTGGGAGCCATTCCTGGGATCACCAAGTAAGCACCTGCCTGCTCCCCCACTTACACTGACTCTACCATTCCCCCTACCATTCTCACACCTTCAGCCCCTGCCCCTTTCCTTCTCTTGGAGCATCCTCAGATTCTTCCCCTGGGCATGGGAGTCTCATTAACAGCCTTCACTTACCTGGTATACCCTAGGTGTGGTCTAAACTCCCAACTGGGTGCCCCCCTCCGCCCCAGTAGCTCCTTGAAGCCTCCTAACAGCCATGCAAGATGGGCTATGAAAAAGCAGCTTCGCTTCCTAGGTCAAGCAACTGAGACTCAGAGGGTCAAAAGCTGACCCACAGTCATACAGCTCAGTCCCCAATGGCTGAGGCTAGACTAGAATCAGTCCTAGGCCTGCAGGGCCCAGAGCTCCTGGCCCTGCATCTCTCTGCCTTCATCTGTACGCCATCTTCCCCTCACCCCTTCTCTCAACTATGTGCCTGGAGCCTAGAGCATGCCAGACACATCAGGACTCATCAGTGTCCTGCATCTTCTCTTATCTCCTCACTCTTGCCCAGGTTCATGCAGGAGGTCTACCTGGACAAGTTCATTAGGCTGCTGGATGCCCCAGGCATTGTCCCAGGACCCAACTCGGAGGTGGGCACCATTCTGCGCAACTGTGTCCATGTGCAGAAGCTGGCGGACCCCGTGACCCCAGTGGAGACCATCCTGCAACGTTGCAACCTGGAGGAGGTGCGCAGGGCTCTTGGTCATGCCCTACCCCACTCCAAGGGCCCTTTATGTTCTCCTTGCTGATTTCTCTTCTTCCTCTCTTCACCAGATTTCCAACTACTATGGAGTCTCTGGGTTCCAGACCACTGAGCACTTTCTGACTGCGGTGGCCCAGCGCTTGGGCAAGAAGAAGAAGGGAGGCATATACAGTCAGGAGGAGGCAGCCAAAGCCGTCCTGGCTGACTGGGTGAGGTGAGGAGGGGGTAGGAGTGGGGGTGAGGCTTCGTGAAGGGGACTGAGCTGTAGGACCGTGGGTCAGTGATTAACAACTCACCATCTTGATCAGAAACCACCGACTGGGTTCGCTTGTTGCCCCTCACTGTTCTGATTTGGGAACTCATCTTCTCTTTGATTGATTTGCTCTTAATGACACCACCACCAATTTCCTCCAATCTCCCATTGCAGCGGGAAGATCAGCTTCTACACACTTCCACCTGCCACCCACACTCTGCCCACCCATCTTAGTGCTGAGATCGTTAAGGAGATGACTGAAGTCTTCGACATTGAGGACACAGAGCAGGCCAATGAAGACACCATGGAATGTAAGTGAGGGCGAGTGCACTGGCCTCCCCAGCACTTGGTCTTGTCCTAGCGGAGCCACACAGACCTGACAACAAATTCCATGTTTGACCTCCCCCTTCCCTGGCCCTCTTTGGTTTTGAGAAAATTGTGTAACCAGCTCCAAGCTTAATGCTTTCAACTACAAGGTGGGGAATTCTGATCTGGGCCATGGGGGCAGTTGTGACTCTTGGTAGATAGGAAGAAAATCAGCAAAGTACTGTGTGTACAGTGAGGTGTTCAGGAAATGCAAGCTTACTTTCCCCATCTCTTGGGACCTGGAGTGGACTGAGACACTTCTCTCAAAAAGACCTTCTCTCATGTAATCCTAGGCTTTGCCTCAGCTACTGTGTGTCCATTCCTAGATTTTCATTCTTCCCTCCATTGGCAAGTGAGGCATCTGAGTCACAGAAGGGTGATATTTGCTGAATAGTGCGTCAGTGGCAGGCAGAGGTGGCATTCAAACCAGCTCTCCTGCCCCGTTGTCAAAGACTCTCCCAGCTCAGAGTAGCTAAGTGGTTAAAAGAAGGGACTGCCTGGATTCAAATCCAACTTTTGTTTCTTGTTAGCTGTGTGATGCTACACAAGTTACTTAACTTCTCCATGTCTCAATGACATCATTTGTAAAATAGGGACAATAGCATCCACCTGTTACTTAATAGGTAAAAACACTTAGATCAGTGCCTGGTGTGTGTGTGTATATATATATGTGTGTGTATACATATACATATACATCATATACATATACATATATATATATAGTACTTGGTAAATATTAGCTGTTATTGAGTCATGTGACTTTTCAAAACTCTGAAAGGAAGTTTGTTCTTTTCAGATACTACCATCTGCTGTCCTAGCTTATGGCTCTTCCTTCCTTCTCCACCCTACCTTAGAAAGGTACCCAGTGCTCTCTGGATCTGTCTGTGGGCACTCTGGGGTAGTAGAGAAAGCCCAGGCTGGCCTGTCTTCTAGTTTCTCTTGAGGACCAGTAGTTTTCCTTCTCTGGGCCTCTTGGTGCCCTTGGATTACAAATGAGGATAAGGACTTGCCTGCTTTAGAGTTTATTTCCCAGGTGGCTTCGGACAAGTCAGCCCTCTTTCTGAACTTTTCCTCTTTATCATGTGGGCAGTTGGGAGGAATTTCCACTTTCATTCTTATGAAGAGGCTTGGCCTTGGTTGCATGTGAGGGCAAGAGGGGCTCCATCACTGAGAATGCACTTGGGAAAAAGATGGAGGTCTGGGAAATTGAGAAGAGGGGAAGGTTACCAGTGAGAATTTCCTAAAGGAGTTGGCCCTAGTGTTGGATCTTGAAGAGTGAGTAGGACTTAGAGGTCCAGGGAGGGGATGGAAGGGAAGTTTAGAAACAGGTATGAAGGTGGTGTTGGCCCATGCAATGAGCACATTTGCAGTTTGCAGGGGAGTTCAGTTTCAGGCAAGGGGCCAGAGGGTGGGGGAGAGAGGCCTGGTCCTGAGAGGGCATCCCAGTGGTTATCATTTACAGAGCAATGTGGCTGGATGGTACATTGCAGCCAGTCCTCTGCTATGACTCATAGCAGCCCTGTGTCATAGGGCTTGTGGCATTGTCATTTTCCAGATGAGGAAGCTGAGGCTCCAAGACCAGCTCCCATCAGGCGAGTGCCCTACTGCAAAATCCATGCCTTTTATCCTTTGTCCTATGGCCTCCCAGCAGGAAGGAAAGAGCCTTCCTTCCCAACTCCCTCGAGCAGTATCCACATATCCTTTCCACTGAGACCTAACCAGGGGGCTAGCAGCAGGGAGGAGCCAAGGCCCTGACAGTGGTGTTGGTTGTGTTAAAGGCTTGGCCACTGGAGAATCTGATGAGCTGTTGGGTGACATGGACCCACTCGAAATGGAGATCAAGTGGCTCCATTCTCCGATGATGAAAATAGTAGATGCCTTGGAAAATAAAACCACCGTGTGTAAGGTACCTATCCCTTTTCTTCATGGCAACCCTCTCCTCTACCCAGGGCTCTTTGAAGTGGTCAGTCCCTTTTGCCTTGCTCCCATGAGTCTGCCTGTAATTACGGGGAGGTGTGGGTTGTTCACTTTACCCTGTGGGCTCCCTGGGTGCATGGCAGGTTGCATCCTTTGCTAAGCCATGGCTGGTCCAAGGAGGAGGCGTGTTCTCACAGGCAGCTTTCCCAGCCTGGTTCTGGCCCTGAGAACAGGTATGCCCGTCTAGCCGCCCAGGCGTTCAAGTTGCAAACCTGGGTATCCTTGGGTATCCTTACCTTCAACTAATATCCAGGATCTCATACACAGTTGGTCACCAAGTTCCATGGCTTCTCCCTCTTAAATCTGAGAAGCTGTCAGCTTCTTTCTCTCCCTGCTATTTCTGTAACCCTAGTTTAAGCTGTTAGTCCTCACCTGGGCATATGTATATCCCATGGTTTCTAATGGTCCAAACCAGCCATGCTATGGCTCCCTGTTCATGACTCCCCAGCACCTATAGGATCAAGTCAGTACATTGTGCTCTGACTCCTGGAGGCTTTTTCAGCTTCGTCTTCTGCCATACCCCACCCCCATCTCTGCCCTTCGGGAGATCACACTTTAGGGGGTTTCAGACACAGACATCTTCACTGTGATGGGAGATACACAGGCTGGGGGTGGGTGCAGAGGTTGAGAGAACATGGATCTAAGGGCCCTAGCCTCTACTACTTGTGGGTCAGGGGAACCTCTTGAAGGCTGAGGAATTCTCTGGGTAAGGGGGTGGCAGCAGCCTGTGGGTGCGGGCTCAGCCTGTGCTCATACCAAGGCTCAAAAGGATGAGACCAGGGTGTTTGGAGAAATTACTAGTGGTGTTGGGTAGCTAGAGTGGGATGGAGACGGGGAAAGATGAATCTGGAGATTGGTTATAGAAAGTCTTGAGTTTGACTTTAAAACCATGGGTAATAGGAAAACTGTGAAAGTTGCTTATTTTTTTTCTTTTACAGGTCAGAGGGTTTTATTTATTTTCATTTTACTTATTTAAAATTTTTTTTCATATTTATTTTTGGACTAGGTAATACGTGTACATGGTATAAAATTTAAAAGGTACTAAAGGGTGTACAGGGAAAGGTAAATCTCTCTCCTGCTTTTTTTTTTTTTTTTTAATATATCTTTATTGATTTCAGAGACAGGAAAGGAGAGGGAGAGAGTGATAGAAACATCAGTGATGGGAGAGTCATTGATCGGCTGCCTCCTGCACGCCCCCGACTGGGGATCGAGCTGCAACCCGGGCATGTGCCCTGACCGGGAGTTGAACCGTGATCTCCTGGGTCATAGGTCGACGCTCAAACCGTGAGCCACGCCTGGCTGGGCTCTCCTGCTTCTGTCTCCCAGCCACTTTGTCCCCTCCTTGGAGGCAGTTGCCATTAGCAGATTTGAGTGTCCTTTCAGAGCTATTTCATCTTTATACACACACATATATACATGCAAGTAGATACAGAGATCTATTTTAATTGATAGTAGCATGCTATTCGTATTGTTCTTCACTTTGCTTATTTCACTTACAAATTCATCTTGTAGATTCTTCCACATGATTGCTAAAAGAGCTGTCCCTTCCTTCCTTCCTTCCTTCCTTCCTTCCTTCCTTCCTTCCTTCCTTCCTTCCTTCCTTCCTTCCTTCCTTCCTTCCTTCCTTCCTTCCTTCCTCCCTCCCTCCCTCCCTCCCTCCCTCCCTCCCTCCCTCCCTCCCTCCCCCCCCTCACCTGAGGATACGTTTTTTATTTATTTTTAGAGAGAGAGCGAGAAGGGACAGACATCGATGTGAGAGAGACACATCGATTGGTTGCCTCCCGCACACACTTTGACTGGGGCCAGGGATAGAACCTGCAACCCAGGTACATGCCCTTGACCAGAAATCGAACCCATGATCCTTCAGTGTGTGGACCATTGCTCTAACCACTGAGCAACAGTAGCCAGGGCCATGAGCTGTCCTTTATTTTTTATGGCTACATAATACCTGGAAGGGTTTCTTAAGCAACATGGTCAAGTTTGTATATTAGAACTATTACTCTGCCAGCTGGGGTAAAAACTAGGTTAGAAAGAAAAGGGCCAGAATGGAGGCAGGGAGTCCAGGAAGGAAGCTGTCACCTCTACTTTAAGAGATGATGAGGCCTGCACTGGGGCAATGGCAGGATTTCAAGTCATTCCCATCCTCACTTAGTTTCAAAGGTTCCCCTGGTGCTCATAGGAAAATCAGTGTCAAGTTGTATGTTTAAGGCCATCCCCTGATAGATAATATTTCTTACTGAGCCCATAAGTGCCAGAACATACCATTTTTCCTCAGGGACCTATAGTAGTTCCCCACTCTTTACTATAAGCTCCAGACTCAGGTTCATGGCCCTGAGCAGGGCCACTCTATTGCATAACTCTGGGAGATACCATTTAGGTGTGCTGTACTGTGAATTGTGTCCCCACCGCCGCAACCCAGAGTTTTATAGTGTGGTTGGTAGCCTTCCCTTTTCCTCATTGTAGTGTAGTGGGTAGTCATACATGCCCTTGTTTGCCATAGCACTGTTGTAAGGATTAAATGGGTTATATGTATGTGTACATGTATACATATACATATGTGTGTGCTTAGAATGGTACCTGGAACATAGTGAGCTTTCTGTCATTAGCTTTTACTACCCACATGTACCTTCAATTCCAGCCATACACACATCCTTTTGGGTGCCCAGGTATGCTGTGTGCTTTTCCAGTGTTCAGTCAGGAATGACTCCTATCAGTAGAAATATATTGACCACCACCATTCCCTCAACCTGTCGCTTGTGCTGTGTCTCTGGTGGACACGTACCATAGTCTGACTTATAGTATGGTTGGTTGTACCCTTTGTACTCTTTTTAGCCTGGTTGCTTCCTGAAGATGGGAGTGCAGCTGACTGATTTCTCTAGCATGTCCCCACAGAGAGCTGGGCATAAAATAGGTATCAGAAAATATTTGTTGACTAAGACCTTGGAGGGTCAAAGAATCATTGTACCACAATGGTCACTGATCAAGTAACTGCTTTTTCATTTTCTTGTGAAAGCCACGCAAGCTACCCATTATCCACCCCCATCTGACAGATGATCAGACTGCGGCTGAGAGGTTCACTAAGCTCCTGCTAGTCAGTGGTGGAGCCAGACTTGCAGCTTAGTTCTGCATGGCTCCAGGCTCCCTGTTCTTACCCTGCTCCCTCTGCACAAGTCTTTGGAGGTACTCTGGGGGCCCAGACCTCACTGCTGTCCTCTATCTCACCAGACTGGAGAGCTCACTGGATACTGCACCAGTTCGAACCGTCATCAGAAGGGGTGGGCTAAACGCAATGTGGACTCCTACCCCAGGAACATCTGCCCAGTGGACCGCCGCTCAGTGGTACAGAGGATCATGGAGACGGACCCCTTGCAGCAGGGCCAGGCTTTGGCGTGCGCCCTGAAGAATAAGAAGAAGATGCAGAAGCGTACAGGTGAGGACACCTGACCACGCCCCTGTGCTCCCAAAAAGGGCCCACCTGGGCCTTTCTTTAGGGGCTCCTGAGTGAGCACCTCCATGTATTCAGCTATAGGCAAGGGTTAGGGGGCAGGGATGGGTTAAGAGGCTCACCTGTAGGCACAGTGGTTCTTAAACTCTAGCTTATATTAGAACTGCTAGAGGGACTGTTAAAACACTGATTTCTGGGATCCGTCCCCAGAGTTTCTTTTTTTGTTTGTTTTAAATATATCTTTATTGATTTCAGAGAGAAGAAGGGAGGGAGGGAGAGAGAGAGAAACATCAATGATGAGAGAGTCATTGATCAGCTGCCTCTTGCAGGGCCCCAATGGGGATCAAGCCCACAGCCTGGGCATGTGCCCTGACCAGGAATCGAATCGTGATCTCCTGGATCCTAGGTTGACGCTCAACCACTGAGCCACGTCTGGCTGAGCCAGAGTTTCTAATTGGGTAGGTTGGCCGTGGGGACTGAGAATTTGTGATTCTAACTGCTTCCCAGGTGATGCTTTTGTTACTCATCTGGCAACCACACTGTGTTAGGAAGCTTATAGGCTATATATGTTTACTTTATCAATAGGCAAGGTACTCAAAATCTAAAAGACATAAAAGGATATACAGTAAAATGTCTCTCTCCTTCCAATCCCTTAGTCATTCAGGCCTCTTCCTAGAGGTGACCAGTTAATTTCTTGTGTCTCATTCCTGAAATAGGTACACAGGCAAACATCTATACTTTATTCTTTCTCTATACAAATGCTGGTCTACTGAACATATAGTTAGCCACATCATTTCCCATTCAATATTTATTAGAGATATTTCCATGTCAATTCACAAAAGAACTTCCTCCTCCATTTTAGTGGTGGTCTGTTGTGTGGCTGGCCCATTTATGTCTTCATGCTATACCAATCTTCACTAACATTAGCCATTGCAAAAGTTTTACCCACATTTGGTAAGTGAGGAAACAGCCCCAGAGACATTAAGTGACACACTCAAGGTTTGACAACTAGTATTTAATGGATCCAAAATGAAAACCTAGGATTGATTGACCCCCCCCCCCCATAAGTTCTGTTCTTTCACTCTTGGCCTAGTTCCACACTGAGGCCTGGGAATCCAGAGATGACTTGCCCTGGATTCCTGGTCTTATCACGGAGTGGGGAGGAAACAAGAAAACAGACATTGGCACCATGGAGTAATCACTATGAAGATACTGAAAGCACAGTGAGGGAACCTGACCTAGTCTGGAGATGGTAGTAGGGTAGTGATCAGAGAAGGCTTTCCTGAGGAACAGTAGGGTGTGGCTGGAGGATGGGAGGTGAGAATTCAGGCTCAAGAATACCTAGTGTCCATTTGCTATAAGAGTTTTGAGGATAATGATACAGTGCTAAAAAGTTCAGCACAGTAAAAGGAAATTGTTATTTTGATGGTAGGAAGGGATAAGAATACTTGGAGCCCAGTGAGTGTGACATTCTAAGGTAGATGTGTTGGGGTGATCATTCTTGCATAGACAAATGGTTCTGCCTATGAGGTTGAGCAGTGGCTGCTTAAAGCCCACCAAGTTGTTTTGTTTGGTGTTGGGGGCTAAGTGAGCCAGTTTGGGAGTTTGGTGCAGACCAAGGTAAGTGTAGGCCAGCTCCTACAGGCCTCCTGATGGCAAGCCAGCCACCAAGTGACTGCTTATATTTTTCCATCTGCAGATAAACTCGCCAGTAAGCTGTCCGATTCCATGATGTCTGCCCTCGACCTCTCTGGCAATACTGATGACAGTGATGGTGACTGACTGACTGATCTCACCCCCTCCACTCTCCAAGTACCAGTTCCAGTAGGATGGGGGAATACAGATGAAATAAAATGGTTTGCTTCTCCCTGAAGCATGTGCATATTAAAAGAATCCCTCCACCATACCTCCCCCATGCTGTTTTCTCCATTCTCCAGGGGAAAAAAGTCACAGTTGTCTGGAACCGGCCAACCCAATACTCTTTATTTAATCCCCACTATGTTTTACAAGAGAAATAAATTAACAGCAGATCTGATGCTAACAGTTTATCCATCACCCTGTAGGTTGGGCTGGTTGGGGTTGTGGAGGGGACTGACCCCTCACCAAACCCTCTTGGACAGCTAAACATGCATCTAGAGACTAGGCTGCAGGTAGACCTGGGGGTCCCTGGGAGGGTGATAATTTCTTTACCAGTCCACAACAGATCTCAGTGGCAAGACATTTCCATAGTGGGCTGCAAGCCACACACTTTCCACCCAAGTCCACAAATCTTCACCTGGGTTGCAATGGGAGTAGGGTAAAGAGCCATGAGCCTTCTGTGTCTGGAAGGCTCTGGGGATAGGAGAGAGGAAGAAGACAACACATAAGCCTGGATGGTGCTGAAGTGTAAACACTACCTTGTAAACACGAGGGGAGAACAAGGCACCTGTTGGTAGGGTGGTCAGGTTTGTGAGGGGCAAACCTCACCTTAGGGCATTTCTGGGCAGACTGAGTTGGAGGAATCCCTTGGACTGAAGTACCCTGGGTGGGCCCTGCCCTTGACCACATCTTATCTAGCACCAGCTTTTGAATTCCATGATTCAAAAGGGTTCTGGTACCATTTGTTCACAGGCTGCATCCTCAAGAGAGGTGTCAATTGGGTGCACCATCCAACTCCTTTTCTGGTGTCTAGAAGTCATTATACCCCATTAAAATATAATTAGCCACCTCCTCTGGGGAAGCCTACCCCATCAGATAAGCACAGAGAAGCTCAAGCAGTGTCAGGGGCCCTCAGAAAGGGACTGGGGTGGATAATGGCAGCAGAAGCACAATCTTATTTTCCCCAGTGTTGTTTGGTTTAAGCATGATAATCCAGTTCCCAGCGATCTACCTGAGACTGGACACATTTGACGGGAGTGGGCATCAGATTGCTTCAGTGTTTGCCCCCCACCTCAAACTTCCACATCTTTTTGGACCCAGAGCCACATCTTAGCCTTGCCTTTCATCTTGTCACCCCCAAATTCATATCCTAAGGGTGGAACCACAGAAGGACTGGTGAGTCCTTGGTTGGAGGCTGATTATCAGGGGAGTGCCGAGCATTCCCCTATTGTGGAGCAGCCTGGGGAGAGAATTACCCCCAAACTCTGGAGACCTAGTAACTGCCATTAACCCTCAGTACAACTCTGCCAGTAAGAGATTAGACTCCCCATGTAGGAAAGATAAAGAAACAGGCTCAGATACTTGTCAGGACATACCCAAGACATATTAAGTGTGGTGGCAGGATTGGAACTCAGGTGTGATAACCTAAGCAGGCCATTTCCTCTGCATTGTACTGCCTCCTTAACATCCATTAAGCGCCTGCTGTGTGCCAGCCTCTCATATCAACCCTGCAAATATATTCTCTCTTTTTTTTTTTACAAAATAGGGTCTTGCTAAAATTTCACTGAGTCTTCTTGGATGGGGTTGAACTTATTTTACACTATCTTGTTATCAAACTCTCCTGGTAGATATAGTGTTACAATGAAAAATGGGATACCAGGACAGCGAAGGCCATATTTTCTAGTACTCCTAAGACATGCTGGTTACTAAGTACTAGAAATAGGAGGAATCTTGATAGTTAAAAAGTAGCATGGGAATATAAATTGGCCCAGATCAAACAGAAGAACTAAAGTAGTCATTGTCGAGGTAAGAATATGGCACTCCAGATTCTGTACAGCATATCCCAGGTTTTTTTTAAAAAGCCGTTTCTCGAGTCTTTTCCCTTTAAAAAAAAAGTATGTATATAATTTACATACAATAAAGTTTACCCTTTGAATTGCCAGTTATGAAAATAGTCATGGGAATGTGAAGTGCAGCATAAGGAATATAGTCAATAATATTGTGATAACTATTTATGGTGCCAGATGAGTACTAGGCTTATCAGGATGATCACTTCATAACGTATATAAATGTCTAATCACTATGTTATACACCTGAAACTAATATAATATTGTATGTCAACTGTAATTGAAAATTTTAAAACTTTATAGTGTAAGTTCTGTGAGTTTCAACAATGTACACAGTAGTGAACTAGCATCACAATTAAGATACGCTATAGTTACATCACCCCTAAAACTCTCAGGCCCCTTCGTAGTGAACCCCCACCCCTACTCTCAGATCCTGGGAACCACCTATCTGTTTTCTGTCCCTATAGTTTTGCTTTAGCATGAAAGTCATGTAAAAAGAATCATATAGCATGTAGGCTTATTTTATGTACAGGTTTTTACATTTTTATTTTAAAAATTTGCATAGAATAAAATTTTCTCTGATGTACACTTCTATAAGCTTTGACAATGCATATAATTGTGTAACCAACACAACCCAGGTATAGAACAATTCCATTACCCTCTGACTACCACCAAGTTCATTCCTGCTACTTTAGAGTAAAAACCTCCCTACCCCTAACTCCTGGCAACCCTGGCTTATTCTTTGTCCTTATAGTTTTATCATTTGGAGAATGTCATGTAAGTGGAATTATAGTCTGTAGCCTTCTGGTACTGACTTTTTTCACTAAGTAATACATTTGAGATTCATTCACATTTTTGGGTTTATCAATAGTTCCTTATTTCTGAGTCGTACTTCATTGTATGGATGGATGTACCATTCCTCAGTTGAAGTCACCGGATTGTTTCCAGTTTTGAACAATTACAAATAAAGCTGCTATAAACATTTGCATCCAAATCTTTGTGTTTTCATTTCTCTAGAGCAAATACATAGTCTGATTATTGCGATACATGGTAAGTGTATGTTTAACATTCTCAGAAACTGCTAAACTGTTTCTCAAAGTAGCTCTACCACTTGGCATTCCCATCAGTATGTGAAAATTTCAGTTGCTCCACATCCTTTCCAGCACTTGGCATTGTCAGTTTTTTGACATTAGCTATTCTAATAGGATGTAGTGGTATCTCATTGTAGTTTTGATTTGCATTTCCCTTCTGACTAATGATTTGAGCATATTTTTATGTGCTTATTTGTCATCTGTATATCTTCTTTGGCAAAGTGTTCAGATCTCTTGCACATTTTGTATTTGTATCACAGATGTCCCTTTTAACGTTTTTCTCCCAGTCTGTGGCTTGTCTTTTCTAAAAAAGTGTCTTTTTTTTCATTGCGAAAAAGCTTTATAAAAATTTTTAAAATTAAATTTATTGGGGTGACATTGATTAATAGGATCATATAGGTTCCAAGTGTACATTTCTGTGATACAAGACCGGTATATTGCACTGTGTGCCCACCATCCAAAGTTAAACCATCTTCCGTCACCATATATTAGGACACCTCCAGCTCCCCCATCCCCTTCCCTCTGGAAACCAATACATTGCTGTCTGTGTCCATGAGTTTCAGTTTTATATCCCACATATGAGTGAAATCATATGGTTCTTAGCTTTTTCTGCCTGACTGATTTCTCAAGGTCCATCTATCTTGTCTCAAATAACAGCATTTCATCTTAGTGCTGAGTTATATTCCATTGTGTACATGCACCACACCTTCTTTATCCAGTCCTCTATCAAAGGACACTTCGGTTATCTCCATGTCTTGGCCACCGTGAATAATGCTGCAGTAAACATAGGGGTGCATATATCTTTGTGAATCCATGTTTTCAAGGTTTTTGGGTAGGTACCCAGGAGAGGGATTGCTGGGCCATATGGTAACACTATTCTTAATTTTTTGAGGAACTACCAGACTGTTTTCCATAGCGGCTGTACCAGTCTACATTCGAAAAAGATTTTTAACAGACTTTTATTTTAAAAAAATTTGGTAAAATTTATATACAATTTACCATCTTAACATTTTAAAATTTTTTTGTTAATCCTCACTCGAGGATTATTTTTTCCATTGATTTTTTTTTCAAATATATCTTTATCGATTTCAGAGAGAGAAAGGGAGAGGGAGAGAGAGAGATAGAAACATCGATGATGAGAGAGTCATTGATAGGATGCAGCCCGCAACCCGGGCATGTGCCCTGACCGGGAATCGAACCCCGATCTCCTGGATCCTATGTTGATGCTCAACCGCTGAGCCATGCCCAGCTTCATTCATTCTTATAGAGACCGGAAGGGGTGGAGAAAGAGAGAGAGAAACATCGATGTGAGAGAGACACATTAATTGGTTGCCTCCCGAGCCCCAACTGGGGCCGGGGATCAAACCTACAACCCAAGTATGTGCTGTTGACCAGGAATCAAACCCAAGACCGTTAGGAGTACAGCCCAACACTAACCACTGAACAAAACCGACCAGGGCACCATCTTAACCATTTTTTTTTATTGTTCAAAATATTAGAGATGTCTCATTTTTTCCCCATTGACCCCTTCCACCCCGCACCCACTCCCTGCCCCAGGCCTTCACCACACTATTGTCTGTGTCCGTGGGTTATGCATATAGATTCTTTGGTTAATCTCTCCCCACTCACCCTCACCTTCCCTCTGAGATTCGTCAGTCTGATCCATGCTTCCATGGCACTGAATCTATTTTGTTCAATTTATTATGTTCTTTAGATTCCGCATATACCTGAGATCATGTAATATTTGTCTTTCTCTGCCTGGCTTATTTTGCTTAGCATAATATTTTCCAGGTCCATCCATGTTGTCCCAAAGGGTAAGAGATCCTTCCCCTTTACAGCTGCGTAGTATTCCATGGTGTAAATGTCCCACAGCTTTTTTATCCACTCATCTACTGATGGGCACTTGGGCTGTTTCCAGACCTTAGCTATTGTAAATTGTGCTGCTATGAACATCGGGGTGCATATATTCTTTCTGATTAGTGTTTCAGAATTCTTAGGATGTATTCCTAGAAATGGGATTGTTGGGTCATAAGGTAGTTCCAATTTTAATTTTTTGAGGAAACTCCATACTGTTTTCCATAGTGGCTGCACCAGTCTGCATTCCCATCAGCAGTGTACCAGGGTTCCCATTTCTCCACACCCTCGCCAGCACATGTCTTTTGTTGATTTGTTGATGGCAGCCATTCTGACATGTGTGAAGTGATACTTCATTGTGGTTTTATTTTGCATCTCTGATGATTAGCGATGCTGAGCATTTTTTCATGTCTTGGCCATGTGTATGTCCTCTTTGGAGAAGTGTCTATTCAGGTCCTTTGCCCATTTTTAATTGGATTGTTTTTCTTTCTCTTGTTGAGTTGTATGAGTTCTTTGTACACTTTGGAAATTAGCCCCTTATCAGATGCATCCTTGGCAAATATGTTCTCCCAAACCTTGAGGTTCCTTTGTGCTTTGAGGCTGATTTCTTTTGCTGTGCAGAAGCTTTTTAGTTTGATATAGTCCCATTTGTTTATTTTTTCTTTAGTTTCTCTTGCCTTAGGAGATGTATCGGTGAAAATTCCAGTACGTGAGATGTCTATGACTTTACTGCTTATGTTTTCTTCCAGAATTTTATGGTTTCACGACTTACATTTAAGTCTTTTATCCATTTTGAATGTATTATTCTATATGGAGTAAGTTGGTGATCTAGTTTCATTTTATTACGTGTACATGTCTAATTTTCCCAACACTATTTATTGAAGAGACTGCCTTTACTCCATTATATACTCTTGCTTCCTTTGTCAAATATTAACTGACCATAATGGTGTAGGTTTATTTCTGGGGTCTCTGTTCTGTCCCATTGATCTATATGTCTGTTGTTGTACCAATACCAGGCTGTTTTGATTACAATGGCTTTGTAGTATAGTTTGATATCTGGTAAAGTGATCCCTCCAACTCTGTTCTTCTTTCTCAAGATTGCTGCAGCTCTTCAGGATCTTTTTTGTTTCCATATACATTTCTGGAATATTTGTTCTAGCTCTGTGAAATATGCTGTTGCTATTTTAATAGGAATTGCATTGAATCTATGGATTGGTTTGGGTAGTATGGACATTTTAATGATATTCTTCTAATCCATGAGCATGGCATATTCTTCCATTTGTTTATATCTTCCTCTATTTCTTTTTTCAGTGTCCTGTAGTTTTCAAAGTAGAGGTCTTTTTTTTTTTTTTTTTTTTTTTTTTTTAATATATCATTATTGATTTCAGAGAGAGGAAGAGAGAGGGAGAGAGAGAGAGAAAGAAACATCAATGATGAGAGAGTCATTGATTGGCTGCCTCCTGCACAGCCCCTACTGGGGATCGAGCCTGCAACCTGGACATGCGCCCTGACTGGGAATCAGACTGCAATCTCCTGGATCCTAGGTCGATGCTCAACCACTGAGCCATGCCCAGGCAGGCCCAAGTACAGGTCTTTTACATACTTGGTTAAGTTTATTCTGAGGTATCTTGTTTTTTTAGTTACAATGGGAAATGGTATTTTTTTTAGTTTCTTTTTCTGAGAGTTCATTTTTGGTGTATAAAATGTCATTGATTTTCGGATGTTAATTTTGTATCCAGCTACCATGCCAAATTCATTTATCAAATCTAGTAGTACTTTGATGGAGTCTTTAGGGTTTTCTATGTACAATATCATGTCATCTGCAAATAATGACAGTTTTACTTCCTCCTTTCCAATTTGAATACCTTTTATGTTTTCTTCCTGTCTGATGGCTGTGGCTAGGACTTCCAGTACTATGTTGAATAAGAGTGGTAAAAGCAAACAACTCTGTCTTGTTCCTGTTTTTAAGGGAAATGGTTTGAGTTTTTACCCATTGAATATGATGTTATCTGTAAGTTTGTCATATATGGCCTTTATTACATTGAGGCATGTTCCTTCTATTCCCACTTTGATGAAAGTTTTTATCAAAAATGGGTGTAAGATTTTGTTGAATGTTTTTTCTGCATCTGTTGATATGATCATATGATTTTTGTCCATTTTGTTTATGTGATTTATTGATTTGCGAATATTATACCAGCCTTGAATCCCTGGAATATATCCCACTTGGTCTTGGTGTATGACCTTTATAATGTATTGCTGGATTCAGTTTGCTAATATTTTGTTGAGGATTTTAGCGTCTATGTTCGTCAGGGATATCGGCCTGTAATTTTCTTTGTATGTCTTTATCTGTTTTTGGGATTAGGATGATTCTGGCCTCATAGAAAGAGTTTGGGAGTTTCCTGCCTCTTGAATTTTCTGGAATAGTTTAAGAACAATAGGTGTTAATTCTTCTTTGAATGTTTGGTAAAACTCGTCTGTCAATCCATGTGCTCCAGGACTTTTGTTTGCTGGGAGTATTTTTATTACTGCTTCAATTTCATTAGTTGCTATCAGCCTATTCAGGTTTTCTAATTCTTCCTGATTCATCTTGGGAAGGTTGTATGCTTCTAGAAATTTGTCCATTTCACCCAGGTTGTCCAGTTTGTTGGCATATAGTTGCTCATAGTATTTTCTTACGAACCTTTGTATTTCAGTTGGGTGATTCTTATACCTCCTCTTTCATATCTGATTTTATTTATTTGGGTCCTCTCTGTTTCTTAGTGAGTCTGGCTAAAGGTTCATCAATCTTATTTATCTTTTCAAAGAACCAGCTTTTGGGTTCATTGATCTTTTGTATTGTTTTCTTTAGTCACTATGTCATTAATTAGTGCTCTGATATTTATTATTTCCTTCCTTCTACTTCCCCAGGGCTTTTCTTGCTGTTCTCCTTCTAATTCTTTCAGGTGTTGTGTTAGATGGTTTAGTAGAGCTTTTTCTTGGTTCTTGATGTATGCCTGTACTGCTATGAATTTTCCTCTCAGGACTGCTTTCGCTGTGTCCCATAGATTTTGGGTTGTTGTCTGTCCATTTTCATTTTTTTTCTCCAGGAAGTTTTTGATTTCTCCCTTGATCTCATTGGTAACCCATTCATTGTTTAGTAACATGCTATTGAGCCTCCATGTGTTTGAATACTTTTGAGGTTTTGTGGTTTTTTTTTTTTATAGTGGTTGATTTCTATTTTCATGCCATTGTGATCTGAGAAGATGCTTGATATGATTTCAATCTTCTTGAACACGTAGAGACTTGCCTTGTGCCCTAGCATGTCTATTTTTGAGAATGTGCCATGTGCACTTGAGAAGAATGTGTATTCTGCTGATTTGGGATGAAATGTCTGTAAATGTCAATTAAATTTGTTAGATCTAGTGTGTCATTTAAGGTCTGTGCTTCCCTGTTGATTTTTTGTTTTGATGATCTGTCCAATGATGACAGTGGGGTGTTAAAGTCCCCCATTATCATGCTGTCAATCTCCCTCTTAAAGTCAACCAAGAAACGGTTTATATTTAGGTGCTCCTATTTTGGGTGCATATATATTTATAAGGGTTATTTCCTTCTGTTGGATTGATCCCTTTAATATTATGTAATGACCTTCTTTGTCTCTTGTTATGGTCTTTATTTTGAAGTCTATTTTGTCAGAAATAAGTATTGCTACTCCAGCTTTTTTTTTGTTTCCATTTGCATGGAATATTTTTTCCGTCCCTTCACTTTTAGGCTGTGTGAATCTTTTGCTCTCAGATGAGTATCTTGTAGACAGCATATATATGGGTCATGCTTTCTTAGCCATTTAGCTATCCTATGTTTTTTAATTGGAGTATATATTCCATTTACCTTTAAGCTTACTATTAATATATAATTATTTAATGCCATTTTCCCCTTTATGCCCATGTACCTTTCTCTCAATATTTCTTCGTCTTAAAGCAGTCATTTTAGTATTTCTTACAATGCTGGTTTGGTGTTACTGAACTCCTTTAGCTTTATTTTGTCTGGGAAGCTCTTTATATCTCCTTCAATTTTAAATGATAGCCTTGCTGGATAAAGCAGTCTTGGTTGCAGGTTCTTGCTTTTCATTTCTTTGAGAACTTCATGCCACTCTCTTCTGGCCCGAAGTGTTTCTGTTGAGAAATCTGCTGTCAGCCTTATGGGGGTTCCCTTGTAGGTCACTGCTTCTCTCTCTCTTGCAGCCCTTAATATTCTCTTTGTCCTTAACATTTGCCATTTTAATTATGATGTGTCTTGGAGTGGGTCTCTTTGGGTTCCTCTCGCTTGGATCCTCTGTGCTTCCTGAACTTGTGTGTCTTTCTCCTTCACCAGTGTAGGGAAGTTTTCTGTCATTATTTCCTCCATCAGGTTCTCTATCCCTTGCTCACTTCCCTCCCCACCTGGGGCCCCTATGATGCAAAAGTTGTTTAACTTCATGTTGTCCCAAAGTTCCCTTATACTGTCCTCATGATTTTTAAGTGTTTTTTCTTTTTGCTACTCTGATTGGGTGTGTTTTTTTTTCTACCTTATCTGCTAATTCACTCATTCTATCCTCTGCTTCACTGAGCCTGCTTTTGATTCCTTCCAGAGAATTCTTGATATCAGATAAAGAATTCTTCATTTCTGCCTGGTTCTTATTTCTATCTCTTTTTCATGGTCTCACTAAGTTCCTGGACCTTCCCATTAAGTGTCTTTTGGTTCTCATTAATTTCCTTAAGCATCTTTATAACCATTACTCTGAACTCTATTTCTGATAACTTGCTTAACTCCATCACATCAAAGTATTTTTCTGGTGGTTTTTTTCTTTTCTTTAGTTTTGGGGTTGTTTCTTTGTCTCCCCATTTTAGTGACTATTAGTGTTTGTATCTGTATATTAGATATATTTGCTGTCTCCCAGTCTTGTGGGTTGGGATTTTGTAGTAAATGTCCAGTGGGACCCAAAGGTGTGTTTTCTTTATACTTCTGAGCTATTTGCTCTAGGTGTGTCCCTTTTTGTGGGTGTCTCTTTTGTGGGTTCTTTGGGCCCTCCTATTGTGATTGGGTCTAGATTGTTTTTGACCCCTTCTTGGGAGGATTCTTCTCTCAGGTTGGTGAGCTGAGAAGCTCAGCCCCAACCACGTCATATGAGTTGTTGTACAGGTCCTGAAAGGGCAAAACAAAATACAATCAAACTGCTAGGAAACAAACAGTGACTTACAAAATATCCTGACAATCACAATGAAAACATCACAAGGGAAAGTAGATTGGGAGAATGAAGTAAAAGCAAAAATGCTAAAGCAAAAAAAAAAAAAAAAAAAGAGAGAGAGAGAGAGAAAAGGATATTATTACTAATAGTAAAAAATAAAATAGCCCGGCCGGGCATGGCACAGCGGTTAAGCTTCGACCTGGGATCCAGGTGATCAGGGTTCAATTCCCCATCAGGGCACATGCCCGGGTTGCAGGGTCAATCAATGACTCATCATTGATGTTTCTATCTCTCTCTATCCCTCTCCTTTCCTCTCTCTGAAATCAATAAAGATATATTAAAATAAATAAATAAAATAAAATAAAAAGTAAAAAATAGAGAAGCTACTAGAGGATAAAAGGAGCAGAGTAAAGATTTGGAAAGAAAGGTGAGCAAAAAAAATAAGGGTAGGGCTTAGGAATATGAAAATGGTTGAAATGAAAAAATAAAATAGAGAGACAAACAAAAACAAACAAAAAGATAGGAAGACAGAGAATAAAAGCAGAGGGGAACAAAGGAAAAAAGAAAGCTATATCAATGGAATGAGAAGAGAGAGAGGTAAAGCAAGGTTATGAAGGGAGTCCAATAAGAGACATAGGGGTACTATAGAGGAAAGCAATAAACTTATTGGTTATAATGATAATACCTCAGCAATAAAGCAAAGAAAATATTGATAATAGAACCAAAAACAAAACAACGCAACAAAGCAAATAAAACAATCAAACCAAGAGAAAACAAATTAAAAAAAAAAAAAAGTATCTTTATTGATTTCAGAGAGAGGAAAGAAGAAGAGAGAGAGACAGAAACATCCGTGATGAGAGAATCATTGATTGCCTGCCTCCTGCACAGCCCCCATTGCCGATCAAGCCTGCAACCCGGGTATGTGCCCTGACCAGGAATCGAACATTGATATCCTGGATCCTAGGTCGATGCTCAACCGCTGAGCCATGCTTGGCTGGGCAACAAAACAAATTTTTGAAAAATTAATTAAAAAATGAAAAACAATTAAATAATTTAAAAAGAAAAAAATTTTTCTTTTTCCTCTTTTTTCTAAAAAAAGAAAAGTCAATCAGGTCAGTTTCCTCTGGGCAGCTTATGTTGTCTGAGGCTCTCTGTTTTGTATGCTGATTTTGGGTCTCCTGAGAGGTACTTGTGTGTCAGCCAATGTCAGGAGCTGTCTGGGTTTGGCTCTGGTGTCCTTAGGTAGTTGGCTGATCTGAGCCTCTCTGTGGACCACCTCCACCTGTCAGCTAATTTGCCTCCCCCTTGTGTTGCCTGGTCTTACTTCAGAGTCTTTAGGGTGCAGAATGGCTAGTGTAGCTTGGGATATTGCTCCCCTTACTTAGAGGCTTCACTGTCTGGCACTCACTGTGGGAAAGTTAGTCTCTGCTTCAAAGCCAACTCCTCAGTTTTTACCCTACCCTCCAATTCTACTTCCCCATACACTGGCCTGCTTCAGGTTCAGATTGAATTCAGTCTGTTTCCTTTTCTGTATGGGCAGTTACAGTGGCCTGGTTTCAGTGGGTTTGACTGAAAAAGACACCAATGAGCACGTTGCCTGCCCAGCCCCCAGAAGGGGTTTTAATCTTTTCCTCCAGTTCCCAAACAATAGTCCCTGAGAGTCTTATTCTTGTAATGTCCTTTTGTGAGCTGTTCTCCCTTCCCCCGCAGGCCTGTGCCCTGCGGGGAATATCTGGGGCTTCAGTGAGCTGAACCCGCCCCTTTCCTGTTATGGGGGTGCTCCTAGCCTCCCCTCCTTTCCTAAGCCTGGTTGGATGATCTCCCAGGGAGCTCAGTTTAAACTCTCCATAATGCAGACACAAATCCCAGCTTTCACTGGTCTGTGTCCCCATTGCAATCTAGGAAGGTGGATGCCCGTTCAGCAATCAAAATCTCAAAAATGCACAAAGCAACACACAGGCCTGTGAGGTTGCGGCACCCCCACACCTCAGAACCAAGCAAGAGGGGTCACAAAGTCAGCCCCATGCAAGTCCTCTGTACAGCTGATCTCAGTAAAGGTGGGGCAGCTCCTTGTGTGCTAACCAGTCTCCTGCCAGAGCGGGTCAAACATCTCTGATTCACCCCACCAGCAGCTCTAGTGGCTGGAGTCCGGATCCACCACTCTGGTGGCTCTGGTCCCTCTCTGGTGGAAGGAGGTCTCTCTTCCCCTTCCCCATGCCACACAGTTCAAATGTTTTCTGGGGCTCTGTACAATGCCTTACAGGAAAGCAGAGAGTCCCTGTAGGTGGCTGCCGAGTGCAGCCCTCTGGCCCCACCCTGAGGCCCATAGGAAGCCACACCCTATGGGACAGCTTTTCCTGAGGTCAGCACCTGGGGTGGAACTCTCCAGTCCTGACTGCCACCCTTAGGCGTGTTGTTTCCCTGAGAAGGCGTGGTCCCCTCCTCGCAGGCACACTGTTCCCCTGGGCCCCTCTGCCCTATTTGCACCAGCTCTTCTTCCCTTCTCCTCTGCTCTGGGTTTGAGATCCCAGCTTTTGGATGCCAGTCCACACTTCCAAGGGGAGGGAGCTTTGCAGCCTCTAACCTTCGGGCCTCCAGCCAGGCACTGGCTTCAGGGGGGACTCCCCCTTTCTATGCGCCCCCTCTCTTACCAGACTCTATGATGTTTCTTCAGTGCTCCTTAGTTGAAATATTTCCACTCAGGTATATTCCTCTTGTTTTTCCAAGCTGGCTATGCAGTATTTTAGCTGTAAATCCAGTCCATGGCTGGGAGCAAGGGCACTGTGCTTCTTGTAAGGGGCCACCTTCTTCCCCTCCCTTAACTATTTTCAAGTGTGCAGTTCAGTGGCATTAAATACATTCACATTATTGTGCAACCATCACCATAATCTATCTTCAGAACTCTTTTCATCTTGCAAAACTGTATCCAGTAAACACTAACTAATTCTCTCCCCTCCTCCTCGCCGCCCCTGGCAACCATCATAGTACTTTGTTTCTTTTTTTAAAAAAAATTATTGATTTCAGAGAGAGAAGAAGGGAGAGGGAGAGAAAGACAGAGAGAGATAGAAACATCAGTGATGAGAGGGAGTCATTGATTGGCTGCCTCCTGCACACCCCCTTGCTGGGGATCGAGCCTGCAACCCGGGCATGTGCCCTGACTGAGAATCGAATTGTGTTCTCCTGCATCCTAGGTCGATGCTCAATGGCTGAGCCATGCCAACTGAGCAGTTTCTGTCTCTTAATTTGACTACTCTTGGTACCTCATACAGTATTTGTCCTTTTGTGATTGGCTCATTTCATTTAGCATAATGTTTTCAAGGTTCATCCATGTTGCAGCATGCATCAGAATTTCCTTCCTTTTTAAGGCTGAATAATATTTGTTTGTAGTATATACAATATTTTGTTTACTCATGTATTTGTTGATGAACACTTTGGTTGCTTCCACCTTTTGGCTACGGTGAATAATGCTACTTTGAGCTTAGCTGTACAAATATTTATTCCCTGCTTTCAATTCTTTTAGGTATTTATCCAGAAGTGGGATTTCTGGATCATATGGTAATTATATTTTTAATTTTTTTGAGGAACCACCATTTTGTTTTCTGTAGTACCTGCACCATTTTACATCCCCACCAACAGTGCTGTAAGGTTCCAGTTTCTCTACATCCTTGCCAACATTTCATTTCTTTTTTATTTATAGTAGTCGCCCTAATTGTTGTGAAGTGGTATCTCATTGTGGGTTTGATTCTCACTTCTCTATTGGTTAGTGATGTTTAGCATCTTTTTATGTGTTTATTGTTCATCTGTATATCTTCTTTGAGTAATGACTTTTTGCCCATTTTTAAGTTGGGTTGTTTGATTTTTGTTATTTAGTTGTGGAAGTTCTTCATATATTCTGCACATTAACCCCTTATCAGATATATGATTTGCAATTACTTTCTCCCATTTGTAGGTTGCTTTTCCATTCTGTTGATTTTGTCCTTTAATGCACAATTTTTGATTTTTTTTTTTTTTTGGTTGAGCAAATGTTTATTTATTTATTCAAGAGACAAAATAAGACGTGGGGTGTAATTGAACTTATTTGTTGATTTATTCAATAATGTGCCAGCATTGTGCTGCTGCATTACAGAGAATGGGAAAAATTAATTTGTGTAAATTATCAGATCACATCATTTTCCTACTTAAAACCATCTAACTTCATTCCATTTTAGAATAAAAACCAGACAGCAAACACCTGGAAAAAAGAAACCCCGTTTAAAATTACAATTCTTTTGATTTATCTTATGTTATGAAATTATTTTAAAGTTATACAAAAATGCAAAGGTGATGGAATTGTTATGTCTCTCTCTCTCTCTTTTTTTTTCCCAGGAAGAGAGGAAAGGTGAGGGAGAGAGAGATAGGAATGCCGGTGATGAGAGAGTCATTGATTGGCTGCTCACCAGATCCCCTGATCCTGCTGGGTTCCCTCAGATTCTGGGGAGCTCCTGTGATTCTTCAATCTGTAGATCAAACCCACAACCCAGGCAAGTGCCCTGACTGGAAATCGAACCATGACCTCCTGATTCATAGATCAATGTACAACCACTGAGCCATGTCAACTGGGCTGCTATGTCTCTTTTAAATGCTATTTTCTTTTTAAAAATATATATATTTCTATTTTTGACAATATTACAGATGTCCCCCATTTTCCTCTCTTTGCCCCTGTCTGCCCAGCCACTACCCCATCCCAAACCTTTACCACACTATTGTCTGTGTCCATGGGCTATGCATATATGGATATAAGTTCTTTGGTTAATTTCTTCCCGTTCCCCCTGCCCATGGAGATATGTCAGTCTGTTCCATGCCTCTGCACAATTTTTTATTTTGATGTATTCCAACTTTTTCTTTTGTTGCCTGTACTTTTACTGTCATATCCAAGAAATCATTGCCAAATCCAATGTCGTGAAGCTTCCCCCCATGTTTTCTTCTAAGAGTTTTATAGTTTTAGCTCTTACATTTAGGTCTGATCTATTTTTTAAAAAATATGTTTTTATTGACTTTCAGAGAGAAGAAGGGGGAGAGAGAGAGGTAGATAGAAATACCAATAGTGAGAGAGTCATTGAGGGGTCTCTGATCTATTTTGAGTTAATTTTTTGTATATGGTATAAGGTAAGGGTTCAGTTTCATTCTTTTGCATATGGGTATCCAATTTTGGCAACACTATTTGTTGACCTGTGTCTTCTGAAGAGAATTTTTTTTTACTTTTGATAGTTTAATTTCATCTTAATTTTTTTTATGAATCATATTTTTTTGTGTCATACCTAATGAATCTTTACCTATCATAAGATTACAAAGGTTTTTTTTCTGTTTCCTTTTATAAGTTTTTATAGTTTTATGTTTTAGATTTAGGTCTATGACCCATTTTGCATTAATTTTTGCATACTGCACAAGGTATGGATCAGTGTTCATTTTTTTTTTAGCATATAGTTACCCAGTAGTTCTAGTAGCATGAGTTGAGAAAACTGTCCTTTTTCTATTGCATTGCCTTAGTGCTTTTGTCAAAAATCAATTGTCTATAGCTTGGCCAGTGTGGCTCAGTGGTTGAGCATCAACCTATGAACCATGAGGTCAAAGTTCGATTCCTGGTCAGGGCACATGCTCAGGTTGCGGCTCGATCCCCAGTCAGGGGTATGCAGGAAGCAGCTGATCAATGACTCTCTCCCATCATTGATGTTTCTATCTCCCTCTCCCTTCCTCTCTCTGAAATCTATAATAAAAAATCAATTCTCTATATATGTGTGAGTTTATTTCTGGAAACTTTGTTCTGTCCCATTGCTGTATTTTTCTATATTTATGCCAATACCACAATGCTATTTTATTTTTCAATTACAGTTGACATTCAATATTATTTTGTATCAGTTTCAGGTATTCAGTATGGTGGTTAGACAATCATACTTTTCAAAGTGTTCCCCCCTATATTTCCAACCTGGCACCATACCTAATTACAATAATTATTGACTGTATTCCCTATGCTATACTTTACATCCCTGTGACTGGATACCACAATGTTTTGATTATTGTAACTTCATAATTTTTGAAACTAGATAGTCTTAGTTCTTCAGCTTTGTTCTTTCTTGGAGTTGTTTCCCTTCTTTGGGGGTCTTTTGCATTTCCATGTGAATTTTAGAATCAACTTGTTTATTTGACTGGGATTGTATTGAATTTATAGATCAATGTGGAGGGAGAATTGACATGTTAACAATATTGAGTCTTTGACTCACCAACAAGATATATTTCTCCATTTACTTAGGCTTTCTTAATTTTTCTCAGCAATATTTTGTACAGGTCTTTCACATTTTTTATATTTATCTCTAAATATTTTGTATTTTAAATGCTATTATAAATGGTATTTTTAAAAAATATATCTTTATTGATTTCAGAGAGAGGAAGGGAGAGAGAGAGAGAAGCATCAATGATGAGAGAGTCATTGATCGGCTGCCTCCTGCACACCCCCGACTGGGGATCGAGCCGCAACCCAGGCATGCGCCCTGACCGGGAATCAAACCCCAATCTTCTGGATCCTAGGCCGATGCTCAACGGTTGAGCCATGCCCAGACAAGCTCTAAAGGGTATTTTAAAATTTTCAATTTCTAGCCTTGGACGGTGTTCCTCAGTTGGTTGAAAGTCGTCCCCTGCACCAGGTAGTCACTGGTTCAATTCCCAGTCAGGGCACATGCCCAAGTTGTGGGTTCGGCCCCTAGGGTTGGGTGCATATGGGAGGCAACTGATTGAAGTTTCTCATGTCAGTGTTTCTCTCTCTCCCTCTCCCTTCCTCTCTCTCTAAAATCAATAAATAACATTAAAAAATTTCAATTTCTAATTATTCACTGCTAGTACATAAAAATACAATTGATTTCTGTATGGATATGGATATTATATCCTGAAAACTTGATAAACTTATTTCTATCAGATTTTTTTGTAGTTTTAATTGGACTTTCTACATAGATAATCATGTCATTCCACTCTCTCTTGGCTTGAAGAGTTTTTACTGAGACATCTGATGATAATCATATGGTGTTTTCTTTGTGGTTTACTATACCCCCACCCCCCACGCTGGATGCCTTGAGAATTCTTGTCTATAATAAACTTTGACAGTTTTAATATGTGTCTTGGAGAAGGTCTTTTGCACTGAGATAATTAGGTGTTCTGTTAGCTTCCTGTATTTGAATGTCCAGCTCCTTCCCTGGGTTTGGGAAGTTCCCATCAATTATATGTATGAATAGGCTCTTTGTTTCTTTCTCTTTCTCTCTTTTCTCCTTCTGGGATACCCATTATCCTTATATTGCTCTTTGTAATGGGGTCAGATAGTTCCCATATTATTAACAAAAATTCTTAGCTCTCTTCTTCCATCTGCATAATTTCTAGGTTTCTATCTTTGAGCTTGCTAATTCTCTCTTCCATCTGTTCTGCTCTATTTTCAATGCTCTATAATGTATTCTTTATCTTATTTATTGAGTTCTTCAGCTCCAGTACTTGTGTTTGGTTCTTTTTTACAGTTTTAATCTCTTTCTTAAAGTATTCCTTTTCCTCATTAGTTTTATTCCTCATTGAACTGTCTGAGTTTTCTTGTATCTCATTGAATTTCTTCATTACTCAAATTTTTTCTCTCTCATCACTCAAATTTTGAATTCACTGTTATTTAAATCACAGTCTTCCATGACCTTGAGTTTGGTTACTGGAGATGTTTCCTTTCTGGGTTACCATGTTACCTTGGTTATGCATGGTAATTGATGGATTGTTTATTTGCCTGTGCATTTGAGGTACTGAACTCTTTATTTGTTCAGATACAGTTTTGCTCTTAAATCAGCAGGTTGCTAAGTCATGGCCTTTTGTTTTCCAGTAGATGGCGCTACAGTACAAGTTTTTATTTTCCCTTACCTGTGCTACTTAATCCTCTGGGATTATTGTGGTGGGGGTGTTGCTTTGGTTTTTGAAATTGCTGCACACCCTGGGGTTGTGGGTGTCCTTGCTGTATCTGGGTTGCCTTGGTTTTGGGACACCACCACCATGGAAGGGGATATGACAGGTGGGGGCAGTCAGGTTTGTGAGCCTGTAGCAATGACACTTCGTTACTTATGGCTGCTGGTACCACTATGCTTTTAGATGTGGCTATGCTGCTGCTACAAGCTTCTGTTGCAATATATGTGGGCGATGGGAGCCAGCTTCTCAGGTACAGAAGCTGTTTTTTCCCCTTCTTATCTTCTGCCTAGCCAGAATGTGAAGGCAGAAGCCTGACTCCTCCAACTGCTACTGTGTTAACTTGGGCTGCGGCAGATGCCAAAATGGTCTGGACATTATCCCTTTCCTTCCCTCTATCCTGCTTCCTCTATTCATTCAGATACCCCCACCTTCAGATGTATCGATGCATGCATCTCTCATGTATATTTATGTGTGGAACAGAGAAACCTTTGTTGGATTATCTTTGTCCAACTTATAAATTTAAAGAGAGATACAAAGAAAGGTCTTCTTAATCCACCATGATGCTAATGTCACCTACATTGTATTTTTAAATTTAGGTTATTAGATATAGAAATCCTTAATGAAATATTGGCAAATCAAATCCAACAATGTATAAAAAGAATTATACACCATGAGTAAGTGGGAATTGTCTCAGTCATGCAAGACTGTTTCAACATTTGAAAATCAATAAATGAAATCCATTACTTCAACTAACTAAAAAGAAATATCATATGATTATATCAAAAGATGCAGGAAAAGCAATTGACAAAATTCAACACCATTCATGATAAAAACTCAGTAAACCAGGAATATAGGTGAACTTTCTCAACTTGATAAAGACTATGAAAAATCTACATCTAACATTCTAGTTAATGGTAAGAATCCTGAAGCTTTCCCACTAGGATCAGCTACAAGGCAAGGGTATTCTCTCTTTAAATATGTTTTGTTTTTTTTTAAATTGACTTCTCAGAGAGAGGAAGGGAGAGGGTCATTGATTGGCTGCCTCCTGCACACCCCTTACTGGGGATCTAGCCCCGGACCAGGATTGAACCTCAATCTTCTGGATCTTAGGTCGATGCTTAACCACTGAGCCACGCTGGCTGAGCAAGGATATTCCCTCTTACCACTCTTTTTAAACATAATACTGAAAGTCCTTGCTAATGCAATAAGACAAGAAATGGGAAAAAAATGTATACAGATTGGGAAGGAAGAGATAAAACTCTTTGCTCATAGATGACATGATTGCCTGTGCAGAAAATCTGAAAGAATTAACAAAAAACTGAAACTAATAAGTGATTATAGTAAAGTTTCAGGATACAATGCTAATATAAAAAGTCAACATAAATATCGTTTATATTATTGCCCCCAAATTAAATATTTAGGTTTAAATCTAACAAAATATGTACAAGATCTATATGATGAAAACAATAAAGTATTAATGAATAAAATCAAAAGAGAGCAAAATAAATGAAGAGTTAGCCTATGCTCATGGATAGGAAGGCTCCATATTTTCAAGATGTCATTTTTCCCCAAATTGATCTATAAATTCAATGCAATCCCAGTAAAAATCCCAGCAAGCTACTTTGTGGATAAAAAAGTAATTCAGAAGTTGATATGAAAAGCCAGACATTATTGAAGGAGAAGAACAAAACTGGAGGATTGATGTTATCTGACTTCAAGACCTACTATATAGCTACCATACTCAAGACAGTGAGAAAGAATAGATAAGTAGATCAATGGAACAGAATAGAGAGTCCAAAATATAAATATAGCCAACTGATCTTTGACACAATGGAGCAAAGATATTTTCTTCAACAAATGGTCCTAGAACAACTGGACATCCACATACAGAAAAATGAATCTAGACACAGACCTTACATCCTTTACAAAAATCAACTCAATATTGATTATAGACCTAAATGTATAATATGAAAATAAAATTTTAGAAAATAACATAATAAAAAACCTTGATGATCTTGGGCATGCAAATAACTTTTTAGATACAACACCAAAGGAATGATCTATAAAATAAATATAAGTTGTACCTCATTAAAATTAAAATCTTCTGCCTTAGCTGGTTTTGCTCAGTGGTTAGAGTATCAGCCTGCAGACTGAAGGGTTTGGGTTTGATTCCGATCAAGGGCAAATACCTTGGTTGCAGGCTCGATCCTCAGCTCTGGTTGGGGTGTGTGCAGGAGGCAACCAATCTATGTGTCTCTCACATCGAAGTTTCTCTCTCTCTCTTTCTCTCTCTCTCTCTCTCTTCCTCCCTTCTACTCTCTCTAAAAAGCAATGGAAAAAATATCTCCTTGTGAGGATTAAAAAAAAAATTAAAATCTGTCTATGAAAGACAATGTCAAGAGAGTTAGAAGACAAGCCACAGACTGAGAGAAAATATTTGCAAAAGACACATCTAATAAAGGACTGTTATCCAAAATATACAATGAATTATTTTTTAAAAAAATATAACTTTATTGATTTCAGAGAGAGGAAAGGAGATGGAGAGAGAAATATAGAAACATCAATGATGAGAGTCATTGATTGGCTGCAGCCCGCAACCCGGGCATGTGCCCTGACCAAGAATCGAGCCCCGATCACCTGGATCCTAGGTCAACGCTCAACCGCTGAGCCACGCCCGGCTGGGCTACAATGAATTCTTAAAACTCATCAATAAGAAAACATACCACCTGATTAAAAAATGGTCCAAAGATCTTGACAGACACCTCACCAAAGAAAGTAAATAAATGGCAAATAAGGATGTGAAATTATATGTTATCAGGGAAATGCAAATTAAAACAACAATGAGATACCACTTCACACCTATTAGGATGACCAAAATCTTGAACAATGAAAACACCAAATAGTGGTGAAGATGTGAAGCAGAAGCTCTTGTTTATTGTTAGTGGAAATACAAAATAGTACAGCCACTTTGGAATAAAGTTTGGTAGTTTCTTACAAAACTAAACATACTCTTACCATATGATCCAGCAATTGTGCTCCGTGGTATTTACTCAAAGGAGCTGATAATCTGTTTACACAAAAACTTGTACATGGATGTTTAAAGCAGCTTTATTAATAATTACCAAAACTTGGAAGCAACCAGGATGTCCTTTAATAGGTGAATGGATAAATAACCTGTACTACATCCAGATAATGGAAAATTATTCAATAAAAAAAATGAGATATCAAGCCATAAAAAGACATGGAAAAAACTTAAAGGTATATTGCTAAGTAAAAAAAAGCCAATCTGAAAAGGCTACACACTGTATGATTCCAACTATATAACGCTCTGGGAAATGCAAAACTATGGAGACAGTAAAATGATCAGTGGTTGCCAAGGTTTGGAGTGGGGGGAGGGATGAATAGGTGGAGCAAAGAGGATTTTAGGAAAATGAAAATATTCTTTATGATATTATAATGACAGATACATGTTATTATACACTTGTCCAAACCTATAAAATGTACAACAACAATGAACCGTAAGGTAATCTATGGACTTTGGGTGATTATGATGTGTTAATATAGGTTCATCAATTTTGAAAATTGTATCATTCTGGTGAGTGATGTTGATAATGAGGAGGTTTGCGTGTGGGTGTGGGGTAGTGTATGTTTGAAAAGATAAACAAAATTGGCAAGCGATTGGCTAGACTTATAAGGGAAAAAGAGAGAAGACTCAAAATCAGAAACGAGAAAGGAGTCATTACAATTGATACTACAGAAATGCAAAGGATCATAAGAGCAGTATTCATGAGGTAAGTCAGACACAGAAAAGTGCTGTGTTTTCATTAAGCAATAGGGTCTGCACAACATGGGGAACATGTATGTTAAGCAGATGACCTAATACTAAATCAGAAGTAGCTTGGACAAATTTGGCATTTATAGCAACAAGTCACAGGCAATGGAGATACACCTTAGCTACAGGGTCTAAGGCCCAATGATAATATCCCAGAGTTCTTTGGTGTCCATTATGCTTCTGAGATAATACTCCAAGGACATTATCCTCTCATTCATGCACAAACAAGGAACAAGGGAGGGAGTATTTGGGATGTCCAAGGGTGGGTAATGAAAGCAGAGGACTCTCAGGTAATCAAAAGCATCTTTGCATGGGGGCTCCAGACTACATGCCTCTCGAGTCATGGCGTAGAGAGTGAGGCAATCATAGAGAAATTAGGTATCCCTTTCCTACGATAACCCACAAGACCCTAAAACCTCTCAGTTGTCCTTTTGTTTCAGGGAGAGGAAAAAGTTGAGAGTAAAGTCTCAGTCTGTGTAGATAGTTTTATCTGTGGCTGAAATAGCGTGACTCAGATATGAGACAGAGAGCATAGCTAAATTTTCTTGCTGGCCACCTTGTGGCCTTTTCCTGCTAATGCTTTAAGAAGGTATTTAGTGTCCAAATTGTCTTAACTGTCACAACATAGAAGGAAGTCATCTACCTATTGGATTAAAGTGAAATCTTCTGGTAATTAAAAATATATATTATTTTAAAAGATATTTTATTAATTTTCAGAGAGAGAGGAAGGAGGGGGGAGGAAGAGAGAGAAACATCCATGTGAAAGCAAGACATAGATGGGCTGCCTCCTGTACGTCCCCTACTGGGGATCAAGCCCGCAACTCGGGCATGTGCCTTGACTGGGAATCCAACCTGTAACCTTTAGGTGCACCTGATGACACCCAATCAACTGAGCCACACCGGCCAGGGCTCCCTTGGTAATTTTAAGTCACTCCAATTGGCATTTGGGGTGCACAGAAGTAGCGAGGTGCCTTGGTAAATCCTTGGGGCATAACAGTCCAAGTATACTGTTGGTTATCCTAGGTGTAGGCAAAGAAGTATTGAGATTCCCTATTAAGGAGGATACTAAAAAAGGCAAATACAAATAGATGACTGTGAAATATTGGATGTTGGAAGGGATAGCTGACAGGATAGCATTAGGATTAGGCACCAAGGGAAATCTGGATTTGACAATTTTATTGGATTTTGGATCTTGGCCTAACAGATCATTTGTTTTTTAGATGGCCAGAATGGTATTATTACATGGACTACTGATGGGGACTAGAAGTTTTTGTTTTACGAAACTTGAATTATTAGCAGAGCCCTTCAAGTCCTTCTGGCTTTAAATGATAGTGAGGAATCCTGGGGAGGATCATGGAAAGATCTATTTTTACCTTAAAGGGTTCTGCATCCCATATACATCCAATATCAGTGGAATTTTTTGCCCATAAAGAAGAGGGAATTCTAATAGCTGATTTAAATCTTCAGTGAAATAGTTATTACGTTGAAGTGAATAAAGGAACTCAGAGAAGTTGGACAAAGTTGTTAGTGGACATAGAGGTGAAAGGGAGTAAAAAGCCTGTGTTGCATTTTAAGAGGTAAAATGAAAATAAAAACAAAAACAAAAGATGAAAAACAACCAGGACCCAGATCTAGAAACACAAAAATATTGTGATCCCAGAAGTCTTTCTCATGTCTCTTTTGGATTGTTACTCCCCTGTCCCAAATATAACTAGCCTCCTAATGTCTAACAGCACACATTAATATTACTGATTTTGAACTTTATATAAATGGGATCATAGAGTGTGTTTTCTTTTATGACTATCTTTTTTCATTCAACATTACAGTTTTGAAGTTCATTCATCCTGATACATGTAGTTACAACTTGCAACTTGTTCATTCTAATTGTTATATAGTATCCTGTCATGGGTGCTATGGACTGAATGTTTGTGGTCCCTGCCCCCACTTCATATGTTGAAGCCCTGAGATGGTATTTGGAGGTGGGGCCTTTGGAAGTAATTAAGGTTCCATTAGGTAATGAGGGTGGGGCTTTCATGATGGGATTAATGCCTTATAAAAAGAGAAAGAGACAGAAGATAATCTCTCACTTCATGCATGCACAAGGGAAGGCCATGTAAAGACATGAGAAGGCAGCCATCTGCAAACCAGTGACCCTCACCAGACTTAATCTACCAGCACCTTGATCTTAAAATTCTTTGCATCCAGAATTGTGAGAAATAAATGTTAATTGTTTAATCCAAAAAAAAGAGGTCCAATAGAAATTTTAAGGAGCTGTGATAGAGACAAATCATGAAATAAATGACCAAAATCCTCCATTGGTGCAGTTTGGTGACTCCAAGTAAGTGTAGCAGGAAATATGAGGTGCTAAGAATAGAACATGTTGCCCTGCTATGATGAGAAATGAGGTGGGGTACCCTTCAACTTGTAGGGTTATTTCCTCTTGCAAGTTTAATGGCAGTTTAGGGCATTGGACATTTACTCCCCCAGAGAAGGGTCTGGTGAGGAGGGGGCTCCAGCTTTTTTCTTCCTTGGGAGGTCCAGGCGCTCCCAGGCCCAGTGTCTTTTTCCTTATAATTTTGGCAAGTGTCCCAATCAACGGGAGAACATGATTTTGGAGTTTGCCATAGATTAAAATGTCCAGGTATTTCTAACTGTTTTTTAAAATTAAATTTATTGGGGAGACATTGATTAATAAGATTATATAGGTTTCAGGTATACATTTGTATGATACATGATCTGTATATTTCATTGTGTGCTCATCACCGAAAGTCAAATCTTCTGTCACCATATATTTGACCAATTTCTAGCTGTTTTAATTGCAATACCATAAGCTTGTATTGTATATTTTTTAAAGTACTACCTTCATAATGCTGGGCTAATGTCTGGAGCTCACACATGTTTGCATTTTGCCAGTTAATACTATTCCTCTGTAATGTGTCACGGAGTTCCAGTCTGAGACCATTTACGAAGCTTGTGGTCAGATCAGAAGCTGTTTGGGAAGTCAGTTCCAGTCCCAAATGTTCTTTTCATGTTGTCTTTTTTTAAAATTCAACTCAGTAAATTCACTGGAGTGACATCGGTTAATAAAATTATATAGGTTTCAGGTGTATAATTCTATAATACACCTTTGGTATATCATATTGTGAGTTCACCACCCCAAGTCAAGTCCCCTTCCATCACCATTTATCCCCCTTTTACCCTCTCCCACCTCCCTGCCCCCATGTTGTCTTAAATAGATGGCAATAGTTAGCCACAGTTTCATGTTTTTGTTGATTACAATTCAGAATACACGATCAATCAGTTTTGGTGGGACAGACTTGAGGATGACTCCTGGCATTTTTTTTCTTAATTCCCTTAGTTTCCAGTAGGAATCAGGGGTAGTCTGAGACCCTTGAGGGCCCTCAGGAATGGTGTTTCATTTGACCTTTTCAAACCAAAGGGAGGCAAACCCAGGTACAACCAATGGGTGGATAAGTTGATACAAATGAGGGAATCCTGGAGAATATACTCCCCAAACAATCCTAAATTCAATGTCTTTCTCTTTCTTTCTGGGGGCCAGGAAAGTCCTTGATGACGGCATGTAATTTGAACCAATCAAGGTTTAAATATTATCTCTTCTGTTGGCCTCATTTGAGAATGAGTACTGGCTGCACCCTGGGCTTCATCTACAAGAGATGCAGGCCCAGTGAACCTTACAGTTATCAGGAGGTGAGGGACGGAGGTGCTATTGGTGAGGGGCATTCTGGGAGAGGAAGATATAAAAGAGAGCTTCAAGGAGAATATGAGGATGCTATGGAGGATGCTAGAGGGTTACTGGGTCAAAACAATTTTTCTGAAGACATTGTTTAAGAACCTCAATAGCTTGAATGAGGTTTGAATTATTAGCATCTCTTTGGCTTTTTCATACCAAGAGAAAAAAGAAGAACGTCGTGCATCTGAGATTTTTGTTCCTTTTTGCTCTAGCACTCCCTGTAGGTGGACTAATCTGGGCATATCCCAGGAACCACAGAGGGGCCACTGTAGCTCAAGAGAGTTTTCAGTAGTCCTGGCCTAGTAGCTCAGTTGGTTAAAGCGTCAACCCAATACACCAAGGTTGTGGGTTTGATCCCCAGTCAGGGCACATACAAGAGTCAACCAAAGAATTCTCCCTCCCTCTCAATCAATAAATAAAGATTTAAAAAGAGACCTTTTAGTAAAGTTTTGCTAGTGAGAACGAAAGTGGACCTTAGTGGCAAAACATATAGTCAGTGATTGAGAAGTTCCCATGTTATTGACTAATGGCAGATTTATACTTATGAACAGAGAATCCTGAGATTCTAACCCAGGCTCTGTTCCTTACAGAGACTAGCCTCTTACAAATTAGACTCTAACCAAGCTACTTAGAAACAGCTACTTGCCTGGCATTCTAGCCCAGCTTGTTACAAATGGAGAGACCTAGGACTCTAACTGCTCTAACTGGCCGCTGCTTGCCTAGGATTGTAATCCAGCTTCTAGAGTATATGCAGAATCTTAAGAATCAAAATCAATCCTTACTGTGCTTCAGTGGACATTTATCTGGAGCACTGGACTTTGGTTGGATTCAGGCTCACTACTGGATACCCAAATGAGCAAGCAAACTGGAGACAGAAGGTCTTGGTGGGAGCTGGGAGGCGTAGTTGTCCCACCTGAGGGTCTGATGGTGGTTGTCATCCAGATCCGAGTTGTGGCAACAAAAACTGTTAATGAGAACCATAGTCAGACAGAAGTTAAAGCAGTGAAGATACATTTTATTTGTTAAATTATTGCAATATGGGAAGAGAGACTCCAATATAGAATTGGGCTTAATTCTGAATACAACCAGAACAAATAGGGATTTATAGCTAAGGAGCAAGTTGAGGGTGCATTGGTGGATAGAAAATTACTAAGAGGAAACATCAAGTCTGAGAGGGTTCTGAGTGAACTGACTTAACAGGATTCTTGCTGAAGGCAGGCCAAGGTGCTCAGATATCACCTGTGGCATAGTGGGGATAAGTAGTTGGTCAGATATTAAGGGTGGGGAATTAACATTAAAGTGGCCCATCAGCATTCTTGCTAAAACTGGATTCTACAAGGAATTACATGGATGGGCCTTGTTGGGGAGGGAGTTCAGAGAGCCTGACTGAAGCTTGGTTGAGCAAAGAATCTTTGTAGCGGACATGAGTTTTCAACTCCTTTGGGTAAATACCACGGAATGTGATTGCTGGCGTATATGGTAAGAGTATGTTTAGTTTCGTAAGAAACAGCCAAACTATCTTTAAAAGTAGCTGTGCCCTTTTGCATGACTGAGAGTTCCTGTTGCTCCTCAGCCTCGACAGCATTTGAGGTCATCTCACAAAGTTTTAAAATATTGTTTGGCCTTTGAAGTCCTAAAGTCTGGGAATGGGATATTTTGCCACTCACTCATTTAGTCTCAGATGGCCTTTTCCTCTCTTTTGGCGAACTCTTACATACCTTTCAGGTTCTACCTCCTCCTGAAAGCCTGCCTCATCCATTCCTCTGAGCTCCTACAGCCTTCTTCTGCCTGTATTTTTGTCTCCTCCATCAAACTGGGGATGGGTCAGATTATATTTGGCCACAAACATACTGACAAGATCCTTGGTGCCAGAACCTCTTCTGGTCTGGAAATATAGGGTTACTTAGGCATGGTCCATACTAGCAAGAGTTCTTGCAGAATTAAATGAGTATAAAGTCTTTAGCACAGTGCCTGGGACAGTGTCAGTGCGCAGTAAATATTAGCTATCATCATCATTATTACCACCACCACAGTCAATATCTTTCCACATAAGTTTTTAGAGATGTATCCCACTTTTAACTGATAAAATCACCCTCCTAGTGATGCTTTCAATTTTTTATTACTGCAAACAAACTAGCAAGGGTTATACTTGTTCATACATGCTTCCTTGCAAAGTTTTTCCCCCTTCTAGATAAAAAGGTTCTTGAAGTGTGCGTTCCCCCAACCAGTTAGCATCAGCATTACCCCAAACTTGTTAGAAATGCAAATTCTCAGGCCCTACTCCAAATCTACTGAATGAGAAATTCTGTGCGTGGGCTGCAACAACCTGCTTTTTAACAAGCCCTCTCCGTGATTTTCATGCATTGTTCTAGGAGTCCTGGGTGTATATATAGAAATGGGATGGCTGAGCCAATAGGATATCACGCATTTAAAATTTTTAATAGACACTGTCCACCAGCTCTCAAGAAAGGGCACAAAGTTCTCCTTCTATATTAGGGTTTCACTTTGACTAGCGTTATTAAACGGGCTGGAACATTCCTCTTCAATACCTGGTACCCCTCTCATCCAACATGCCCCGCCTGCCCGGCCAGATTGCATCAGCCTTCCGCGGGCCCCGCCCGGGCGTACGTGCACACCGGGGAGCGGCGGGCGAATAAGATGTACACGGGGCCCGGCTTCGATTCCCACGCTTGGAGGCCGGAGTCGAATAGTCAGAAAGGAGCGGTGTGTCTCGGGAGGAGGTGGGACGAAGGCGGAACTTCGGGGTTCGAAGCTTTTCTTGGGTTTCGCTGTCTCAGTACCACGAGTGTGCCTCCATTAATCTCTTACGAGCAGGGTGCCGCCCCTTTTTACATTGGAAAAGGGAAAGAACTCCGGAGCCCGAAACTCCGCCCCACTTGTGGCAGAGGCGCTCCGATTGGCTGGTAGTGGGAGCGCATGCGAACCAGTGATAATGACGTAATCCTGCAGATTGGAGCGGGAACGGGGCTTTGGGGGAGGAAGGAGCTCGAGTGAGGGTAGCGATGTGGGGTGAACTTGGGTCCAGTTCGGGCTGAAGCGCCTCCCAGGAGATGGAAGTCCCAGAAGAGGGGAGAGGGAGGAGTCTTGGACGCGCTGAGAACTTAGCCTGGGCTTGGGCGCTCAAGCGTGGAAGCCGCTGTCTAGAAGGAAGTTAGCGCCGCCCAACGGCAGGTAGTCAGGTGACCGCCAGGGGGTGACCGTGCCTGCACACGTCCTCAAGTGGGCCCACACAGAGTGACCCATAAATTTTGAAACCGTTTATTTTTGTATCTCTTTCTTCTTTTACCCTAACCTACAAGAGAAAAAGGACCATGGGTGATTCACCTTCCAACCCCCAGCACCTAACGGAGGGCCTGGGCCTGGTACAAAAGGGGCTGACTGGTTGATGAAAAAGACAAAAAAAAAAAAAAGCAAGGCCCCCCCCCCCAAAAAAAAAAAGCTCAGAGATGTTCATAGTTTACATAAAGAGAGTTTAGGTGTTTTTTTTTTTCGTTTTTTGTTTTTTTTTTAATATATGGCATTTTAAATATCCACCAGCAGATCCTGAGCCCACGCAGTTTTTACGTTGTTGCAATTGGAATGTACACATAACCCTGTATCCTTAGTTACAGCATAATAATTTTTCCCTGTTGCTATAGAATCTCCACAGCCGTCATCCCTCAGTAATGGTTGTAGAATGTTCCATCAGACAGCTGTGCCACGATTCACTTAACTCTTCCTTCTTTTTGGATATTAAGACTACTTCCCTGTGTTTGACCATCAGAAAATAGTCCTGCAAAGAATAGTTTTGTGCTCAGAGCCTTTCCTGTTTGTGAGTGAGGGCAGGTGGATATTGATTTAGGAGCCGAATTACTGGGAAAATGGCATGAACATATTTTAGGCTCTTGCCCACCCATTTTCTTGAAAGGAATTGTGCCCATTGATACCAGGGGCCAAATCCGAAATCAACCGTAGTGAACTCCGGGTCTTGTCTGTCTCCATCCTGCAGCAATGCTCAAGTTTATTATTAGTTCTGACCTTTGGGGCAAGACAAACACGCACCAAAGGTTCAGGGACAACTTTAGCAACTGCAACAGCTGACATTGTAAGCGGGTGCAGCTCAGGTTTCAAGCTTGGGCAACTGGGGTGGATGAACTTGCCTCATTGAGACAAGGAATCAGAGAAGAGGAACATGTTTGGGAGGGGACAGATGAGATCAGTTTTAAATATGTTTAGTTGGAGGTGCCTTTGGGACATCTAAGGGGAGGTATCCAGGAGACAAGCATACATATGGATAAACAATAGTCTTTGCCCTTCTCTGAACTCCCAGATCTCCCTATCTTTGAATATCTCCTGGCTTAGGTTCCCTTTTCTCTTGCACTATCCTGGGAGACCCTTGAGGCCAGAAGGGCCTGATTCATTTGTGTATCCTTCCTGCCAGCGCAGCACAGTACTTCATAACTAGGAGGCCTTCAAAGTCTGTCCTGAATGAAGGAATTTCATCAATTTCTTAATTGGATGATTCCTGAAGTACAGGTTCTGTTCTGGGGGGGAGGGGAGTTTGGGAAACTTGAGAATTCTGAGAAGGCTCCCTGTAAGAGGTGGGATAATGTTACTATTAATAATTATGACCATTTGTTGAACACCTACTATGTGCCAATCACTCTGCCACATGCATACATCAGAAATGCCACTTCTTGCCTGCCGTCCTTACACCCCCTCTGGAATAATGTGTTTTACTTAAAGCTCCTGCTGAATGGTCAAGCAACGCCTATCTATGGACTATATCCTCCCCTCCCTTAGGGTACAGCCAATTGCACCTGATCCAAGGCCAGCCCCACAACCTGTGAGTTTTATGACCCACTTGAAAAGATGAGGTGGGCCAATCAGACTGCTCTTTTGCGAATGTGAAATAAGAGCTCCAGAAGGGAGTTGCTAGTTAGTTGAGCCAACAGGCCCAGTAGAACAGGATGCTGGTGAGGAGTGAGCATTATGGACCAGGTCAAGTGCAAGCTGCAATTCTGAGTTGAGTGAGGAGCATGGGGGAAATGTGCAGAGAGAAGCAGACATGTAGTGTAGATGAGTCACGTTAATGGCAAAGCTCTAGAACAGAGGTCCATGCATCATCCAGAATTTTCTTGCAGCTCCAGGCTTAATGAGCTCTTACTGTACTTAACTTCTTGCCCTTGCATTTCTTACTTTTTTTTTAAAATTTAAAACAAACAAACAAACAAACAAGTTTATTGATTTCAGATTGAGCAAGGGAGAGGGAGAGAGTTGAAACATAAATGATGAAAGAGTTGTCATTGATCAGCTGTTTCCAGCACACCCCCTACTGGAGACTGAGCCTGCAACAGGGGCATGTGCCCTGACTGGGAATCAAACCACGATCTCCTGGATCCTAGGTCGATGTTCAACCGTTGAGCCATCCCCAGCCAGGCACATTTCTGACTTTTGATCTAGCTTGACTAGGTTTATGTTCTTGCATCCAAAAGAGCCTTGACCAAAACAATCCTTTACATAGGTTTGCACTTTGGCCCTCTGAGATGAGTATACTTTCCCTCATTTTACAAGTGAAGAAACTGAGGCTTAGTGAGATTAACTTGACTAAGGTAACACAGCCAGTAGGTGATGGAGCTAGTCTATTTGATTCTCTTACTCTCTTTTAAGACATTAATATGTTATTGTTGTGTGTTTTTTAAAAAATATGTTTTTATTGATTTCAGAGAGAGATAGGGAGAGGGACAGAGTTGAAACATAAATGATGAGAGAGTTGTCATTGATCAGCTGATTCCAGCACGCCTCCAACTGGGGATCGAGCCCACAACCCAGGCATGTGCCCTGACCGGGAATCAAACCTCGATCTCCTGGATCATAGGTAGATGCTAAACCACTGAGCCATGCCAGCTGGGCTGTTATTGTTATTTTTAAAAAATTATCATAAACTTGTAAAAAAGATAAAAGAAAAATAATCAATATACACATGATGTATTTGACCCTCAGTCAGCTTCCCTGACTCTCTTCTACACTTACCAAGCTCCAGCTACACTGGCCTCTGTTTCTGAAGCACACCAAGGTTGCTCTTGACTTTGGGCCTTTGCACTGAGTGTTCCTTCTCTTTGGAATGCTTTTCTTCTTGAGTTTCTGGTGGCTGGCTCCATATTGTCATTTAGGTCTCAGCTAAATTATCACCTCCTCAGAGACACCTCCCCAACCATGCAATGTGCAATAGCTCACCCAATTATTTCCCTGTACCTTTCTGTCGTATCACCTCATGGTTTTTCTTTTCTTTCTTTCTTTCTTTTTTTTTTTTTTTCCTGCATAGAACTTGTGTGGAAATTGTGTCCGAAATTGTGCTGTTCATTTATGTAATTGTTTATTGCCTGGCTCTCCTTCAACACTAAGAACAGAGGCCTCATCCATATTCCCAGGACCTAAAACAATACTGCCACGTAATAGAAGTTCAGTCATTGTTTGTTGAATGAAAGAATGTATAAATTAAAAAGAGAAGGCCTTATTTAACCCTCTTCTGTCCCAATACCAATTTCTAGAGACAGTAACTGTTAACCGCTTGGTCTACATTTTCCCAGATATTTTCTATGCATATACAAACACATCTCTCTCTCTATAAAGACAAATATGCACATACTCTGTTTTTCACACCAGTGGAAGTTCTGCAACTTGTTTTTTTCCACATAACAGTTTATCATTAACAACTTTCCAGGTCAATATACAATTAATTCATTAAAAAAACAAATTCATATATTGCATTTTATAAATGTATCAGAATTAATTAACTAGCTCCCTCTTAATAGGTACTATTTTCTTCTATTTTTATCATTGTTATAAGAAGTAATGTTGAAATAAATATTATGTATGTATTTGCACAAACGTTCCCCATGCTTATTTGTTGTATTTTGACTTTGCTTGTAGTATATGAAGAGAGGAATTTTGTTTAAACTGACATGGTCAAGTTATCAATTATTTCCTTTATTGCTTATGTGTTTCATTTTATGCCTTAAAAAAATTGTATATTGAAACTGACTGATTCATGTTTCCTGTTAGTCAATTCATGGTTTCAGTTTTATAGTTAAATCTTTGATTAGTCTGCAATTTATTTTGGGACAGGTTTTAAGATAGGGGTCTAACCCCTTTTCCCTCTCAAATGCTAAGTCAGTTGTCTCAATGCCATCTATTGAATAATAATTTTTGGCCCATTAATTTGAAATGTCACCTTTTTTCATACATGAAGTTGTCATATGTGCTTGGGTGTAGTTCTGCACATTCTGTTCTGTTCCATTGATATGAATGTCTGTGTCTGCACCAGTGCCACCCCTTTTTAATTAATGCAACTTTATACTATAGTTTCATATCATGTAGGGCCAGGCCTCTTGTTATCTTTTATTTTTTTATTTTTTAAAATCCTCACCCAAGAGTATTTTTTTTTATTGATTTGAGAGAGCGAGAGAGAGAGTGAGAGCGCCATTGACTAGGTATTTGCCCTGAGGGAGAATTGAACCCACAGCCTTTTGGTGTATGGATGATGCTCCAACCACCTGAGCCACATAGCCAGGCCTCTTGTTATCTTTTTCAGAAAATTTTTGCCTATTCTCACATATTTATTCTTGCAGGTGAACCTTAGCATTATTTTGTCAAGGGGAAAAAATCTCAAATAACCTAGTGATATTTTGATAAGGATTATATTGAATATATAGGTTAATTTAGAGAAAACAGTTGTCATTATAATATTGAGTCTTATCGCAGAACAAGGTGTGGGTTTATTTATTCAAGTCTTCTATGCTGCTTAGTAGAATTTTAAAGATTTTAAAAAATATTCTCTATATTCTATGTTCTGTATATTCCATCTTAGGTTATTCTTATTTTTGGTTGCTATTGTGAAGGAGAATTCCCTCTTTATCTTTAAAAAAAAAAGTTTAAAAAAAATTGATTTCAGAGAGAGGAAAGGAGAGGGAGAGAGAGACAGAAACATCAATGATGAGAGTCATTGACCGGCTGCCTCCTGTAGGCCCCCTGCTGGTGATCGAGCCTGCAATCCGGGCATGTGCCCTGACTGGGATTCAAACTGTGACCTCGTGGTTCATATGTCGATGCTCTACCACTGAGCCACGCCAGCTGGGCCCCCTTTATCTTTTTTAACTGGTTCTTTTGGGAAAGCAATTACCAGTACTTCAATAAATCCTATTATTGTTTCTAATGGGTTTTCCACAGTGTCCCTCAGGTTTTCAAGTTATATAATTATGTCATCAACAATTAGAGATTATTTTGCTCCTAGCTATCCAAGGTTTATGACTCATTTAATTCTCTTGTGTAATTGTATTATGTAGTGTTTTAGAGAACAATTTAGTGATGATTGGGGTTGTGTACTTCTTTGTTAACTTTAATGGAAATTCTCACATTCAACATGATACTGGCTTTTGGTTAGAAACACATATAAAATTTGTCAAGGAAGTATCCATTCTTAGAAACTAAAGCAGGAATACATGCTGACTTTCATTAAATTCATCTTTTGAACACCTATTGAGATGATCATGTGGGTTTTCTCAATTTGCCTATTAATATAGCAAAGTATATATAGTTCCTAATATTGAATAATTCTTGCACTCTCAGAATGGATCTCACTTCTTGTAGTCTTTCTACTTACTACTGGACTCCATTCCTTAATATTTTATTTATTTTGCACCAATATTTATAAGTGAGATTGGTTTGTGGTTTTCTTACATGTGAGCTTTGTTGGGAGCCCATACATTTCCAAAATGGTTTTATGAAGTCCCTGACTATTCAGGACTGAAGATGCTCTAATATTAGAGGAAGACTCCAGTGAGTGCCAACCATCCACTCCACCCTTTCTCTGCTGAATTTCATGGTTTCTGAGAGATTTTATATACTGTGTGGAAATCTGTGGGAATAAGCACCAGTAATTGTAACTGGGGATGTTAGCACAGAGTGTTTAATCCAAGGTGACCATATAAATAAACTGCACTGGAATTTACTAGGAAAGGATAAGTAATGGCCATTTTGTGATTTTATGTTTGTCCTTTAAAAATCAATTACATTATTTGTAAAAGTAATTATTGCTTTATATTAAGTAGTTATTACAGGATTAAAAAGCTCAGAATAAAAAAGCCTCCATCTTACCATTCCACATCGCCCATCTTACCCTCCAAAGTCAAGAGTCCCAGTTCTAGTTGCTTCCTTATGTATTATGTCCATCTGTGTTTTTCTTGCTATTTGTTTATTTAAAAATTAATAGATTAAAAAATATCAGTTTGAGGTTTACAGAAAAGTTGAGTGGAAAGTACAGAGAGTTCTCATATATCTACACTCCCCACTTCCCCCCACTGTTTCCCATATTATTAACATCTTGCATTAGGGTGGTATACTCCTTAGAATTAAGCCAATATTGATACATTATTATTAGCTAAAGTCCATAAATTACATTTTAGGTTTCACTGTTTGTCTTAGGTATTTTACGGGTTTTGATAAATGTATAATGACATGTATTCACCATTTGATAAATGTATGACATGTTTCTCTCTCTCTCGATCCTTCTTTCAAAAAAAAATCAATAAAATATTTTTAAAAGTTTGTTCATTTTTATTGTTGAGTAGTACGCCATTGTATGAATGTACCACAGTCTGTTTATCCATTCACCCCTTGGAAGATATTTTGGTTATTCCCAGTTTTTGTCTATTACAAATAATGCTGCTATGAACATTCATATGAAGGCTTTCTTATTTTCATTTCCCTAGGACAAATAGCCAGGTGTCGGTTTTGCTGGGTCATATATAAGTGTATGTTTATCTTATAAGAAACTTCCAAACTGTTTTCTAGAGTGGGTGTATCATTTTGCATTTTACCAGAAATCTATGAGTCTTAAAGTTGCCCTACATCTTCACCAGCCCTGGGCATTGTCATTATTTTTAATTTTAGCTATTATAGGTGTGTGGTATTATCTCATTACAATTTCAGTTCGCATTTATCTAATAATGGTGAACAGCTTTTCATGTGCTTATTTGTCGTATTTATATCTTTTTAAATGAAGTGTCTATTCTTTTGTTTACCTTTTAATTGGATTGTTTGTTTTCTTATTAAGTTTTAAGAGTTAACTTGTATACTCTCGCTACAATTTCTTTGTCAGGTATGTGATTTATAAATATTAACTCCAAGTCTATGAGTTGTTTTATATTTTTCTTAATAGTGTCATTAGCAAAATAAACATTTAAAATTTTGATGAAGTCCAAATTTTTTTAGCAAAATATTTTTTGGATCATACTTTTGGTGCCAAACCAAGGTCACATAGATTTTTTTCTTATGTGTACTTCTAAAATTTTTATAGTTTTACATTTAGACTTATAATTCATTTTGATGTAATTTTCGTATAACGTGTGAGGTTTAGGTTGAAATTTTTTTGCATATAGATGTCTAATAGTTCCAATAGTGTTTGTAGAAAAAATTATCTTTTCTCCATTGAGTCACCTTTACAACTTTGTAATATTAGTTGTCCGCACCTACTTGTGTGAGTCTATTTCTGGGTTCTTGATTCTGTTACATTGATTCATGTGTTTATTCCTTTGTCAACACACTGTTTTGATTACGGTAGCTTTATAAGTAAGTTCTAAATTCAGGTAGTGTGACTCTTACAATTTTATTATTCTTTTTCAAAAATTTTCTAATTCTATTTTTTTGCTTTTCCAAATACATTTTAGATAAGTTTGTTGATATCTACAAAAATCCTGCTGGGATTTTGATTGGTATTTCATTAAATATATATATAAATTTGGGGAGAATTAACTTCTAAATTATATTTTCTTCCAATCCATGAATACATGAATGTCTCTCCATTTACTTATGTGTTTGATTGTATTCATCAGAATTTTGTAGTTTTCAGCATATACAGTATGTATATGTTTTCTTAACTTTAAAACTACTTATTTTTTTGAGTTATTGTTGTAAATGGTATCAACTTTCATATTTTCTTTTCCAGTCATCCATTGTTAGTGTATAGAAATGTAATTGATTTTGAGTGTTGATTTTGTAATTTGCTACTTTTCTAGAATAACTTATTAGTTCTAAAATATTTTTTAATGGACTTTTTACAGTTTTATATAGAAAAAATCATGTTGACTATGGCTAGGTTTTATTTATTACTTTACAATTTGTATGTTTTTATTTATTTTTCTCACTTTATTGCACTGGCTAAGACTTCCAGCATGATGTTGAATAGGACTGGTGAGAGCAAACATACCATCCTTGTTCTTAATCTTAGTAGAAAAGTATTTAGTCTTTCACCATTAATCATGATGTTAATATAGGATTTTTATAGATGTCCATCAGAAAGAAGTTTCCATTTATTCCTAGTTTACTGAGACTTTTTGGTAATGAATGGATGTTTTATTTTGTCAAATCCTTTTAATGCACCAATTTATATGATGATCATGTGGTTTTATATCTATAGATGTTAATATGGTGGATTGCATTGATTAATTTCTGAATATTAAGCCAGCCTTGAATTCATGAGATAAACCCAACTTGGTTGTCGGATATTATTTTTATCTTGTTGGATCTGATTGGCAACAATTTTGTCCAGGATTTTTGCACTAACAATTGTGAGAGAGATTGTTATAGAACTCCCTCCATGCTTTATAATGTCTTTGTCTGGTTTGAGTATTAGGAAAATGTTGGTCTTATAAATTTATTTGGGAAGTGTTACCTCTTCTTTTTCCTGGAAGAGGTTGTTCAGAATTTTAATTCTTTTTTTTTTTTTAACCTTTTTATTGATTTCAGAAAGAGGAAGGGAGAGGAATAAAGTGGTAGAGACATCAATGATGAGAGAGTCATCATTGATCAGCTGCCTCCTGCACGCCCCCGACTGGGGATGGAACCTGCAACCCGGGCATGTGCCCTGATGGAGAATCAAACCCCGATCACCTGGATCCTAAGTTGATGCTCAACCGCTGAGCCACGCCCAGCTGGGCAGAATTTTAATTATTTCTTAAGTGTTTGGTAGAATTAGTGAAACCACCTGGACCTGGAGATTTTGATTTTCAGAAGTTTTAGGACTATTCAGGTTATCTATTTCAACTTGGGCAAGTTTTGGTGATTGGTGGTGTTTTAAAAATAGATGTATTAAATCTAAATCATTAAATTTATGTGCACTGAGTTATTTGAAGTACTCTCCAATTATCCTTATGTGTTTAGTTTCTGTACTGATATGCCTTTCACTTATGATTTTGATAATTTTGACCCCCCCTCCCCCCGTCAGATTTATCAGATTTGTCAATGTTAACAATCCTCTCAGGAAATCAGCTTTTGCTTTCGTTGATTTTCTGCATTGTTGTTTGGTTTCAAATTTTACTGATTTTGCTCTTATTCTTATTAAACTCCTTTTGCTTGATTTACATTTATTAGCTGATTGATTGATTGATTTTTAGAGAGAGATGAAAGGAGAGGGAGAGAGAGGGAAACATCAATGTGAGAGCAACATTGATTGGCTGCCTCCTGCATGCTCCCTACCAGGGATGGACCCTGCAATCCGGGCGTGTGCCTTGACTGGGAATCCAGGGGGCAACCTTTCAGTGCCCAGGACAATGTCCAACCAGCTGAGCCACACCAGCCAGGGTTATTTGCATTTATTTTGCTGTTCTTTTTATAAAGCTCTGCTTTAGTGGCATCACACAACTTTTGATATGCTTTAGTGTTATTTTCATTCAGTTAAAATATTTTCTAATTCATCCTGATACTTTTTATTTGACACATGGATTATTTAAAAGTCTGATGTTTAATTTCTAAGTGCCTGCAGATTTTATTCTTATCTTTATATTATTTCTTTCTACTTTAATTTAGTATTATCTGATAACATACTTTGTATAATTTATATTCTTTTAAATTTGCTAAGGTTTTTTTCATGTCCTAGGATGTGGTCTATATTGATGAATGTTCTATGTGAAATGGAAAAGAATGTATATTCATTCTGATGTTGATAGGCAAGCTGTTCTAAAAATATCAATTAGATTAAGATAATGATGGCGCCCGGCCAGGCGTGGCTCAGCGGTTGAGCGTTGACCTAGGATCCAGGCGATTGGGGTTCAATTCCCGGTCAGGACACATGCCTGGGTTGTGGGCTTGATCAATGACTCTCTCATCATTGATGTTTCTATCTCTGTCTTTCCCTCTCCTTTCCTCTCTCTGAAATCAATAAAGATATTAAAAAAAAAAAAGATAATGATGGCTCTCTTAGTTCTTCCATATCTTTGGTAATTTTTTATCTACTGGTTCTATGTTGCTGAGTGAGGAGTGTTGAAATCTCCAACTATAATTGTGGATTTATTTATTTTTACTTTGTTTTTACAATTTTAAATGTGTACAATACTGAGGAGGCAGGTCCAAAATGGTAGTTTAAGAGGACATGGAGCTCAACCCCTATCATGAACACATTGAATGCACACCTATATTTAGAGCAATTCCTCCTGAGAGACAGCTGAGGGACAACTGAACAGCTTAGGCACAACAAAGAAGAGAGAGAGAATGCATAGAGAAGATTGAGGAACCACGGGAGCTCCCCAGAATCTGAGGTAACCCAGCAGGATTGGAGGATCTGGTGAGCGCCATTGTTTGCATTCCCCCTGCACTTGGATAGCAAGGGCAGGAGCTCTACACAGGTGCTCTGACCAACCTGCAAGGTCACAGTAGCACATTCTCAGCAGTCCCACCTGGAGCTATCTCCAGCAGGAACAAGAGGGCGCCATAGCAGGTGTACACAAAGCCCCTCCCATCTGTAGCAATATCCATTGGCCCCAACAGGGCACTGAAGATTGTTTGCACCAGACCATTGCTGCATGCAACTACTGGACTATCCCACCCAGAAGAAAAGTGGAACCACAGGGAGCCTCAGCATGTGTGCATACTCGGCAGCCCTACACAGAATGAAAGGGAATTAGTAGGGTGCCATGGTGCTTATGACTATAAACCAGTCCACCTCCAACTGGGTTCCGACAGCAGTCAAAGCAACAGGGCATGTCTCTCACACACACAGTGGGAGGCCCTACCAAGAGTAAGAGGGAACCAGCAGAGTGCTGTAGTGTACATGCTTAGTGGGCTCCACATCCATTCTATGCTCCAGTAACAGACAATCAAATCAACAAGCTGCCCCACCCAGACCTGTAAAGCAAAGAAGTATACACACACCTGGCTGAGCACCCTAACTCCAGTCTGGCCTTTAACAGCCAGAACAACAGGGAGCTACTGCACATGCATGCACAACAGGCTACCCTACCTCAAACCTACTTCTTTTAGCTAGGCAGTGCCCATAGGCACCACACACACTTGCCCCAATTCCACTGTGCTTTCCAAAACCACCTGGCATACAGTCTACACAGAAGCCACTTTTACATAAGTCTACTTTTTCAACCTCGGGAGAGGTAACTATTTCATCTAACTGATAGGAACAAACACAAGAAGTAAAAGAAAATGGGGACACATAATAATATGGCCCAAATAAAGGAACAAGAATATAAAACCCAGAAAAACTCTAATGAAACAGACATAAGTAATTTATCCAATAAAGAATTCAACAAAATGGTCATAAAGGTACTTAATAAACTTGACAGTAGAATAGAGGAACTCAGAGAGAACTTCAACAAGGAGTTAGAAAACAAATAAAGAGCCAATCAGAGATGAAGAGCACAATAACTGAAATGAAAAACCACACTGGAAGGAATCAACAACAGAATGGTTAATACAGAAGAAGAACAAATTAGTGACCTGGAAGACACAATAGTGAAAATCATCCAATCAGAACAGCAAAAAGTGAAAATAATTTAAAAATAATTAAAAAATAATTTAAAAAATGACGATAGTATAAGGAACGTATGAGATAAGATGAAAGCACTAACATTTGCATTATAGAAATCCCAGAGTAAGAGAGAGAAAGAGGCAGAAAGTATACTTGAAGAAATAATGGATGAAAATTTTCTTAATCTGGGGAAGGAAACAGAACTTTAGGTCCAGGAAGCACAGAGAGTTCCAAACAAGATGAATTAAAAGAGGCCCACACTAAGACATGTTGTAATTAAAATGACAAAAATTTAGGATAAAGAGATAATCTTGACAGCAACACATCACAAAGATGAGAAACCCCATTAGGTATAGCTAATTTTTCAGCAAAATCTTTACAGGCCTGCGCTGGCCCATGTGGTTAAAGGGTTGCAGGTTTGATTCCTGGTCAAGGGCACATACCTGGGTTTCAGGTTTGATCCCTGGCCCTGGTCAAGGGTTCATGTGGGAGGCAACCAATCGAAGTGTCTCTCTCACATCGAAGTTTCTCTCTCTCTCTGCTTTCCTTCCACTCTTTCTAAAAATCAATTGAAAAAATATCCTTGGATGAGGATTAACAAAAACAAAATAAAACTTTACAGGCCAGAAGGGAGTGTCAAGAAATATTTAAAGTGCTTAAAGAAAGGAAGCTACAATTTAGACTATTACATCCAGCAAGCTTATCATTTACAATTGAAGGAGAGCCCAGCTGGGCATAGCTCAGCAGTTGAGCATCGACCTAGGATCCAGGAGATTGGGGTTCGATTCCCGGTCAGGGCACATGCCAAGGTTGCGGGCTCCATCCCCAGTCGGGGGCGTGCGGGAGGCAGCCGGTCAATGACTCTCTCATTATTGATGTTTCTGTTTCTCTCTCCCTCTTCCTTCTTCTCTCTGAAATTAATAAAAATATATTTAAAAAATAAAAAAAATAAAATAAAATTGAAGGAGAGAAAGACTTTCCCAGACAAGCAAAAACTAGAGGAGTTTATAGCCACTAAAACAGCTTTACAAGAAATAGTAAAGGGTCTTCTTTATGCAGAAAAGAAACAGGCACCAGAGTCGCTCCCAAGAGGCTCCAGAAACAACACACCCAGTGGCAAGCTTCAGATCACACCAGAGCACTACTCAATTAGCTCCACAAGAAACACAGAAAATGGGAGCTCCCAGCATGCACCAGAACTTGCTGGGGTCAATTCTGCTTCATGTGGTCAGCTCCTGCACAGCAACTTGTACACTCTGGTAGGGGTCGATCTTAATAATCAGCCAACCTGACAGTCAACCTTATCCACAGATGGGCAAACAGCAATCAAGACTTAACTACAACAGAAGGGCTGTCATAACTCGCACAAACGACATTCCTGAAGCACCTAGCTCAGGTAATCAGGGAGACTGAGCCACTGAGCACCACAAGACGCCTAGTACATAAGGCCACCTTAACAAGATTGGGATCTACCTAGTACTCAGAAACAAATACAGAGAGGCAGAGAAAATGGGGAGACAAAGAAACATGTCCCAAATGAAAGAATTGGAGAAATCTCAAGAAAAATAATAATGAAATGGAGTCAACCAAGTGACCAGATGCAGAGTTCAAAACAATGGTTATTGAAATGCTTCAGGAACTTAGGGAATGAACTCAGTGAAAACTTAAACAAGGATATAGAAAGCATAAAAAAGAACATACAAATCATAAAATACACCTAGTCAGAAATGAAGAATACAATATCTGAAATGAAGAATACACTAGAAGGAATGAACAGAAAGTTAGATGAAGCAGAAGACTGAATCAATGATTTGGAGGATAATATAGCAGAAAACACCTAAGCAGAGCATCAAAACAAAAAAAAGAATTTTAAAAAATGAGGATGGTCTAAGGGAACACTAGGAAAACATTTTGTGTAAAAACATCCACATTGGAGTACCAGAAGAAGAGAGAGAGCAAAGGATTGAGAGCTTTACGGAAGAAATAATGACTGAAAACTTCCCTAAGGTAAAAGACACACAAGTCCAGGAAGCACAGAGTCCCAAACAAGATGCATCAAAGAAGTCCACACCAAGACACATCATAATTAAAATGGCAAAAATTAAAGACAAAGAGAGAATCTTAAAAGCAGCAAGAGAAAGACAACTCATTAACTACAAGGGAGGCTGTCAGCAGATTTGCCAACAGAAATGTTTCAGTCAGAAGGAAATGGCATGAAATATTCAAAGTGATGAAAAGCAGGGGCTTACAAGCAAGTCTACTCTACCCAGCAAGGCTATCATTTAAAATTCAAAGTGAAACAAAGACCTTCCTAGATAAGAAAAAGCTAAAGGACAAAGCAGTATTACAAGAAATGTTAAAGGACTTCTATAAGAAGAAAAAGAAAAAGGAACATAAATATAAATAATAAAATGGCAATAAACATGTACCTATCAATAATTCACTTTAAATGTAAATGGATTAAATGCTCCAATCAAAAGATGTAGGGTAGCTGAAAGAATAAGAAAATAAGACCCATGTATATACTGCCTGCAGGTCACCTATTTCAGAATGAAAGACATACACAGAATGAAAGTAATGGGATGGAAAAAGGTATTTCTTGCAAACAAAAACAAAAAAAAAGCTAGGGTCTCAATACTTACATTATATAGAATGGAAGTAAAAAAAAAAAAAAAGGCTATAACAAGAGACAGAGATGGTCATTACATAATGGTAAAGGGATCAATCCAAAAAGAAGAAATAACCCTTGTAAACATTTATGCACCTAACATAGGAGCACCTCAATATGTAAAGAAAATATTGATGGACATAAAGGAAAGATTAACAGTAATAAAATCATAGTAGGGGACTTAAACACATTACTTACACCAATGGATAGATTTTCTAGACAGAAAAAAGGAAACAGCAGCCTTAAATGCCACATTAGATGGGATACATTTAATTGATATTTTCTGAGCGTTATGCCCTAAAACTGTAGGATGCACATATTCTTCAAGTGCCCATGGAACATTTTCTAGGATAGATCACATGTTAGATAATAAAAGAAGCCTCAATAAATGTAAGAAGATTAAAATAATTTTAAGCATTTTCTTCGACCACAATGATATGAAACTAGAAGTCAGTTAGAAAAAAACCCTGAAAACACAAACAAATGAGCTAAATAACATGTTACTAAACAATAAATGCTTTACCAATGAGATCAGAGAAAAAAAATCAAGATACATTGAGACAAATGAAAATGAAAACACAACAACCCAAAACCTGTGGAACACAGTAAAACAGTCCTGAAGGGGAAATTTATAGCAGTATAGGCCTACCTCAATAAACAAGAAAAATCTCAAATTAGCAATTTAACTTTTTATTTAAAGGAATTAGAAAACGAACAACAGCCCTGGCTGGTGTGGTTCAGTTGGCTGAGCATCCTCCCATGCACCAAGAGGTCACAGGTTCAATTCCCAGTCAAGGCACATGCCTGGGTTGCAGGCTTGATCCCCAGTAGGGGGCGTGCAGGGGCAGCCGATCAATGTTTCTCTCTCATCGAAATTTCTATCTCTCTCTCCTCGCTTCCTCTCTCTCTAAAATCAATAAAAAACATACAAAAGAACAATAAACAAAGCCCAAAGTCAGTAGAAGAAAGGAAATACGATCAGAGTGTAAATAAATAAAATAGAGGCTAAGAAACAATACAAAAGATTAATGAAACCAAGAGTTGGTTCTTTGAAAGGGTAGAAAGATTGATAAACCTTTAACCAGAATCATAAAGAAAAAGAGAGAAAGAACCCAAATAAGTAAAATCAGAAATGAAAGAGAAATAACAACAGATACCACAGAAATACAAAGGATTATAAGAAATACAATTTGTTGCCAACAAATTAGACAATCTGGATGAAATGGATAAATTCCTAGAAACATACAATCTTCCAAAACTGAATTAAGAAGAAACAGAAAATCCCAACAGAATGATTGCAACTAATGAAATTGAAGCCGTAATGGAAAAAAAAATCCTGGAACAGATGGCTTCACAGGTGAATTTACCAATCATTCAAAGAAGAGCTAACACCTATACTTCTCAAACTATTTCAAAAAATACCAGCCTGGCCGGGCATGGCTCAGCAGTTGAGCATCGACCTAAGATCCAGGCGATCGGGGTTTAATTCCCAGTCAGCGCTCATGCCCGGGTTGAGGGCTCAATCCCCAGTTGGGGGCGTGCAGGAGGCAGCCGATCAATGACTCTTTCATCATTGATGTTTCTCTCTCTCTCTCTCTCTCTCTCTCCTTTCCTCTCTCTGAAATCAATAAAGATATATTAAAAAAAAAAAATACCAGAGAAAGGAAGACTAGCATGCTTATTTTATGACCCAGCATTATCCTGATTCCAAAGCCATATAAAGATACTACAAAAAAGAAAATTATATATCAATATTCCTGATGAACATAGATGCAAAAATTCTCAACAAAATATTAGCAAACTGAATTCAGCAATACATTAAAAAGATCATACACCATGATCAAGTGGGATTTATTCCTGGGATGCAAGGTAGGTACAATATCCCCAAATCAGTTAACGTGATACACGACATAAACAAAATGAAAGGTAAAAATCTTATCACCATATCAATAGAAGAAAAAGCATTTGACAAAATCCAGCACCCATTTATGATAAAAACTCTCAGCAAAGTGGGAATGGAGGGAACATACCTCAACATAATAAAGGCCATATATGACAAACCCCCAGCTAACATTATACTCAATCAGTAAAAACTAAAATAATTTTCCTTAAGATCAGGAACAAAACAGGGATGTCCACTCTCACCACCCTTAGCCAAAGCTATCAGACAAGAAGAAATAAAAGGTATCCAAACTGGAAAGGAAGAAGTAAAACTGTCATTATTTTCGGATGACATAAGAACCCAAAGATTCCACCAAAACACTACTAGCTAGAACTTACAAATGAATTCAGTAAAGTAGCAGGATACAAAAGTAATATTCAGAAATTGGTTACATTTTTATATACCAATAAGAAACTCCCAGAAAGTGAAACTGAGAGGACAATCACATTTGCAATTATGTCAAAAAATACGCAAAAATAAATTTAACCAAAGAGGTAAATAAATGGAAGAATATACCGTGTTCATGGATTGGTAGAATTAACATCATTAAAACGTTCATACTACCCAAGGCAATCTATAGATTCAATGCAATTCCTATCAAAAATTCAATGATGTTTTCCACATAACTAGAACAAATAAACCAAAAATTTGTATGGAAACACAAAAAACCCTGAAGAGCTACAACAATCTTGAAAAAGAACTACAAAGGGGCAGGTATCACACTACCTGATATCAAACTATACTACAAGCTTAGAAGTAACCAAAACAGCATGGTACTGGTATAAAAACAGACACATAGATTAATGGAACAGAATAGAGAATGTAGAAATCAACCATGCCTAAAAAGTTAATTAATCTATGACAATGGAAGCAAGAAGCAAGAACAAACAATTCCACTTTGGGGTGTTTATCCAAAGGGAAAAAACCCCACTAATTCAAAAGATATACGCACTCCTATGTTCATTGCAGCATTATTTACAATAGCCAAGATATGGAACCAACTTAGGTGTTCAATGATAGATGAATAGATAATGAAGATGTAGTATATATACAATGGAATATTATTCTGTAGTAAAAAGAATGAAATGTTGCCATTTGCAACAACATGGATGGATCTAGAGGGTATTATGCTAAGTGAAATGTCAAGACAGAGGAAGACAGATACCACATGATTTCATTTATGTGTGAATTCTAAAAAACAAACAAACAAAAGAAACAAAACCAAAACAGACTCATAGAAACAGAGATCAAACTGATGGTTGCCAGAGGGGAGGATGGTGGGGGGATGGGTGGAAAAGGTGACCAGCAATGTAGTTAATCATACTGTGATAACTTTTCAAGGTGACAGATGGTTACTAGACTTAGTGTGGTGATTACATCTGATGTCATAAGGTATATAAAATGTTGAATACCTGAAATAAATATGATATTGTATATCAACTATACTTAAATAAAAAATGTACAATATCATGATTTTTAGTAAATTTACAGAATTGTGCATTTATTACCTCAGTCCATTTTTAGAACAGTTACATCATCCTCCCTCAAAGCTTTTATGCCCATGGACACTTAATACCAATTCCCATCCTGAATCCCAAGCAACCATTAACTTATTTTCTGTCTCTGATGTATTTGCCTTTTCTAAACATTTCATATAAATAAAATCATGTAATATGCAGTCTTCTGCCTTTTGGTTCTCTCAGCATAATGTTTTTGAGGTTCCTCCATGAAATTGCATGTTTCAGTAGTTCTTTCCTTTTAATATTGAATAGTGCTCCATTTTATGGGTCTATGACATTTTATTTATTCACTGGATGATGTATACTTGGATTTTTTCCATAGTGTGTCTATTGTGATGTTGCTATAAACATTTATGTTCAAAATTTGAGTGAACATATGTTTTTATTTTTCATGTTTTGATACTAAGAGTGGAGTTGCTGCATAATATGGTAAAATTATGTTTAACTTGTTATGAAATGGCCAAGCTGTTTTCCAGAGGCTGCATTATTTTACATTTCTACCAGCAATGAATGAAAGGTTCAGTTTTTTCAAATCTTATTAAACTTTTGTTATTGTCTGTTTTTTATTATAGCAATTCTAGCAGCTGTGCAGTGGTATGTCATTGTGGTTTAATTTGCATTACCTTTATGACTAATGATGCTGAGAATTTCCACACACGCTTATTAGCCATTCTTGTCTTATCTTTGGTGAAATGTCTATAGAAATAGTTTGCTAATTTATAGAGTTGGGTTGTTTGTCTTCATATTGTTGAATTGTAAGCATTATTTATATATTGCAGATATAAGACCTTCATGTGACATATGATTTGTGAGTACTTTCTCATAGTCTATGGTTTGTCTTTTTATTTCCTTAATGGTATCTTTTGAAGTGTAATCTTTTTAAATTTTAAGAAATCGAATTTAACAAATTTTTCCTTTTTTTTTACATTATTTGGGTCATTTAAAATTATTTTTTTTTAATTTTATTTTTGTTTAAAATATTACAGATGTCCCTTTTTCTCCCCAATGACCCATTCCACCCTGTTCCCTCCCCCTCCCCAGTCCCTCTCCCCACCATTGTCCGTGTCCTTGGGTTGTGCATATATGCATATAAATTCTTTGGTTACTCTCTCCCCCTCCACCCACCTGCCCTCCTCCATCCCTCTGACATTCATCAGTCTCATCTATACTTCCATGCCATTGAATCTATTCTGCTCATCAGTTTATTAAGTTCTTTAGATTCCACGTATAAGTGAGATCATGTGATATCAGCCATGCCCAGCTGAGCAGATATCCTTCTTCTTTACAGCATCATAGTATTTCATGGTGTAAATGTCCCACAGCTCAATGTAGATAATCATCAGAGAGTTGTAAATGAGGTATCACCTCACACCTGTCAGAGTGGCTGCCATCAACAAATCAACAAAAGACACATGCTGGCAAGGATGTGGAGAAGGGGGAACCCTAGTACACTGCTGGTGGTCATGCAGACTGGTACAACCACTATGGAAAACAGTGTGGAGTTTCCTCAAAAAATTAAAAATGGAACTGCCTTTTGACCCAGTGATCCCACTTCTAGGAATATATCCTAAGAAACCTGAAACACTAATCAGAAAGAATATATGTATCCTTATGTTCGTAGCAGCACTATTTACAATAGCTAAGATTTGGAAAAGCCCAAGTGCCCATCAGTAGATGAGTGGATAAAAAAGCTGTGGGACATTTAGGTCATTGATTTTCAACTGGTGTGCTACAAGAGGCACACTGTTCTGCCGCAAGAATTTTTAAAACATGCAATTCCTGACTACTTAGTCAGGGGCACTGACCTCTTTTCCCTTAGATTCTCAAATAAAAAAAATGACAATAACCCTGGCTGGTGTTGCTCAGTGGTTAGAGCGTTGGCCCACGAACCTCAGGGTCTCTGGTTTGATTCCTGGTCAAGGGCACGTGCCTGGGTTGAAGGTTTGATCCCTGGCCCGGTTTGGGCATGTGTGAGAAGCAATCAATTGATGTGTCTCTCTCACATCAATGTTTCTCATTCTCTCCCCCCCCTCCCTTCCACTCTCTAAAAAAAAAAAAAATCAATGGAAAAACTATCCTCAAGTGAGGATTAACAACAAAAAAATGATAACAGCCAACACAACAACAGCCATACAATGGGAATGAATCAAAATTATATCTTTTTTGGGGGTCAGATCAGCAAAAAGAATTTTTTTGTGTGTACCACAGAATTTTAGTAATTACTTCATGTGTGCCATGAGATGAAAAAGGTTGAAAATCTCTGCTTTAGGTTCATCAGTGTTGTCACAAATGGTAGGTAAGACTTCATTGCTTTTTATGGCCAAATAATATTTCATTGTATATACGTAGCACCAATTCTTTTTGTTTTTAATCCTCACCTGAGGATATGTTTATTGATTTTTAGAGAAAGAGGAAGAGGGAGATAGATGATAGATAGATGATAGATGATAGATAGATGATAGATAGATAGATAGATAGATAGATAGATAGATAGATAGATAGATAGATAGATGATAGATATAGATAGATAGATGATAGATGATAGATAGATAGATAGATAGATAGATAGATAGATAGATAGATAGATAGATAGATAGATAGATGATAGATAGATGATAGAAACATCAATGTGAGAGAGAAACATCAATCGGTTTTCTACTGTATGGGCCCCGACCAGGGACCTAACCTGCAACCTAGGTATGTGCTGTGATTGGGAATGGAACCCCCAACCCTTTTGGTGTAAGGGTGATGCTCTAACCAACTGAACCACCCAGCCAGGGCTATACCACCAATTCTTTATCCATTCGCCTATTGATGGGCACATAGGTTGCTTCCATATCTTAGCTATTATATAGTGCTTTGGAGTTTTTCAGGTAAATACTTAAGTGGAATTGCTGGGTAATAAGGTAGTTCCATTTCATTTCTAATTTTTAAAGGATACCTCCAACTTTGTTCTTCTTTCTTAATATTGCTTTGTCTATTGAGGTTTTTGTGTGGTTCCATATAAATTTTAGGATTATTTTTTCTAGTTCAGAGAAGAATGCCATTGGTATTTTGATAGGGATTGCATTGAATCTGTAGGCGTCTCTTGGTAGTATGGACATTTCAATGATATTTTCTTTCGAATCCCTGAGCATGGTATAACTTCCATTTATTTGTGTCTTTCTTCAGTATCTTATGGTTTTCAGAGTATAGGTTAAATTTATTCCAGGATATTTTACTATTTTTGATGCAATTGTAAATGGGATTATTTTCTTAATTTGTCCTTCTGATCATTTGTAATTAGTGTATAGAAATGCAATGGGCTTCTGTATATTAATTTTTATCTTGAAAGTTTACTGAATTCATTTATCAGTTCTAATAGTTTTTTGGTGGAATCTTCAGGGTTTCCTATATATTTAGTATTATGCCATTTGCAAATAGTGACAGTTTTAATTCTTCCTTTCCAATTTGGATGCCGTAGCTATGTTTCTTTTTAGTGTCTGATTGCTTTTGCTGGGTTTCCCAATAATATATCGAACAAGAGTGGTGGTCATGGGCATACATGTCTTGTTCCTGATCTTAGAGGAAAAGCTTTCAGCTATTTTACCATTGAGTTTGATGTTAGCTGGGGTTTGTTATATATAGCCTTTATTATGGATGTTGTAGTATGTTCCCTCTATACCTATTTTGTTGAGAGTTTTTGTCATAAATGGATGCTGAATTTTGTCACATTTTTTATGCATCTCTTGAGATGATCATATATTTTCCTTGGTTTTGTTGATTGATTTGCTGATATTGAAATATCCCAGCATCCCTGGAATAATTCATGCTTAATCATGGTGTATAATTCTTTTATGTATTGTTGAATTCTGTTTGCTCATGTTTTGTTATGAATTTTTGTATCTATGTTTATCAGGAATATTGGTTTGTAGTGTTTTTATTTTGGTATCAGGCCTCATAGGATGTGTTTGGAAGCATCCTTCCTTTTCCATGTTTTGGAATAGTTTGAAGAATAGGTGCTAATTCTTCTTTACATTTTAATTGAATTTACCTATGAAGTCATCTTGTCCTGGGCTTTTGTTTGTTGGGAGTTTTTTGATTACTGCTTTAATTTCATTGCTAGTAATTTGTCTATTTGGATTTTCTGTTTCTTCCTGATTTCAGTCTTGGAAGATTGGATTCTCCTAGAAATTATTTATTTTTTCTAGGTTGTGCAATTCGTTGGCATATAATTGTTCACAGTACTCTTTTTGTTGTTGCTGTTAATCATCACCAGAGGATATTTTTTCCCATTGATTTTTAGAGAGAGTAGGGGGTGGAGAGAGAGAGTGGGAGGGAGAAACATTGATCATTGATGTGAAAGAGGCACATCAAACGTTTGTCTCCTGCACCTGGAACCCAGGTACATGTCCTTGACTGGGAATCGAACCCGTGACCCTTCGGTGCACAGGCCAATGCTCTAACCACCAAGCTACATGGGCCGGGGCATTCATAGCATTCTCTAATAATTCTTTGTATTGCTGTGGTATCTATTGTAACTTCTCTTTCATCTTTTATTTTATATATTTTGGGCACTCACTCTTTTTTCTTAATGATTCTGGCTAAAGGTTTGTTAATTCTTCTTACCTTTTAAAGAACCAGCTTTTTGTTTCATTGATTTTTTTAATGTTGTTTTAGTTTCTATTTTGTTTATTTCTGCTCTGATCTTTACTATTTCCTTCCTTCTACTTACTTTGGCTTTTTTTCTTTTTTTCCTGGTTCCTTTAGGTGGAATGTTAGGTTGTTTATTTGGGATTTTCTTGTTTGTTGAGGTAGGCCTGTATAGCTATGAACTTCCTCTTAGAAATGCTTTTTTTGCATCCCATAAATTTTGGGGAGTTGTGTTTTCATTTTCATTTGTCTCAAGGTATTTTTGGATTTCCTGTTTGATTTAGTCTTTGATCCTTTGGTTCTTTAGTAGCATGTTGTTTAGTCTTCATTTGCGTTTGTTTTTTTCCAGTTTTCTTCTTGTAGTTGATTTCTAGTTTCATAGCATTGTGTTTGTAAAAGATGCATGGCATGATTTCAGTTTTCTTGATTTTACTGAGATTTGTTTTGTGGCTTATGTGATAAATCTTGGAGAATGTTTTATGTGCACTTGAAAAGGACATGTATTTTGCAGTTTTTGGAGGACATGTTCTAAAAATATCTGTTCAGTCAATCTGGTCTAATGTGAAGGTTAAGGGCATTGTTTCCTTGATTTTCTGTCCAGATGGTTTGTCCACTGATTTAAGTTGGTTCAAGTCCCCTACTATTATTGTAGACTATTTCTCCCTTTATGGCTGTTAGTATTTGTTTTATATACTTAAGTGTTTCTATGTTGGTGTATAGATGTTTACCATTATTATATGCTCTTCTTTTATTGATCCCTTCATCATTATGCAATGTCCTTTGTCTCTCTTTACAGTCTTCGTGTTCAAATCTCTTTTGTCTAATGTTAGTATTGCCTCTCCAGATTTCTTGTCATTGCTAGTTGCATGGAATATTTTTTTCCATCTCTTCAGTTTCAGTCTGTGCGTGTCTTTTGATCTAAAGTGAGTGTCTGGAGGGCAGCATATAGATGAGTCTTTTTTCTTCTTATGCATTCAGCCTCCTTATGTCTTTTGATCAGAGCATACAGTCTATTTACATTTAAAGTAATTAGTGATAGGTATGTACTTCTTGCCATTTTGTTAATTGTTTCTGGTTTGTTTTTGTAGTTTGTTTCTCTTCCTTTCTTTTCCCCTTGATCTCTTTCTTTTTGGTTTGCTGTTTTTTTTTTTTTTTTAAATGTTGTGTGGGTTTCTTTCTGTTTATTTTTGTTCATTTTTTAATTTTTTTTGGTTACCACAATGTTCATATATATCCTATTTTAAGCTGATAAGCTTTTAAGTGCAAATGCATTCTAAAAGCACTATAATTTTACTCTCCACACAATGCTTTATGTTTTAAAATTATATACATATATATAATTTCTAGAGAGAGAGAAAGGGAGACGGAAAGAGAGAGAGAGAAACATCAGTGTGAAAGAGAATCATCAATCAGCTCCCTCCTGCACGCTCCCAACTGAGGGATCGAGCCAGCAATCTGGGCATGTCCCTAATGAGGAATCTAACCAGCAAACTTTTGGTTTGTGGGACGACACATAACCAACTGAGCCACACCGGCCAGGGCTGCTTTATGTTTTTGACATCATATTTTAGATCTCTGTTTTATGTATCCCCGAACTGTCTATGTAGTTACAGTTAATTTTGCTCCTTTTGTCTGTTAACCTTCACGCTAACTTTTTAAGTGGCTGAGTCACTGTGTTTATTGTATATTTGCTTTTAACTGTTAGATTTTTTCTTTCATATATTTTCTTATTTCTGGTTATGGCCTTTTATTTTCTGCTTAAAGAAGATCCTCCAACATTTCTTGTAAAGCCAGTTCAGTGGTAATAAACTCCTTTAGTTTTTGCTTGTCTGAAACTCTTCATCTCTTCAATTCTGGATGATAAGCTTGCTGCATAGAGTATTATAAGTTGTAGTTTTCTTCCTTTAAGCACTTTTAATATATCCTGACATTCCTTTCTGGTCTGTAAAGTTTCTGCTGATAAATTAGCTGATAGCCTTATGGGATTTCCCTTGTATGTGATTAATCTTCTTGCTCCCTTTAAGACCATCTCTTTAACTTTTGCCATTTTAATTACAACATGTCTTGGTGTGGGCCTCTTTGAGTTCATCTTGTTTGCAATTCTCTGTGCTTCCTGGACATGGATGTCTTTATGCTTTTCCACATTTGGAAAATTTTCAGGGATTATTCTTCAAATAAACTTTCTGCTCTTTTCTCTCTCTTCTCCTTCTGTGATACTTATAATGTGAATGTTCGTGTGCTTGATACTCTCCCAGAGGTCCCTTAAACCATCCTCATTTTAAAAAAACTATTTTTTTCTATTTGCTGTTTTGATTGGGTGATTTCCTGTTTTCTACCGTCCAGGCTGCTAATCCATTATTCTGATGATCTAATCTGCTCTCAATTCCTTCTAAGGTATTTTTCATTTTAGTTACTGTATTCTTCAGCTCTGAGTTATTCTTTATTATATTTTCTATCTCTTTGTTGAAGTTCTCCCTGGGTTCCTCTATTACATTCTTAAGTGTGGCATGCATCCTTATGATTGTTTCTTTGAATTATTTATCAGCCAAATTACTTATCTTTGTTCAATTAGGGATTTTGTTCTGTGTTTTTCTTGTTCCTCCATTAGTTGCACATTTTTCTGCCTTCTCATTTTGACTTTCTGTATTTGTTCCTATGAATTAGATGAGATAGCTATTTCTCTCAATTTTGAAAATGTGGTCTTGTGAATAAGGTGCTTCTGTGTAGACTGTGTGCCAGCCATGTGGTTTTGCCAGGTTGGTTGGAGTCAGGGAGGGCCTGTGTGGTGCCTGGGGCACCGGCTGCCTTGGAAGAGTGGGTTTGGTGTATGGTGGCTCTGTTCACATGTGCACGTGCACACATGCACTGGTTCTCTCTGTTGGTATGGGAGTCTGCAGCTGGAATGGGGTCCAGGCAATCATTCCAGTGCATGCATGCTGTTGTGACCTGTTGCTCCCACCAGAGCTTGCTCTGAGCATGTTGGCCTGATGTGTGTGCTCTTTGTGGTGCCTATTTTTTCAGTCACCCATGGACGGACTGATGCTTGGGCTGGGCAGACCAGTGCATGTGTGCTGCAGTGCCCTTTTGGTCCCACTGGTATGAATTTGATGTCACTAATCATCAGAGAGATGCAAATTAAAACAATGAGATATCACCTCACTGTTGTCAGAATGGCTACCATCAACAAATAAACAAACAAGCACTGGCGAGGATGTGGAGAAAAGGGAACCCTCGTGCATTGTTTGTGAGATTGTAATTTGTGCAACTACTGTGGGCTCAATGCATGTATGCTCTGGTGCCCTGTTTGTCCCACTGGAGCGAGCTCTGGGTGAGGTGATTCTGTGTATGTTCATGCAGTGGTGTCCTGTTGTTCTGGTCGTCCAGAACGGGAGTGGAGTTTGGGCCGGATAGCTTCCTATGCGCTCACCACAGTGTCTTGTTCACTCCTGATAGATATCAAGGTTAAGCAGTCCAGTGTGCGCATGCACAGTAGTACTCTGTTGTTCTGAACTGTACATACACAGAAGTCTCCTATTGGTTCCACTGAAGTGAGCTCCAGGATGGGGCATCCAGGAACATGTTGCAGTAGCCTTGCAGGCCAGCCAGAGTGCCTGGATAGGGTTCCAGCTTGTACTATCTATGTGGAGGAGGAATGTGAACACTAGCACTCACTGGCACTTCTGATCCCAGAGAGTTTCCTCGGATCCTTGAAAAGTGCTGCACTTCCCTAACCTTCTCTATGCAGTGCCCCTCTCTCATTTGTTCTGTAGAAGGTGTTCAGTCCTCAGTTGTTTCTCAGGAAGAATTGCTCTAAATGTAGGTGTATATTCAGTGGTGTGTTTGTGGGAAGGGGCATGTTCAGTGTTCTATACCACCGTAGTGGACCCATCTCAGCTTCTGTTACTTCTGACATGGTGGTATTACCTGGGTGATGGGTTGCACATGGAATGGAATGAAAATGGAAAAGTGAAAAACAATGAGAGATCTTCATAATCCCACTGAGCATTAGAAGTTCCTTTTCCTAGTCCTCTAAGCAGAGGTAGAGACTTCTGGAGCTCTCAGTCTGTGTCCTGGTGCCCACTTCTTATTTTCTGGCTGCATTAAGTACAGAGGATAATTAAAATAATTGTTCCATGTGTTCTTCGCAGCTTTTATAGTTGCATACAGTGGAACCTGAAGCCAGTATCTCTTTTTAAAGATTTAACATATATCTATATGTGTGTATATAGATAAATTAAGAAAAAATTACAAATTTGAAGAATATACTGAACTTTTTCCCTAAAGTATTTGCAATTAAGTTGCCAACATGATATCCTATCACTCCTGAATATTTTAGTCTTCCTTCCTTCCTTCCTTCCTTCCTTCCTTCCTTCCTTCCTTCCTTCCTTCCTTCCTTCCTTCCTTCCTTCCTTCCTTCCTCTCTCTCTCTCTCTCTCTCTCTCTCTCTCTCTTTTTATCCTCACCCAAGGATATTTTTTCCATTGCTTTTCAGAGAGAGTGGAAGGGTGAAAGAGAGACTGGGAGAAAGAACCATCGATGTGAGAGACACACATTGATTGGTTGGTTGCCTCCCAAATGTGCCCTGATCAGAGCCAGGGATAGATCCTGCAACCGAGGCACATGCCCTTGACTGGAATCGAACCCAAGATCCTTCAGTCTATGAGCCAATGCTTTAACCATTGAGCCAAACCGGCTAGGGCAGTATGTATTTCTTATGAAGTAGGAAATTATCCTATATAACCCCAAACAATTATTGAAATAAATAACATTAATACATCACTACCATCTAATTCTCAGATCCCAATTAAATTTTTCACATTGTCCCAATAGTATCCTTTATAGTAAAAGGGTCTAGTTAAAATAATATATTACATGATTTGCTGTCATTTCTCTATAGTGTTTTTAAAATATATTTTTAAAATTGATTTTAGAGAAAGAGGGAGAGAGAGAGAGAGAAACATTGATCAGTTGCCTCCTGTACCCTCCCCAACTGGGGATCGAACCCATAACCTAGGTATGTGCCCTGACTGGGAATTGAACCAGTTCAATTGCATGGGACAACGCTCAACCAACTGAACCACACTGGCCAGGGCTCTATAGTGTTTTTAATTGAGAGTAATGTGTTTGTCTTTCTTTGACTTTGTGGCTTTGACACTTTTGAATGTATAGGCCAGTTACTTATTAGAGTTTTACTCAATTTGAGTTTATCTGATGTTTTCTCATCATTAAGTTCAGGTTATGCAACTTTGGCAGAACTATCACAGGAGTGTTGCTGTGTTTTTGTTATTGCATCCTATAAGGTGATATGCAATTCAATTTTTCCCATTCCTGATGATGTTCACTTGAATCATTTGACTAAGGTGCTATTTGCCAGGCTTCTCTACTATAAAGTTTGTTTCATAAATATTTTTTTGTGAGATACTTTGAAAATATGTTGATATCCCATTTATTAAAAATTTTACTGTTTGTTTATTTAGACCACTCATGGTTTTCTAATTTATTCAGTGTGTTATAATCTACTTCTTTTTTTTGCTGCTGAAAATATTTATTTATTTAAATCTATCTTTATTGTTGAAAATATTGCAGATGTCCCCTTTTCCCCCCATTGATCCCCTCTACCCAGCACCCACTCCTTGCCCCAAGCCTTCATCACACTTAATGTCTGTGGCCATGGGTTATGCATATTTGCATATAAATTCCTTTGTTAATCTCTCCCCACCCACCCACCCCCTACCTTCCCTCTGAGATTCCTTAGTCTGTTCCATGCTTCTATGTCACTGAATCTGTTTTGTTCATCAGTTTATTATGTTCTTTAGATTCCACATATAAGTGAGATCATGTGATATTTTTCTTTCTCTGCCTGGCTTATTTTGCTTAGCATAATATTCTCCAGATGTATTTCTATCATTATATAATTTGATGCTCAAATTATTTCAGATTTGGCCAGTGGAAGTCCCTGCAAGCTGGCTCTTGTATTCTTTGACAGAGCCCAATTATTTTTAGTACTCCTTGGAACCCTTTTAATGGAAAATGATATTTAGAAATATTAGTACTGAGTGTGTATTGAAGTATGCTCACTGCTATTGTGGTGCCATTGCTCCAAGCTCTCTCAGTGGACAGACACAGGGAAGATACATATGTCTCTGTATGTACACACCTACATGTGTATTTACTTTTCTTTCTGTTTCTCTATCTCTGTTTCTCTGTCTGCATCTCTGTTTCTGTCTCTATTGTTTCACACCAATAAATTTAATTCTAAACCAACATTCTATTTCAATCCATATTTGTAACTCTATTCTTTACAGTGAGAAACATGGTTCTAAATTTTTAAAAAATATAAGCAGCTTTAATAAGGTATAATTGACATATAACAAACTGCACATATTTAAAGTGTACAATTTGAAAAGTATTTTTAAACATTTATCTTTATTATTGAAAGTATTACAGATGTCCCCCTCCCCCCCCACTGAACCCCTCTACCTGGGTCCCACCCTCCAAGGCCTTCACAGCACTATTGTCTGTGTCCATGTGTTATGCATATAAGTTCTTTGGTTAACTTTCCCACTCCCCACCTTCCCTCTGAGATCTGTTAGTCTGTTCCATGCATCTATGCCTCTGGACCTATTTTGTTCATCAGTTTGTTGTGTTCATTAGACTCCACGTATGAGTGAGATCATATGATACTTGTCTTTCTCTGACTGCCTTATTTCGCTTAGCATAATACATGATGTACTGGGTGAAATAAACTGCTGTAAATCCACCTTTAGTAATGTGGTAGTAAGGTGTGGGAAAGGGAAGCATTCTATAGTCCTATGATTAGGTCCTAGTTTCTCAGTGAACCTGTACCTCTGAACTGTGAACTTAACAAGTGTTTCTCATTTTTCCCCCCTCTCCTTTTAGGTGGGACAGGATGGCTAGAGGTAGATGGAGTTGGGTATTTCCCTTCCACCACATGGAAGGTTATAGGGTTTGGAGCCGGGTATTTCTTTTTACCTAGGTTGGTTAGGCTCTAATAAAACTCCAATAGTTTAGGTTCTGGTAAATGAGTTTCTCTTGAGGGCAGGTCTTTTTGAAATGAACAAAATTCTCTGGCATATTTTAACATTGTTCCTTTTCTCTTCCCCTTGCTGGAAGCATGAGGGGACTTCGATACTCACTGTTAGAGCTTGGATGAGGTTGTGTTTTGTTTTTTTTTAACCCTCACCAGAAGATATTTTTTCCATTGTTTTTCAGAGAAAGTAGAAGGAAGAGAGGGAGAGAGAGAGAGAGAGAGAGAGAGGTGAGAGAGACACATCGATTGGTTGCCCCCTGCAGGACCCCAGAGGTTGGGGACCGAGCTTGCAACCGAGGTATGTGCCCTTGACTGGAATCGAACCTGGGCCTTTCAGTCTGTGGGCTGAAGCTCTAACCACTGAGCAAAACCAGCCAGGGTTGGATGAGCTTTTGAAAGTAAAACTTACAAATGTGAAGTGTCCCTATGACTGCCTCCCCCTGAAGTTTTAGCTCTCAGACTGAGACATACTGGGCCTCCGGCAATTTATCAATTATAGTTCAGGTTTTCCTACCCTGAACTACCCAGGGAGTTTTCTGCTCCTGGGTTTCTGCTTCAGTAAGTTGTGATTATCTGTATTTGCCTGTCTGTCTCCAATTTGGGGGGCATTGGTTTACCTTGTAACCTAACTTCTCTAATGGATCTAAACAGAGGTGCTGATTTTTCAAAAAAATTTTTTTTCTTTTTACTTGTTAGGATGCAATGAGAACTTCCAAGCTCCTTGCATACTAGACTAGTTCTTATTTTTTTATTATTCCTGTATTTCCAAACATTTTATTGTTTTGATACATGTTTTTGTTGACCAAATAATAATCTAATCCTCCTGATCAATATATTTTGCTTCTACCAGCAAAACATAATGGACAAAATATTCTCAAAATCCTTGACTACGTAGTATATCTTACAAGTACTCATCCCATACATATTTCTGAATATAACAATTTCTCCTGACTTGAATATGTTATTTTCCTTCCTGAGCAGTACTACCTATGAAATCCCTTTGTTATCATACTTATCTGAGTGGCTTGATATTCTCCAAGTCAGTGATTACAAGGAGAAGACTATATGGCCTTCAGGTACTGATAGCTCTGCGCCCCAGAGAGGAATGTTCAAGCTTTACTAACACAGTGGGTGAAGAGAATAAATTGATATTTAGGAGAATCTGGGGACAGAGCTAGAATAAGCTTGCTACAAGTGGGAAATTAGATTTCTTTGAGATTCTATGCTTTATCTTAAAAATTCATTTGAGCTTCACCCTGGCCAGTGTGGCTCAGTTGGTTGAGCATCGTCCCAGAAGTCTTTGGTTTGTTTCTAGGTCAAGGCACATGCTCAGGTTGCAGGCTCAATCCCCAGTAGGGGGCAGGCAGGAGGCAGCCAATTGATGTTTCTCTCTCATCTCATTGGTGTTTCTCTATCTCTCTTCCTCTCTCTCTAAAATAAATAAAAAACATATTAAAAATTCATTTGAGTTTTGTATTCTCCATAATATGTCAGTGTTATTTTCATGTAAAATAATATTTTTAATGCCTCTTGATGCAGTTTTTTTCGCCTGTCCTTAGCATATGTTCCATAAGGAAGAAACACTTTATATCAGTTATGATATGACTGCGTTTTACAAAGACTCAAAGTAACAATGGCTTAAACAAGACAGAAATGGACTTCTTTTTATGTAAAAGTTGCAAGCTGATATGTCAGGTGGGCTTTGTGAAGTCTGTCCACAGCCCAGGCTTCTTCCATCTTGTTACTTCACAGTCACTAAGTGGTTGATTACATCCATGTGCTCCATAGGATTAGAGATCAGTGCAGAGGCTATTGCAGTGACCTACCTGATGGTAGCTCAGATTAGCCCAGTGAAGGTAAAGATTGAGAAACCTGTATAGATTCAGGAAATGTGTAACAGAAAGATAGACATAACTTAGTGATAGGTTAGCTATAGGGGTGATGAGGTGAGAGATGGAAAGTTACCAAGGATGTGCCCTACCTGGTGGGATATATGAGGGTGACTGTCATAGAGAGAGGGAAACCTGGACGAGAAATGAAGTTGAAAAGAAAGATAATGAGCTTAGTTTGAATATGTTGAGACTACTGAGTAGTTACTAATTATATGGGTTCTCGAGTCATATCGACTGGGATTGAATACTGGTTCAATAAATTACTAACTTCATGATCTAGAAGTAAGTTCTTAACCCTCTCTGTGCTTCAGTTTCCTTATTTATAAAATTCAGATAATTATATTACTTCATACGGTTGCTCTGAAGATTAAGCATCTTAGTATATTTAAAGTGCTTAGAATAGTGCCAGGGACAGAGTAAATTTTCAATAACTGGTAGCTTATATCTCAAAGATATCTCGGCTATCTTTGATACATTAGTGGAGTTATCAAGCAGGCAGTTATAAATATAGGTCTGGAGTTCAGAGGAGCCATCGGGGCTGGAGGCACAGCTTATAAGTGTGCAAAACAGATTTAACATAGCAGGTTTGACAGCTATTCCTTGAAAAACCTGATTGCAAGGTTGGCCCTTGGCTGGTGGCTGAACCTTGGATCTCAGGAAGGTTTTTACCATTCCCAGAACTGACATGAGTGGTTCACTGTGCCTAAAATGTCTGTATAAACAATGTGGTTTATTCTGAACACTTACTTTTATTCTGGGAGTCTGGAATTTTGGTACATGCTAGGCAGAGGGTATGCAGGCTGAGGGCATCTACATGACCAGTCCCAGTAAAAATCCTGGATGCTGAGTCTATGATGAACCACCCTGGTAGACAAGATTTCCCATGGATTGTCACATCGGTTGCTAGAGGAATTAAGCATGTCTTGTGTGACAACAGTAGAAGAGGAATCTTGGAAGATTGTGTCTAGTTGCCTCCAGAGTTTGTCCCATCCCTCTTTCCATTTGCTGATTTTGTTTGTATCCCTTTGCTGTAACAAATTTTAGCCACGAGTATGACTATATGCTGAGTCCTATGAGTCCTCCTAATGTTACTGAACTTGGAGATGGTCTTAAGGACTCTCGACACAGTGCCACATGTAGAAATAGGTGGTGATTGAAGTCATCAGTAGTAATAAAATTCTTGAGAAAAGAGAGAGGCTAGGAGGAAGACTAGAATGGAGTCTTGATGAACCATGTTTCGTGGCCAAGTGAAGGAAGATCATCCCCAAAGGTAAGAAGGAAAAAGTTGCAGGGTCAGAGAAAAGCCTGAAGATTTTTGTGTCATACAAACCAAAAGAATAGAAGGTTGCAAGTAGGAGGGAGTGGCTTAATAGTGTCAAATGTGGCTAATAGTGTAAATAGTGTCAAACCCTTACCAAGTAAGATGAAGACTGAGAAGGGTTTGTTGGAGTCAACAACAAAGAAGTCATCAGTGACCTTATCAAGGTCTCTTTTGGCAGAGTGAAGAATGGGGTTCAGTTTGGATTGGAGAGCGTATGTGTGAGACATGAATGTGTACTAATTGTTTTGGTGCCTTTAGGGTGGTTTTGGGGCTTAGAAAAGCTTATTCAGAAGATTACATTTTTAAAGATTAATACTTCAATTATTAAAGTTTCAAATCCCCAAGCCTAGTTCTCCCTTAAGCTTTTAAATTCAATCAACAAATCTTAGACTATGTGTAAGTCTAGCAAACATTGGCAATCAACATTTATGCAGCCTTTGATTAATGTTTGGTTCCACTTACAAACTTAAACACCTTAGCCCCATTTTATAAATGAGAATACTGAGAGTCAGAAAGGTTAAATTACTTTCTCAAGGTCACAAGGCCCTAGGCATATCTAATTCCTCAGTCTCATGCTCTTTTCATTAAACCAAGTTCTCTCATAATAGTGTCGTCTATTATATTTCACAGGCTCTACCTTTTTTTCTTGTGGCTCTATTTGTCCCTGTATTCTTAAAATCTGTGAAATGCTGCCTAGAATATTACCTGGAGACAACTTCTAGGGAAAGATTACTAGAAGTCTCTTAGTATTTTCCTCCCCACAAGGGGCCCTGGAGGTGAAACTGCCCAGCTGAGAGAGGTATAGAGATCTGAGGCAGGCCTTTTACTTCCTCTTTCTATGGTAACAGCAGTTTCTGGGAAGCTGCACTACCTTAGGAATAGGTCCCACTTAAAGGACAGAGACAGTAAGGTTAACCCCTCATGCTGTAAAAGATTCCATCTTTCCTGAATCTGTCACTTTCCAAGTTGCCTGTCCTACAGATTAATAAATGGTCAGAAAGCAGTACTCCAATCCCATTCGTTTCACATACATCTTAGATCTGACCCAGTGGCCTGACCTAGCACTTTACAGGGATTCCCTGCCCTGATAGATGCCTGGATTGTCCTGCTATGAACTATGTTGAGAAAGAGTGGCTGGGTCATTAGGAATGACACCTACATCTCAGCATCTACAAAACAAATGAAGTTGCCATGATGGGTGGGAAGAGGACTGCAAACCTGAGTGTATATTCCAAGTTCTACCACTTACTAGATGAGTTACCAAACCACCATCAGCCTTGTCTGCATCTGTATAAAGGGGTTTGACCCTATGTCTTAAGGTCTTTGTGGAGTGACAAATGCACCAAGTAGAGATTCAATCAAGGTGATGATTCAGGTTGTCTGTGCATGTGTCTCTCCTCAACACTATGAGCTGCTCAAGGGCAGTCACCCTGTCTGCATCATCTGTGTTCCCCCTTACATCCTGACCACCACCTAGGACACAGTCGATGTCAGTAAATGCTTGCATAGCAAAGCTGAACCAGGTGTATCTCTTCATCTGAAAACTGAGGGAATTCAACTTGGTGGTTCTTTGCAGCTCTGGCATCCTGTATTTCTATGGAAACTGATCATGTGGCTATGTTGATATCAATCTCCTTTATACAGAGAGTTAAATATGCTGCATTGTGATCATTGCTATGATGTTTTAAATATGTATCTTTGAGCTGCTTGTGAATAGGTCTGGGTCAGATGTGGTTCTTCACTCTCCACCAGGTTGGATGACACACAGAATTGTTTCACACACAAGAGATTTAGTACCTTAGTAATATGATTATCCATATAAATAGCACTCAATCATTTCTGAAAACACAGCTTGCATAAAAATGCTTATAATCTTGGAAAAATATTATGTAATATTTACTAAATCCTGTCACAAAGAGTTCTTTGCCTCAGAGTTTGAGAAGCATTGGCTTACAAGGGTTCAGCCCTACAGGTAGTAAGAAAGGCCTTTCTCTGTGAGGCCAGGAACTTTAGTAAAGTAGGGAAATCTGTGGAGAGAGAAATTCACACGTTGATAATTAGTGTGGATGAAATCTGATGGAGATTAATTTCATGGCTTTGCTTACTGCTGAGGCGTACACCATATCATTGACCTACAGAGATTTTCGAAAAATCTCCAATCCAGACAGTAGGCATTCTTGGTAATGCCTTGTCCAGGACAGGACCCTCCTCCCCATCACTCAACCCCTGAACCAGCTCTTATCAATACAAATCTGGCCCCAAAGTGCTCCCCACATGCATCAGGACAGCCTTTTCTCATATCTGGAACCCCTCGCTTCTGTTCTGCTCATTTGCATGCCCATTCTAGTCACACCCAGAGACACACACTCCTTGTTCATGCCTGTCAAACACCAAGACCCTTACTCTACTCAGTACATATGAGGACAGCCTCCAACCTGACCATGCTTGGAGCACCCTGGGCCACACCAGGCACCACCTGCCATTTCCCACTTATTGAAGCAGAAACCCTTACCCAGATCCCAGGGTCTTCCTCATTATTTTCAAGCTCCTGGTCAGCCATGCTCTGGGCCAGATATTTTTCTCCCCCACAGGCAGAATAGGAATAAATATAGTTACCTTGACCCATAGGAGGGTTCTTTCCATTCTTGGAAGCCTGCCCAGAATTCTTGATGTCCAGGCCAGGGTGCCTCCTCCCGGCAGGAGTGTTTCTAGTCTATACAGGCAGTTTCATGTTCAGCATTGTCTACACTAGTGATCTTCTCAACAATACTTCTCTCACTAGTTCTTAACACTGGACCTTTCTCTTCTCTGTAATCAAGCCTCAAGTCAGGCATGGGGGTCATCACTTTGTACTTAGGCCTGTACTCAGTTCCACCTCCATTAGCGACATTCTTCTTTATGGGCTGTAACCTTTATGGGCTGAGTCCCACCCATATCAGAGCCCTTCTTTTCCCAATAGGCTGATCTAAGAAGTCCTACCCATACCTGGGTGTCTCTGTCTTGCCCACTCTTAGTGTTCTCTATAGGCTTTCCTCTGCCCAGTCCCTTTCACAGACAAATTCTTCCCTTTTCTATATACTCCATCCTCCTCAGTTCCTTCTCATTACAGGAATCCCACTTTACATATCTATCTTCAGCTTTATTCAACAATAGGCTTGAGTTCTAATCTTGTCAGTATGTGCAGATCCCTCTCATTCTATTTAACTCTTGCACAGTACATGATCCTGTGCTGTGGGAACATTTCCCCATTCATGGTATCTGTTCTTGTAGTCAACAAATATATACTGAGCCTTTACTATGTGTCGAGCACTCCTCTAAGTGCTGGGGAATTAGCAATAAAACACCCTTGCTAACATAGAGCTTATATTCTTCTGGGGAAAGCCAATAACGAACAGATGAATGTACATTTCAGTGCAACAATCTCCTCCTGCATTACTCCTGCCAGGTGGTTGCTGTTTTGCTCTCTTCCTCACAGCTGAGCTTGAGAGAACATATTGTGCTTCCTCCAGGCCTTTCTACTAGCCATTCCTTACCCCCACTCAAGCTCCTGACTCAAATATGTCACTAAAACCACTCTGGGCCCCACTAGTGACCTTTATCATGAAGGTCCCTTGGAATACTTATCATTCTTCATTTTACTTAAACTTTCCCACCTCTCACATTTTATTAAATTCTCTACATTCTGACTTTTCTCTTCCTTCTCTGCTACTGCTCTTCAGTGTTCTCAAATTATCATCTATATCTTCATTTAGAATTATACTGTATATCTGCAAGCCAAACCTTTTCTCCAGCTCCAAACCCCCATATTCAACTGCTTGCTATACATCTCTGCTTGAGTGTCCCACACATATTTAATTCACTAGGAGTAAAACAACTCAGTCATTCAAACCCTGTGTCTCTTCACCTCTCTTCTGCACACCGCCTTGCTTGTGCACAGAGACAATGTCCTTTTCACTTCTTCCCACTCAAATGTCTTCCCCTTGACCTTGCCCACACCAGTGTTTTCTCATCCTTTCATTTACGCCTCTATACATATATCCGCTCTAATCAGAGCAATTCTTTTTCATTCAAGCAGTCTCCTCACTGCCTTAAAGTTGAGATCTGCATTAATACAGCAGGCCCATTTTGATCCTAATTCACTTTCCTAATTCTGAGATAGTCATAGAATGGGATTTCTTAGAACTACATTTTAACCAAAGTTTTCCAAGTGTGTGTGTGTTCTAGAGTTTCGATTGCTAGATGTGGTACAAATTTTCCTTATTATGGGGTTGCCACATTTAGAAAATAAAAATATAGGACAACCAGTTAAATTTGACTCCTGACTGCCTATGAATATCTTCACTGAGATAAGAGAAAAACATTACATGAGATATATGACACTAACAATTATTTATTGTTTATCTGAAATAAGTTGTATCTAAATTATATACCCTTTAAAAACTGTATGTTTTTACTAATTTTAGAAAGAGGAAGGGAGAGGGAGAGAAACATTAATGATGAGAGAGTTATTGATCGGCTGCCTCCTGCACACCCCTTAATGGGGATGGAGCCTGCAACCTGGGCATGTGCCCTGATCAGGAATCAAACTACTGAGCCACACTGGCTGAGTAATTATATACCCTTTTCTTTAATTCTATTTGATGATTTGGCCCTTCTTAACAGTTTCTAGTTTTGAAGAATTTGTTTATAAAATTCCTTGCAGTTAGCCTTTGTTCCATTTATACGGTAATATGGCTAATATACCGATCACATTTAATTAATTTTGTTATTTTGTTCACTGAACATTGTTTAATGAGAAAAAATGCTGAACATTAACATTATGAGCAATTATTTTGAACATGTACAGGCAGAACAACTCTGAGAATTGGTCTTTAAATTTCATTTGTTGAAGCATATAGAAACCATCTTCCATGGCATAATTTGCTTGCCCGTTCTTCAAAATTACATTGCATTTCTGTATCAATGATTTTTTAAAATGTTGTCCTTTGACAAAAACAGCATTATCACTAATATTTATTCCCATCTTCAAAACTATACATGGTGATCCCACTTGTTCTCATGCTAGAAGAATATTTGGTGTAACATCCATGTAAAAGAATCAAATTATGCAAGGGGTGAAATCCATTTGAAAAGGTAGTCATGGCAAGTGTCATAATAATTAGCTACTACAAGTCAAAATTTCTTTACTTGTTCATATGTAATGTCTCTTTTAAAAATAACCTTGATGCACCAATATCCTTGATAAACATAGATGCAAAAATCCTCAACAAAATATTAGCAAACCAAGTCTGGAAACACACTAAAAAGATCACACACCATGATCAAGTGGGATTTATTCCAGGGATGCAAAGCTGGTACAATATCTACAAATCAATTAAAGTGATACATCACATAAACAAAATGAAGGATAAAAATAATATGATCATATCAATACAGAAAAGCATTTGAAAAAATCCAAATTTATGTTTTATCATAAATGTATGATAAAAACTCTCATCAAAGTGGGATTATAAGGACCATATCTCAACATAACAAAGGCCATATGTGATAAACCCACAGCTAATGTTCTACTCAATGGGGAAAAACTGAAAGTGTTTCCCTTAAGATCAGGAACAAGACCAGGATGTTCATTTTCTCCACTCTTATTCAACATAGTGCTGGAAGTGCTAGCCACAGCCACCAGACAGGAAGAAGTAAAAGGCATCCAAATTGGAAATAAAAAACTAAAAATATCATTATTTACAGATGATATAATACTATAGAGAGCCCTAAAGATTCCTCCCAAACTACTAAAACTGATAAATGAATTCAGTAAAGTGGCAAGATACAAAATACATGCACAGAAATTGGTTGTATTTTTAAACCCCAATAATGAACTATCAGAAAGGGAAAACTAAGAAAACAAACCCACTTACCATTGTATCAAAAAAAATAAAACACCTAGGAATAAATTTAACAAAGGGTGTAAAAGACTTGAACTCAGAAAATTATAAGACATTGAAGAAAGAAATTGAAGAAGATACAAGTAAATGAAAGCATATATTGTTCTCATGAATAAAAAGAATTAACACCATTAAAATGTCCATACTACTTAAAGCAATCTATATATTTAACACAATTCCTATAAAAATACCAATGACATATTTCACAGAACTAAAACAAATAATCCAAAAATTTATATGGAAACATGAAAGGCCCCAAATAGCTACAGCAATTTTGAGAAAGGAGCCAAAATTGAAAGAATCACACCACTTGGTATAAAACTGTATTACAAGGCCATAGTAATCAAAACAGCACGGCACTGGCATAAAAACAGACACATAAATCACTGGAACAGAATAGGGAGCCCAGAAATAAACACACACCTATATGCTTAATTAATATTTAACAAAGGCTGTAGAAACATACCATGGGATAAAGACATTCTATTCAATAAATGGTGTTGGGAAAACTGGACAGATACATGCAAAAAAAAAAAAATAGATCACCTTCTTAGACCATATAACAAGAATAAAATAAAAATAGATTAAAGACTAAATGTAATAATTGAAACCACAAAAGTCTTATAAGGAAACATAGACAGTAAAATCTTGGACATTTTTCTTAGTAATATTTTTTCTGATATATCTCCTTGAGCAAAGGAAACAAAAGACAATATAAACAAATGGGATTACATCAAATTAAAAAGTTTTTGCACAGCAAAGGAAACCATCAACCAAATGAAAAGAGAACCCACTGAATGGGAGAACATATTTGCCAAAACATCTGATAAGGCATTATTATCCAAAATTTACAAAAACTCATACAGCCCTGGCCAGATGGTTCAGTAGGTTGGTGCATCATCTTGTATATCAAAAGATTGTGGGTTCGATTCCTGGTCAGGGTGCATACAGGAGGCAACCGATCAATGTTTCTTTTTCACATAGATCTCTCTCTCTCTCTTTCTCTCTCTCTCTCTCTCTCTCTCTCTCTCTCTCTCTCTCTCTCTCTCTCATTCTTTCTCTCTCTCCCTTCCTCACTCTCTAAAATCAATAAACATATCCTTGGGTGAGGACAAAAACAAAACTAATACAACTCAACACCAAAAAGATAAGCAATCCAATTAAAAAATGGGCAAAGGACCCAAATAGACACTTCTCCAAAGAGAACATACGGGTGCCAAGAGACATATGAAAAGATTCTCAATGTCACTAATCATCAGAGAGATGCAAATTAAAACCACAATGAGGTATCACTTCACACCTGTCAGAATGGCTGCCATCAACAAACGCTGGTGAGGATGTGGAGAAAGGGGAACCCTGGTACACTGCTGGTGGGAATGCAGACAGGTGCAGCCACTATGGAAAACAGTATGTAGGTGCCTCAAAAAATTAAAAACAGAATTTAAATTTCTCTTAATTAAATATCTGCTATTTTATCACTTTTTGATACTAGTTGAGGAAATTATACAACTCTTGTGCTTAGCTTTTTTATGCTAGTTTATTTCTGATTTTCTACCATTTTTTATATTGAATTAACAATTGCATACTGAATAAGGACCTTCAAAAGGACATTTTCCTCATTTAATAAATGTCTACTTTTTCCTCATTTAATAAATGTCTACTAAATTTTATCATGAAATTTATACTTTGTGTTTTGGCATTTTGGGATTTAAACATACACAAATAAAAATAAACATAGCAATCACCACAAGAATTGAAAAGTATGTGTCATTCTAAGTCCAAACTCATAGCTAATTATGAAAAGAGGTTGAGCAGTTGTGAAAGGTCTGTGAACTTGTGAACTAATAATAAATTAAACTTGATGTTTGATGCAAAAAGGATGGATTTCCTTTTTTTCCTGCAAGGAAGAGATGTACTTGTAAGGTGCAGTTTTCCAGAATAAAGCCAGTGTTTGGGGGAGGTTTTAAGGAACAGGGCATACAGGGATTGGCAGGTGTAGAGAAGAAGGAGCATGAAGGCACTGATGTACTTCCAGCCTGTTTCTGCGCTCACTGGAGGAAGGCTGCTGTCCACCAGCAGTCTTCAGAACAGGCAGCTGGCACAAACTCTTTCTGATTGACTGTTGTCTAGAAGTGTGGGCTTGTTACTGATTGACTTTCAGAGGATTTTTAGCACTCATTGGCTGACTTTCAGGACTGGGTTTTTCTGGCTGACTTTGAGAAACTTGGGCCTGTCGTTGATGGAATGGGGCTGTTGCTGACTGGTTGATTTTCAGAGCATGTGTATGGATCCAAAGTTATCACTAAATAATGGTGGTTATTTGTTTACAACTTGGGGTTTTGGCCAAAGTACAGTCATTTCCTTTATTGAACATGAAAATAAGTACTTTTAATTTTCAGTCGCCCCTTTTGGTCTTCCTTCAGCCAAACCTGCACAAGAAATTTTCTGGGCAATTTGTGGATTTGCCTGTATCCGTGGAGTTAGGATTTTTAGTTATCATTCGTAGGGGAACTCACTTAGAAATGCAACATGGCTTCAGCAGCAAAGGAGTCTGGGAAATGTTGGACTCTGCTTAACTTTCTGTGACTGTTTAACTCTCTGTAGCCTCAGGCGTGGCTAACTACCCAGAAAACCGCCCAAGACAAACGTCATACCCCCCCGGAAGGAGGTTAATGAATGTATAGAGTGTGACAACTGCCAGAAACTGTTAACTTAGGAATGCATTGTTCTTTCTGGTGGTCTACGTGACTACCTAGCATATGTTTTTACTATTAGCCCCCATAAAAAAGAGACCCTGTCCTGGGAAGGGTGTATACAGTTCCTGGTCGGCCACCACTGGAGCGCAGCTGCTTTGCCTGTGTATGTAAGTTCCTCCTATTGAAGCTCTTGTGACTTTCAATAAGGCTACGTGCTAGTTCTTCGGAATCGATCCTGAATTTAGACTTTTGGGGCTTTCCCCCAACACCATTTAAGTGATTTAGGAGCCAATTACTGCCTTGGAAAAGTAGCTATAACTGCTGAATTTTTGTAATTTATTGAAAAAAGCTGAATATGGCACATTTAGGGCATCCTGATAAAGTCAGTACAGGATGAAGGCTATAAAACCAGTAAGTGCAGAACATGTATTTAACGTCCTGTGTCTGCAGCCTAGGAGGCAGCAGGCAGGCATTCTTTCAAGAGAGGTCATCTGCCCCGTACCCCTGAGTCTTACAGCTGCCACAGGAATTTCCTGCTCATCTCCCAAGAACCACCCCAAGGGCTCCTTCTCTACCAAGACAGGGGCATAGATGGCAAGACCTCTCTCAGAGAGTGTTTGGAGAAGGGGAAGTCAGGGCCCTGAGGATTCAGGTGTATAATGGTGAACAGAGGCAGAGGACTGTGCCAATAATGAGTCTGAGAAGGAGCATCCAGAGAAGCAAGAGAAGGGCAGAAGTGAGTGGTGTTTCAGCAACCAGAGGAAAACAGAGTTTCAAGGAAGTAGCTGGCAAAGTGGTTCTGTGGCCATGGACAGACCTCCAGGAGGTCATGATTCCCCCAGATGGTGAGGAGAATGCCCTATTGTGTACATTTGGGGGGAGGACTGGGACTGTAGTTTTCTCAGATTCTGGAAGAGTAAGAATATGGCTGGGACTGGTGGTTGAGACCACAAGGGCAAATGAGGTTACCCGGGGGAATCTTGCAGAGCAATGAAACAAAGAACAAAAGGGGGCTCTGGCCTGGTCCAGAGGAACTTTAGCAACAGGACTGTGCAGATGAGAGAAGCTGGGGAGACAGAGCTAGGAGGAGTGGGTAGAAGGTGAATAAGGAAGGGAGGGGAGGGAAGAGGAGAGAGTTAGGGAGAAAGGGGTAGGAGGAGAGAGTCATTCAGGAGGAAAGAATTATTGGATATGAGAGCAAGGAGCCCTTCCTCCCTGTCCTAGAGTAGACTGAGCAGAAGGATCGGGGTGAGCCTGCTTGCAGTGGGGGAGAGGGCTGAAGGGAAGATGAGATGAGGAGGCCAAACCCCAGAGTGTACAGCCCTTTTGTGAGAAGCTTGGCCGTGCTGTGGGTTGAGGTTGGACAAGGGGGAAATGCTGGTGTGGTATGCATAGTCCAGAAGTATTTTCTTTTTGAAAACAGTATAGACTTGTGCACTTTTGAAACTTATGGGGAAGAAGCCAGGAAAGTAGAGCCAGAGTTACAGAAAGACAGAGAGAAATGATAGAGAGAATTAGAGAAAAACAGGGAGGGGGGTCCTATTTGCACTGTTTGGGCTGCCACAGGGAAGGAGGCTGGAGAGACTTTGTGGGAGGAAGAGGATGGTGTCAAAAGAGCCAATGGAAGGATATGTCTTGGGGCCTAGGCTGGACAGAGGAGTAGCTGTAGCCTAGTTAAACTATTATTTTTTGTTTTTCTTCTGGTTACCTTTGTAACTATGAATTCTATAGCTTTATTTCTTAATTTTTCAACTAAGTAATTTATGTTGTGTTTTTTACCAGTCTGTCCTGCTTCCTTGTTTTTTTTTTGCTCTGTTTTCTAGCTCCTTGAGCTAAAAGCCTAATTTGATTATGTTTGTTCCATTACCTGTACTTAGTATCTCAACCCCATCTACATAAAATGAAGATATTTATTTTTTTCTTCTACTTCCCACCTCTGACAGTCATTTTGTTGTTATATTTTTAATGTTGATAACATGTCTCTTCTCTAAGTCTACCAGGCTTTGTATATAGGTTGATTCTAAAACTGAAAATCAGTACACATGATTTACTTTATTGTGACAGAGACAGAACATTTCCAGGACATATGGCAGCCTATAGGATGCCCTGTGTACATGAGAGAAAGGAGATCTGTTTAAACAGTTGATTAAGGAAAGAGCCTCCTTACTGGGTTGGCTGCAGTCTTGCATGGGTGGGACTTGACAAGTATAGCATGTCCTAGATTTTAGCCCCAGCTTGCCCCTTTGAATCGGCAACTTTGTGCCGTGCACAAATTTCAGAGCCCTATGTGGCCACCCTGAACATTTCCTCTTTGGGTCAGCTGGGGTTCAGGCACAGGTTGAATATGAAACTGTGCTCTCTGTCTCCAATCCAGGTTTGGGGCCTGAGACTGCTTATCTCAAGGCAAAGGGCTTGATTAGAGGTAATAGCTGGAATTGCCAAATTAGAGAACAAAAGTGGAATGAAAACCACTACCCAGCCTTGGTCTCCTGTTATCTTGTCATTTCTATTTTACAGTGGTGAAAAAATAGAATAGTATCTCACCTAAGGTGGTCAGGCATCCCCAATGATAAGGACTGACCTTTAAAACAGTGTAGAAGTAGTACCCACTCCATTGTAATTTTGTGAGGGTTAAATGAGATTTGCTACATAAAGCACTATTGAGTGGCAGTGAATGCTCAATAAATGTCAGCAAATTAACTTAAGGTGAGTTAGACACCGAGAGAGAAAGGTTTAGTGGGGAAAAAAAGACAGAGGATGAGGCTTGTTGGGCATAATGTTGGGCACCCAATAAGTAGTTATGGATGTCTGACTGATTAGGACAAGAGCTTGAGAGGCAATGTGGAGTGTCCCTAGAAGTTCTGCTGCTGGAGACAGGGAACTAGAATAATTGGCTGTGCTTTTTGTACAAATAACCCTTCCTTCTCTCTGTGCCACAGGTTCTTTATCTGCCACAGGCAAATCACAATCCTTCCAGCCACTAGTAGCTCCCTGGGCAGTGGCAAGAAGCAAATATTTGAGAGAATGCTTTGGAAAACCAAATGCATTTTCTTTAACAGTGTATTGGTCACCTGAGAATTACGCTCAGTCTATTAGGCCAACAGCCTTCAAATGGGTATAGTTACTCCTGGTGTCACACAAAGACTTTACAAGGGGTTCATGGAAAGAGTTTTAAAGGAATTAATTTTCAGATCCTCAACTTCAATATTTCATCTTTTCTAAAACTGATCTGCCTGAGTACTGGTTCTCTTTCACTACCTCCCCTTTCACAATCCTCTTTCTTTCCCTTTACAAAGGGCAGATCTTACATCAGTCCATAATCTTACCCTAGTGCCCTACCCCTGGATTGTCAAAAAGCCTCTGGGTATCCAAAAAGGGGAAATTTGAAATACTTGTTTTAGTGTTGAGAAACTGAGTTACTGTACTACCAGGAAATAAATCTTTTTGTGAACCAGATGCTTTCCAATTCTTTGCTTTCAACAAAATGGAAAAGAAGAACCTAATGGATTTGGCAGTTGGTAAATCATTATAAATAATTTTGAAGGTGGATCACTATGTAATTTTAGCATATAATCATAAGGAGTTCAAAGAACTGAGTGACATTGTTATAACAAAACTTCTTTCATTTCCATCTACTTATTACTTATCAGCGCTTAAATCTGGATAAATGAAAAACAGGAATAGAAGCGTTGCTTAATGCTGTTTCATTCTAGCAGTAAATTATGTTGATCCATGGATACATGAACCAATTTTTAAAAAGCTCCACTTATCTCATTAAGGAATGCATTTTCAATTTTTTAAAACTTTTATGCTATTTTTTTTTCAAATTTGTAATTTATGTTATTTTTATCAGTTATATGCGAACAATTATAATAATAACAACTCAATCTTGGGTGAAAAATTTAATACTTAGGGACTTATCCAAGGAGATAAAAAATGTTATAGTAGTTGTTGTCGTTGTTGCTGAGATGTGTGGTAGCAGGCAATCAAGAAATAATGTCAAACATAAGAATATTTTATTAAGATAAAACTCTGTGGGAGAAGTGGAATGTAAACCCAGTTGAAGGAGAAATGCTATAAAATTTCTAATAGTCACATGGCTATGACACTTAGATTCCATTGGATAGATTTAAAAGGATGATGTGACAGTTGAATTGAAATGTTTACAGCGAACTGAAAATGACATCCTTTGAAAGTTGTTAAATATGGTGAAAACATTTCAGATGTCATTTAAAAATATACAAGGCAGTACACAGTTTTTCAAGATCCTTTTAAAGGGTATTCAAGCAAAAAGATAAAAGGCCATCATGCTTGCCTGAAGCCCATGATTCTTTTGAAGGTTAGAGCCAGGCCCTCACTAAGATCTTTACAGAGTACTCTTGCTTTTGGTGACTTCACTTGGTAACTTTTTAAACAAACTAAAATGCTTCTACATATCTCATTAAATATATGTTCCTTCTGTAAAACATTTTGAAAAGATTGTTATAGTTTTGCTTTTTGAAAATATTTGTTTACAAGTACCTCATTCAATTTGTAATTGGGTTAGATTTCTCAGCTATAAGAAATTCTGCTGACTTGGGAACTTTTGTGATGTGAGAAAATCTAATCTACAATTTGTTTTCAAATGTAATGGATACTCCAAATTTAATGAATTCTAAATTGAACAATTAATAAAATTGACCCAATACTGTATTTTGTAGACATTCGAGTTCACATTTACTACTTTCAATTTTGCACTTTTATTTTTTGTATGTTGGAACAAATACACTTATTTTCAGGTCTCAAACACTCTCAGGCCCTTTGAAGGGCTCACGGGTCCTGGGAATGATATTTGTCATGTTCAGTGGGCCAGTTGTCTTGGGTAGGAAGTGAGTCCAATCAGTCTCTGCAACGGCAGTGCTTAGCAGAGTGCCTGGCAAGGATAGGCTACTAAAGTTTGTTGAGTCAAGGAATGATGCTGATGCTCAAAGAGATCACAAAAATCTTGGAAAAATAGGATAACAGTCAGAGTGAGGAAAAGGCTGAATTGGGAATTTAGTGTTTCTCTGAATTTAGTAGTTAATAGATTCTCTGTAAGTTTGACCTTAATTTGCTTTCGCATATGTGGTTGGTGTGAGAATGATAAAAATGCCAGCCTGTAAATCAAACTAAGTGAAAAATTATATAAAATTTTGCTGTTGTTCAGGTTTAATCAAGTTCAACTTTATCCATTGGGAGCTTGTCATGGAGTACTCTCGCTATGCAAATGTCGCTTACTGTGCAAGCAAATGTCTGTGGGATAGTATGTGAAGAGTCCTGAACATGAGACACATGTCAGTATTTTGTTTACCTGGAAAAAGGTTGAGTGTATCATCAGTATTTGTGATTAACCAGGAGAATCTTGTTATATTGAGACATCTTAATGTTAAACAACTCTACGCTATCTAGGATGGTTTTAATTTCTCAAGTTAGTCTATTTGGCCCTTGGCCCTAATTTCCTGTGGAAATGGGATATATTTAGCATTTTGTAGTATTTCAAACCTCAAGCCTTTCTTCATTACCCGGTGAGCAGATGTAAGAAGGGTGGAAAACAAGTAAAAAGGATCCAATCAAAGAGGCACAACTTCAGGCTTAGTTTAGCAGCCCCAGAGCATCCTTCCTGGATTACCCACACTGACACTGATTGCATTCAAAAGCAGTTTCTGTACCGGAGTCATCAATCAACCTGAATAGAGAGGTGGAGGTAGGTATAGGAACAAAATGGCAGAAATAGAGAACAATACAGATAGACAAGTTCAGGCTCAAGGTGAAGAGTCAGTTTTTTAAAATATTACTGTTAAATTTAATATTACAGGTTACATTTAATATTAATTTGTATTAGTTTCAGGTGTACAGCATAGTGCTTAAAAATTATATAGTTTACAAAGTGATCCCCTCGATATTTCCAGTATCCAACTGGCACCATACAGAGTTATTACAATATTACTGATGGTATTCCTTATGCTGTACTTACATCCCATGACTATTTTATAATTACCAATTTGTACCTCTCTTTTTTTCTAAAAAAAAAAAAATATATCTTTATTGATTTCAGAGAGAGGAAAGGAGAGGGAGAGAGAGAGAGAGAAACATCAATGATGAGAGAGTCATTGATCAGCTGTATAGCCTGCAACCTGGGCATGTGCCCTGACCTGGAGTTGAACCCCTATAGCCTGCATCCTAGGTCGACGCTCAACCGCTGAGCCACGCCCTGCCGGGCCAATTTGTACCTCTTAATCCCTTCATTTTTTTTCACCCAGCCCCCAAATACCTTCCTCTCTGGCTACCATCAATCAATCTGTTCTCTGTATCTATGAGTCTGTTTCTGTTTTCTTTGTTCATTAATTTTGTTCTATTCTTTAGATTCCACATATAAGTGAAAGCATATGATATTTGTCTTTCCCTGACTGACTCATTTCACTGAGCATAATACCCTCTGGGTCCACCCATGCTGTCCAAAATGGTAAGGTTTTATTCTCTTTTATGGCAGAGTAATATTCCATTGTGTATATGTACCACCTCTTCTTTACCCGCTCGTCTATAAGTGGCACTTGGGTTGCTTCCGTATCTCAGCTGTTGTAAATAATGCTGCCATGAACAGAGGGGTGCAAATATTCTCTCAAATTAGTGTTTTGGGTTTCTTCAAATATATATTGAGAAGTGGAATTGCTGGGTCATAAGACAGTTGCATTTTTAATTTTTTGAGGATGCTCCACACTGTTTTCCACAGTGGCTGCACCAGTCTGCATTCCCACCAACAGTGCACAAGGGTTCCCTTTTCTCCACCATCCTTGCCAACAGTTGTTGTCTGAGGGTTTATTGATTGTAGCCATTCTGACAGGGGTGAGGTGATATCTCATTGTGGTTTTAATTTGTATTTTTCTGATGATTAGTGACATTGGGCATTTTTTCATATGTCTCTTGGCCACCTGTACATCCTCTTTGGAGCGTGTCTATTCAGACCCTGTGTCCATTTTTTAGCTGGACTGCTTGTATTTTTAGTTTTGAGTTGCATGAGTTCTTTACTAAAATTACTTATTAGTTCTAATAGCTATTTGGTGGAATCTTTAAGGTTCTCTATATACAGTATCATGTCGTCTGCAAAAAATGACAGTTTAACTTCTTCCTTTCCAATTTGGATACCTTTTATGTTTTCTTCCTGTCTGATGGCTGTGGCAAGGACTTCCAGTACTATGTTGAATAAGAGTGGTGAAAGTGGACATCCCTGTCTTGTTCTTGATCTTAAGGGAAATGGTTTTAGTTTTTGCCCATTGAATATGATGTTGGCTGTAGGTTTGTCATATATGGCCTTTATTATGTTGAGGTATGATCCCTCTATTCCCACTTTACTGAGAGTTTTTAACATAAATGGGTGCTGGATTTTGTCAAATGTTTTTCTACATCTATTGATATGATCATATGATTTTTAACCTTCATTTTTTACATGGTGTATCACGATCATTGATTTGTGGCTATTGTACCAACCTTACATCCCAGAAGTAAATCCCACGTGATCGTGGTGTGTGATGTTTTTAATGTATTGCTGAATTCAGTTTGCTAGTATTTTGTCGAGTATTTTTGCATCTATGTTCATCAGGGATTTTGTCCTATACTTTTTTTCCTTTGAAGTGTGGAGAGGGTAATTTTAAAAGTTTTTTCTACCTCTGACATTCTGTGAGGAATAATAATAACATCAGGTATCATGTATATGTCAATTCTTGAGCTGTGCGCTATAAATGTATGTAATGTACATGTAAATACATACATAAATACATACTTATTTTTTATTTCAATCTCATAGCCCTGAAAAATAGGCTCGATTCTGTCCATTTCACAGAGCAAAGTCTGAAACTTAAAGGGAGGAACTGACTGACTTTTGTGGTCACATAGCACGGGAGAAGAAAATGGTGTATGTGGTCACCCATTCAAGTGGGGGACAGTGGAGAAGACCATTGCTGGACCTCATTCAGTCTGCACCATCCGGCCATTTGTACTATGTGCCTGTCTGCTGTTGGCCTCAGGGTGGCCCTTGAGCTCTAGTCCTGGGACCTCAGAGACACTGATGATGTTCAACTGTCCTCTAGACATCCCAAAGGTTTTTTTAGCTGCAATATGAATAGGTACTCAGACAACCAGAGACCAGGCAGGGACCAGATAAGAGAGAACTGAGTTGAGGATAGAAACTAAATGCAGTGTTCTCTTCCTCTTCTTTTCCTCTCTGAAGTCTACCCATCTTTGAAGATACAGACCAAGCTTCACTTCCTCTGGAAGTTCTTTCATCCTTAAACCTTGTTACAGAGTTTTTGGTGCTGTTTGCCAAAGGGATCTTGTGTTTGTGAAACACTACAGCCAGCCTGGGAGGAGGACAGTGAGGAAATCTCTCTCCCACCCACTAAATTTTCCTTCTAGTGTTGCTAGCTTACCATTCTTGGGAAATACTTATTGAGCCACTGGTTGCAGAATAAGGGACTCCATTGTAGAAGTCCTGGGTAGGGTGGCAGTAAACCAGGCATAGTGGATATTTACCACTATTTTTGGTTACCACTTCCTTTCTTATTCTTGGTAATCCCCTGCCTTATGAGGCAGAACCCACCTGCTATCATGGAAGCTGAAAAAGCCACCTACTCACTTGTCAGCCTCCTTTGCAACTAGGACCTGGACAAGATTAGAGTCCAACAATTGGATTGACTTATCCTGGACTTATAATCCGGAGTTAATGCTTAAAGAAGCAGGAGCTACATGGAATCCATTCTGGTGATGGGCTAGTGCAGCCTCAGTAGCTACATCTTGTTTCTAGAGGCAGTGGAAGGGTCAGTTGGGTGGGAACTGCAAACGGTGGCATCCAGTTCCCAGTGGTGTCATGAGCAGTGTCTCCTCTGGGGAAATTCTGAGGTGGTATTCTGGGCATCATTTCTGGCTCTGTTGTCTCTGTATCTGGTTTTTCAGCTCTCTCAGAATCTGTGTTATTTAACACTTGTTTAACAAATTCCTTTCTACTTAAATCTGCCAGAGTTTATTTCTATTGCTTACAGCTAAGACACATTGGGGGTTTTAGTCCTGGCTCTGCCATTGACTTGGTTTGTCCTTCAGGTAAATCATGCACACCCTCTTGGCCTCACTTTTATCCTCTGTTAATAGCAGCACTGCCAAATTGTTGATTCTACCTGACTTACATAAAAGATAGAGAGGATTGTGAGTGTTAGGACAGCAGTCATTTGCTACTGTGAGGAAGCAGCTACATGCTGATCACCTTCAGAGTTCACCACTGTCTTGTCATTTTGTGTCATGGTTTCTAGAAAGCTCTAGGTTTTTTTGCCTGCATTGCAGTAGCTTTATCCTGCATAGGTCTTCTGGTACAATTTCTACTGGGTACGTATTCCTTTGACCTGGTTTACAGTGTTTATTATAGCTATACCATTTGTTCTAATGTAGTGACTTGATTGGTGCTTTACCCTGCATCCATTTCACCCCTAACCTAATATGCATCAGCCATGTAGCCTTGTGGGGCTGACCCAACCCTTACATCTAAGAATGGGCCCAGATTTGGCTTAAGCCAGGGAACACAACCCTATATCCCAGAACACAATGATTGGTTCTAAAGTGGATACGTATCCAAGTTAGAGTGAAGCTCAGGACTTTTGTTTGGTGATTGTTGCTGCTGCGATTAGGGGAGCCAAGCTTAGGATAGAGTGAGTCTATGGAAGGCAGAGTGGAGAGATAGAAAGAAGCTGGATGTTGCCTTGGTGACATCATTGAGCAGCTGAACTAATTCAGCATTCATCTGAAATCCACCCTACTTCTGAATTTGTTTTCAGTTATATGAGCCAATAAATTTCCTTTATTAAGGCAAGTTGAGTTGGATTTCCTATTGCTTGTAACCAAAATCATCCTAACAAAGAGATCTATGAAATCTCAAGACATTTGGAAAAAGAGGTGAGGTTAATTAATGAATAAATATTTGGGAAGTTTACAGACACCTTAAACTAACATAGGCTCTCCACCAAAGTCTACCTCTTTTCCTATGTTCCCTCATCTTAAAAATGGCTGCATCATTCAGCCAGTTGTCCAAGCTAGAAATAAACATGGAAGTCATGCTAGACTCCTTTTTCTATCTCACCTGCAATTAAACCAGTTGTCATAATTTCTCCCTTCTACATCTTTATTATCTCTGCAGTCTGCCCTCATCTCTCTAACTCATTGTCACCACCCTAGTCCAGTGTTTCTGTGTGCCTCAGAAACTATATCCCAGTGTCTGTATATTCCAGTGTTTGTGTGTCCCAGTATCTGTTAAGTGTTTGCTACTAGTATCTGTGTTTTTCAGTGTCTGTATGTCCCAGTTTCTGAGGACCCAAGTGTTTGTGTGTTCCATTATCTGTGTACAACATATGTATGTGTCAGTATCTGTGTGTCCCAGTGTTTGTATGTCCCAGTGGTTATTTGTATTAGTGTCTGTGCACCTTGTTTCCCAGTGCCCGAGTGTCTCAGTGACTGTATCCCCCGGCGTCTCTGTACCTCCAAGTGTCTATGTTTTTCAGGGGCTTTGTTCCAGTGTCTATATACCCAAGTGTCTGTGTTTCTCAATGTTTATGTATCCCAGTGTATTTGAACCTCACTATCTGTAAGTCCCAATTTCTAACTCTACCCTCACTGTTCACCAGTTGAAATGACTGTGAGTCACAGTGTCTGTATATTTCCTAGTATCTGTAATGTAGGTCACAGCCTCTCTGTATTCTAATGCCTGGGTATCCTATTACCTGTTTATGTCCTAATGACTGTGTGTTCTAGTGTCTGTGTGTGTCTTGGTGTCTGTATACATCCCAATATCTGTGTTCCTCAGTTTCTATATGTCCTAGCATTTGTGTACCCCAGTGACCATTTGCATGTTGCAAGTGTCTCTTAGTTTCAGTGTTTCTGTGGACCTCAGTATCTGTAGCCCCGTGTCTGTATATTTCATTGTTTGCTTGTTCCACTGCTTGTGAGTCAAAGTGTGCCTCAGTGACTGTATGCTATTGTCTATGTTTCCCAGTGTTGGCATATTACTGTATGTTTTTGAGTTTCGTTTTTGTGTGCTTCAGTCTCTGTACCCCAGTCTCCTTGTGTCCCAGTGGTGTGTAAACCAGTGTGTGTATGTGTGTGTGTGTCATAGGTTCTATCTGTCTCTCTGTGTATCCCAGTGTCTGTATGTACCAGTACCTGTGTAGCAATATCTGGTTCCATCATCTCTGTGCACGAGCATCCCTCTGTGTTCTGATGTCTGTTCTAATGTCCATGTGTGTTAAGTGTTTGCATGTGTCAGTGTCTCTGTGGATGTTAGTGGTTGCCTGTTTCTGAATGGCTGTGTGTACCAAGTTTTGGGTTGTGTTCCAGTGCCTGCATATTTCAGTTTCCCAAGGTTTCCGTGTCCCAATGTCTGTGTTCTGGTGTCTGCAGTTTCCGTTGTTTATTGTGATCCAGTATCTGCATGTCCTTGGTCCCCCCATAAGTCTGTGAGTTTCTGTGTCCCATTCTTTAAGCATCCCTGTGCTGTACATCCTATTAATCTATGTGACTCAGTGTCTATATATCCCTGTCTCTGGGTGTCCCTGAGTCTCTGTTTGTATTACCCCGCTTCTATGTCTTTATCTCAGTGTGGCCCTGATCTCTGTGTTTTAGTGCCTGTGCATCTTGTCCTTGAATGTACTTGAGTGTTTGCACATCCTGAACCTCTGCAATCTAGTGTCTTTGTCTCCGTGTCTCAGTGTGCCCATGGATCTCTGTGTCTCAGTGTCTGGGCATCCAATGAGCCTTTGTGTTCAAGTGTTTGTGCATCCCTTTTTGTGCATCGCTGAGTTTTTGATACTTTAAATGTCCTTGAATTTTTGCATGTTTCTGAGTATTTATGTGGCCTTGAGTCATTGTACATTCCTCAATTGGCACATCCCTGAATCTTTACATGTCCCTGTGTATTTGCATGTGATCCAACATCTGTGCATCTGTGTCTGGGTGCCCATGAGCCTCTGTGTTCCAGTGTCTGCGTGTTCTTATGTCTGTATTTCCCCAAGTCTTTGCATATCCCTGAACCTCAGTGATCCAGTTTAAGTGTATCCCGGAGTCTCTGTATTCCTGTGTTTGGGCATCTTTCTCGGAGCCTCTGTATTCCAGCATCTGTGTTCATGAATCTGCATATGCCCTTTGTTGGTGAGTCCCTGACATCTCTGTGACTCAGTACATTTCTGGGACTTTGCTCTTCTCCATGTCTGTGATTTGGTATTTATCCCACTTCTCCATTTAGTTTCCCTAGCTTTTGAAAGTGTCTTTGTATTATTATTTCTTTATGTTGTGTCTTAAGTTGTCTTGTTCTCTGTGTTCTTGTTTCTATGGGTCTGTTGGTCAGTGTGTCTCTCTGCATCTGTTTCTTTTTTTGTCTTGCTCTGTCCCTGGTTTTGTTTTGAACTGACTCACCATCTCTGTCCCCATCCCTCTGTTTGTGTCTGGTGTTTGGATCCATGTCTTCTTATTTTCAAGCCACTGTCTCTGTGTCCCTGGGTCTGATTCACTGTCCCCATCCCTTCATTTTCATTTGTGGCCTTGGTTGTCTGTTTGCGTGTCTATTTCTGGGTGTGCCCAGGTATATCTTGATTCTGTGTCTTTTTGCATCCCTGTCTCTCTGGATAGATATTCTTGTCACTGTGTCTCTGCCCATTTGCTTATGTTCTGTGTGTCTGTTTCTATGTGTCTAGGTTTCTTTGTTCCTGTCTTGATCTTACCAGATGTGTCCCTGTGTTTCTGTTCTTATGTCTAGTTTGTATCCATATGACTGTATTTGTGGATACACATCCCCATTTGTACTTGTTCTAGGACCTTTGTCTCTAAATTCCTGTCCTTGTCACTGTGTCACAATGTCCCCATTATTACCTGGAATTCACTTGCCTGCCCTTATATCTCTGTTACCTGGTCTGATCCTTATCTCTTTGCTGGTTTTTGTCACTGTTCATGTGTGTGCATCCCCATGTCTTTGTCACTGAATTTCTGAATATATAAGTTTGCACTCCTGTCTCACTCTTAGTGTGTTCCTCTGCATGTGACTGTGTCCTTGGGTCTTTGTCACCACATATAGGTCTGTGTAATGTCCGTTTCTACATACTTATAGGTCTCTGGCCCCATGTCTCTGTGTTCTCCTCTCATCTACAACCCATATATGCAAGTCAGCATGACAGTGTGTCTCCGTGTTTCTACTTCTCTATCCTCGGTGTCTTGGACTATGGTCTTGACCAATGTCTCCCTGGTTACCTCTGTGTCCTTGTGTCTTTGTGTCACTGTGTCTTGATCCCTCTGCTCCTGTGTCTGGATCTCTGTGCATATCTATTTCTTAGTTTGTATGTTGTTATGTTTTAATTTCTTCACAATAGTTATTGTGTGCTTATCCCTGGTGATCTTGTTTTTGTCTCTCTGCCTCTTTATCTGTGATAGGGACAGTATCTCAAAATGTACCTCAAAATGAGGTTACTTAGGTATAGCAAGAGAACTCTGGGTTTATGTCCCTGATGCTGTCACTCTGGCTCCTTGTCCTCCTCTTTGTATGCCTCTATTTCCCTATGTTTATTGTCTTGGTTTTGAGATCCTTAAGCCTTGTGTTTCTGAATGTCTCTATCACACTGTTTCCCCATTCACATCTGTGTCCTTGTTGTGATCCTGTGTCTTTGGTTGTGAGTATGTATATGTGTGTGTTTACTGCTGTATCATTGGTTCTCTTTTTGTTCATTCATTCATTTAGCAAATATTTACTAAGCACCTATTATGTGTCAGGCACTGAGGATACATAGATGATTCAGAAAAGGTCCTTGCCCTCAAAGAGCTCACAGTCTAAGTCAGGGATCCAGACAAGTAAACAGATAATTACTCATAGTATGATAAATGTTGTGAGCTTGGATGGGACGGGGTGAGCTATGAGAACACAGACGAGGACTGAATTCTACCTAGGAGTGGGGTCAGGGAAGGCCTTCTAGAGAAGATGACAACCAAGAGTTGAAGGATGTGTAAAATCCACCTACATAAAGCCAAGGAACAGGATCTCATGCAGAAGGAAAAACACAGGCAAAGGCCCAGTGATGGGAGAGAGCATGATTTGTTAGGGGAACTCCAAGAGCCTTAAATACTCCATGGGAGCCAGAGAAGATTGTGAGTAGGGCCAGTGACTCAGTCAGATTTAAGAAAGTCACCTCTAAAGTTGGTATGAAGCATGGATTGAAGAGAGTGGATACTGGAGACAAGAAGAACTGTGAGGAGGCAGGAATCCCTAAGTCTCTATGTCCATATGTACACATGTCTGTGTGTGTTTGTATGTCTTTGTATATGTGTCTTTTAGTGCATGTGTGAGAGCGTTTCTCTGTGTGTATTTTCATGTTCCTAGGTCTTTGTTCCTGGCTCACTCCATACCCTGGCCTCTGGATCTCCTAACTCAGGTTTCCTGGCATTGGGGTTCAGGGGCGATCACAGGACATAGGCAAGGTAGGGGTGTCCCAGCAGCTGTTGTACATGAGAGCGGTTCACCAGCCAACAGGAGGACCAACGGGGCAGCAGCCTTGGTGAGTCCTTTAGTAGCTTCTTGCCTAGAACCACAGGCACATCTGGGCCTTGCTGCCTCCGCAGGCATGGCCCTGTAGTCCCTGCTACCAGTTGGATGTCTGCATGCTGGAACTGCCCTGAGGGAGAAAGATGCAGCACCAGTCAAGGTAGTGGCTTGAGTCTCCATTGAAAACTCTGAGAAGATCTTAAAGCAGGAAATCTAGAAGGAAAAGAGGGAGGGGTGAGGTGCAGCAGTGGTCTGGAGGAAAAAAGAGGCTGGGCATTGTGGGAAATGTGGAGGAGCCAAATGGGACAAGAGTGTATCATGGAAGGAGTGTATCAAGGTTGATGAGATGGCTGCAGAAGGGGAGCAGTCAGACTTGGAGGCAATGACAGGGCAGATTGGAAGGAAGGACAGGAGACGAGTGGGGAGGCCCAGAGGAAGTAAGACTATCTGTCCAACCCACCATCACTGCGCAAACTCTTCGGTATGGGCCTCTGCTCAGGCTCTGCCAATGTATCCTGACATATAGCCTGACTTTCTGCAGTCCCCCTTCACGGAAGTCTCCAAAAGATCTTTGTTATACTCATATCTGACTGTATCTTTCCCCTGCTTATAACTGTTCATGGCTCTCCACTGTCTTCAGGATAAATCCAAATTCCTTGTCTGGGCATTCTGCTCCAACCACTCCAGCTCCAGCTCCTCTAACCTCCACGCCTTTCTTCTACCACTTTTGGCCAGCCTTTCAGATTGTGGGTCTCTCTTCTCCAGGAGATTTTTCTTGAGCTGAGTGAGGTGCCCCACCCTGGGTTCCACCAGTGCCCTGGGCCACTTTATATCAAGTACTGATAGCTCCTGAGATCACTATTGATGTCTGGGTCTATATTCTCCCCAGGCCAGGAGCTCCCCAAGGCAGACCTTGGCTCTGTTCCTTTTTGTGGTTGGGGGGTCTGGGTGCTGGGTACTCACTGGCCTTTCACCCTGGTAGAGTCTCTCTTGGGACTGGTGTTCCCTGGACCCTCTCAGCCTCAGTAGCACTTACCCAGCAGGCCACTGGCCAAGGGGCTAAGGCCCGAGCCATTGACCACATAGAAGCCCAGATGTGGTAGTTGTAGGGTGCTGGGGTGCTTATAGCGGTGCCGGAGGATTAGGAACTCGAGATGGGGTCCAAGGCGGAGGGTGAGGCGGGCTGCAGCAGCCACATGGAGCTCCAGCTGGGACCTCTTCAGCAGGGCAGGCTGGTCCCAGGACAGAAGCAAGGTACCTTCGCCTCGCACAGATATGGAACTGCGAGTGATGTTAATAGTGTAGGCCTGGGGTTTGTCTGTGGTGACTGTGATGATCTGAAAGTAGGTGCGGATCTGGTTCTTGTGGCCTGGCCTCGGTGGTGCCCCAAGCAACTGTCCATGCACATGCAGCCCTGGAGGGAGAAGAGTCAGTGCGTGGAGCATGGTCTTTCAAACAGTCATTTATTTGGTCACCCACAACACAGAGAGAGATGAGGTCTCAGGGCCCAGGGTGCAGATTTGTGGTTAGAGAGCTAGTTCCTGGGGAAAATGCTTCTACCACAACCCATCCAGCTGTTCTTTCCTGGGCAATGTGTGGGCATAAATGTAGGTTGCACATGCTCACCCCAGTGGGGCTGTTTGCATGCATGTGTTTGCATCTGAGTGTGTAAATTTGTGTGTTTGGTTATGTTTACATGGGTATCTCTGGGCCTATCAGTGCATCTGCATATTTGGGGAAGGTGCTATGTTAAAGTGTATATTTTTTGGTTGTGTGTTTATGTGTGTCTCTGGATATGTTGGTGTTATATGTCTTGGTGAATAGTTTATGTTGTGTGTGTCTGGTTGTGTTTTGGTAGATACTGATGTGTATCTGGGTGTGTCGTGGTAAGTATTTGAGTGCATTGGTGTGTTTCATATGTCTAGAGTAGCAGAGTATGTGTGCTTGTATGTGTTGAATTCCTGAGTATTGGGATGAATCTGGGGTATCAGTGTATGTACGTCTGAGTGTGTTGATATTTGTGTCATTGTGTATATCTGGGTATGTATTGTATGTCAATTTGGACCTGGGTACATATTTGTATGTTACTGTGGGGTATGGAGGGTGTCAAAATATGTGTGTCTGAGTGTGTGTTCATGTGAGTTTACTATGTGCCCTGGTATGTGTATATATCTGTGAGTATCTTGGTGTTAGAGTATAGTCATGTGTGTTTTCATGTGTCTGGGTGTTTACTTGTGATTAGTGAGTTGCACTGCTGTGTGTTTGTGAGGATTAGTCCACAAATGTCTGGGGGTATTGACATAAGTATATCTGGCTGTGGTGTTATGTGGAGTGGAGTCCTTGGGGCTCTCACCTGCCTTTTGGTCGTCTATGAGCTGTAGCAGGTCCCCTGGGCGCCCATCCAGTGTGAAGCAGATTCTCTCTTCTGAGTGTGGGATGTGGATCACAAAGTGAGGGTCACCATCCACTGAAAGGCAGGAGATGAAATTCTGAAGTTATGGCCCTAAAAGTAATGGGAGAAGAGGAGAGGGCAAGGGAGAGGAGAGGAATGTAGGAGGCCATGTCCATTTCCCGAGAGAGAGAGCCCAGCCCTGTTTTGGTGCACAAGCTGTCCTATACTCAAACAGCATAGTGATGGTGGCTGGCTTACCTGAGGATGAGAAGGTGAAGATGCTTGGTAACATGCCTGCAAAAGAGAGGGGGACTGTGTTGATAAGGGACTGATCTATCACATTCCCAGGAGCTTTGGGACACCCTGGCCTCTCAGTCACCTCCTCTCAAATATGGGCTAAATTCCTGAGCTCAGCACTGAAATCTTTTCTGGAATCTAGCCCCTGCCTAGCTTTCCAGTCTTCTGTTTATGCTCCAGCTTAACTGAACTAGTCTTACGTATACCCTGCCTTCTGCTAGTGACCCATAGCTTCTGTTTTCCTGCCACCTGGAATGTTTTCTTTTCCTTAGCTACCAAGGGTCAATTTCTAGTTATCTTTCCTGGCCAACTCAAATGCTTTTTCTCCTACTTTCTGCCTGTGGTAGGTAGAAATTCTAAGGTTTTACACACCCTGTAAAATCTCCAGGACTGTGATATGATGAGATATTACTCCCATAACTAAGTTATGGTATGTGGTGCAGTTGACCTTAAAACAGGGAGATTATCCAGGTGGACCTGACCTGATAATATGAGCCCTTTAAATCTGGGTCAGAGAAGTTAGAGAGATTTGAAGTGTGAGAAGGATTTTACATGAAAGAGATTCTTCATAGCTGTCTTTAAAGATGGAGAAGGTCATGTGTCAAAGAATGTAGAGGACCTCTAGGACCTGAAAGTGGCCCAGGTGGCCTCTAGAAGCTGAGAGTGACTTCCAGCCAATAGCCAGCAAGCAGATAAGGATCCTATGCACAGAACGAACTGAATTTTGCGGGCAACCTGAATGCACATGGAAGAGGATGAGTACTTAATCTGACAGACTCCTTTATTTCAATCTTCTGAGACCCTAAGCAGAGAATCCAACTAACTTGTGCCCAGACTTCTAACATATAGAACTGGGAGATAATTAAAGGGTGTTGCTTGAAGCTACTAAGTTTGTGGTAATTTGTTATGCAGCAATGGCAAACTAATACATTGCCTCTCCTCTGGACTCACACATTACCTATGAGAATTCTAATGGAATGGAAATGAAAGCTTAGGGATCTTTGTCAGCGGAGCTCCTTGTTCACCTTTTGCTAGCCCTGCAGACCTTCCCTGAGATTCCATGCTGCCTCCAGCTGCTCCCAGGATCTCTTCAGAATTGCCTTCCCAATGTGGATTTCCTGCCAAGAGCAAAAGAAATAAAAGGAATCATTCACACTCTCAGGGCAAAGATGCCCTGGACCTACCAGAGGGGACACTTTTTTTCTGACCAGGAGTGTCCTCATTGGCTTCCAATTTGACTGGCATATTGCCAAGACTGGAACCTTATACTCTCCACAGCATAGTAGTCTTTCAAGCTCAGTTATGTTTAAAATTCTTCCTCATAGCACTTAATTCATTCAGGGACTGTTTAGGTATCAAGGATATAGTGGTGAGAGAGGTAGTCATGATTTTTGACCTGATGAAGTTCATATTTTAGTCAGGGAGGCAGACATGAATGAAATAATTACCAATGGTGATAAATGCTATAAGAAAAAATAATAGAGTGATTGAGGGAGTTAACAGATACTTGATATAATCTGGGGTAGTGGGATGAATGGAAAAGGCATCTGAGCTGAGATCTAAGTCAGAGCTGGAGTGTGAGTGACAACAGAAAAGATGAGGGTGGTAGGAAGGGGACAGGGCAAGGTGGTCAGAGAGATTGCCAAGCTGGGGGAACAGCTTCAAAAGAGGTACCTGAGTAGAGGTGGGAGTGGGAGCAGGGCCCATTGGAGGAACAGAGAGCAGGCCAGTGGGGCTAGAGTTCACAAAATGAGTGGGAGAAGGTGAGGTCAGAGAGGTATGGGGTAGAGAGAAGGTCATGAAGGGCCTTGTAGGCCATAAATAAGACTTTGGACTTCATTCTAGGTATGAAGGTAAAAACCTTAGGGGGTTAAGCAGGGAAGGGAAATAAAGTAACATCTGTTTTTAAAAGATCTGATTGGCTGGAGTGGAAGAATGCTCAAGTGGTTCTCTAAAGAGAGCAGGGAGACCAGTGAGGAGGTTGGAACAGTGAAACACAATGGTATTCTGTCCTACAATAGTGATAGTTGGGGTGGTGAGAAGTGGATGCACTGGCAAATATATTAGAAGTAACATTGTCAGGAACTGAAGATGGATGGGCTATTGGCAAGGGGGAGTGAGGGAGAGCAGCATGTCAAAGATGTCATGCCCAAATTTGTATCTCTGTGACTTCCTGCACACCCAACTGATTCTAATCCTGCCCTATAAGGTCACCCAGGAAGTATGACTCCTCTCAGGAAAGCAGAATAATGGAGTGGTGAAGCATATTCAGTCTGGGACCAGATGATCTAAGCCCAAATCTCCTACTAGCCATGTGACATGGAGCCAGTTACAGCGCTTCTCTGCTTCAGTTTCCACATGTGTAAAATGAAGATACTAGTAATTTCCTATGAGGGTTAAGTGTGGGGCTAAAGTACAGCAGCACCTGCATGTAGGAAGAGCTCAAAAATGTTGTGTTATTATTTCACAGTCTCTGGGAAATTGAAAGATAACTGTCGTTATCTTCCCTAATTTTTATACCCCTTTTATTAAACAGTGTTGTTCACAGACCACAAAAGAACCAACCAGACATGCCTTGCACAGTGATGTTCCCATTTATAACTCCACATCCCTCTCCTGTTTGGAAAGCACTAGCAGTTCCCTTTTCCAACAAAGCAAAAGTCAAAGCCACAGCTGGGCCAGGTGTTTCTGTTCAGCCTCTTCAGTCTTAAGAGCCCTTCTCTCCCAGGGCCTCTGATTCTGTGCCTGTGTACTGAGGCCCAGAGAAGTTAAGTATCTGGTTCAAAGTTTCAAAGTAAGCAAGCAAGCAAGCAAGCAATGAAGCAGCTGTACTATCATTGGAATCTGCACAAGTGTCACATACTCCCAGTTCCTGCTACTCTCCATTCATACCTCCCTCTCACGTCTTGTCCTCTTGCTCATGGTACTCACCATTTTCATCAGGAGTGAGGAAGGTATAGAAAGCCGGTGGGTTCAAGGACTCCACAAACTTGGACTCCACCATTGATTCAGACAGCAGCTCTAGCTCCTCAGGGACAATGAGCAGGCTGACTGCCTCGGGGAGGGTGCTAGAAGGCAGCAAGACTGGCAGGTTTGGGGGGCTGCCTTCTGGCATAGGCCTGGAGCTGTTGGGTAGACCTATTGTTGAGACTCCTGACACAGACTGTCCCAGAATTTCCTTTGTGCTTTGGGGCACTGACAGCAGGTCATGCCGATGCCAGAGCCTTCCAGGGGGCAGCAGAGAGGGCAGGGTGGGAAGAAAGGGGGTAGGGAGGGGTTCTCCAAGGACAGAGGCAGTCATGTTACTATTGGGACTTGTGGGATTTGAGATTGTGCTTGGGACTGTGCTTAGGCTCCGAGGAGGTGGGGGCCTGGGTCTGGCAGGCCTGAAGGGTAATGGCGTTTTGGGTTTATTGGGGACTGGTATGCTAGCTTTAGAAAATGATAAGCTTGGGGAAGTTTGATGAGGTGAGACACTAGGTTTAAGAGGTGATGGGACTTTATGGGTCTTGGGTAAGAGGATTCCAGGTCTAGGGTGCGACAGGCTGTTTGGGATCTTGGGAACAGGAACCCTTGGTCTGGTGTGTGGTGGGTATTTGGGGATCTGAAGTGTGGCGACTCCAGGCTTGGGCTGTGGCAGATTTTTAGGTGACTGTGATGTGAGTACCCCAGGCTGGGGATGTGATGTGGCATTCAGTTTAGGTTGTGATGGAGTGCCAGGTTTGGAATGCAGTGGAGTGACATGTTTCATAGTGCCAACTTTGGACTGGAGTAGGGAGCCAGAATTCAAAGGTGGGACTTGTGTCTCGGAAATTATAGGTAATAGGGTCCCAGGATTTTGGTGAGATGGGGTGCTGGGCTTCAGAAGCAATAAGGCACCAGAATTTGAAGGCACAAGGGCAGCAGGTTTTGTCCTGAGAGTTGGCTTAGCCATGGTGCCAGAATCGTGTTTTCCTGGAATTTTGGTCCTTGGGTGTGCTGGGGTGGATAGCGTACTAGGGCTCTGACCCAGTGGCTCTAATTCCCTGGAACTGGTCATCTTCTTTGTAGAGGCAGGAGTAGTAGAGGATAAGTAGAACTTTGGGTTTGCGAGCCTTGATTTGGGAGAGACCTTGGGCACCAAGGCAGGCCGGGCTGTGCCTGCCCCTAGGCCATGCCTGCTGGTGGATGAAGGCATGATGGTACTTGGTCCAGCTGTGGTGGAAGTCTGTCTCCTGGCTTTCTCACTGGCTTCCTTGGGCTGCACCATGACCAGTGAAGTCAGAGGTGTGACAAAGTTGTATTCAAGGGACAGATTGAGGACTTTGGCAGCCAACAGGTGTCGAGTGGTGGTGTCACGGGCTAAGAAGCGTGCCTCCAGGAGTTCTCTAATGGTGACATAGGCCCAGAGGCGTCGGATGAAGTGGGCTACATTGGGGGCTGGCTCACCTGGACAACCAAAGGCCTTCTGGCTATTGTTGGTGGCCACCTCACTATGGCGGGCCACGAGAAGCTGGCCTTTGGGGCCACGGGCTGCCAGGTGGATGCCCAGTTCTTGCTCACCTGGCTGCACCAGGCCTGCTACCACCAGCTCTGAGCCACCAAAGTAGTTGGGGAAAAGGGCCCAAGGGGAGGCCCCAACCAAGCCGCCCAGGTAGTCGAGACGCACATCTGCCAGCAGAGGCATGGAGATCTCCTCATAGAGGCCCTGTAGCTGTAGAGCTGCATCAGTGTCTTCGTATATGCGCCGGGCTGCTCCTCGATTCTCCAGGGACAGGCGACGTAGCAGTGGAAAGTCAGCATCATCCCCAAAGGCCAAGCTGAAAAGGGACACCCTGTTGTCCAGTGCCTGACGGACATTGGAGAGGATCACACTGGGAGTCGTCACGCCGGCTGTGGGCTCCCCATCTGTCAGGAAGATGATGAGAGGGATCCTCCCCACACTGGAGCCCCTCCCAGGCTCCTGGTTGCTATGGTTCAGCACTGAAGCAGCTGCCAGCAGAGCTGTGTTGATGTCGGTCCCTAATTGGGGAGCAGACTGTGAGACCATTTTTTTCTAATTACTTCTACCCCCATTTCAGACACACTGGACACCTCACCAACCTCCCAGGCTGTCATATCACCTGATCTTTGCTCACATTTTTTATGCTGTTTATCCTTCCCAAGTCCCCAATCCCACACAGGCTCCCTGAGATCTGTCATTGGGACCCACATGTCCTTAGATTTTCTCACTCTCTAACTCAGACTGTGCTTTGCCTGTTTCTAGGAGGGAATGTCTCCTTCTCTAGTCAGATTGGCAGCTTCTCAAGGATAGCACCCCACACCTCCATGCTACAGGGAAAGAAAGGGCTGAGTTGAGAGGAAGTGATGGTGGTGGGGAGACATTAGTAATTGTCTGAGAAACAATTAATCAAAAGCCAGAATCAGGGCAGCAACTTGCTCAAATGCTTGAAAATAAATATCTAGATTATTGATTTTTTTAAAAAGTCTTAGCAAATTCTTTTACGTGCTTTAAAGAGGAGGAAACTCAGGTCCAAAGGGGGAATGCACCCTAAAATACATGAAGAATCAGCTGTGCTTTTTCCACTAGGAAAAGGAACACAGAGGCACATATTTGTGTAAAATGTAACAGAGATATTCCAGGCATTGTGAGAGGTGAGGTGGATGAGAGAATGAAGAAAGCATTTTAAGAATTTCCCACATCACCACAGCCTGCCCATTTGGGTGGGTAGGTCTAATACTTACAACCATCAGCTTCCAAGTGACCCAGGTAGTCCTTGGCATTGTGTACATTCTGGATGGTGGCCTGGATGGAGCCTCCAGCTTTCCAGACACTAACCGTGTCAGAAAAGGAGATGATGTTGAAGTAGTCGTTGGCCCGCAGGTCACCAAGAATCACATTCATGGCCTTTTTAGTCTGTAGGATATGGATAAAGTGAAAAAGAGATGGACTAAGACTTGAGGTCTTGCTCAAGACTGAAAGGCTCTTTCTATACAAGGTACTAAGGTCTAAGACTCTCTGATTCCAACACTCTGTAAGTGTGGGATTCTCAGGTCAAGATGCTCTATAGGCTCTATGGCCCAAAGCCCAGAACACCACTGTCCAATGGTAGCGTCTAACCACATGGAGCTTTTTAAAATGTAAACGTAACTTATTTAAAAGCAAATAAAAATTTAAAAATTCTGTTTCTTCACTTGCAGTAGCCACATTTCAAGTGGCCAGTGGTTATTGTATTGGAAACCTCAGAATTTTAAAACATTTCCATCATCCAGAAAGTTCTCTTGGACAGTGGTGGTCTGGAAGGTTCAAGCTCTATGCTTTTGGAGAGCTAAGATTCATGTGTTCTATGGTTTCTGGACCCCATGACCCAGGATTCAATGATTCCAGGACTCTAAAATTTAAGACCTTTATGATTCCAGGTCTTTATAACTGTCTTTCAATGACTGTGCATGCTTGGTTCTGTTCCGTGTAATCTGTTCTTCTTTTTAAAAAAATATTTTTATTTATTTCAGAGTGAGGAAGGGAGAGGGAGAGAGAGAGAAACATCAATGAGAGAGAAACATTGATCGGCTGCCTCCTGCACGCCCCCTGCTGGGGATCGAGCACACAATCCAGACTTGTACCCTCACCGGGAATCAAACCTCGATCTTCTGGATCCTAGGTCAATGCTCAACCATTTAGCCACACAAGCAGGGCCATCCAATCTGTTCTACCTCACTCTCTGTTTCTTCCAGGCCGGTCTTTTCACCAGTCCCCAGATAGCCCAAATTCTATTTTGTCTCCACAACTATTCCTCTTGTTGTGTCCTTTAGATAGTAGACCTTCCCTCTTCCCTTTTACTTATTCATAGTTTCACTGTTCCTTCTCTGGGCAGCTCTTCCTTGATTGCCTATTCTGACCCATGCCCTTCACACCCAGACATTCTTTTTCCCAGACTGTTTATTGGCTGTCTTATGCAGAATATTTTCATTCTCCATCCAGATATTGAGCCCTCTGAGAACAGGGCTTAGAATGCTTCTTCCTCCTGGCTCCCTTCTCCATGACAGTACTTAGCATAGGGCAAGGCATACAGGAAGGAGGTTCAGTAAATAAGGTGTGTAGGTTCTAGTATTAGGTACCATTTATAGGATGCTTCTATTTTCCAGGGACTGTGAGAAATACTTTAGGTGCATCAGCTCATTTAATCCTCACAGCAACACAACGAAGAAGATACTAATATTCCCATTTTACAGGTGATGACACTGAGGCTCAGAGGGGTGGAGTGACTTGCTTAAGGTTACATGCTAATCGTTGATGGACCAGGGACTCAATTTCACATTTTGGAGGTGTTAAATCCAGTGATGTTAAGCACAATATTATACCTTCAACCCTTTATGAATTCCAGAAACCACAGGAAGGACACTTGTGGCCCACCTTTTTCTATATCTTAAACTGACAGAAGAAAGCTTGAATGTTCCTAAGTGAATCAGTCTTTCCTGCCATAGAATGAACTCAGGGGATAGGTCACACATCTGGGATAGGGAGCTGAACACCATAATACTGTTTTTATTGAAACAGCTAAGACATAGAGGATGGCTTTTCCTGAGATGCTCTTGTTAGCCAGGGATAGATTATGTTTTTAGAAGTATGTTGTTTAATCTTTTATTATTTTGAGATTTCCTCTATCTTTCTGTTATTTATTTCTAGTTTAATTTCATTTGGCTTGTGAACATACTTTATATGATTTATATTCTTTTAAATTTGTTAAGGTGTGTTTTATGGCCCATGATATAGCCTATTTAGGCAAATGTTCCATGTGAGCTTGAGATGAATGTGTATTGTGCTGTTGTTGGATGAAGTATTGTGTAGATGTCAATTAAATCCAATTGATTGATGGTGTTGTTCAGTTCAACTATGTCCTTACTGATTTTCTGCCTGCTGGATCTGTCCATTTCTGATAGAAGACAGTTGAAGTCTCTAACTATAATAGTGGGTTCATCCATTTCTCTTTGTAATTTCATCAGTTTTTGCCTCGTGTATTTTGACACTTTATTGTTAGGTACATACACATTAAGGATTGCTATGTTTTCTTGGAGAATTGATCCTTTTTATTATATAATGTACCTCTTAATCCCTGATGATATGTTTGCTCTGAAGTCTATTTTGTTTGAAATTAATACAGCTGCTCCAGCTTTGATTAGTGTTAGCATGGAACATCTTTTTTCCATCATATCTATTACTTTTAATCTATCTGTGTCTTTATATTTAAAAATGGGTTTCTTATAGGCAACATATAGTTAAATCTTGTTTTTTATTTGTTTGTTTTTGTTTTGTTTTTAAATCAATGTTGACAATCTTTGTCTTTTAATTGGTGTATTTAGACTATTCATAGTTAAAGTGATTATTAATATAGTTAGATTAATAATTGCCATATTTTAAACTGTTTTCTATTTGCTGCCCTATTATTATTATTATCCACTCTTTTGCTACTTTCTCTGATTTCAATTGTTTTATATGATCCCATTTACTCTTATCTTTTAGCATGTCCATTATGTTTTAATTTTTTTCCTTAGTAGTTAACCTAGAGTCTGCAATATGCCTTTACAACTAATGCAAATCCACTTTCAAATAACACTATAGAGCTTCATGTGTAGTGTAAGTACAGACAGTCCCTGACTTAAGATGGTTCAACTTATGATTTTTCAACTTTATGATGGTGTAAAAGGGATACTCATTCAGTAGAAACTGTACTTTGAATTTTGATTTTTTCTTGGACTAGCAATATGAAGACCAATACTTTCTTGTGATGCTAGGCAGTGGCAGTGAGCCACAGTTCCTAGTCAGCCACACAATCATGAGGGTAAGCAACAGATACTCCACAGTGTACTGTATTACCAATATTTTTGGATGTTGTGTGTTGTGTTTTCACATCCCATCATGTCACAAAACGTCAATCTATGTCACCTGTTTCTGGTGAGAAAAAAAAGAAAAAGGCAATTACTCTTGAGATGAAATTCAAGATAATTGCCCAACTATAGGCTCATGTAAGTACTTTCAGTACATTTAAGGTAGACTATGATGTTTGGTAGGTTAGGTATATTAAATGCATTTTCGACTTATGATATTTTCAACTTATGATGGGTTTATTGGATACATAGCCCCATTATAAGTTGAGGAGCATCTGCACCTTCCAACAGGAGTCCCAATTCTTCCCTGCTGTCCCTTATAACATTGCTGTTATTAATTTCACTTATTATTAAGCTATATTTCCTGAATACATTATTGTTATTATTATTTTGAACAAACTATTTTCTGTTAGATAAATTAATTAAAATGTAAAATATTTTATCTTACTTATTTATTCATCTATTCCTTCTCTAACACTCTTCCTTTCTTTATGTAGATCCAAGTGTCTGAATTATACTATTTTTCTTCTCTCTGAAGAACTTCTTTGAATATTTACCTGTTTGAGGCAGGTCTACTAGTAACAATTCCTTCAATTTTTGTTTGGCTGATAAAGTCTTTATTTCCTTCACATTGGAAGGACAATGATGCTGTACACAAAATTCTAGGCTAGTGGGTTTTTTCTTTTAACACTTTACACATTTCACTCCACATTCTTTTTGCTTGCATGGTTTCTCAAGAGAAGTCTGATGTAATTCTCATCCTTGTTCCTCCATAAGTAAGGTGTTATTTCCTATTAGCTTTTTTTTTTTAAAATATCTTTATTGATTTCAGAGTGAGGAAAGGAGGGGAAGAGAGAGATAGAAACATCAATGATGAGGAAGTCATTGATTGGCTGCCCAGCCCGCAATCTGGGCATGTGCCCTGACCGGGAATCGAACCCCGATCGCCTAGATCCTAGGTCAATGCTCAACCACTGAGCCATGCCCGGCCGGGCTCCTATTAGCTTTTTAAAAAAGATTTTCTTTTTCTTTTTTTTTGGCTGCAAAAACCATTTGTTTATTAGAATTTACATGAGCACTGCACTAAGTCTCCACAATACAGGCTTTCTTAGAACAGAGTTAAGATTTCCTTTTTTGTCTTTGATTTTCTGCAGTTTGAGTAGGATGCGCCTATCTGTGGATTATTTGGATTTCTCGTGCTTAGGGTTCTCTTACTTTCTTGGACCTATGGTTTGGTGGTTGGCATTTATTTTGGAAAATTTACATCTATTATTCCTTCAACCATTCTTCTGTTACTTTCTTTTTTTCTCCTTCTGTTATTTCCATTCCACATATGTTACACTTCTGTAATTGTGCACAATTATTGGATATTCTGAAGGATTTCCCCCCATTTTATTTCTCTTTGCTTTTCAGGTTGGGAAGCTCCTACTGATATATCTTCAAGCTCATTGATTCCATGTTTGGGTTCCTAATGAGCCCATCAAAGGCATTCTGTATTCCTGTTGGAGTAGTTTATATTTCTTGCATTTTCTTTTTACTTTCTTAGGGTATCTATCTTTGTTTACATTGCCCATTTGTTCTTCTACATTGTCCACTTTCTGCATTAGAGCCCTTGGCATATTAGTGAATTACTTAAAATTTTCGCTTCTGATCATTTCAACACGTCTAGTTCTAATGTTGATTTATCTCTTCAGATTGTGTTTTTTCCTTTTAGCATGTCTTGTAAGTTTTTGCTGAAAGTCAGATATGATGTATCAGGTAAAAGGTACTGACATAGGACTATAATGTGAGGTCTTATGTTTATTTGGCGAGAAGTTAAATTGTGTTTGCTGATTGCTACAAGTGCAGGTGTCAGAACCTAAAATTTCTTATGGAGTCCTTGTTTTTATGTCCTCTGTTTGTCTTGTGTATCCCTAGAGATTCTTTCATAAATAGTGTCTAGCCTTCCAGTTCTTTCAGCTGAAACCACTATTGTTATACACAAGACTTGTAGATGGCGGTGGTAACGGGTTGGGGAAGGGAAGCATCGCAGTTTTATCATTAGGTCTCACTCTTTTAGGGCATCTGTGTTGCTGGAATAAGATCTTCACAAGTTCTCCTCAGCTTTCTGCCTCCTTAGGAGAAAAGGCAAGGCTAGAAAGGATTGCAGTTGCATATATCTTATCTTCTACAATGAAGGCTAAAGGGAGACAATTTTCAATATTTAGGGTCCTCAAGTGTGGCTACACTTCGGTAAAACAGAAGTAGGTTAGCCTCAGGTACCATGGGCTTTGTGGTTCAGAACAACTACGTATAAAGGCTATACTGTCCCAGAACACTTGACTCTTATAATTCTAGAGTCCCAGAGTACTGTGGTTATAAATACTGCTTCCAGAACATTAAGGATTCAGGCTTTAAAGTCAAAATCTTTTTGGCCTACCGCTCTGATTCAAGGGTGCTCTGGTAGAAGGGCTACAAGATTAAAGTCTAGCTGGATGCAAGACTCTATGATTTCTAAGCACTATAATGCTAGCACACTGTATTTTTCTGGCTATGAAGTAAAAAATAAAGAAAACCTGAAGCCTTGGAAATGTTCATAGTCTAAAATGACAAAGGTTTCATTTATTTTTTGATTCGGGTGTTATGATACCAGAGTACTCTAGGTCAAAGACTCTACGATTCTGGGACCTTACCAGCCCAGGAGTTTTGTGGTGCGGGGTTTCAACGGTTCAGGCCCCATAGTCCAGTGTTTCAGTGTGCCTCAAATTATGTAGCTCCAGGTCTGCATGGTTCCTGATTACTTAAGGTACCAGGGCCCTAAAGTAGACCCAGGCCTATACGATCCAAGGGTGATGGAATGGTAGGGGCGCCAGCCCCAGGGAACCAATGTTTCAGCAATGTCTACTTGCTAAGACTTAAAAAGAGGAGGTCTGAGAGGTCCCCAGGTGTCTTATTACCTGCTTCATCTTGGTACCAAACATGGAGCCGCTCACGTCAATAACAAACACCACGTTTTTCTCAACAGGTGGAAGGCCTCTGGGGGCAAAGTAATGAATAAAATAGCCGTCGTAAATCTGGACAAAAGAAGTGAAACCACAAGAACTGTGAAAGCTGCTCTAAACCAGTCCCCTCATATTCTCCTACATAACAAACAGCTCTTTTCCTTCCTAGGCCTTATCACTGTTTCTAGTTAAATAGGCATTTGTGCCATTGTTTCTTCAGTGTCCATCTCCCCCACCAGAACTGTATCTCTTCTGTTTAGACTGTCAGTCTAGGACCTGCCCCAGAACTGTGGAGACTGGCTTTCGGCCCAGGGCTCCAAGGAGCAGGATCTCTGTAAAATGTGAGTTCCTGTCCATGAGAGCTGGGCTTGCACAGTCTTGAGGGCCCCTGGGGACATTTTGCCTGGGCTCCAGGAACTGTAACTATTGTTTTAACCTCTCTCTATAAAGTGAGCCTGGGGCCCAGCTCCATTGCTGCCAGGGGCTGGGAGTTTGCAGGGCCTCCCTCTCCTCCTTAAACCTCCTTCCTGCTGTTGCTGGGCAGAGCAGGGAGAGGAGGAGGGAGCAGAGGCTGAGTGAGCTGTTTGTTCAGAGGGGATTGGTTAGACCAGGTGCAGATGCCTAAGGCTGTGGGGGCTGTGATTGGCTGCTACCCCCTCCCCCTACTCCATGTCTCCCTCCACAGAGCCTGGGGGCTGGGACAGCAGAGGGAAGGAGAGGGGGGAGGTGTGGGGGCCCCCAGGACCAGTGTCAGCTCAGCCTAGAAAAGTATGAGCTTGCTGAGGGTCTGAGCTGCCCAGTAGCCTGAAGCTGGCTCTGCCCTCGGATAAACAGCTTGTTCTCCTCACTGCCATTCAGGCTCTCTGATCACAAGGCTGGACACACCATCTCCTCTCTCAGGGGATCTCAGAAGACATGGAGGAGCAGCTTGGTCTTTGCCTCCACCCCAGCCTTTGAGTTCATTCACAAGTGCATGTGCAGGCTCTGCCTCCACTTTTTCCTGGCTCTCCACGGCAGGTCCCAAAGGCCTGGGTCAACCACCCTGCAACTGCCCAAGCCAAGGGCAGAGGCCGGCAGTCCTCCTCTGTTCCTCCCCTCCCTGGGTAAGTGAGAGCTTCTGGGAAAATCCCATACCCACCTCTCCCTGGTCCCAGGCTCACCAGTGGCTCCACACCTCAATCCTATAAGCCAGAGGCATGACCCAGGTCACCAGCCTCTCACACCTCAGCTGTCATGCCCTTCCCCTCTTAGGGAATGTCTCCCTCCCTTCCTCATGAAGAAAATTAAGGACTCCAAGCCAGGTTACTTTGACTGCCAACCCTACCCTTGCTCACACCTCTTCACTCTACTGAAAGGCAAAAGCATTCCACCCCAGACTCCATGGACTCCTAACCTCTAGCACCTCCTCTACCACTCAGGTCCCTGCTCTCCAGCCCAACCCACGTACCCCACAAGGTCTTCTTTAGAATAAAAAACAAATTCTGTGTTTTCCATCCACTCAGACAAACCCCATTGATCCAAATCCCATCCACACTTCAAGCCAGCTTCTCCCCCCTGTAGCATGCCACGGTAATGGTATCGGAACCTGCAAGGGTCTTCTCATCTCCACTTCACTCCTCCGCCCGCCACAGACTGGGTCCCACATCCGCCACACAATGACCCTTTCCTCACTAAAGGCAACAATGACTAGGAGGTTTCCAAACTCAGCAGGTATATTTCAGTTTTCATCCAACTGCACCTGCTTATAAATTTCACAGTTGATTCTTGGTTCTGATTTCTTCAAGAACCTTTTCCCCTGGGATGCTGAGATGGTGAACTCTCCTTATTTTCCTACCAGCTCTCTGGCCCACCTGCTTCAGTCTCTTTCTTGAGCTGCCTTTTCTTCCCCTGTCCTTTAAGCAGTGCTTCCAGTACTTTCCACTCATGGCATGCCTGAAAATGATTATGTTTGTGTAACACAATGGAGGAAAGTGGTGGGAATTTAGAGCTCTGAGCCGCCTGTTGGCAGTTGGTGGGGCTGGACAGCCTGAGGGCTGAGTTCAATAGCTGCTTGCATGGGAATCTCAGCCTTAGCAACTGCCATCCTGGATCTGCTCTTCTGGCTCTACACATTCTCCCTGGGTCATCTGGCCAGCTCTCTTGGTTTCAACTGCCCAATCTCCACTGATGACTTCACATCTCTTTCACCGGTCCAATGTGTTCCACTCTTCCCCCTCTACAACTGCATACCCACTCACGATTGGACCTGTTCCCTTAGATGCCTGAAGATGTCTCCAGTGGATCCTGCCCAAACTATAAGTTCATTTTCTGTCCCCCACCCCATCCTGCCCTTGCGTGCCTTTGTCATTTAAGGCACCGTCGTTCACATGGTCACTCCAGATACAGACCTGAGGGTCACTCCTCAATCCTCCTGTGCCCCTCCTTCCCACATTTGACCAGCCACCAGCTCCTCTGGGTTTCATCTGCTGGGTATCTCAGGTCCACCCCTCCTCTTCATCCCAAACTTACACAGCCCAAATTCAGGACTTCTTTCTCTCATGTTTCCCTGCTCCTATTGTGGCCCCTTCCATCCATACACCTTTGCAGCTCCTGCTCCATCTGGCCTTTCTACACACAAACCTCATAATGTCATTCCCCCTCTTGGTTCCCTGAGCCTCTCAAGACAATGGCATGTTCTTTATCATGCCTGTGCAGCACTCGCAGCCTTCGGTCTCATCTCTTACCATTTCTTGCCCCTGAAATCCATGCTCCAGAAACTCCAACCCACTTGTAGTTCCAGACACACCCCTGGATATTTGCAGGCTCCCTTCTTTGTGTCACGCAGCCTTCAGTTTGCTAGAATGCCTTTGCTCTCTCACAGGCCCCCTCCCAACATGGTACACTTCTTTACATTCTTAGAGACCAGGTCAGTCTTTACTTCCTCCGGGAGCCTTCCCCGACCACCTGGTCTCCTCACGATGGCTTCCATCCTAACTCACGTTGTCACTGAAAGATCACTTCTCATCTCGTGTCAGTATTGACTCTGTGTGTTTCCACCCAGAGACAATCAGCAGGGTCTGAGTATGATTCACCTCAGGTTTCCAGCATCAGCCAGCAGTGGGCATGGCACACATTAGCTTCCCAGGGAGTCCTGACTGACTGAATAAAGGAGTGAATGTGCTGGCCTTTGAGAGTTGGGCATACTTGAGCAGGAAAGAGAGGTGCATTGAGGGGTTCTTGGGGAGGGATGGCAGAGTCAGGACACGCTGGTTGGGAGTAAAGGTCATATAATTGAATGTGTATATCCACCGATTCTACCTGCATATCTACTCCAGGCAATGGTGAAAAGGTAAAGAATGAAGAAGCAGATAGATAAATGCCTTAAGGCAAACACCGAGGAACACTAGGTCAAGGCCCCTGCTGCCACCTACTGGCGGGGTACCCTCAGCTCCTGTTCTGAGAGGGCAAATGACTGTTATTGCCCCTCCAGAGCAGGCTGGCTGTGTCACACCCCTGTGCCTCTGCACAAGCTCTTTCTCCTCTCTCTGCATGGAATTCCCACCACCCTATCTGCCCAGGGGGAGGCAGACTCTATTCATTTTTGCCATGCTAATTTAAGGCTAACACCTTTAGGAAGGCTTTCTTAAAACCCTCTTCAGTGGTATCCGCACATCACCCATTCCAGATTTATACACACACTTCGGACATTTTGGGGTTGTTAAGACTCTATGTATCTGGCCCCTTCAAGACTGGGACATCCCGAGGGAGAGTAGATTCTGTGTCCAACTCTTTTCTGAGTTCTCAGAGTCGGTGGGGACAGGACTGGGCTAGAGGAGCTCTGCTCGGTGGAGATGTGCCCACGTATGAACTGATGAATAAATAAGTGCCCGAGGAGAGGTGTAAGCAAAGCATCATGTTAGCCTGAGGGAGAGAGGGGAATTGTGAGTGGGGTTTGGCCATCAGGGAGCTGGCATTTGAGCAAGGTCTTTAAGGACAAGGATACTGACCAGTGGGGGAAGGAGGGAGTAGATATCCCCTGGACGGCACATAGTACGAGCAAATGCTCCTACGCAGATGAATGGCAGGCTCAGGTGTTTGGGGAGAAGGGAGTGTGGTGTGGTGGGTGTGGCAGCTGGAGGGTCACTGGGTGCTGGGGGCAGCGAGAGGTGTGGCGGGAAAGGCAGGCTGGGACCAGGCATCTGAGGCTGCTGTGCAATGGCTCTCACAGCGCCAGGGGTCTTTGGGTCAGTGCTACCCGTCCTGTGGCGCAGGAGACCTCTGCTTGTTCTTCATGAGTGTGAGAGCTCAGGGTTCAAGAGACCCCTGTTTAGGAAGATGGCTAAGACAAGGCAAAAGGAATTTTTAAAACTTGGAGATAGCAGGAAACTTCAAAGAACATCAGAGGATCAGAGCTGCAGGTAGTGTGAACCCAAGAGTGTGAGAGACCTATTGCAGGTGAATAGCTCGCTTTCCAAAAGGACTGATTAAGGGTGGGCTATGGCTTGATTCAACCCGGAGGGGATCACTGGGAGCTTGATTCAATTTCCATAGTTGCAGGGCCCCAACCCTTTGGGGGAGCACATGTGCCTTCCCGGGTGCGAAGTCACGTGTCACCACACGTGTTCGTGTCCCTGTTCACCAATCCTCACTGATCCCTAGGGAAGACGAAACGAGCAACTTGTGGAGGCCAGACTGTTGCCCAGACCTGTGTGACTCCGGAGCTCATGCTCTTTCCCTTCCCCTGGCCCCCTCACCTGCACGTCGCCAACGATGTCCTCCATGACTACATCGTACTGGACCACGAAGTCGGCCATGATGCCTGAGCTGGAGAAGGCAGACTGGTCTTGCAGTGTCGGGCAGAAGGTGACTCGGACACAGGTCTCTCCCCTCTCAATTCTGGTAGATGGGGGCGAGTCAGCCTCACCTGCATGGGTGGGGAGGGTTGGGGTGGGATGGCATGGAGGGCCCGCTAGCAGGAAGCCAAGCAAGGGGACGTCACAAGGAGCAATATCTGGGGGGAGGAGGGGGAGGAGTAGCCCCTGCACCACCTGCTGCTCCTCTTGGGTACCCACCCTTCCACCTGCCCAAACGCCTCACTCCTTCCTCTGCAAATCCTAAAACCAAGTCCGCCTGCTCTGCCTCTTCCAGCAAGCCCGCCAAGCCTGGCAGACCCGGCCCTCCCTTCAGCTCCCAGGCTCTGGCAGCTTTGCCCTGGCTCACTTGCCGTCCATCCTGAGGCCCAGGGTCATGTCCTCAGGTAGACCAGCAGCCTGCGTCTCCTGCCAGAGAGGCCATGTGTTGTGTGTTGTGTGTTGTGGAGAGAGACAGACACACAGACAGAGCCTAGGTTTCCTCCTATGCCCCTGACTGCTGTGGGAAGTTGCAGTCTATCAGGGTTGTCCTCTGGGGTAGAATTTCATGTATTTTCTTCCCTCTCTGCCTTCTGACTCTCAGAATCACGTGCGTGAATGTGCCTTTTAGCGCCTCATGAAAAAACACACAGATGAATGTCTGGTCCCGGATGTTTGCTGAGCTGGCCATAAGATCGACTCCTCTGGAATTTCTGTCCAAGACAAATGTCCATTTAGACATGTCTCTGTGCCTCTTTTTTTCCAGAAAACGAAAACTTGGGAATTCTGCCACCCACCACCCCCCCTTCTGCTACAGCTGTCAGGAAGTTTAGGGGCAAACTGAGGCCCCATACTCTCTGAGGCGCCCGCTTACATACATTCCCTTGACTTCCTTCCTTTCAGAGGTCTTTGTTCTGTTTTTATCCCCACAGGATTGGCTCTACCCTCTGTTTTAACCTTTAAGGAGCAGGGGGAGGGAGCTGCCATTTTTAGCTTAGGGTGTAAGAGTGCAGGCTCCAAGGACTCAGATGCTGCCTGTGGGGCCCTGGAAAAGTACTCACACTCTCTAAGCCTCAGTCTCCCCATCTGTAGCATGGGAAGGGTAGCTCCTGTTTCACAGACAATGGTTGTGGGGATTGAATGAGACTCTGTAAAGCATTTGCAACCATACTTGGATCTCAGTAGTTGCTCAGTAATTCTAAGGATTGCAGTTATCGACAAATCTTTGTTACTCTGCACCAGTGATTTGCAGGGGGGATTTTCTCACATTCTCGCCATGGTCCTGGGCCCCAGATGGCACCTCCTTGTTGTGCAGAAGGAAAAGTGAAGCAGAGCAGTTGAGTGATTTGCCTGCACCCTCACCTTAGGGGAAGGTCAAAGCTGGGATTTGAGCCCATGCCTGTGTGTCCATCTCTCTTCTCCATGTACCACACTGTCACTCTGGGTTATCAGGGTCAAATTAGGCAGGAACTCCAAGTTAAACAGCTGGGTGAGGGTGGCCACATGACATGGGTGAGTTCTCTGTGCCTGTCCACTCCTCTCTCAGAGCAGGTGGGTGGGCCAGGTCAGTGGTGCTCCGACCTGGCCAGACACCAAGCTCACCTGCAGACTGGTCCAAAACAGGTTCTTGGGCCCCTCCCCTACCCACTGAAGCGGACCCCAGAGGGTGGGGTCCAGGAATCTGTGTTTCTAACATAGTGATTCTGATGTGGCCAGTCTGGCCTTCAAATGCCTCTAGATGAACGTTAAAGCCAGGCTGGCAGCCAGGGCAGCTCTCTGGCCCACAGTGCCTGAGATGATATCCTCAAGGACAGCCTGCAGTTTATGCATCCTCCCACTGCCTGTCCATTCGCAGCGGTGCTCCCAGAGGAAAGCACGATTTGGCTTTCAGAGCCCTCAGCATTGTTAACACATGATTTCATTGAGCCCACCCAGCAACCCCTCCCTTAATCTTTATTTTTTCATGAGGAAAATCACAACTCTGAGAAGTTGTTGGACTTGCTGGTTCTCATAGCTTGCAAGGACCAGACCAAGTTTTAACCCCGAATCTTTGGGTCTTAACATGTTCTCTTCTCATTGCTTGAATGGGGCGGGATCTTGTCAGTGAGCACAGAGCAGAAGTGGTACTAGAAGGAAGCCCAGGGAGAAGGGAAAGATTCCCATTCAGGGAAGGCCAGTCTGATGGCTGACCCATAGATCTGCCCACATACTTGTGTGGGTGTTGGTGCGCAGGCGGCTGGTCCTCAGAGGTGGTACGTGAACATAGCCAATGCCCGTCCTTTCTGATACTGTGACCTCTATACTTAGCTTTGTCACCAATTGGCCAGGCCTCAGGCTCACCACCAGCTGGTACTGGCCCTGGTGCCGCTGCAGCAGTTCCTCATAGGCCAGGGAAAAAGTCACCTCTGTGCCTGCTGCCAGGCTGGTGGAGATGCGGAACTTTTCTGATTCCCGGTCCCTGGGCATGAAAGGGAGGAGGGTGGGAAGGGGATGGGATGTCATGAGGGGGAGGGGAGCTATTAGATGACCTAGTTCTGCCCATCCCCACCCTGGCCTCACAGACCGGACAAGGGTTTTAGTTTTTTACCAAGTCTCTTGCCCACAGCTAGTCATCCATTCATTAATCTGTCTCTCTCCCTCATTCACTCCTAAATATTCTTCCTGAGAAATTCTATCTCAGGAATTCTATCATTAGGATACTCTTTCAGTGAAAATCTGAATCTAGAATAGAACAATAAGGGGCTAATGATTCATTTTAGGAAAAGAGTTTTCAATTCACATAGGATTCTTCTTCCTCTTCAAATAGCCCCTCACACCCACCCCTGTTCCATGCTTTAGACTAAGCTTGTCTCGCTTGATGAAACTCTTTTGGAAACTAGGAGGAAACATTGAAGGAACACAATACATTCCCACCAGCAGAATGGAACTCAGTTAGGAAAGGGGATTTGCTTTAGAAAAGGCACTTGAACATAACCTCACCGGAAGGTGCCAATTCTTAAACAAGCCACATCCTGCTGGCAGGAGGAAAGTGGAAATGGAGAAGTAAACTCCCATTTATTGAGCACCTACTCTATCACAGGCCAGGCTAACTCATATAATCTTCATGTAATGCCATGAAGTAGAGATCACTGTCCCCACTTTAGTGAAGTAGAGACTGAGAGCCAGGGAGAACACGTGTAAGGCCCTGATCACACAGCTAAGATGTACCCGCCACGCTTCAGACTGGGTGGAGCGTACCTGGTGCCTACGTGAGCGGCTGTCTTTCCCTGCTGATGGGCTTCCTCATAGATTTTCTTTGCCTGGTGCTTTTCTTTGACCTCTGCAACGTAGACTTTATTGTTGACAGTCCTGATGGAGCGGGAAAGAGGAAGGACAGACAGAGAGAGCAATGAAAAAAGGAAATGATCAGAGAGGGAAAGAGACACATAGGGAAGATGGAGGAGGAGAATGGGGAGAGAAAAAGGGCAAAATAGTGCTGTAAAGGCAGAGCGAGGGCAGGGACGAGGGGGGAGGCGAGGGCGTGAAGCAGGTGTGCAGTCACCATCATCTCCGTTTGTCACACGGGGAAATAGAAGCAGTTGGCATATGGTGGATCTGGTGTTAGGACTTCACGTTTCCCAAAGTGTTAAATGAATCCCATGTTTTGGCACATAAAATAATTTTAGGTAGAACACAACCGAACATTTATAGGACAATTGTTATGTTATTAACTGTAATGCATATTAAACATATAAGTAGCACATTGAGCCCAGGAGCTCACAGATATTTTTGCTTAGGATAAGACTAACTAAGGTAGTCTTAAACAGTTTATCTATTTAAAGAAAATATATTAAGTAAATAATATGGTAGTTGGTACAGGCAGTAAAAATTGTGAAAGCAGAATGCGAATTGCTGCAAAGGCATCTGGGCCTGACTAGGGAGAGGTCCTGCACCTCAGGGAGCTCAGAGACTGCTGGGAGACCAGTGGACTTGTTTACCCCTGTTTTCCCCATTGTTCTAAGGAAGGTAATAGAGTGGAAAGGACCTCAAAGAAGGGAGAGAGCACTTTTGCTCAAGTCTTCAAGAAAGGGTCCTAGAGGATGTGGCTTTGGTGCTGGGCTTGAAAGATAGGGAGGATTTGGATAAATGATCCTCACCAGCCTTGCCTTCTCAGTCTCCTTTTCTGGTTCCTTTTCTTCCTCTATTTTTTTTATTTTAAATTTTAAAAAATTATTGATTTTAGAGAGAGAGGAAGGGAGAAAGAGAAACATCAATTTATTGTTCCACTTATTTATGCATTCATTGGTTGATTCTTTTTTATTGGTTGATTCTTATATTTGCCCTGACAGGGGATCGAACCCACAACCTTGCCTACTGGGATGGTGTTCTAGTCAACTGAGCTACCAGGCCAGGGCTCTCTTCCTCTCTTCTTGACCTTCCCTTCTTCTCCCCTCCGATTCCCTTTCTCTGTTCTTTCTACAGTCACTCTCTAGGTGAGGTCATCTAGCCCCATGGTTTTAAATATCATTTATACAGAGATTACTCCTAAATCCATGTATCTCAAGTGTGGACCTATCCCTTGAACTCCAGATCTATATATCCAATTGCTTACTTGGTATCTCCACTAGAATGTCCAATAGGCACCTAAAGCTTAATATATCCAAAACTGAGTTCCTGGTATCTCCTCCACCTCCCCAATCTGCTCCTGCCCTGGTTTTCCTTATCTCAGGAAGTAGTTGTTCAGCTGAAAATCTTAGAGTTGTGCTTGACTCCCTTCTTCCTCTCACACTCCACATCTAATACATCAGGGAATTTTGGCTCTATCTTTAGATACATTCACAATCTACTTCCCACCACTCCCACAGTTGCTACCCTGGTCCAAACTACCAACATCTTTTGCTCAGATAAATGCATTAGCTTCCTAACTGGCCTCCCTCTTTAAAGCGTTGCCTCTTTATTATCTATTTTTTTTCACACCAGTAAGACAGATCCTGTTAAATTCTAAGCCAGTGTCCCTTCTTTGCTCAGAGTCTCTGTGGCTCCCATCTCAACTCAGAGTAAAAACCAAAGTCCTCACTAGGGCTCCCATAGCCCTATACAGCCTGGCTCATTGTCACTTCTTTAACCCCATCTCCTCCTACACCTCCCTCATTCATTCTGCGCCAGCCACACTGGCCTCTTTGCTGTTTCTTGAATTTGTTCAGCACACTCCTGCTCGGAGTCTTTGCAATTACTGTTCCTTTTGCCTGGAACACTCTTCTCCAGATCTTTGCAAGTCTTATACCTTCTTTTCTTTCAGGTCTTTGTTCAAATGTCATTTCCTCAGAGAGACATCCTTGATCACTCTAAAATAACACATTCCCACTCACTCTCTATTTCCCTTGCTCTACTTTCTATTTCTTTGTAGCACTTCTCATCCACAAGCTGATCTATATTTCCTTGTCTATTTTTTCCTTGTCTCTTTTCTCCACTGGACTGTGAACTTCTTGAGGGCAGGGCTTTTGTCTGTCTTATTTGCTGCTGTATCTCCAGTGCCTAGAATATAGCTTGGCACACATCAGGCACTCAACAATTATTTGTGGAATGGGCATTCCAGACAGACAGGGAGATAGACAGACAGACAGACAGCAGGAAAACACAGAATGTGTTTCAGGGAACAGCAGTAGTCAGTCAGATTTGGCTGGAGTAGAGGAGCAGGAAAGGAAGTGTGGAGAGAATTTTGGAGTGGTTGGGTAGGCCTGGAGAATAAAGGGCTTTGAACACCAGACTCAGTAAACTCAGGGCCGTGAACACTTTTGCTGTGGAGAATGAGAGTCATGGCTAAATTTCGAAAAGTGGGGGGTTGAGTCAAAGCTAGCTTTTGAGGAGTGACAGGTAGCTCAGTGTCCTAGAGTACATTAGTGAGACTCTGTAAGAGGCAGGAACAACAGTCTCTATTTTACAAGTGGAGAAACTGAGGCACAGGTATTGGGGTGGTGGTGGGGGAGAAAGTTATTTGACCAAAGCAGCAGCTTCTGGGAGCACTTGAGGAGGATACGCAGATTTCAGAAGAGACCACTCAGGCGGGAAGTGTTTCTAGGCAGCTGAAACAGACCAGTGGTTGGACTAGCGTGGGGGTAGGCCTAGCTGGAACCGCCCCAGAGTCTCCTGGGGGGCGTGGGGGTGTAGGGTGGAGCTGGTCTGGCAGCAACACACTGGGGTCTCTGTGTGTGTCTGTTGCCTCCAGCCAGCATACTTTCCACAGAGTCTGCCCAAGAACATTTCCTCCAGCCTGCTTTGCTTAGTTTAAATTTTTTTTTCTTTTGGTGTTTTTTCTATTGAAGCAAAAATCCAAATTCTGCCTGCCTGCTTGGCTCTTGAATCATTTGATCAACAAGCTTTCTGATTAGCCCCCATCCTCCAAACTTGTTTGCCTTTGGTCCCCCTGGGTCCCCCACACGCAGTGATCCTGGTCCCTTCAAATCTTACCCACATGAAAGTCTTGCTTCCAGGAAGCCCTCCTTGACTACCTCATACCTCTCCCCTGAACTCCTTGGCCAGGGGTACACTTCTCACCTCCTCCAACCAACCTGTCCTCTCTCCAGAGTAGTGCCATCTGTCCATTTAGACTAGGAGGTTCCTGATGACAAAGCCCAGGCTCCAGGCCTGCTGTTGAGGCTCACAGGCAGTTTACTGCAGAAGGCCACCTCCCTCACTCTGGTGAGGGAGTCTGAACAAGGGCTGAAATTCTTCCTGTGCCAGCCTCACCCATCTGCCAAATCTGAATCCCTCTCCTCAAAGCCAAGCACCTTTTTCTAACTCACACTAAGGTCCTATATGGGCTAATGAGCACCGCCCCCCAAACTTCCCCTTATCTACTCCTTCTCCCGTGTTCACCACATCAAGGAAGGCACTGTCATCTACCAGGTCAGACAAGCTGAAACCAGTTTACTCACTACCCATATAGTCAGGCTGTTTCTTCCCTGTTGTCTCTCAAATCCCACTGCCACTGCAGCACTCCAGCCCTCAGCGGCCCTCCCGACTGAGCTCCCTGCTTCCCGGCAGGCCCCACCAATCCACCCCACTTCACTGTCATCACTCTTTGCTTAAAACTATACTATGTCTCCTCATTATGGGCCACAGTTATTTCTAACGTGAGGTGCTCATGCTCCTTGGGGTGCTGGGGACAAATCATGAGGGTGTGGGAAAGGAATAACATTCTACTTATAGAGTTTTTCTTCCTCATCCTTTATATCTCTGCATATACTTTATAATGTATCTAATATATTTGCTTAGAGTATATTTATGTAATTTATAAATTAACAAATATACATATTTGGGGTGTACATGGTCAACTGTTTCTTAATGGTTGTCCAAACACAAGGTAATGGCTAGATACCTGGTCTGGCATTGGAAGCCCTCCACCACCTAGTCTTTCCTTACCTCTCTAGTCTCATTTCTGACCTCTCTCTGCCCCAGCTTGTGCCCTACACTCCAGTGACACTGAGGTACTTGCAGTTTCCCTAATGAGGGAACATATGCTCCTGTGCTCCTTTCGCCCACACCCCCCAGCACTGCCCTGGCCCTGCTTGCGTGGTGAACATCTCATATTTCAAGCCTCAGTTTAGGTGTCTCCTTTGTGAGGCTTTCTCTGACTGTCTAGGGGTAGGGAACTGAGCACTGTCTCTTGATAGGCCTCACCAGTCCTACCACCCTGTATTCACACTTCTCCTTATTCCCAGCACACTTCATTAATATTATCCGCTTGCTTTTTCAGGCCCCCACTAGACCATGTACTCTTTGGGAGCAGGGACCATGTGCAATTCATCTTCCTCTTTCCGTAGTACCCAGTGCAGTGTAAGTCACACAGTCCACATTGGTAAGTGTTTGTTAAAAAAATAATCCAGCTAATATTATCAAGGACTTATTATGTGCCCAGCACTGATTTTAGCATGTATTTTCGCATATATTAACTCATTTAATCCTTGCAGATGGGTTCTAATTTTATCTCCACTTTACCAATGAGCCTCTGAGAAGTAAAGTAACTTGTCCTGAGTCCTATAGCAGTCAGAACCAGGATTCAAACTCAAGAAGTCTGATCTCAGAGTGCATGCTCTTCGTCACTGTGCTCTGCTAAAAAATAATGAACGAATGTGCACGCGAATGAATGAAGCAGTGAGTTTGGAAGCAGACTTACATAGTGAAATTGGAGATAAAGGCGAGGCGAGGCAGATCCAGGTCAAAGGTGGCTTCATGGGCCTCAGCATGTGGATTGAACAAGACGGAAGTGACCAAGGTGTGGGCATAGCGGGAAACCACAGTAGAACGCATGGAATAACTCGTCATCAACAGCTGGGAAAGAAGGCAGGGAGGTGGGTTAGCTAGACTGTATCCTTGGCCTAGATAGACTAGTACTTGGGCACCGAGGACTCCTGGACAGGCCTGAGGGTACAAGTGGAGAAACTGAGGTCTAGAGAGGGAAAACAATCTCTATCATCCATTTCGTGGATCTGCCTAATGTTTCAGTGGGCTTTACCAAGTCTCAGAATCAAAGACTCACAGAATATCACAAATCAAGGGATCTTTGAATAAGTGTGTCTCCAATTTTAATGTACACATAAATCTCCTGGAGACCTTGTTAATATGTAGATTCTCATTCAGCAATTTTCTGGGGTGGGGCCTGAGATTCTACCTTTCTAACAAGCTCCCAGGTGATGCTAATGCTGCAGATCCATGGATTTTCCTTTGAGAAACAAGGCTTTAGAATGTAATAGAGCAACCCTGGCCAGGTGGCTCAGTTGGTTGGAGTGTCATCCCATGCACCAAAAGGTTGCGGGTTCGATTCCCGATCAGGGCACATACCCAGGTTGTGAATTTGATCCCTGGTCAGGGCACCTGTGGGAGGTAATCGATCAATGCCTCTCTCTCTCTTCCTTACTCTCTAAAAATTAATAAAAACACATCCTCGGGTGTTTGGCACAGAGTGTGGCTCTTCCTCTTTAAGATCTCAGGTATAAAGAATTGTACTTGACAAGCGCAATCATACAACTAAAGCATAATGAGCATTTGGCATCCATAATCTTATTTAATCTCCACATTGGCTCTATGAACTATGTACTGTTATTGCCCACATTTTATGGGTGTGTCAACTGCCCAGAGACTGAGGTCACAGCAAGTAAGATACCGATCTTCTCTTTCATCTTTCCTGAAGCCATCATCTCTCCATCTACCCACACATTACGCACACTTAGTTTATTCTCAGTGTGGAACAGTGGGAAATGAGGGCATTTGGGACAAGATGTACTTAGGTTCAAATTCTGGTTCTGCCACTTCCTAACTGTGTCCTAACCTCTGAGCCTTTGTTTCCTCCTCTATGTGATGGGCTTAATCAAGCCTACCTCACTGGGATGCTGTCAGGACTAAATGAAATCATAACTCTAAAGTTCCTAATGCAGCATCTGACATATGCTCAGCGAATAGTAACTCTTTCCTCTGGTCCTAGATTACCAGTCATGGATCTGAGGAAACAGACTGAATAACCTTCTCCTACCCCCCCCCCCCCCAAGGAGCTAATTTCCTTACAAATCCCAGAGCTTTGTTCCCTTATCCCCAAACTGACCTTTGTGCTTGATGAGGGGGGATCAGGAGGTCCCTGGTATGTCATTTCAAGGAGAATAGTCAGAAAAAAGCTGACACAGATGAGGCACCTCCACCCAGACATGATGCCACCTCTAGCCTGGGTTGTTCACGTCCAGAAGGTCTGAGCCCAGTGTCCAAACTCTTGCTCTTTTAAACCTCCAGGTATCCCTTCTCTTGAGAGGGAGGGAGTATCCTGAAGGGTGGGGAAGTCTCTGAATGTAGCATTGAGGCCCACACAAGCCAGGATTGTCCAAGAGCTGGGGCTGGCACCTTGCCTGGAGAGGGGCCAGTCCATGCCTCCCTTTTTCCCCTCATCCAGCTGTAAGATGAATGGAAACTAAACATACTAGAGTGTTGGGTTTGTCTGTTTGCTATGTTGGCTCAGGGTGGGGTTTTTCTTTCCTATAAACATCCACAGGAGCCCAGTAACTGAGGCCAGAGAAAGGTCACTTAGCATTGATCATCTTAAAAAGGTAGCAGATACAAGAGACGGGTTGGTGGGGCAAGGCCCCAATCCTGGTCCTTCCTGGCACTGACTTTAACCTTGAGACAGGAGGGACTTACTTAGGGTCCCATAAAAATTAGGGGTCCCACAGGCGTGAGACACAGTCTCCAGAATAGTCAGAGGCCAAGACAAGCTAGGGCAAGACTGAGAGTATGACAAAGTGGTTCAAAATAGAAGTACTGAATTCAAACCATCTGGACTTGAATCTCAGTTCTGCTACTTACTGACTGTAATATTGAATAAGTTAATTAACTGCTTTGTGGCCTTAGTTTCCTCATCTATAAAATTAGGATAAAAATAGCATCTACTTCATAAAGTTGTTAGGAATATTGAGGCTGTATTTTTGGAATGCTTGGTACATTGTAAATGTTCAGTACATATCAACTGCTAGGACTGGAGTGGGATGAGACCTGATTGAAATAAAAAAATATGGGGTGGCTCCTGTCCTTCCAGAGACCTAGGTGGGGGAGAGGTGAGGTGATGCCAAGTTGATAGGCGTCAGTCTGTCTGTAGGAACCAGGAGATGCTCTGGACTGTGTCTGTAGGTACTGTGGAGGGTGACAGAGGAATGGAGCTGAGAAAGTGGAAGTTCCTTGAAGTTCTGCATGCAGGACATTAGCACCAGTCAGAACCTCTTTCCACCCACATAGGGTACATGCAGCTATAGCACTTTCAGTCAAAATCTCTAATGGCATTTTACAAACTGTGTGGGGAACACTCCAACTTGTTCTAGGGCATTCGATACCACAGAACAAAGCCTTCTCATTCTGCTATTTGGGCGACTCATTATCTGTCAGTTGCCACCTCCCCCAAGTCCACACTAATTTTTTTTTGGTCAGAATTTTCTCATGGGGGACAGCGCTAGCTAGAAAGTAGCCTGATTACACAATAACAGAGAAACCCACATTGGCTACCTTTTCCCTTAACTAGGATAACCAAGCATTCTCAGGAAAATTAAGGGAGCTTGTAGCGTGACTAAAATAAACAAATAGAACTACTAAGCCCAGAGCAATACTGGAATCTTGGAAACAAAAGAGAATTTCAGGAAAGAAAGATAATATCCTCAACCCAAACGAGAAGATACGTCATGAATGAAACAACAACTAGATGCCACAAAACAGCTACAATCAGAGAAAAGAAAGAATCCTTCGATATGGAAAAGAAGTTGCTGAAATTAAAAAAAAAATCAATAGAAGGTCTGGGAAATAAAATTAAGAAATTTTCCCAGAGTGTAGGGCAAAAACCAAAGAAACACAAAGAATGAAAGAAAATTTAAGAGACAGAGATTAACCCAGCAGTTTCAACGTCTGAATAATAAGAGTTCTAGACAGAGAGAAGAGAAAAAAATGAAGGATAATTTGTCAAAAACATATTAGAAGTTAATTTTCCAAAGCTGAAGAAGGATCTGCAGAACAGGTGCCCAGAACAGCAAACCCAGGAAACAGTGGTTCCAACCCAAGCAATTACTATTGCAGCAGCCTCCTCACTGGTCCTCTGGCTTCCCCCTTTGTCGTTCCCCGCTCCACCCCCGACCAGTATATTTTCACAACAACAAAAAGGATCCTTTTAAAACCCAAGTCAGATCTCCCACCTCTGCTCAAAACCCTCCTGTGACTATATTCCCTATGCTGTACTTTACATCCCCGTGACTATTTTGTAACTACCAATCTGTACTTCTCAATCCCTTCACCTTTTTCACCCAGCCCCCCCAACACCCCTCCCCTCTGGCAACCATCGGTCCGTTCTCTGTACTTATGAGTCTGTTTCTGTTTTGTTTGTTCCTTTATACATATTTTTAGATTCAACATATAAATGAAATCATAAACTGTGTGGATACTGGAAATATCATGGGGAACACTTTGTAAAGCATATGATTGCTTAACTAAGATGCTGTACACCTGAAACTAATACAAAATAATATTGAATGTCAGCTGTAATTTGAGAAAAAAACAACAACCCTCCTGTGGAATCCACTGTGGCCTACAGGGCCCTATAAGCCCCATTACCTATCTGTCTTCCTTTCCTATTACTTCCTTCCCTGCCTTCCCCCACCACTCTAGCAACCCTGACCTTTATGTTCTTCAAAAATGGCAAGCATGAGAAAAAACAAACAAACATGCCAGGCTCTGTCCCACTCCGGGGCCTTCGCACTGGCTGTTCTTTCTGTTTGGAATGTTCTTTCCTCAGGCTAGCTCTCTCACCTTTTCAGAGAGTCTTTCTTGGACCAACCTATTTAAAATGGCAGTAACTTCCCACCCTTTCTGGCATTCCTCATCCTGTTTACGCTGATTTATTTTACTCCATGGCATTCATCACATTTTAGCTTGTTATATATATTTACGTATTTATCTGATTCTTTTTCTCTCGCCCTCACTAGAACATCAGGTCCATGGGGCAAGGATGTCTGTCTTCTTCACTGCTGTATCCTCAGCTTCTAGGACAGTGCTTTGGCCCATAGTAGACACTCAATAAATATTTGTTAAATGAATGAATACAATGCAGGCCAATAATTCAAAAAAAAAAAAGAAAAGAAAAAGAAAAAAGACTATTAGAATCTCCCTCTTCTCTCTCTCTTTGTTTCTCTCTTTCTCTCCCTCCCTCCATCCCTCCATCTTTCCATCCCTCCCTCCTTCCATCTCTGTCTCTGCAACTGTTTAAGAAGAAATGATCCAAATATAAAGCAAAATAAAATATAAAATTATTCTAAGCAGCTGATGGAATATAATTGAGACTCCTTTTGACCTTGGTAGTGGAAACATTCTTCTTTGAGAGGCCCAAAGATTGTGACATTGGACCTGATGAGAAGGAAGTGTATTCCTGGCTCACAACTTGGCTGGGTTTTGAAAAATATTTACATAGTCATGATAATGTAGGTGCTATTTATTGGTGTTTAGGTTTTATAACCAACCTGGGGACAAAGCAGGGAAGGCCTGGTTGTGGCTGCAGAACAAAATGTAAATGTTAATAGCCTGGACCATGTAAAGGAAGGATGAAACTGGCCATGTGGGTGACTGAAGTGGCATGGGGAGGGTAGTGGCCTTGAAATCCTTGTCCTAAAACGTGGGCAGTCGAAGTTATCTGTCAAAAATGTGTGGAATAAAGAATGGAGGCTTGAGGGAGGTTTTGTTTTTTACTAAAATAATAAAAAACAACAACAAAAAGAAATATCAATATTAAACACAACAGTGGAGTGAATGGAAAAGTAAGGCAATGTACATCAACAACATTCTCATTGCCATACTGGGAAATCAACAGGCTATTGTCTAAATTTTATAAACCAAGAAACAAAGTATATACATATTATCTAGAACTGTGAAGGAACAGCTGCAGAACTAAAAACAAAAATTGTTAAAAAGTTTGTTTTGAGGGAGTAATGGAGAAGGGGAGGGTCAAGGCAGGAGACTTTTGGTTTTTATCATAGGCTCTTCTGCCCTATTTCATTTGTTACCATGTACACACGCTACTTTAACAAAGATAAAATCTTTAAAAATTATACTTATTTCACAATAACAAAATAATCATATATCTTATGACACTTTATGACAATATTAAAATGAGTGTCTGGAGAGTCAGTTAAACTTGCCTCCCCAGAAGAAATTCATACTGTAATGCATCTTACATATGTTTATGAAGAGGGTTGGAAAGGATATTCTGGGACTTAAAACAATGGAGGCAGTAGAGCATAGTGGTGAAGGCTCTGGTATTTGGCATCACATTGACCAGGGCTCAAGTTGTCTATCATCCACTAGTTGCTTTGCTATGGACAAGTTACCTCCCTCAACTCCAATTCTGTGTTCTGTAAAATGAGGCTAATATTCACATAGTAGAAATGTAAGCCCCTCAAGAGCAAGGGCCACCTCTGTAGAGGTGCCTAATACATAGTTAGTGCTCGATGTCTGTTGAATGGCTTGAACCTACCTCACAGATGTGTGCTGAGGGAGAGCTCAGTGTGCAAAGAGCAGAGGAGGAGTGTTAGTCCGAAGGTGGGTAGCAGGTTTTCTTATCTATGCGAAATGTGCCTTTAGTTTAACAATATGTAATCATTCTTGCTGTGGAATGATAGCCCTCAGAGCTTAGAGTGATACAAAATACATTAAATTGCCCTGCACATAAAAGGAGGAGAAAAATGAGATTCTACCAAGCTCGAGAGAGGACACAGGAGCCTGAAAATGGAAAGGAGGGGAAGTTGCACCCTCTGTATGTTGAGGGGAAGAAAGGGCCCAACAGTGATGGGGAGTGGGGTCTAGGAGAAGGGACAATTATGCCTTTCCCAGTCCTGGGAATGGCTGAGGAAATGTGAAGCACAGGAAAATTGGATGTCCAACTTTAAGTTGATTGCTATGTTGTGCTGTACGACTTAAATGACTAAAGAAATGGTAGGAAACCTTGGAAGGAAATCATTACCACCTGCTCTCAGCCTTACTGATTTTGTATAGTTTAGGGGAAGGGAAATGTGTTAGGAGAGGATTGGTGGTGAGGATATTCTGGGCTTCTCATTTAAGCTCCAGGCATCTGAAATCTTGGATGCTCCGGGATTAGGTAGTTTCATCCCCTGATACTCTGCACTAACCAATCTTTAGTTTGTCTTTCCTTATCTCCTGAACAGAGCTGCCTGGTGATAAATCAGCTTTTCATCTTTTCCAGTAGTTGATATGTAGGATCTACATGATCTCCGGTATTTGCCTGCTGATGTATGCATGCTGGAAACAAGTCTGGGACTCAATTACTTACAGAGTTTATGGGTAGATGCTGAAGGTCAAAAGATTCTAAGTTTATAAGGAGAAGGAGGGAGGAAATTTCTCTGGTCAAAGGGTGAAGATTGTGAATGGATTCGTCTTTTCTCTCCTGAAGGTTTCTCCCTGTCCTCTGATCCCCAGGACATAAGATAAGGGTGGTTATAGTATTGGGTTATGAAAGTGGTGGTATCGAGAGGGGACTGGGGAAGTTTGACTGAAAATCTATCGGAATGCCTCTCTAATGGACTTGGACTGAAATTTTGCCTGAGTCCCTTGAATCCAGTATCTCCTAAGGTTCTGACTCTGTATTCCTTTAAAGTTACTCAATGATCCCAAAGGCTACATCAAATGTTGTGGACAAAATAAACTGACGAACAAAAAAGATCCAGAGACACTGAAGCATGCCACAGACTGACGTATTTCAGAGGGAAAAGGGCGAGAAGAGATTAACCAATAAACTTGTATGACTCATGGCCACAGACAATAGTGCGGGGGGAAGGCCTGGGGAGGGAGCAGGAGCAGGGTGGAGGTGGTCAATGGGGGGGGGGGAGGGAGACATCTGTAATACTTTCAACAATAAAGATACATTTTTAAAAAATGTTGTGGAATTTTAAATGGTGGAGGTTGAAACAGAGGGTAGATGTAACAGAGGGTGTCCATGGGGAAGAAATCATGAGCAAAGGCTCCTAAGCAAGAGAAGGCAGGGCACATCTGGTAATAGTTGTGCCTTGTTTGGTTGGAATATATAGGTAGTAGTCAGAAAAATAGCAAGAAAAACTAGTTAGAGCTAGATTTTTGGAAAGCCTTGAAATTAGGCTGAGGCATTTCTTGAAAGAGTAGTCTATAGTCACTGTCATTAATACCTCACCTGCCATTCCCATTTCAACCCACTTCAATCAGAGAACTGCTGCATGGCAGACTCCCAAATAACAATGGCTTAAATAAGACACACATGTATTTATCTCACCTAAAAGAAACCCAAAGGTAGGCAGTCCAAAGCTGGTAGGGTGGCACTATGAAGTTGTTAGAGATCCAGGTTCTTTTTAGTTTACTGTTCCACTATCCTTAGGGTGTGACCCTTGTCCACATCCATTTAATTCCAGGAGGCTATGTGTCCAGCTAAATATCAGGTGTTCCATTACTAAGGAAGCAGAGGAGAATGGATATTAAGGTAATCAATTAGCAATCTATGTGTTCAAACCTCTACTGAAACTATTCTCTGAAGTCACCAGAGACCAGACCACCACCTGATTATTAAAATCCTTAGACATTTTTTCAGGCTTTTTCTTCACCTCTTAGTAGCATTCCACACTACTGACCCCTCCCTCCTTTTGAAATATTCTCTTCCCTTGGTTTTGTGACACTACTTTCTCCTGATTTTCTCTCTTTCTCCTTGGCCACTACTTATCCGTCTCTCTCATGGGCTTCTTTTCCTCCACCTATGCTGTAGTTACTGCTGGTCTCCAGGGCTCTTCCCTGGGCCCCATCTAAGGCTGCACATCCTTCCCAGGTGCTCTTGCCCTTCCCCATAGATTAAAGAACCATTCATATATTGATGACTCCTAGATCTATAACCTCAGCCCAAGCCTCTTTACTGAGCTTCAGATATGTATATTCAACTGCCTATGGGACATTTCCACTTGGATGTCCCACAGATACCTCAAAATCATTGCTCAGTTCCCCCTATATAATATTCCATATATCAGTGAAAGAGGTTACCATCCATCCACACATTCGATCTCTCGAGTCAGATCCCCAAGAGTTCCCTTTGACACTTTCCTCACCCCTTTCTCCACATCTAATTATTCATAAAGTCTTGTTGCTTTTTATCTCTTTAATATCTTCTGAATTCAATCACTTCTCACCACCTCTATTGCTACCACTCTAGACCAAACCACAATCACTGCCTATCTGATGACTATTGTCCCTCTTTTCAGGAAGTCGTCTAATCCACACTCCTTATGAATTAGGCAGCAAGGGTGTTCTCTCTAAAACATAAATCTATGTCATTTCCAAGCCTAGAATCCTTCAATAATCTCTCAGTGCTCTGAGGATCAAGACCAAAGTCCATATCTTGGCATTTAAGGCTTGCCATGATTTGGAAGAGATGGAAATTTGGGGTACTTAGAACTGGAAGAAAAGGAGGGGCTGTGACTTACTTGAGTGAATTTGTTATGTGATAAAGGTGCCATTTCAAATCAGTGGTTGGTGGAGGTGGAAAGATGGATTAATTTGCACATGGTCTAAGAGACTATGACTTTGGAAAATAAGCTGAATCCTTATACAAAACAAATTTTGGAATGATCAAGCATTTAAATGTAAATAATAAAGCCATAAAGGTGCTTGGAATAAAGCAGGGATTGTTCTAATACAGAAGTGTGCAAAGCATCTATAAGCATGAGGGAAAATCCAGTTGTAAGCAAGGAAAACCTGATGCATTTCACTACATAATAATTAAACCCTTCTTTATAGCAAAGACTATCATAAATAACATGACAAATATTTGTAATATATGTGACACAAACTTATGAGAGAGGTCAGTTGGTGGGAATGTTATTTCATGTACTTTCTGAGAGTAAGTTACCAAATTTCGTATCAAAATGGAAGGCTTTTGTGTGGCATTTGAGTCAGCAAAAACAACAACAGCACAAACTAAACCATAAATAACAACAACAACAGAAGCTCAATGCAGATACAAGGATGTTCCTTGTAGCATTGTTTGTAATAGTAAAAAAAAGGGGGGGGGAGGGAACAATCTGTCCATGCATCCTGGACTGGTTAAATAAATTATGGGACATCTACACTAGAAAAGATTATGCAGCTGTCAAGAAAAATGTGCAGTATGAAACACCGATTAGAATATATAACTGGAAAAAAACCCAGGTCACGGGACAGTAGGTACAGTGTACCTTTGTGGGCAAGAAAACCCAAATTAGTGTATGAACAGAAAAAAATCTGGAAGAATGTATATAAAAATGTGAGTAGTGGTTATTTCTGGGGGATGAGATAAGGGTAACCTTCAATTGGTATGTTACATATTTCTGCATTATTTGAATTTTCTCGACTACACATTACCTTTGTAATAAGAAAGAATAAAGATATAAAAATAAATAAATTCAACGACTGAATCGCTTTGAGGGGGTGGTTTTGGTTGGAAGGGCTTCAGATCGAGCCTGGTACAGTGGCATAAACACGAGCTTTGTCGTCAGACAGCCCTGAGCGGGGCCTCATTGCCCCACCCCCGAGGAAGGAGGAGGGGGGTGGCAGGGGGCTGCGGAAAGGGGCTGGGCTGTGCTGGGCTGGCTGCTGCTCTAGTCCAGGAGGCTGAGACTTCGAGAGGGACTGAGAGAGGGCAGACGCATCCCGGACTCGCTCGAGGACAAGGTGAGGGAGGCTGAGATTGGGGCTTCCTGGCAGCCAGACAGTGGTTCCAGCCCCCTCGAACCTGTAGCCAGGCAGGTGGGCAATTAGGACTGCATCAGTGCAGCTGGAGGAGAGGTGACCTGGCGTGGGATGTAGGCAGCCAAGAGGACTTAGAGAATAGTAGGCTGTACAGACTGCGGAGCAGAGACTAGCAGAGAAGGGGGAGAAAAACGGGGAGCTGGGCACGTTGGATGGCGGACATGGAATATGAAGAATACTTAGGGGAAGTGGAAATCCAGAGGAGAAAATATGGGATGCAGAGAAGGGTTAAGGAATACTGGGGAAGGGGGTGCATAGGTGACATGGAGAAGGATGTAAGGAGGGGAATAGGGAATCCTGTGGGGTAAATAGGAAATGCGTTGGGGGAATAGGGAGCAGGAAGCCAGGCAGAGGGAATACGGAGGGGGGTATAAGGAATGAAGAGCAGGGAGCGGGGGGAAGGGCAGACTGGCTGAGACCGAGGCCCCCTAGGGAGGCGGAAAGGGGCGGGACCACTTCCGGCCTGGAGGGGGGAGGGCAGTCTCCGAGTTTCGGAGGGGCTCGGGAAGAGTGGACGCTCTTGGAATTGTAGGAGGACGAGGTGAGCAGCCGTGGGGCCCAGCTCTGGATCGGGGCTTGTAGGGGTCGGCCCCACCCTCTGGGAATCTGGAGAAAACCTGCCCTAAGGACCGGATCGTACTGGATCCATCCGGCTGGGAAGGGAGGGGATTAAACCCGGTTTGGCTGGCAAGATGGAATCACTAGCTCAATACTGATTTGAGGAGGGGGTGCACTAGGGAAGGGGCAGAACCAAGATGTGCTTTGCCCGGGTTTGGAGGGGGCGTGTTAAGAAAAAGGGCGGGACCAGGCGGTCCTGTGGACTCTGGCTGGGTGTGAGTAGGGGTGGGGCCGGGACCACCAGACACTGACAATTTGAAAAGGAGGCTTGCTGGGGAGGGGGCGGGACCTAATGCTACTGCGGACCTAGAGAGAGGCGTGTGCTGGGAAAGAGTGCTGGACTGAGTCCGCGACAATTGCGCATGCGTACTATGGATCGCTAGAAAGGGGCGTGCAGAGTCGGGCCCCGCAACGAGACTGGCCAGCTGCAAAATGCGCATGTGCACGGTGGACTTCAAAGAAAGGGCTTGTGCTGGGAAAGCGGGCGGGGCTGAGATGGGCCTAGCAGCGGGCGCGCATGCGCACTGTCGACCTGCGGCTGGGGGGGTGGGTGCACTGGGAAAAGGGGCGGGGTCCTCAGAGCTGCCGCGCTGGCACATCTTCCTGGAGAAGGGGAGGGTGCGGCTGCAGAGAATTGAGACCTGGAGGCAGTGGATTACTTAATCTGAAAACAGAATCGTTGGGGGTGGGGGAGGGGTTTGGGATAGGGGCCCTAGGGAAGGTGAGGATCAGCCTCCAGGCAGAACAGCAGAGAGGACTTTCAGTGGATTCTCCCCTTAACCCAGGCCTTCTCTCCTTCAGGCTCAGCTCTTGCCAGGCCAACTTGAGACATGTCTGACACCAGCGAGATTGGTACGGGTCCAACCCGCTCCAAGGTAAGGTGGTCTCCTGTTCTCTCCCTAGCTGCTTTTCCTTTCCAGCCGCTGTTGCTGCCCCAAATCCCTTGGCACCTCCCCTCCCATCCTTGTCTTTCTCCACCCACTTCCCTGCCTGGGTGTCCCCCACCCCAGTAGAGGAAGTGAGGAAGGAAGGGAAGGAAGAAGGAAAGATGGATGTAGGAAGGAAGGAGAGAGGGCAGGTCCATCACTCTTCTGCCATCAGTTCCTGCTCAGAGGAAGGGGAGGCCTTGTTGTGCTGAGGTGGTCAGAGCATGCTGCAAGTAGGAGTTAGTATAGGTCAGAGAAATGAAAGCCTGAAATTTTGGAGCGATTTGCCTACTTGCTGGTGTGAGAAGTTCTGTGAGGGTTCCTGCTTTCTCTTGCAGGCTGAAACTAAAGAAAAGGAAAGCGGCTTGAAGGTGCAGACCCTATTGACAGTGACCCAGAACTTGGAGGTGTCAGAGACACCAAAGGCTTCAAAGGCACCAGAGGTCTCAGAGGCTGTGAAGGTCTCAAATGCTGCAGGGGTCTTAAAGGCCACAGAGGTTTCAAAGGCCCCAGAAGCTCAGGAGGCAGCTGCCACTAAGGTCTCACCTACCACTAAGCTGACTGATACCCAGATTTTGGCAGCTGAAAAGAAGAGTCCAGCAGCTGACACCAAGGTGCAGAATGCTGACCCTCAGGCTGTGACAGTGCCTGCCACTGAGACCAAAAAGGTCAGCTCTGTGGCTGATACTAAGGTCAATACAAAGGCTCTCGAGAATGAGGCTGCTGCCTCTCAGGCTCCAGCAGATGAACCTGAGCCTGAGGGTACAGTTGCCCAGGCTCAGGAGAATCAGGATACTCGGCCCAAGGTCAAGGCCAAGAAAGCCCGAAAGGTAAGACTTCAATAACCATCCTTGCCTTTCAGTTCCTCTTCTCTCAGTTGGTTCATATGTTCTGCAAACACTTAGAAAGTTTCCTGTGCTCGTCAAGGCTGTGGGGAATGTGATACAATTCATGTCTTCAGAGAGAGCACAGATTTTGGAGGAGATGAGACAGGAATACACATAGTTGTGATCTGAATGTAATGCAGTTTATATTTACATGGTAGCTACCATGTGTTAGGCTTTGAGCTGGCACATTCACACAGGTTATCTCTTAAATCCTGGAAGTGATCCAGTTTTATAGGGAAGGAAGTGAAGTCCTAGGTAGTGTGAACTTGCTCAGGTTGGTACAAGCAGAGCAGGTGGTAGATACAGGACGAGGAGAAGCCTCAGATTCTACCCTTGGATTGCTCCTGGTCTGGTTCAACAGTGAAACTCTTGCTTGAAAGCCAGTGAAAGACAAACCCAAGATTCAACATGGCAAATATCTAGTGAATCAGGTTGTTACTACAGGGGTTGGGTTAGAGGGGTTTTCTGGAAGAGAGAGAATGAGGAAAAAGGACCATCTGCTTCGTCTGGTGCTATGTGCTTCCTCTCTGTTGATACAGGTGAAGCATCTGAATGGGGAAGAGGAGGGCAGCAGTGATCAGAGTCAGGATTCTGGAACCACAGGTGGCCGAAGGGTCTCAAAGGCCCTAATGGCCTCAATGGCCCGCAGGGCTTCAAGGGGCCCCATAGCCTTTTGGGCCCGCAGGGCATCAAGGACTCGGTTGGCTGCTTGGGCCCGGAGAGCATTGCTCTCCCTGAGGTCACCTAAGGCCCGTAGGGGCAAGGCTCGCCGCAGAGCTGCCAAGCTCCAGTCATCCCAAGAGCCTGAAGCACCACCATCTCGGGATGTGGCCCTTTTGCAAGGGAGGGTAAGACCCATGTCCTTTCCACTCTGCCTTACCCACTGCCTTGCCTGCCCTTTCCTCTGCTGTTCTTTCAGGGCTTCTGCAAGTATATTTTGATCTTTTCACCTTTTCCTCCTCTCCCAGGCGAATGAGTTGGTGAAGTACCTGTTGGTTAAAGACCAGACAAAGATTCCCATCAAGCGCTCAGGTAGAGTCATACTAACTCTCCCTCCCCCCAGTTCTGCCCTCCATTGCCTTTTCCAGTGTGTGCTGGGGGCATTCCTTGCTATTATGCTCCTACCTCTGTCCTCCCAAAGTTCTAACTTGACAGTGCTAGCATCTCTGTTCATTAGCGCAGAACCTGTTTATGTCACCAACAGCAGAGTTGGCAAAGGGTCTATAGTTTGGGTATGGGGACCACCTGGCTTCACTTCAGCTCAGGTGCTCGCAACACTCTCCCCTTGCAGACATGCTGAAGGACATCATCAAAGAATACACTGATGTGTACCCTGAAATCATTGAACGAGCAGGCTATTCCTTGGAGAAGGTGAAGGGGCAGCCCTGGGGGATGGACGCAATTGGGGAAACCTTGAATCAAACAAAGCTGTACTTGTCCCTTCTGGGGGGACCACAGAGACTCAGTAAGCCAGCCCCATCACTGTGCAAATGGGTAGACTGTGGCCTAGGGAGGTGCATAGACTTGCCAAGGGTCACGTAACAAGTCAGTGGTAAAATCATAGCTAGGACTCAAGCCACCCAACTTAATCCTGGGTTCTGTCTGCTGCTACACAGGTCCTGGAATGTATTTCAGATGTTCACCTCTCCCATTCACCATTCACAGTCTCCCTAGATTCCTGCTAATCATAGGGATGGTGTTGATAACAATAGCACATTTGTTGCCTGTTTGCTGTGTGCTGACCTCATAGCTAAGTGCTTATGTGCATTATCTCACTGATTTTACACACACACACATACACACACACACCGAGGTACATGGGAAGCTGTGGGATGCCCAAGAAGCTGAATTTTGTAATCTCACAACCTTTTCTCCCCATCCACAGGTATTTGGGATCCAGTTGAAGGAAATTGATAAGAATGACCACTTGTACATTCTTCTCAGCACCTTGGAGCCCACTGATGCAGGCATACTGGGAACGTAAGCTGGGAAAGGGCTGGGGTGGGAGAGAGGCTTCTGCCTTTGTCCATGATACTTCCCCCATCCCTGTCCTCTCTCCCCAAACCCACTTGGAGAGTCAGGAAAGATGGGGTCTAAAAAGCCCCTGTTCCAGCTTCCGCATGTAGCTGGAACCCTGCCCACAAAAGTGGTGCCTGATTATAATTGACTGAAGTGTGTAGAAGCCTGGGGTGGGGCATTCGTACTGTCAGGTTGTCTGTTTGTCCAGAAGCTCCCCAGGAAAGCAGACCTGTCATTGTTTGTCTCTTCCTACTGGTCTTGATAGAGTGGTTCTCAAGGGAGGACTTCCTAGTGTGGGTGGATCGTGATGCTCGAGGGCAGGAGGATCAGTGGGCTGTGAATTCTCTCGTGGCTGAGGGTTCTGAGAAAGAAATAAGGACTCACATTGACTGAGTGCCTGGGTTGAACCCTGTTGCCAGGACTTCTTCCATCCTCTCAGCAACCTGGGGAGAGGAGGATGTGATTTTTCCCGTTTTACTGAATAGGAGGCTGAGGCTCAGGGGTCTAAGTGTCTTGCCCAGGGTCACATAGAGCTTGAAGCATAGACTGGGCAGAATCTCCCATATCTGAGGAATCTGGGAGAGGCAAGCCTAGTGAGCTGGCTGGTGTGTTTTTTGCAGATGGCTGTGGGACATAAACATTCTCTCTGTCCTATTGTTCCTCTAGGACCAAGGACTCCCCAAAGCTGGGTCTCCTCATGGTGCTGCTTAGCATCATCTTCATGAACGGAAATCGGTCCAGTGAGGGTGAGTGGCTGAGCATGCAGCTGAATGGGTGGCCATGGTCAGAATTCCACGTGTTCACTTTCTGTCCCTGTCTCCTCTTGCCTCCCCTTGCAGCTGTCATCTGGGAGGTGCTGCGCAAGTTGGGGCTGCGCCCTGGGTATGATTGGGCTCTCTCAGTGCTTGCTGTCCGTGTTGTCCTTTGGCAAGAGAGGATGGTCCCAGGATTGCATCAGCCTGGTGGTCTGGTGGAGTGGGCTGGGGTGCTGGACTGGGTAGAGGGCCCATGGCTCTGACCTGGGTGGATGGGGAAATGGTCCTGAGCTCCCTGCTCCCTTGAGCTTACTGTCTCTTGATCTTCTATGGTGCTTCCCTCTTGTGCTGGAAACCTCTTTTCCACCTTGGAAATGCCTCTGCACACATCTGGGAAGTGCCACAATCCTGATTTTTATTTATTTATTTATTCATTTATTTTTCTTTTTCTGCTGTCAGTATTCATCACTCGCTTTTTGGGGATGTGAAGAAGCTCATTACTGATGAGTTTGTGAAGCAGAAGTAAGTGACTGGTGTTGGTATGTGCTGTCCATTTTGCCTGTTTTAGAACTGAGTGATAATAGCCACGATGGATGCATGTGTGCTTGTGTGTGTGTATGCAGGTGGGAGCTTATGTTAAAGGTGATGACAGAAAACAAGAGCACGTATTTCTTGACCTATTGCATGTGCTCTCACATGTGTCTCAGAACAGTCCTACAAGGGAGGGACTGTCATCAGCAGCATTGCATATGTGAGGCCACTGAGGCTCAGAGTGTTGAAGTCATTTGCTTATTGTTACACAGGTAGCAAATTAAAGATTCATTTTTAGATTCAGGCCCCAATGCCTTGGTTCTTTTTACCATGCCAACCAGGGCTTCGTAGCAATTAATTTCAATTTTAAAATGTCATAAAATAGTAGCTGTAGGCAGCCAGCTACTGTGCTAGGGACTTGACATGTACATCTCATTTCATTTTCATAACTACCCTGCAGAATAGGTGCTGTCATCCCAGCTCCATTTTCAGTTGCTTGACCTAGGGCTCAGAGACTGGAAGTCTGAGCATGGCCCTGGCTGGTACGGGGCCCATTCAGGCCTGGAGCCCGGCCCTCCTGACTTTCTGGCCAGGGCCCACCCTGTCCTCGGTCCTGCGGGAACACGTGTGCACCTATACTGGTGCACTAGCACATGTGCGCACGCGTATGGTTGGGAGTGTATACGGTGTCTGCTGCTCTTGGTGGACTGTTTCTTCCTTTCACAGTCCTTTTCTATGATGGACTGTCCCAGGGCTCAGCCAGGCCACAGACGAGACCCTGCAGTGGGGTGTGCTCAGCAGGGGGCCTGAAGAAATGGCTTCTCTGTTTACAACACACCCAACAGGAACCCGGGGTCATTGTGACAAAGGGCACAAAGCTTATGGCCCTCCTATGAACAAACACCCTACATGTGTACCCCCGTACCTTCACATGGCTACTGGGCAGGACTGATGGGACAGGGCTCAATATTGGAAGAAAAGCTGTAGTATTTAGTGGGGATGGTTGCCACCTAAAGCCTGTCCAGTCCATGCATAGATGGGCCATGGGTGGTCTTAGACATTAAGGGCTTTGAACCTCTCTTTTCAAGGTACCTGGACTACGCCCGAGTTCCTAACAGCAACCCCCCTGAGTATGAGTTCTTCTGGGGCCTGCGCTCCTACTATGAGACCAGCAAGATGAAAGTCCTCAAGTTTGCCTGCAAGGTAATTGGAGAACTGCCCAAGCTTGGCATATCAAGAGCATGGGTAGGCTGTGCAGAGTAGCCTGCAGCTTCCATATGAACATTTTGAAGCCTCTGTTAGTGTGCCAAACACTTTTAGCTGAATCATTTAATCCTTACAACTAACGTGTTGTTGCCCTACTGCAAATGAGAGAACTCGGGCTCACAGAGGTGGTTAGGTGACATGTATGAGGTCACAGAGCTAGTGTCAGGGCAAGGATGGAATATTCAGTGCATAATCACTAGAAGTATTGTATATAGCAGGTAGAATGTTGCCTAGAATACAGTAGGTACTCACTTCTCAGATTCTGGTCCTCCTGAGGGTTGTTATTTCTGTTTTAGGTACAAAAGAAGGATCCCAAGGAATGGGCAGCTCAGTACCGAGAGGCGATGGAAGCAGATATAAAGGCTGCGGCTGAGGCTGCAGCTGAAGCCAAGGCGAGAGCCGAGATTAGAGCTCGAATGGGCATTGGGCTTGGCTCTGAGAATGCTGCTGGGCCCTGCAACTGGGACGAAGCTGATATTGGACCCTGGGCCAAAGCCCGGATCCAGGCGGGAGCTGAAGCTAAAGCCAAAGCCCAAGAGAGTGGTGGTGCCAGCACTGGTGCCAGTGGCAGTGCCAGTGGCAGTGCCAGTACAAGTGGCAGCTTTGGTGCCAGTGCCAGCCTGACCACCACTCTCACATTTGGGCTCTTCTCTGGCCTCAGTGGAGCTGGTGCCAGCAGCAATGGTAGCTCTGGTGCCTGTGGTTTTTCCTACAAGTGAGATTTCAGGTATCTACTTAGATTTGGAGAGGGCAGCCAGGGCTCTTGGGGATGGGATGAGGAGCTGGGTGGTTATAAGAAGGCCAAGGTCGGAGGACCATACGGAGAGTGTGGGAAAACACTGCTTTTGACATTTTATTCCTTCCTGTTTGGTGGGTAGCAGTTGACTTTCTAATTTTCTTTTACTTGTGATTTCAGATATTGCTAATCCCAGCAGTCTTTCTCTTCATGCCAGGGTGCATCCTCAGAAATATACTCAGCACCCTAGGCAGCCACTATCAATCAATTGAATTTGACACTCTATATTAAATCTATTTGCCATTTCTGAGTTTATTGGTCGTGGTTTTTTTGTTGTTGTTTTTTTTTTTTTTTTGGTGGGCTGTCACATTTTGGTATTCCATTTAAAAATGAATTGGAAAAGTTTCCACCTCAATCTATACTTAGTTTGAGGTGACATTGTTGGAGTCAAGGGAGCGACATTAGCATACCTCTGTGTAATAGGTTGGGCCTCATCTCTAGCTTACAGGGCAGGCAGGATTTCGGTGGGGTGGGGAGTCACGGGGATAGTTGGCACAGAGGGCACTCTTTGAAGAAGAGCCCTGAGATGGGTAAGTCTGGAGCAGAAAGAGGTAGAGGAGGCTGGACATGAAGTATAGACTCTCCTTTTGAGAAGTTTGGGGGAGACAGGAAGGAGACAGGTAGGTAGCTAAGAGAGAGGCTTGAGCAGGCAGGAGCCAATAGAGAGGGAGATGTTGAAGACTGACTCATGCAGCCCAGGCCCTGAGGAGACAGGAGGGGAAAGCCTGGGAGAAGACAATCCAGAAAGGACTTCAAGGACTGTGGAAAGATGTCTGGTAGTAGAGAGGCCCCAATAAAGAATGGAGCCCATGATTTTTGGGAGACCCTTTCCCAATGGCAAGGTGCTCAGTAATCTTGTATGAATCAAGATGAGCATTAGTGTTAGTTTATTCCAAGGTTTTGGTTCTGGAATAAGGGCACAAGACTAAGGGCAGTGAGTGTGTAAGTCAGTATCTTCATTACTGTGTCCACGATGCCCGATGCATGCTAGGTGCCCGGTGGAAGAGATGGGTTGTGGGACCCAGGTAGGCTTGGGGGAGGAAGATGAGATTGTGTAACAGATTGGGATACAGTGCAGTGGTTTGTGGACAGTAGTCCCAGTGAAGTCCATGAACAGGGCAAAATGTTAAGTGAATATACCAAGTGCCTGCTATATGTTTAGCAGTGTTCGAGGTGTCTGGGAAGGGGTTTTAAGAAAATGAGAAGGATGAACTGGGGGACTAGTCAGACAGTGGGATGATTGAATTTAAGAGTTTAGCAGCCCTGGCCAGGTAGCTCAGTTGGTTAGAGCATTGTCCAGATACACGAAGGTTGTGGGTTCGATCTGCAGTTGGCACATACAAGAATCAACCAATGAATGCATAAATAAGTGGAACAAATTGATGTTTTTCTCTCTCTAAAAATCAGTAAAAAAGAAGACAGCAGAGAGAGCTCTGAGTGATGCTAACATTCAAGGAGTGGGTGGTTAAAGGGGAGAAAAGATAACGGTTCCTGGAGATGAGGGGGTCAATGGCCTGGGAGGCCATTGTGTTGGTTGGGTTATCTATGTGGACAATGAAATCACCTGGGTTGGTGGCAAGAGTGGGGTAGAAAGGAGCACTATGAGCCAGGTGCCAAATCCCCTTGTGTGGTTAAAGGTATCCTCCCAGCTATACTCCCCACTAAGGCACAGGGCCTTCAGTCAGACATTTACCTTTGCCTTGTTTTAGGGAGTATTTCCCTAGAGTTTTCTGTCCAGGAATCCCTCACCATCTAATAGCCAGATTACCCGACCCCTAATCAATGGGACAACCTTATGGACAGTGAGACCCTAGCAATGGCTGCCTCTCCCCCATAAGCAGTTAAGGAACAATGTTTATTGCATAGGGAACAGATATTTTAAAAAAACTAAAGACTCCATCAAGAGTAAGGCAGCTCTTTGCCTGTGGCCATAAATTGAGACCTGTTTTCACTGTTGTGTTCTTCGCTGGAAGTAGAGGTTCTTTCATTAATTCCATGGGCCATGATATCCTCAGGGGCTTGGTGGTACCTGGGAGAGGCGGACAAGGTCAGAGGCAGCTTAAGCCTAGAAAGGACTCAAGTGGGTGGGTACCATGTCCAGGGCTCCCTCAGGTTCCCAGGTGATACCCATCTGAAAATGAAACAGATATGGGATGATGGGGGATGGCAACAAACTTGGGGACTGATTCTAATAAAAATAGAGTTCAAAGTGTTTGATAGAGATAAGGGTGAGTCATAGTCATGAAGTACTCTTCCTTTCCCACTTATCCTCCTTCCACGGACTATTGGGCTTACAGGGCTCTCCACTTCTCCCTTTTTACAAGGCCTAGAATTTGACAGTCAAGGGGTTGGCTCTTCCTTACTTGCCAAGTGTAAGAACTGAGGGTATGTGGGGCAGAGAGGAGGAAATCAAGTCTGATTACAGGCAAGTGGGGAGTGGCCAGAGCCAGGAAGAGGAAGTGGCAGGGGAAATGGGTACATATTCCAGTTCATGATTTGCCACCTTTATTATCTGGTAGGCCACAATTGTGATGAATGAACTCCCACAATTTTCAGTCTTCAGTATATCATTAATTAATATACAAATAATTCTAGATGGTATTATGCATCTTGGGTAGGAGTGGGAAAAGCCCCTAGAGCAGTTTCTCCACTTATTTTTCATTATCACCCCCTAAGAAGCCTTTTAAGAGATTTTTTGTCCTACTGCTCTCCCCCCATGAAATTTCAGTACCACAGATATACTGTATATCTATTTAATAACTGTACATTTGTGACTTATACATAAAAAGATTTAAAAATTCAATACAGGGTTAATAATGACTAAAATATTTAAGTTAAAAGTTAGTTTAAAAACTTAAAAAGCTGATAGCTTTTGCTGAGCAACTTTAAATGTAATTTATATACATTGTAAAGTATGACATTATTTATGATTTTTATATAACTATGTGATGCAGTTTATATAACTATGATGATAAGACAGTGTAATCAGTTTTTTTTTTTAATTCAAAACTTATTTTTCCAGACAAAGTAAAATAATTGACAATTTAGATTACTTTCATAAAAACTATTTTTAGTGAACTTTAAAGTGTTGCTTGATATGGGAAAATAACTTTTAACTAGATGCTAGGTATTTATGTATTGTCAACATTATTTCTTTTCAGTACTTGACAAAATGATAAATTGAATAACTTTTGTAGAATTAAATAGAAGCCATCTTTATTTACTTAAAAAAAAACCAAATACCACACAAAGTCACTGAGGATCAAGCAGATGATTTTTTTTTTTTTAGTTGTACACTTGAAACCTGTACCCCAATAAATTCGATTAAAAAAAGATAGTCAATGGCATCCAGTAGACACACGCAGGCCACTTCTCATGATATGACTATGACAGTGAGTGATGAATGGATTGAAATCACAGCTATTTTCTATGGTTTTGTAACTTTGATCTTGCTTACATTTTCTGTATATTCCATGACCTCAGCATCATTGCTACTCATGTGATACCCAAGAAAATCCAGTAAGACAAATTAGATACTAAGGAATAAGGTTTTGTCAGGTCGGGTTGAGGTTTAGTGAACCACAAACTAGCAAAATAGCTGATTTTTCATTCATCTCCCCCCAGAACCAATTTTCACCCTCTTGGGGGTGATTGCCCACCACTCATCTGCCCCTCGCCTCCATGTTGCAAATGCAAGCATTATCGCAACATTTCACCTGAACTGAATAAAACAAGGTAGAATGAATGTTGGAGAGGGGGAGGGAGTGGATAAAATAAGAAATACCTACTAGAGACCAACCATTTGTGAGAAAAAAATGGATGGCAAACTTTTGTCCATATTTACACTTTTATTTTTTATTCTTTTAGGACACAAAGTTTTCTTTAATTATTTTTTTGGGGGGAAGGGACACCACACTTTTACCCAATTATTATTATACTTATTTTTTAATATATCTTTATTGATTTCAGAGAGAGGAAAGGAGAGGGAGAGAGAGAGATAGAAACATCAATGATGAGTCATTGATCAAGCCCACAACCCGGGCATGTGCCCTGACCAGGAATTGAACCCAGATCGCCTGGATCCTAGGTGAACACTCAACCACTGAGCCATACCTGGCCGGGCACTTTTACCCAATTAAAAAAAACATTTTTATCAGTATAGAGGTCTTTTATTTTTTACACTTATCACACCATGAATTCATAGGGAATGGGTTCCAGCAGCTTAGGCTCCTTTCCATTGGTCCTCACCAAGTGTGCTTCTATGGATGGAGCAGGCTGATGCTTCAGTTCAACCTAGGTACCTTTCTCTTTGGCTTCCTTCTTTTTCTGATAATTTTCCTTCACATGTTTCAGGAAGCTATCTCAGCTCTTAGAGTGCTTAATATGTTCAATACGTACATTAGTTCTCTTGGCAAGAATCTTGCCCTTAACTTGTTCGTTCACAACAATGCCCACCGCGTGCTGGGTGACATTGAAGCCTCTTCCAGTTTTGCCATGGTAACATTTGTGGGGCATTCTTTTTTGAACAGTGACCATTCCCTTGATGTCTACAATATCACCTTTCTTGTAGATTCACATGTATGTGGCCAAAGGAACAAGTCCATGTTTTCTAAAAGGTCTAGAGAACATATAGCAGGTACCTCTCCTCTTTCCCTTTGCGTTGGTCATTTTGGCAAATTACTCGAAGAGGGCAGTTCCAGCTGAAAAGCCATACTCACACTTTTAAAAATGTCTTGGTCCACAGATGCCTTCACAGGTGAGTTTTACCAAACATTCAAAGAAGAATTAACACTTGTCTTTTTCAAACTATTCCAAAAAATTCAAGAGGAGTGAAGGCTCACAAGCTCATTTTACAAGGAGAACATTATTCTGAGTTCAAAACCAGGCAAACACATTATGAAAGAAAGAATTACAGGCCAATATGCCTGATGAACATAGATTCAAAAATCCTCAACAAAATATTAGCAAACTGAATTTAACAATACATTAAAAGGGTCATACACCATGATCAAGTGGTATTTATTCCTGGGATGTAAGGTTGGTTCAATATCTGCAAATCAATTAATGTGATACACAACATAAACAAACTGAAAAATAAAATTCGCATGATCATAGCAATAGATACAGAAAAAGCATTTGACAAAATTTGGCATCCATTTATAATAAAAGTTCTCAGCAAAGTGGGACTAGAGAGAACATACCTCAACATAATAAAGGCCATATATGCCAAACCCATAGCCAACATTGTATGCAATGGGGAAAAGCTAATAGCATTTCTCTTAAGATCAAGAACAAGACAAGGATGTCCATTTCACCACTTTTATTCAATATAGTATTGGAAGTCTTAGCCATAGCAATCAGACAGGAAAAGGAAATAAAAGGTGTCCAAATTATAAATAAAGAAGTAAAACTGTCATTATTTGCAGATAACATGATACTATATAAAGAGAATCCTAAAGATTCTGCCCAAAACTACTAGAACTGATAAATGAATTCAGTAAAGTAGCAGGATACAAAATAAATATCCAGAAATCAGTTGCATTTTTATACATCAATAATGAACTATTGGGTGGCGGGCTTGATCCTCAGTGGGGAGCATGCAGGAGGCAGCCAGTCAGTGACTCTCTCATCATTGATGTTTCTATCTCTCTCTCTCTCTCCCTTTCCCTTCCTCTCTCTGAAATCAATAAAGATATATATATATTTTAAAAGGTGAAAGCATATATCTTGTTTATAAATAGGAAGAATTAACAACATTAAAATGTCCATATTACCCAAAGCAATCTATAGATTCAATGCAATTACTACCAAGATACCAATGGTGTATTTCACAAAACTAGAACAAATATTCCAAAAATTTATATGGAACAACAAAAGACCTCAAATAGCTACGGGAATCTTGAAAAAGAATAAGAAGTTGGAGAAATAATGCTACCTGATATTAAATTATACTACAAGCCCATACTAATCAAACCAGCATGTTACTGGCATAAAAACAGATATGTAGATCAATGGAACAGAACAGAGAGCCTACACCTTTGTAGTCAATTAATATTTGACACAGGAGGCAAAAACATACAATGAGGTAAAGATAGTCTATTCAATAAATGGTGTTGGGAAAATTGAACAAGTAGGTCCAAATTTTACTTGGCCTCAAAAAAGGAAATTTTATTCTTTGCCACAGCATGTGTGAACCTGGAGAGTATTATGATAAGTGAAATAAGCCAGTCAGAGAAAGACAAGTACTATATGACTTCACTGATCTGTGGAATTTAATGAACAAAATGGGCTAACAAGCAAAATAGAGAGAGACTCATAGACAGAGAGTAGTCTGACAGCTGTTGGCTGGAGGGGGGTTGGGAGTCAGAGGAGGGTGGAGGGATTGAGCAAAAAAGAAAAAAGAGAAAAAACTCATGGACACAGACAACAGTGTGGTGAATGCCAGGGGGTGATGGGAGGGAGGTAGAGGAGGGTATAGTGGAGATAAATGGTGATGGAAGAAGACTTGACTTTGGGTGGTGAACACAATACAACATACAGATGATGTATTATAGAACCATACACCCAGAACCTATATGATTTTATTAACCAATGTCACCCCAATATATTCAATAAAAGAGTTTCTCTAAGTGAAGTGATGAGAAGTGTCACCTCCACTTCCACCATTTGGTTCCTAGACCTATGTATTCTGTTTATGGGATAATGAACATCATATATTGGTTGTTGATTCAAAGAATACACTAAATTCTGTAGGCCCTCAGACCTTGCAAAGTGTTGTTTCCTAACTGTTGCCATAACTAAGCCTTCCATAGGCCACCTCACCCTTCTGTAAGGGCAGATATTTATGGGTGATAGTGTATGTGATAAAAACAGGGAAGATCATAGTCACTAGACCATTGTTTTACCTCTTCCATTGTGATATGTGTTCCTTGTCCAGAACAAATATTGTATAGGATATTTCAGTGGTATATAAAGTGTATTGTGTAGGATATTTCAATGCTATATAAAGGGTATAAAGTTATTAGAAAAGCCAAGGATGATGGTGCTGGTAAAAGCACTGAGGGAAGGGAGGCAAGTCCATTCAAGAATACATGATTATTTCAGTAAAGATAAATTGATGGGAAGGGTCCAGTGTAATCCCTCTGTCACTTGCTGGTCTCCCCAGGGAATGAGGACATATTGGGGTTTCTGCTGTTGAGACACTGACCACCAACAGTGTTGGTAGCCGAGTCAGCCTAAGCGAAGATAAATCCATGTTGAATTCCTGTGTAACACCCATCCCTTCTACTACGGCAATTTTGTTCATTGGTTCATCAAACAAGCACTGGTGTATCTGGAGAAAGAGGTTGACAGAGTTCCACAGGGCGGATCATCATGCTCCTTTTGGAAAGCATTTAGATGGGACACATACTGTCACACTCAGCCTATCCTGAGAGATCCATTCACTTACTCCTCATATATATGTAGGCAGAGAAATTAGACTGTGCCTTGCACACAATAAGTGCTCTTTACTTATTTTGTTGCATTATTGTTATTGCTATCAGTTCTCCAGTGTTGTTCCTTCCCAGTCTCTGACCATCTGTCCAGAATGTTAATTGGTATTGGTCAGTGCCCCTGGTAAGGTCACTTTCTGGGTAAAGAGATCACCCAGATACTTTCCCTTCCTTACTTCCCATCAGAGTTGCACCTGAGTGGGGTTGTAACTACCACCTAGTTCCTGCTTATCATGCAGCGTCATCTGCAAACCATGCTCCTGGAGTTTTTCTTCAGTAAGTCAGTTTTTGGGAACTTGCCGCAAGGATCTATGTGTGAGCTGAGGGAGAGCCAGCAATGTGGCAGGAGCAGGTGCTATGGGAGTGTGAGCCTCCTGTAACTCACTTGAGCTTTTAGGACCCACTGCAGACTGACTTTGTTTATACCACCGCCCTTTGGTGTGTTGCTGTTGCCTGCTCAACTTTATGGTGTGGTGGATCACAGGGCATCAAAGCCAGGATGGGCAGCTCAGCTTGCATAGTCACTTGAGGTCATATGGTTAGGCATTCAAAGTCTACCAGGGCCAGTAATTTAATTTTGTTAAATTAATCACCAGGTGCCAGGAACTGTTTCTCAAAAGGAGAGCAGTTATTTGACAAAGGGCAAGGCTTTTGCTCTAAAACTCTAAGGCTTGTGCTTTGATTCTCCAGTAGGGCTCTCCAGAGGTTCAATGCAGCATCCTAGCTGTCACAGAGGCTCAACTCATTAGGACATGCACCGGTCCAGTCAACAAACTACAGTGTTTATGACCCTGTACTGAGTACAAGGGTATCCTGTTCTCAAGACACAGCCAGTCCAGTGAGGGAAACAATGACAGCACCGAGAGAAACCACGAAGGGCTGTGGGAGCCCAGATGAGCAAGTGATTCACTGTCCTTCAGTGTATAGGCATGCTATTAGTCACGGATGGTGTGTGAGGAACACCTGCACAAGTGCACAGATACAGGCACACATTGATATGTACAAATAAGGGCACTGTGTACACACATTCTAGTTATGGCTTCTGAGTCAGCAGCAGTCAGTGTGCTCTGGTGGAAGGAGCCTTGGACTGGGAGGTAGGTGATGGGGGTTAGACTGCTCCAGCTTCCTCACACAGTCTCCATGTGCCTGGGGACATGTCCCTGCCCCTCTCTGGCCTGGGATCTCCTGCCTGTAAGATGTGAACAGCATTAGCTCACCCAGCCTGGTCTCTGCCAGTGCAGATTAGATAATGGATGGGGAGCACCCAGAGCACTCCCTGGCACACAGTAGGTGAGAGCTACTGTAATTGACGTGAGTGACAGTGGATGGGAAAGTGCAGGGTGCACTGTGCCCATGACTGTGAAGGTTGAGGCCAGGCAGGGGCGTGTCCATGCTCACATTTGTGTGGAGGGAAGCATGCGTGTGGAGATGACCACGTGTCCAAACTGGGTGCTGAGCTATGAGGGCAAGGCCGAGGCCAGCCCAACCAAAGAGACCTCTGGCTGCAGGTGGTGCCTGGAGGTGGGAGTGATGCCTCCGGTGGCCTCTGACTCTTCTCTGAGGAGTTAGAGAGGTGGGAGTCAGAGGTCAGAGTCCACCTTGAGAAGAGGCTGCCAGTGTGAAGGCAACAGAAAGGGAGCCATGAGGACGTGCCTTTGGGTGAGGTGACTTGCCTGTGACATTGCCACCGCCACAGTGGGGATGCTAAGGGGCAGGCAGGAAGGCCTGGTTTTCAGTCCTGGCTCCTGTTGTGTGTGACCTGGGACCACTCTCTGCTCCTGTGTGGGCTTCAGCTTTGTCATCCCTAGACTGGTGACAGTAATGCCCACCCCACAGAGCTGCTGTGAAGATTAAATGAGGCCACACACATGGAAGCAGATGGTGCCATGGCTGTGCAGTGCCCAATGAGAGAGAGTGCTCCCTCCTTCTTGCACCCCACTTCCCACTTGTCCCATCCCCAAGAAATCCCCCCCCAGCAAGCACCTGTGCTAACAAGCCCAGGCACAGGGCTGAACACTCAGGAAAATGTGTCCCTTTATTGAGCTGGCACCCATAATGTGCAGGTCACTCTGCTTGGCTGGATAGAAGAGGTTCGTGCCATAGAGTCAGAGATGGGCCAGATAGAGCCCAGGGCATGGTGACCTGCCTGGGGGCCGGAGGGGACAAGGGAGGGCTCCTAGCTGAGACCATGGAGTAGGGCACGGGGCCCTCTTTACTTACTTTCCCTGGGCTGAAAGGCCAGAGCCACCTTTGATGCAGCCTTTGAGGTTGAGTTCACTCTCACCATGCTGTCATAGACAGATGGAGTGGGGTGCGACGTGGATATCCATGAGATTGTAAACTGTGTGGTTCTTGCTGCGCTGTTTCGCTTGGTTCACTGTGAACTGCATGCCCTCATCAAAGATCCTGATGTAGGACAAGTGGCTGGGCCGGCACAGCAAGAACAAGTGCAGCTTGGGGGCAGAAGTTAGAGTCTCTCCTTGTTACTCCCCATTTGTGCTTCTCCACCTTCTCTCCACCCACGTCCATCCCATTCTGTGCCCCAGGAGACTGATTTTTGTTGATTGCATCTTCTGGGCTCCCTTGTTCTGCCAACAAGGGACATTGGCACAGGATGGAGGGTGGTCAGTGCGAGAGTCTGGGCTATTTATGCCCATGCCTCCCTATCTACTGGGTTGTGCTTTGGATGTGTCTAGTTCCCACAAACATGGCGATAGCTCCTGTGGGCAGCCCCTCTTCCATGGTTATAAATCTCACCACTTTCTGATCACTGCTCCCTCCCCTTGACCCTTCCATTCTTAAGGTGGAAATGGCATTTGGATGATGCAGTTCTTGGGTATCTAACCTTCCTTTGTGGTTTCATTAACCTTGCTCACACCTCCAAAAATTATGTCTTACTAGTTTCTCTTCACATTACACACTGAGCATGCCATCTCCTTTTGAGAGTATTTTGATTGACACAGACTGAATGTGAGTGAGAAAGGAAATGAGTGAGTAAAGGAAAGAGTGGGTGAATGTAAAGTAAGTAAAGGAATGAATGAATCAGTAAATAAGTGTGAATGAGGGAATAACTGAACAAGTTGCTCTGGGAAACTTTCTCCATTTATTCCACTAAGTGTTGTGGAAGCCACACTGGCCAAATCGTGCTTTCCTCTGGGAGCACCGCTGCGAATGGACAGGCAGTGGGAGGATGCATAAACTGCAGGCTGTCCTTGAGGATATCATCTCAGGCACTGTGGGCCAGAGAGCTGCCCTGGCTGCCAGCCTGGCTTTAACGTTCATCTAGAGGCATTTGAAGGCCAGACTGGCCACATCAGAATCACTATGTTAGAAACACAGATTCCTGGACCCCACCCTCTGGGGTCCGCTTCAGTGGGTAGGGGAGGGGCCCAAGAACCTGTTTTGGACCAGTCTGCAGGTGAGCTTGGTGTCTGGCCAGGTCGGAGCACCACTGACCTGGCCCACCCACCTGCTCTGAGAGAGGAGTGGACAGGCACAGAGAACTCACCCATGTCATGTGGCCACCCTCACCCAGCTGTTTAACTTGGAGTTCCTGCCTAATTTGACCCTGATAACCCAGAGTGACAGTGTGGTACATGGAGAAGAGAGATGGACACACAGGCATGGGCTCAAATCCCAGCTTTGACCTTCCCCTAAGGTGAGGGTGCAGGCAAATCACTCAACTGCTCTGCTTCACTTTTCCTTCTGCACAACAAGGAGGTGCCATCTGGGGCCCAGGACCATGGCGAGAATGTGAGAAAATCCCCCCTGCAAATCACTGGTGCAGAGTAACAAAGATTTGTCGATAACTGCAATCCTTAGAATTACTGAGCAACTACTGAGATCCAAGTATGGTTGCAAATGCTTTACAGAGTCTCATTCAATCCCCACAACCATTGTCTGTGAAACAGGAGCTACCCTTCCCATGCTACAGATGGGGAGACTGAGGCTTAGAGAGTGTGAGTACTTTTCCAGGGCCCCACAGGCAGCATCTGAGTCCTTGGAGCCTGCACTCTTACACCCTAAGCTAAAAATGGCAGCTCCCTCCCCCTGCTCCTTAAAGGTTAAAACAGAGGGTAGAGCCAATCCTGTGGGGATAAAAACAGAACAAAGACCTCTGAAAGGAAGGAAGTCAAGGGAATGTATGTAAGCGGGCGCCTCAGAGAGTATGGGGCCTCAGTTTGCCCCTAAACTTCCTGACAGCTGTAGCAGAAGGGGGGGTGGTGGGTGGCAGAATTCCCAAGTTTTCGTTTTCTGGAAAAAAAGAGGCACAGAGACATGTCTAAATGGACATTTGTCTTGGACAGAAATTCCAGAGGAGTCGATCTTATGGCCAGCTCAGCAAACATCCGGGACCAGACATTCATCTGTGTGTTTTTTCATGAGGCGCTAAAAGGCACATTCACGCACGTGATTCTGAGAGTCAGAAGGCAGAGAGGGAAGAAAATACATGAAATTCTACCCCAGAGGACAACCCTGATAGACTGCAACTTCCCACAGCAGTCAGGGGCATAGGAGGAAACCTAGGCTCTGTCTGTGTGTCTGTCTCTCTCCACAACACACAACACACAACACATGGCCTCTCTGGCAGGAGACGCAGGCTGCTGGTCTACCTGAGGACATGACCCTGGGCCTCAGGATGGACGGCAAGTGAGCCAGGGCAAAGCTGCCAGAGCCTGGGAGCTGAAGGGAGGGCCGGGTCTGCCAGGCTTGGCGGGCTTGCTGGAAGAGGCAGAGCAGGCGGACTTGGTTTTAGGATTTGCAGAGGAAGGAGTGAGGCGTTTGGGCAGGTGGAAGGGTGGGTACCCAAGAGGAGCAGCAGGTGGTGCAGGGGCTACTCCTCCCCCTCCTCCCCCCAGATATTGCTCCTTGTGACGTCCCCTTGCTTGGCTTCCTGCTAGCGGGCCCTCCATGCCATCCCACCCCAACCCTCCCCACCCATGCAGGTGAGGCTGACTCGCCCCCATCTACCAGAATTGAGAGGGGAGAGACCTGTGTCCGAGTCACCTTCTGCCCGACACTGCAAGACCAGTCTGCCTTCTCCAGCTCAGGCATCATGGCCGACTTCGTGGTCCAGTACGATGTAGTCATGGAGGACATCGTTGGCGACGTGCAGGTGAGGGGGCCAGGGGAAGGGAAAGAGCATGAGCTCCGGAGTCACACAGGTCTGGGCAACAGTCTGGCCTCCACAAGTTGCTCGTTTCGTCTTCCCTAGGGATCAGTGAGGATTGGTGAACAGGGACACGAACACGTGTGGTGACACGTGACTTCGCACCCGGGAAGGCACATGTGCTCCCCCAAAGGGTTGGGGCCCTGCAACTATGGAAATTGAATCAAGCTCCCAGTGATCCCCTCCGGGTTGAATCAAGCCATAGCCCACCCTTAATCAGTCCTTTTGGAAAGCGAGCTATTCACCTGCAATAGGTCTCTCACACTCTTGGGTTCACACTACCTGCAGCTCTGATCCTCTGATGTTCTTTGAAGTTTCCTGCTATCTCCAAGTTTTAAAAATTCCTTTTGCCTTGTCTTAGCCATCTTCCTAAACAGGGGTCTCTTGAACCCTGAGCTCTCACACTCATGAAGAACAAGCAGAGGTCTCCTGCGCCACAGGACGGGTAGCACTGACCCAAAGACCCCTGGCGCTGTGAGAGCCATTGCACAGCAGCCTCAGATGCCTGGTCCCAGCCTGCCTTTCCCGCCACACCTCTCGCTGCCCCCAGCACCCAGTGACCCTCCAGCTGCCACACCCACCACACCACACTCCCTTCTCCCCAAACACCTGAGCCTGCCATTCATCTGCGTAGGAGCATTTGCTCGTACTATGTGCCGTCCAGGGGATATCTACTCCCTCCTTCCCCCACTGGTCAGTATCCTTGTCCTTAAAGACCTTGCTCAAATGCCAGCTCCCTGATGGCCAAACCCCACTCACAATTCCCCTCTCTCCCTCAGGCTAACATGATGCTTTGCTTACACCTCTCCTCGGGCACTTATTTATTCATCAGTTCATACGTGGGCACATCTCCACCGAGCAGAGCTCCTCTAGCCCAGTCCTGTCCCCACCGACTCTGAGAACTCAGAAAAGAGTTGGACACAGAATCTACTCTCCCTCGGGATGTCCCAGTCTTGAAGGGGCCAGATACATAGAGTCTTAACAACCCCAAAATGTCCGAAGTGTGTGTATAAATCTGGAATGGGTGATGTGCGGATACCACTGAAGAGGGTTTTAAGAAAGCCTTCCTAAAGGTGTTAGCCTTAAATTAGCATGGCAAAAATGAATAGAGTCTGCCTCCCCCTGGGCAGATAGGGTGGTGGGAATTCCATGCAGAGAGAGGAGAAAGAGCTTGTGCAGAGGCACAGGGGTGTGACACAGCCAGCCTGCTCTGGAGGGGCAATAACAGTCATTTGCCCTCTCAGAACAGGAGCTGAGGGTACCCCGCCAGTAGGTGGCAGCAGGGGCCTTGACCTAGTGTTCCTCGGTGTTTGCCTTAAGGCATTTATCTATCTGCTTCTTCATTCTTTACCTTTTCACCATTGCCTGGAGTAGATATGCAGGTAGAATCGGTGGATATACACATTCAATTATATGACCTTTACTCCCAACCAGCGTGTCCTGACTCTGCCATCCCTCCCCAAGAACCCCTCAATGCACCTCTCTTTCCTGCTCAAGTATGCCCAACTCTCAAAGGCCAGCACATTCACTCCTTTATTCAGTCAGTCAGGACTCCCTGGGAAGCTAATGTGTGCCATGCCCACTGCTGGCTGATGCTGGAAACCTGAGGTGAATCATACTCAGACCCTGCTGATTGTCTCTGGGTGGAAACACACAGAGTCAATACTGACACGAGATGAGAAGTGATCTTTCAGTGACAACGTGAGTTAGGATGGAAGCCATCGTGAGGAGACCAGGTGGTCGGGGAAGGCTCCCGGAGGAAGTAAAGACTGACCTGGTCTCTAAGAATGTAAAGAAGTGTACCATGTTGGGAGGGGGCCTGTGAGAGAGCAAAGGCATTCTAGCAAACTGAAGGCTGCGTGACACAAAGAAGGGAGCCTGCAAATATCCAGGGGTGTGTCTGGAACTACAAGTGGGTTGGAGTTTCTGGAGCATGGATTTCAGGGGCAAGAAATGGTAAGAGATGAGACCGAAGGCTGCGAGTGCTGCACAGGCATGATAAAGAACATGCCATTGTCTTGAGAGGCTCAGGGAACCAAGAGGGGGAATGACATTATGAGGTTTGTGTGTAGAAAGGCCAGATGGAGCAGGAGCTGCAAAGGTGTATGGATGGAAGGGGCCACAATAGGAGCAGGGAAACATGAGAGAAAGAAGTCCTGAATTTGGGCTGTGTAAGTTTGGGATGAAGAGGAGGGGTGGACCTGAGATACCCAGCAGATGAAACCCAGAGGAGCTGGTGGCTGGTCAAATGTGGGAAGGAGGGGCACAGGAGGATTGAGGAGTGACCCTCAGGTCTGTATCTGGAGTGACCATGTGAACGACGGTGCCTTAAATGACAAAGGCACGCAAGGGCAGGATGGGGTGGGGGACAGAAAATGAACTTATAGTTTGGGCAGGATCCACTGGAGACATCTTCAGGCATCTAAGGGAACAGGTCCAATCGTGAGTGGGTATGCAGTTGTAGAGGGGGAAGAGTGGAACACATTGGACCGGTGAAAGAGATGTGAAGTCATCAGTGGAGATTGGGCAGTTGAAACCAAGAGAGCTGGCCAGATGACCCAGGGAGAATGTGTAGAGCCAGAAGAGCAGATCCAGGATGGCAGTTGCTAAGGCTGAGATTCCCATGCAAGCAGCTATTGAACTCAGCCCTCAGGCTGTCCAGCCCCACCAACTGCCAACAGGCGGCTCAGAGCTCTAAATTCCCACCACTTTCCTCCATTGTGTTACACAAACATAATCATTTTCAGGCATGCCATGAGTGGAAAGTACTGGAAGCACTGCTTAAAGGACAGGGGAAGAAAAGGCAGCTCAAGAAAGAGACTGAAGCAGGTGGGCCAGAGAGCTGGTAGGAAAATAAGGAGAGTTCACCATCTCAGCATCCCAGGGGAAAAGGTTCTTGAAGAAATCAGAACCAAGAATCAACTGTGAAATTTATAAGCAGGTGCAGTTGGATGAAAACTGAAATATACCTGCTGAGTTTGGAAACCTCCTAGTCATTGTTGCCTTTAGTGAGGAAAGGGTCATTGTGTGGCGGATGTGGGACCCAGTCTGTGGCGGGCGGAGGAGTGAAGTGGAGATGAGAAGACCCTTGCAGGTTCCGATACCATTACCGTGGCATGCTACAGGGGGGAGAAGCTGGCTTGAAGTGTGGATGGGATTTGGATCAATGGGGTTTGTCTGAGTGGATGGAAAACACAGAATTTGTTTTTTATTCTAAAGAAGACCTTGTGGGGTACGTGGGTTGGGCTGGAGAGCAGGGACCTGAGTGGTAGAGGAGGTGCTAGAGGTTAGGAGTCCATGGAGTCTGGGGTGGAATGCTTTTGCCTTTCAGTAGAGTGAAGAGGTGTGAGCAAGGGTAGGGTTGGCAGTCAAAGTAACCTGGCTTGGAGTCCTTAATTTTCTTCATGAGGAAGGGAGGGAGACATTCCCTAAGAGGGGAAGGGCATGACAGCTGAGGTGTGAGAGGCTGGTGACCTGGGTCATGCCTCTGGCTTATAGGATTGAGGTGTGGAGCCACTGGTGAGCCTGGGACCAGGGAGAGGTGGGTATGGGATTTTCCCAGAAGCTCTCACTTACCCAGGGAGGGGAGGAACAGAGGAGGACTGCCGGCCTCTGCCCTTGGCTTGGGCAGTTGCAGGGTGGTTGACCCAGGCCTTTGGGACCTGCCGTGGAGAGCCAGGAAAAAGTGGAGGCAGAGCCTGCACATGCACTTGTGAATGAACTCAAAGGCTGGGGTGGAGGCAAAGACCAAGCTGCTCCTCCATGTCTTCTGAGATCCCCTGAGAGAGGAGATGGTGTGTCCAGCCTTGTGATCAGAGAGCCTGAATGGCAGTGAGGAGAACAAGCTGTTTATCCGAGGGCAGAGCCAGCTTCAGGCTACTGGGCAGCTCAGACCCTCAGCAAGCTCATACTTTTCTAGGCTGAGCTGACACTGGTCCTGGGGGCCCCCACACCTCCCCCCTCTCCTTCCCTCTGCTGTCCCAGCCCCCAGGCTCTGTGGAGGGAGACATGGAGTAGGGGGAGGGGGTAGCAGCCAATCACAGCCCCCACAGCCTTAGGCATCTGCACCTGGTCTAACCAATCCCCTCTGAACAAACAGCTCACTCAGCCTCTGCTCCCTCCTCCTCTCCCTGCTCTGCCCAGCAACAGCAGGAAGGAGGTTTAAGGAGGAGAGGGAGGCCCTGCAAACTCCCAGCCCCTGGCAGCAATGGAGCTGGGCCCCAGGCTCACTTTATAGAGAGAGGTTAAAACAATAGTTACAGTTCCTGGAGCCCAGGCAAAATGTCCCCAGGGGCCCTCAAGACTGTGCAAGCCCAGCTCTCATGGACAGGAACTCACATTTTACAGAGATCCTGCTCCTTGGAGCCCTGGGCCGAAAGCCAGTCTCCACAGTTCTGGGGCAGGTCCTAGACTGACAGTCTAAACAGAAGAGATACAGTTCTGGTGGGGGAGATGGACACTGAAGAAACAATGGCACAAATGCCTATTTAACTAGAAACAGTGATAAGGCCTAGGAAGGAAAAGAGCTGTTTGTTATGTAGGAGAATATGAGGGGACTGGTTTAGAGCAGCTTTCACAGTTCTTGTGGTTTCACTTCTTTTGTCCAGATTTACGACGGCTATTTTATTCATTACTTTGCCCCCAGAGGCCTTCCACCTGTTGAGAAAAACGTGGTGTTTGTTATTGACGTGAGCGGCTCCATGTTTGGTACCAAGATGAAGCAGGTAATAAGACACCTGGGGACCTCTCAGACCTCCTCTTTTTAAGTCTTAGCAAGTAGACATTGCTGAAACATTGGTTCCCTGGGGCTGGCGCCCCTACCATTCCATCACCCTTGGATCGTATAGGCCTGGGTCTACTTTAGGGTCCTGGTACCTTAAGTAATCAGGAACCATGCAGACCTGGAGCTACATAATTTGAGGCACACTGAAACACTGGACTATGGGGCCTGAACCGTTGAAACCCCGCACCACAAAACTCCTGGGCTGGTAAGGTCCCAGAATCGTAGAGTCTTTGACCTAGAGTACTCTGGTATCATAACACCCGAGTCAAAAAATAAATGAAACCTTTGTCATTTTAGACTATGAACATTTCCAAGGCTTCAGGTTTTCTTTATTTTTTACTTCATAGCCAGAAAAATACAGTGTGCTAGCATTATAATGCTTAGAAATCATAGAGTCTTGCATCCAGCTAGACTTTAATCTTGTAGCCCTTCTACCAGAGCACCCTTGAATCAGAGCGGTAGGCCAAAAAGATTTTGACTTTAGAGCCTAAATCCTTAATGTTCTGGAAGCAGTATTTATAACCACAGTACTCTGGGACTCTAGAATTATAAGGCTTACGTTTTCTGGGACAGTATTGAGTTTTTACCTAAAACATTGATCCACAGTACTCTTGGGAGGTATTGTGTAGGATGCAGGATCTACTGAATTTTAGCATCATGGGTAACTGGATGCTGAACAGGAAGTCATGGGACATTAAGTTCTATAAAGTTAGCTTGCTTTCACCTCATAAAGCCCCAAATCTCTAAGCCTAAGTATCTTAGAGTTAGGGTGATCGTTTAGCTTCTGAGCCATAGTATTTTTACATGACAGTGTGTTCTCCTGTGTCCAGTCTAATGTTAAACTGATATAGTATTTAATTTCAGGTATTATATTTTTTAGTTTTAGAAAGCATTGTGAGTGAATTCAAAGACATGTCAGGAGAAAGTTTCCGAACTGAGGCATTAAGACCCAAAAATAATGAAAAGAATATAATAAAGTGTTAGAAACATGTTGCAGAAAGACAAATGATAAAATGCATTAACTTATAGATTCTAATAGCTGAGAGAATATCAATTAGGAACAACAAAGAAAACTATTTAGGTACACCATCTGTAATCTGTTGGAAAGCAATGGAAATGAAAAATGTAAAGAGCATTAATAGAAGGATTATCTTTTAGGGATCAACAATACCTCTTATAAATGAACTTTGAAAATAAATTATAGGGAGATTAGAGATGGTGGCGGACTGAGAGAAAGCTACACTGATACTCTCCCAGGACCAAACTGGAATTACAACTAAAATATAGAAAAACTATGCTGAATAATCAACTGCAACTGAAGACAAGCTGGAGAGCACCCTCATAACCTAGGAGGAAAAGTGGAGGCTGCATAGAGACTGGTAGGAAGTGCAGAGGTGCAAGAGGGCTGGCCAGGATCCCATAGGCAGCAGCTGAAGGTTCAGAGGGATATCTCAGCTGTGGGGGGTTCCCACTGAGAACTGTGGGGCCTAAACCCCAGGCTCGGCTTCCCAGCCAAGAGCACCCGAACTGAGAAAGGTGCCCACATAACATCTGGCTGTGAAAAACAGCAGGGTTTCTGTCTGCCAGAAAGAAACAGGCTGGAAATGCACGCACCCTCTTAAAGAGCCAACACACAAAGTTTTTTGTTCAGCCACTGACCTTGGGCTCCAGCACAGGGAAGGCAGAGTGAACTGGACCTGTGTGAGGAGAATCTAGGGTTGTCGGGTCTGGAGACAGAGCTCAGAGGGCTCCCCCTCCTGGATTCCTGTGTGGAATCATTCTCCCATACATCTTGCACAGGCAGACATTTACCTTTTAAGAAGCTTTTGCCTGAGGGGGAAGCAATTGCCCCACCCTGCTGGAAAACCTCTCCCGACTACACCATGGAGTTTCTACAGCCTGAAGCTCATTAAGAGAATCAGATTAATCAGTCTGCAGGCAGAGACAGACCTCAGAGTGCTTTGAGTCTTTGCCTGATCTGCTTTTGGACCTGGGCCTTGGAGAAACAGACTTTGGTATGCATCTTGGTCCTGTCCAAATACACTTAGCCCCAACAGAGGGGACCTCAAGTCGTGGGTTGTTGATAGCTCCAAAGAGGGTACTTAAGGCCAGTCACAAACAGCGTCTGACATTGGCCTGCACCAGGGACTTTCCAAAAAGACTGAGAGTTCCTAGCAGACCTACCTAATACATAGAAACATACCCAATAGGCAGCCTAAGTGGGAGTAAAAAACCCCACAAAAACAAGCCCCAAATGAAAAAAGAAAAGAATTCTCCAGAAAAAGGGTTAAATGAAATGCAGATAAGCAATTTATCAGCTATATAGTTCAAAATACTGATTGTAAGGGTGCTCAACAGCATGAAAAAAGATATGTAAACTATGAAAAATTACGAGTCAGAAATGAAGAGTGACATAGCTGAAATAAGAATACATTGGAAGGAATAAACAGCAGATTAGAGGAAGCTGAGGATCGGATCAGTGAATTAGAATACAAGGTAGAAAAAATCACTCAATCAGAGATCCAGAAAGGAAAAATAATTAAAAAACAGAGCAGTCTAAGGAAGGTGTGAGGCAACATGAAATGTAACAATATTCTCATCATAGGAGTGCCAGAAGAGGTCAAAAGTAAGCAAGGGTTAGAGAACCTGTTTGAAGAAATAATGGTAGAAAACGTCCCTAACCTGGTGAAGGAAAAAGTCACACAAGTTCAGGAAGCAGAGTCCCAAGCAAGAAGAATCCAAACAGGCCCATGCCCAGACACAGCATAAGTAAAATTCCAAGAATTCAAGACAAAGAATATTGAAGGCAACTAGAGAAAAGCAATCTGTTACCTATAAAGGAGCTCCCGTAAGGCTGTCAGCTCACTTCTCACCAGAAATTCTACAGGCCAGAAGGGAATGGCATGAAGAATTCAAGGTAATGCAAAACAAGGATCTGAAACCAAGACTAATCTATGGAACAAGGCTATCATTCAAGAGAGATGGTAAAATAAAGAGCTTCCTAGACAAAAAAAAGACTAAAGGAGTTTATCACCACCAAACAGCCTTATAGGAAATGTTAAAGGGACTACTGTAATTAGAAGTAGAAATAGAAGCATTGCAAAAAATGTTAAAGGGAATGCTGTAATAATAAGAAGAAATAGAGAGAGAAACATAGGCATAAAGAATTAAAATGACAATAAATAAGGACCTATCAATAATAATCTTAAGGACTTTAAGGGAGAGATCAACAGCAATACAGTCATAGTCGTGGACTTTAACACCCCACTGGATAGATCTTTCAGACAAAAAGTCAACACAGAAACAGTGACTCTAAATGGCACACTAGATCAGATGGATTTAATTGATATTTACAGGACATTTCACCTCAAAGCTGCAGAATATACATTCCTCTCAAGTGCACATGGGTCATGCTCAAAGATAGACCGCATGTTAGGACACAAAATGAGTCTCTATAAGTTCAAGAAGATTGAAATCATATTGAGCATCTCAGATCACAATAGCATGAAATTAGAAATCAAGTACAGTAAAAACATTCAAAAACATTCAAACACATGGAGGCTAAATAGCATGTTATTAAACAATGAATGGGTTACCAATAAGATCAAGAAAGAAATAAAAAACTTCCTGGAAACAAATGAAAATGAACAAACAACCACCAAAATCTATGGGACAAGGTGAAAGCAGTCCTAAAAGGAAAGTTCATAGCACTACAGGCCTACTTCAAAAAGGAAGAAAAGCTTTTTGGTAAACTAACCCTACAGATTAAAGAATTAGAAAACTCCCCTGTGAAGCCACCCAGACCAGGGCTTTTGTTTGAGGGGAATTCTTTTATGACTGCTTGCTTTATCACTTGCTATTAGCCTATTCAGGTTTTCTGATTCTCCCTGATTCAGTTTTACATGATCTCACTCATATGTGGAATCTAATAAACAAATAGACTGAGGATCAAAATAGATCCAGAGACACAGGAACATGAAACATATTGATGAATCTCAGAGGGAAGGGGAGGGTGAGGCAGTGGGTGGGGAGAGATTAATCAAAGAACTTATATGAATATATGTGTAACCCATGGACACAGACAAGAGTATGGTGAAGGCCTGGTGGGGGAGGGTGTGCGGAGTGGAAGAGATTAATGGGGGAAAGTAATCCCATCTGTATTACTTTCAACAATAAATATAAATTTAAAAAAAAGAAAAATAAACTTTGGAAACTAGTAGGCATTTGAGTGACCTTTTCAAGGAGTTAGGAAAAAAGTAAACCCAAGGTAGTGTTGTGTACCCAACAAAAATATGTTTCAAAAATGAAGGTAAAACAGTGATGTTTTCAGACAAGTACTGATATAATTTAATTCCCTCAAACTACATAATGTATTAAAGAGTCTTCTTTAAGCTAAAATGAAATGAACCAATATGGATAAACAGAATTGTAGGAAGGAATAAAGATTTTTTGGAAAATATATATATGTGTATATGTAAATATAAAAGAATACTGACTGTTGCGAAGCTATTGTTATAGCATAGAGAAGCAAAAGATATGAAAGCAATAGTGTACATTGCATAAAGAAGGTAAATGTAGTAATGGTTCTTTCATTCTTTGGGAACTAATTAAATTCTAATACTAATTTAAGGTAGAGTATAATAAGGGAAAAACTGCATATTTTAATATGTAAGATGATCAGAACTACAATGCAACATTTTGTAACTAAAAATTCTAATTAGTGAGATAAAATGGGAAAATACTAATTAATCCAAAACAAGGCAGGGAAGTATTACTTAAACTAAACAATAGCCCGGCCTGTGTGGCTCAGTGGTTGAGCGTCGACCTAGGATCCAGGCGATCGGGGTTCAATTCCCGGTCAGGGCACATGCCCAGGTTGTGGGCTTTATCAATGACTCTCTCAACATTGATGTTTTTATCTCTCTCTCTCCCTCTCCTTTCCTCTCTCTGAAATCAATAAAGATATATTTTAAAAAAATAAAAAAATAAACAATATCTTTTTTTTTGGTTTGTTCTTTAAAATATTACAGATGTCTCTTTTTCTCCCCAGTGCCCCATTCCACTTTATCCCGTCCACCTCCCCATTCCCTCTCTCCACCATTGTTTGTGTCCTTGGGTTGTGCATATATGCATATAAATTCTTTGGTTAATCTCTCTCCTTCCACCCACCTGCTCTCCTCTATCCCTCTGACATTCATCAGTCTCATCTATGCTTCCATGCCATTGAATCCATTCTGTTCATCAATTTATTAAGTTCCTTAGATTCCACATAATAAGTGAGATCATGTGATGTTTGTCTTTCTCTGCCTGGCTTATTTCACTTAGCATAAAATCCTCCAGGTCTATCCATGTTGTCCCAAAGGGTACGAGATTCTTCTTCTTTACAGCTGCATAGTATTCCATGGTGTAAATGTCCCACAGCTTTTTTATCCACTCATCTACTGATGGGCACTTGGGTTTCCAGATCTTAGCTATTGTAAGTTGTGCTGCTATGAACATAGTGAACATAGGGGTGCATATATTCTTTTTGATTAGTGTTTCAGAATTCTTAGGGTATATTCCTAGAAGTGGGATCACTGAGTCAAAAGGCAGCTCCATTTTTAATCTTTTGAGGAACCTACACACTCTTTTCCATAGTGGTTGCACCAGTCTGCATTCCCACCAGCAGTGTACCAGGATTCCCTTTTCTCCACATCCTCGCCTTGTCATTCGTTTTGTTGGTAGCCATTCTGACAAGTGTGAAGTGATACCTCATTGTGTTTTCATTTGCATCTCTCTGATGATTAGCAACGTTGAGCATTTTCTCATATGTCTCTTGGTCATCTGTATGTCTTCTTTGGAGAAGTGTCTATTCAGGTCCTTTGCCCATTTTTAAATTGGATTGTTTGTCTTCCTCTTGCTGAGTAGCATGAGTTCTTTGTACACTTTGGAAATTAGCCCCTTATCAGGTGTATCCTTGGCAAATATATTTTCCCAGACCATGGGGTTCCTTTGTATTTTGAGGCTGTTTTCTTTTGCTGTGCAGAGCTTTTTAGTTTGATGTAGTCTCATATGTTTATTTTTTCTTTTATTTCTCTTTCCCTAAGAGATGTATCAGTAAAAATTCCACTACGTGGGATGTCTGTGACTTTACTGCTCTGTTTTCTTCCAGGATTTTTATGGTTTTGTGACTTACATTTAAGTCTTTTATCCATTTTGAGTTTATTTTTGTGTGTGATGAAAGTTGGTGGTCTAGTTTTATTTTATTTTTTGCATGTAGCTGTCCAATTTTCCCAGCACCAGTTATTGAAGAGATTTTCTTTACTCCATTGTATGTTCTTGCCTCTTTTGTCAAATATTAACTCTCCATGATGGCATGGGTCTATTTCTGGGGTCTCTGTTCTGTTACATTGATCTATATGTCTGGTGTTGTAGCAATACCAGGCTGTTTTGATTAAAATGTCTTTGTAGTACAGTTTGATATCCGGTAATGTGATCTCTCCCACTTTGTTCTTTTTTCTGAACATGGCTGCAGCTACTCGGGGTCTTTTTTTGGTTCCATATAAGTTTTTGAAATGTTTGTTCTAGATCTGTGAAATATGCTGTTGGTATTTTAATAGGAATTGCATTGAATCTATAAATTGCTTTGGGTAGTATGGACATTTTAATGATATTAATTCTTCCAGTCCTTAAGCATGGTATATTCTTTCACTTGTTTAAATCTTCCTCTATTTCTTTTTTCAATGTCACATAGTTTTCCAAGTACAGGTCTTTTACATCCTTGGTTAAGTTTATTCCTAGGTATCTTATTTTTTTAGTTGCAATGGTAAATGGGATTGTTCTTTTAGTTTCTGTCTCTGAAAGTTCATTGTTGGTGTATAAGAATGCCATTGATTTCCGGATGTTGTTTTTGTATCCAGCTACCTTGCCAAATTCGTTTATCAAATCTAGTAGTACTTTGATGGAATCTTTAGCGTTTTCTATGTACCATATCCTGTCATCTGCAAATAATGACAGTTTTACTTCCTCCTTTCCAATTTGGATACCTTTTATGTTTTCTTCCTGTCTGATGGCTGTGGCTAGGACTTCCAGTACTATGTTGAATAAGAGTGGTGAAAGTGGACATCCCTGTCTTGTTTCTGTTTTTAGGGGAAATGACTTTAGTTTTTGCCCATTGAGTATGATGTTTACTGTAGTTTTGTCATATATGGCTTTTATTATGTTGAAGTATGATTCCTCTATTCCCACTTTGCTGAGAGTTTTTATCAGAAATGGGTGTTGGATTTTGTTGAATGCTTTTTCTGCATCTATTGATATGATCATACAATTTTTGTCCCTCATTTTGTTTATGTGATGTATCACTTTTATTGATTTGTAAATGTTATATCAGCCTTGCATCCCCGGAGTAAATCCCACTTGGTCATGGTGTATGAACTTTTTAATGTATTGCTGGATCCAGTTTGCTAGTATTTTAGTGAGGATTTTAGCATCTATGTTCATCAGGGATATTGGCCTATAATTTTTTCTACCTTGTCTTCTAAGTCACTTATTCTATCCTTTGCTTCATTGAGCCTGCTTTTAATTTCTTCCAGTGTATTCTTGCTATCAGATACAGCATTCTTTTTTTCTGTCTAATTTTTGTTTATGTTATGTATCTCTTTTTACATGTTTTCACTAAAGTCCTTGATCTTATCCTCTAGTGCCTTATTTTTCTCATTAAGTTCCTTGAACATCTTTATAATCAATATTCTGAACTCTGTTTCTGATAGCTTGCTTAACCCCATCTCATCAAAGTTTCTGGTGATTTTTTCTTTTCTTTAATTTGGGGCTTGTTTCTTTGTCTCCCCATTTTGGTAGGTCTTAGTGTTTGTATCTATATATTATATATATTTGCTGTCTCCCAGTCTTGTGGAGTGGAATTTTGTCTTGTGAGACCGGCGGAGCCCAGAGATGTGTTTTCCTTATACTTCTGAGCTCTTTGCTCTAGGCCTGTCCCTTTTGTGTGTGTCCCTTTTGTGGGTTCTTTGGGTTCTGTTGTGGTTGGGTCTAGATTGTTGTTGACCAGTCCTTGGGAGGACTCTCCTCTCAGGTTGGCTAACTGTGTATCTCAGCCCCAACCTTGTTGTGTAAGTTGCTGTATGGGTGTGGACTCTATGATATTTCTTCAATACTCCCTACTCGCAATATGTCCACCCAGGTATGTTTCTCTGTTTTTTCCGAGCTGGTTATGTAGTATTTTAGTCATAAATAGAGTCCATGGCTGGGATTGGGGATGCTCTCTTGCTTCTCACAGTGCCATCTTTCCTTCCCCCCATATCTTTATTATATTAAATATAAAATAGACCTCACATTTCAGTGAAAAGTTAAAAAATGATGGAATTGTGGCCCTGTAGCACCTAAGGAACTGGATCAGCAGCCCACCACAAAAAGTTCTTTTAAAAGGCCCTGCAAAAAATAAGATTAAACAAGGAAAAGCTGGAAAGGGAGAACCTGTAGTCCTTTCCAGTGCTTTGTTTTTAAAGGAAGTAATTTCAATATACACAGCTCCATTTCACAGGAGAACCCTGCAGTGAAACTCATGAAGCAATGAAAGACTGTGGATGTGTTATCTAGAAAGTTAGCAACAAAAAATAAGGCAGTTTCTACAAAAGTTATGAATAGTGGTGTGATGAAGAAAACTGCCAGTTCTTGCCTTGCTAGCCTGTCCTGTGACTGTTATGCAACAGATAAAGATTGCAGTGTTTGCCTTTCAAGGCAGCAACAGGTTGCTCCTAGGGCAGGCACAGCAGGATCTAGAGGTCTTGAATAAGTGCCCCCGTCAAACTACAGCAATTGGCATGTGGCCTGTAGGTTTCACATTATTACTTTGCTTAATGGACAATATTCATTTTATAAAGCAAGTGATTATTTAATGCCTTTGGCTCAAATTATGACAATTTGTGGATCTAGAGAGACTAGCCAGGCTGGTAAAACCTTTGGCAAATCAATATTGTGCAGCAAATACATCCCAGCACAATACTTGAGAAAACTCTGTGAGAAGCTCAGAGGTATAGATTCTAACACTCCCGAATCAACAAGTGACATACAAGGGTTTGCTTCTCATGACCCAACTTATTCAGAGAAGACTGACAATAAAGCTTCTCACCTTATACAAAAACACCTCAAGCACAGCTCTCAGGGAATCCATTGTATAAAAGGAACAGAAATGACTGTGGCAGTAGTTTTGATGCATATACTACCAACCTAGAAGGCTGGGACAAGGTGTCTGATGAAGCTTATGACCTGCTTGATAAACTTCTAGATCTAAATCCAATTTCAAGAAGAACAGCAGAGCTTTGGATGGGAATCTCCTCTTTTTCGTGCCACAAGTAAATTAAACTACCTTATGACCCCAAATAAAGGAAAAAAGAATTTCATTATATGTTTTTGTAAAAATAGATAGAACTTAAATATCAGGACACAAAAAGGCTGAAACTAAGCCCAGATAGTGTAGCTCAGTGGTTGAGGGCCAAGAACCAAGAGGTCATGGTTCGATTCCCAGTCAAGGCACGTGCCAGGGTTGCAGGTTCGATCCCAAGAAGGGGGCGTGCAGGAGGCAGCTGATCCATGATGTTTTTCTCTCAAAGATTTTTCTCTATATATATATCTCTCCCTTCCTTTCTCTCTAACAATCAATAAAATTTTTTTTTAAAAGACTGAAACTAAAAGCATACTGTTGTGCTTATATTAATATCAGACAAAATAGACTTTGAATCAAGAAGTATTATGAAATATAAGGAAGAATATTTTATAATGATAAAGGGATAAATTCAATTGGAAAGTATAACATTAAAAAATTTGTATGCAGCCATTATACAGTTTTGAAGTATATAAAACAAAGATTGGTACAGACATAAATTCAAAATAATAACTAGACATATCTGTGACTTTACTGCTTATGTTTTCTTCCAAGATTTTTATGATTTTGTGACTTACATTTGTCTTTTATCCATTTTGAATTTATTCTTGTGTATGGAGTAAGTTGGTGATCTAGACATCTCATATAGTGGAATTTTCACTGATACAATTCCTAAGGCAAGAGAAACAAAAGAAAAAATAAACAAATGGGACTACATCAAACTAAAAAGCTTCTGCACAGCTAAAGAAATCAGCCTCAAAATACAAAGGAACCCCACAGTATGGGAGAACATATTTGCCAAGGATACATCTGATAAGGGTCTAATTTCAAAAGTGTACAAAGAACTCATACAACTCAACAAGAGGAAGACAAACAATCCAATTAAAAAATGGGCAAAGGACCTGAATAGACACTTCTCCAAAAAGGACATACAAATGGCCAAGAGGCATATGAAAAAAATGTCCCACAGCTCAACATCATCGATAATCAATAGAGAGATACAAATAAAAACCACAGAGAGGTATCACTTCACACCTGTAAGAATGGCTACCATCAACAAATCAACAAAAGACATGTGCTGGGGAGGATATGGAGAAAGGGGAACACTGGTACACTGCTGGTGGGAATGCAGGCTGGTGCAGCCACTATGGAAAACAGTATGTGGGTTCCTCAAAAAATTAAAAATGGAGCTGCCTTTTGACCCAGTGAGCCCACTTCTAGGAATATATCTTAAGAATTCTGAAACACTAGTAAGAAAGAATATATGCACCCCTATGTTCACTATGTTCATAGCAGCACAACTTACAATAGCTAAGATCTGGAAACCCAAGTGCCCATCAGTAGATGAGTGGATAAAAAAGCTGTGGGACATTTACACCATGGAATACTATGCAGCTGTAAAGAAGAAGGATCTTGTACCCTTTGGGACAGTATGGAAGGACCTGTAGAATATTATGCTAAGTGAAATAAGCCAGGCAGAGAAAGACAAATATCACATGATCTCACTTATACGTGGAATCTAAATATAATCAACTGATGAACAAAATAGACTCAGTGACATAGGAACATGGAACAGACTGACTAATCTCAGAGGGAAGGTCAGGGTGGATGGGTGGATGGGTAGAGACTAACTAAATAATCTATATGCATATATGGATAACTCATGAACACAGACAATAGTGTGGTGAAGGCCTGGGGCAGAGAGTGGGTGTGGGGTAAAAAGGGTTAATGGGGAAAAAAGGGGACATCTGTAGTATTTTCAACAATAAAGATAAATTTAAAATAATAACTAGAGTGTTTTAACATATTTCTCTCAGTAACTAATGAAACAATTAGTTAACAAATATATAATGATATAGGATATTTGAATAACAACATTATGCAGTTTGACCTAAGTTATATCTATAGAACACTACCTCAAATGATAGCAGAATATACACTCTTTCTTGTTTTCCTTCGTTTGTTTATTTATTAATTAGAGTTTATATTCAATATTATTCTGTGTTAGTTTCACATGTACATCATAGAGGTTAGATGATCATGTACTTACAGAGTGGTCTCCCTGATATTTCAAGTACCCAACTGACCCCGTACATAGTTATTACAATATTATTGACTATATTCCCTATGCTGTTATTTACATCTCTGTAACTAATCTGTAACTATCAATTTGTATTTCTTAATACCTTCATCTTTTTCACCCAGCCTCCACAACTTCCCTTTGGCAATCATCAATTTTTTCTCTGTATCTATGATTTTGTTTCTATTTTGATTGTTTCTTTATTTTGTTCTTTAGATTCTAAATATAAGTGAAATCATACGGTATTTGTCTTTCTCTGACTTATTTCACTTAACATAATACCCCTCAGGTCCATCCATGCTGTCGCAAAAGGTAAGATTTCATTCTTTTTTATGGCTGAGTAGTGTTCCAGTGTGTGTATGTACCACAACTTTCTTATCTACTTGTTTATTGATGGGTATTTGGGTTGATTCCATATCTTGGCTATTGTAAATAATGCTGCAATGAACATGGAGGTGCATATATTCTTTCAAATAAAATGTTTTGAGTTTCTTCAAATATATTCTCAGAAGTGGAATCACTGGGTCATAAGGCATTTTCTTTTTTAAAAAATATATCTTTATTGATTTCAGAGAGGAAAGGAGAGGGAGAGAGAGAGACAGAAACATCAATGATGAGAGAGTCACTGATCAAGCCCGCAAGCCGGGCATGTGCCCTGACCTGGAATTGAACCCTGATCGCCTGGATCCTAGGTCGACGCTTAACCACTGAGCCACTCCCGGCCGGGCGGCATTTTTATTTTTTGAGGAATCTCCACACTGTTTTCCATAGTGGTTACTCCAATCTGCATTCCCACCAACAGTGCATAAGGGTTCCCAGTTCTCCACATCCTCATCAATAGTTGTTTGAGGATTTATTGATGATAGCCATTCTGACAGAAGTTAGTGATATCTCATTGTGGTTTTAATTTGTAGCTATCTATGACTAATGACATTGAGTATCTTTTCATATGTCTATTGACCATTTATATGTCCTCTTTGGAGAAGTGTCCATTCAGGTCCTTTGCCCATTTTTTTAATTGGATTGTTTGTAATTTTAGTATTGAGTTGTCAGACTTCTTTATAAATTTTGGATATTAACCCCTTATCAGATGTGTCATTGATGACTATCTTCTTCCATTAATTAGGTTGTATTTTCATTTTGTTGATGGTTGTCCTTGTGCAGAAACTTTGCAGTTTGATGTAGTCCCATTTGTTTATATTTATATTTTTTTAATTTATTGGGGTGACATTGGTTAAAAATATTATATAGTTTCAGGTGTAAAATTCTATAATTTATCATCTGTATATTGTATTGTGTATTCACCATCCCAAGTCAAGTCTCCTTCCATCTTATTTATATTTCTTTTGTTTCCCATGCTCAAAGAGATATGTTAG